>NC_059135.1:72336142-72948999 GCF_020740605.2 Lemur catta
CCTTCATATATACATATATAACAAAACCACCAACATCTACTATCTCACTCATATTCTGTCTCTTTTTGGATGGTACACAAGGAGTTAACCTATCTCATTTCCAGGCATGGTGACAAAGGTTGTTGAATAAAGTTCACTTTGCCTTCAACTTTTAAATTATGCAAAACAACACTAAACGCCAAAATCACAGTACCTTGTGATCAGTACATAAAGTGAGCTTTGTTATGGATTTTGTGATGTTTCCAATGGCAACTCAATCATTAAAGTTAACTTTTAATAACTGAGCAGCACCTTTCTCTTGAACTAGGTTTGACCAATCATTAAAATGTGTCTGGTTTAGCCAAGGAACGCTCTTGGATAATGTGAGAGCCCAGGCTATAAGCACAGATTTCAGTGACTATCTTTGTTTCCTTACATTTAGTTAAAAGAAACTTCCTACTTTAAGGAAGTCTCCTTAAACAGTACGTGCCTCTTAATAAATAGAGTGCTGTTGATTCAAATATAAATTAATTCTTGATACGAAATTTGAAATTTTATGTTGGTTTAAATAATACAGAGGCAGGGTTACATTAAGTAGAAAATCATGTGGAGCCAGACATGGTTTGCACTTGCTCAGTTTCCAAATTGAGGATAATTGTTTAAGGAATTAGCAGACACGAAAGGTATTATCTTCTTAATGCCACCTGAATTCCATTAGTCCAGGCTAAAACACAAAAGTCAGGTGATACCAGGCTTAGGTGTTATAAATTTCTCCTCTCCTCTATTTTAAAATTTTGTCTACAGGAATGTTTGTCACTTTCAAACAGGACAAGGTGACAAGGTTATCTTAGCAGATGAGTTCTGAGAACAATGAGTTTGAGGTTTAAAAATAAAATTCAAGGATGTTCTTAATAAGGTTATATACTGTTAATCCATGGTTTTCCACCAAGTAGTGTCTCAAATGCCTCTTTGGGGGGTTATTTTATTTTAGAAGGATAGAGGATATAAATATTTAAGTATTTGGAGACTTTGTCTTTGACCTAAGGAAGTTTACATTTGTTTAGATAGTAGTCTTAGAAATGTGATTATTTTATAGAATAGATAGACACAGGAATGCAAAGAAAAGCAATAAAGTCACTTTATTTTTTGTCTAATGGAGTTCTCAAAGATTAAAAGTAATGATAATCACTAGAGTAGGAGTGTGGAAATGGGAATTCTCATACATTAATAGAGGGAGTGTAAATTGGTCCTTTCTTTAAGGGAAGGAATTTGGCAATATATATTAAAAGCCGGAGACGTGTGTAAATACAAACCCCTAAGTTCCACTTCTAAGGAATTATCCCAAGGAGATAATTAGTCAAGGGCACAAAGATATATATGCAAAAGTCTATAGTTTATAAAATTTAAAACAACCTAAGTATCTAATAATGAGTTAATCAGGTAATTTTATACAATGGAATGGAATGTAGCTGATAAAAATTATTACATAGATGCACATTTACCAATTTGGAAAGATATTTGTGAATGATTGTTAATTGATGAAAGCATATTCTACATCTAATTATAATATGATATCATTGTAAGAGGGAAAAAGTTTTATATGAATAGGTACGAATTGAAGTATGTACACCAAAATGGTTACCTGTGATTGTCTTTGAATATTAGGTATTCAGGCAATTTATGCTTATTTATATTTTCTAATGTCTACAATTAATATGTATTACTTGAGTGCACATTTTTTATTTTTTTATTTTTTTTTGAGACAGATATCAGCTTACAAGAGTGCCCATTTTTGTAAAAAGTAAAGAATGGGATATATTTTATGGAAATTCCTGGCATTCAGAAATATAATGATATCATCATATTTATTTTAATTTACTGGCATGAAAATATTGTCTCATTCCATATTATTTAGTATGTCATTGTTATGAACTCTTTAAAAAAAAAACTCTCTAAAGAGATTGAAGAAGGTAGAAAGGCAGAGAGAAGGAAAGGCAGATGGAGAGAAAAAAGAAAGAGGCAACGACTGAACCTAATGCAACCGTGCATTGGAGGCTCAGAATTGCAAGGTCTAAGTCAAACTCCTGACTTACTCTTGTGTCTGCTTAACCTTGTGAAAACCACTTTACTCTCTTGGGTTTCAAGATTTTTATCTGTAAACTGAGAATCATAATATTCATAGGATTATTGTGAGGATTACATAAGAAGCATGAGTCAAAATACCTTTCTCATACAGGATGTGCAATACCTGCCTATAGTGAGCATGTAATATGTGCTAGACACTGAGCTGCATGCTTTCCATACACTGCACAACAACTCGATCACACAGGCATTTTATCTCTATTTTGCAGACGAGGAAATTGAGTTGTAGAAAATTTCATCAACTTGCTCAAAGCCAGAGGACTGAAAATAGGTAGGTGAGGATTGGCATGAATGTGCCCAAAAGGGATACACCATATTAAATAGTGACAAACCAACCCCTCCCCACTGCCTCCCTCTTTGACCTCTGTTTAGGAAAAGAAGGCAGATCACTGAAACTCAAATTGTATCCTGAAAAATGCTGAGTTGTTTGAATTCTCCATGAAACTCATTCCACTCTACAAGCTAGTCTTGAAAACATTCAGGTCCAGAGGAAAGATGGCTGAAAGAAAACATACACTATTTCCTGTGTATTCTTGTATAAAATTCCCTTTCTGAAGTTAACTTTTATGTGTTTTATTTTTTGTTGCAAATTTAATCTGATCCTTATATCCACATGCCTACTATATTTTCCTACAAATATTCTCTAATCCAGCCAAACAGTATAATTTTTTTATTTTTCTTGTGTGTTTTCTCTTTCAACTCAGCCTGTGCTATATTACAATAGAATATTATTAATACTTACTCTAAATCTGCTCTGAAATAATAATACTTCTAGCTATAGAAATCTTGATTCAAAAACATGACTTAAAATAAAAGACTTGATTTAAACCTGAAATATTCTATATGAGTTTATCAGTTTTCTTTCCATTAGAAATGGTATATAAATATGTACATGCATAATCATAATCCATTGTTTCAAAAGAGTCATTATACATCAGACAAATGGCCAAGAACAACCACAATTAGCATGTCACCATGACATACAGCTGTGACATGACTGTGATAGTCCATTAGGATCAGAGCTACTGTATCGGCGTTGCAAGACTCAATTAGGTCAACGTGGTGCTATCAAACCGTTCACAGCCCACAAACACCACCATCACATGAACCACAGCGATGTGTGTTATTACCAAAGATATCAGTTAAAATCCTCCTAAAGCACTGTAGTTAGGTTGCATCTGATATTTAAGCTCCTGGAGAAATGAATGCTATTCTTCTTCTATTTCTTTACTCATGATCTTTATACTGTTTATAAACCCTGTCTTAGTTAGGGTTACCATAACTAAATACCTTAGACTGCATAATTTATAAAGAACAGAAATTTATTTCTCATGGTTCTGGAGGCTGGAAAGTCCGAGATCAAGGTGCCAGCAGATTCGGTGTCTGGTGAGGGCCTGTTCCTCATAGATGGCACTTTCTGTGTGTCCTCACATGGTAGAAGGGGCAAACAGGATCCCTCAAACCTCTTTTATAAGGGCACTAATCCCATTAAGTGACCTAATCACCTCCTAAAGGCCCCACCTCTTAATACTATCACCTTGGAGGTTAGGTCCCAACATATTAATTTGGGAGGACACAAACATTCAGATCACAGCAAACCCCATGCTACAATCCCTTATAATTTCTGCAGGTAAAATTATGCTCATCCTCTTCCCAAATGGCATTTCTTTCATAGAGCCTGGTCTGTTGTCTGGTGAACCAAACTTCTTCCTCCTCTGCACTCAAGTAGCAGCTTTTATTTCTTATGTTACTTATTATATTCTACTTGCCCTATAAGTCCATGATCCCTTAGCTGGACATTTTTGGACCTTAGAAAAGTAATGACATAGTATGAACCATATATTACACAGCACCTCCAACAGTGAGGTGCTCAGTTGTTGATATATGACCTAAATAATATCTTATTTGTATACTTAGAAGCATATCAACCACTTATCGGATAACACTTAAAAGCGTATCAACCACTTATCAGATAAATGTTTTACAAATATTTTCTCCCAATCCACAGGTTGCCTTGCATTTTTGTTAATTGTTTCCTTTGCTGTGCAGAAGCTTTTTAGTTTGATGTAGTACCATCTATTTATTTTTGCTTTTGTTGCCTAAACTTTTGATGTGATATCCAAAAACAATCATTGCCAAGGCCAATATCAAGGAGCTTTTCTGTTATGTTTTCTTCTAGGAACTTTACGGATTCAGGTCTTACATTTAGGTCTTTAATCCATTTTGAGCTGATTTTTGAGTGGTGTAAGATAAAGGTTTAGTTTTATTCTTTTGCAGGTGGACATCTAGTTTTCCCAGCTCACAACTCAATAGCAAAAAAACTCAAACAACTCAGTTTAAAAATGGGCAAAGGACCTGAACAGACATTTTTCCAAAGAAGATACACAAATAGCCAACAAGCATATGAAAAAGTGCTCAACATCTCTAATCATCAGGAAAAGGGAGATCAAAACCACAAAGAGTTATTACCTCAAGCCTGTTAGGATGGTTCTTATCAAAAATACAACAAATAACAAATGTTGGTGAGAGTGTGGAGAAAAGGGAACCTTTGCACACTATAGGAAGGAACGTAAATTGGCACAGCCATTATGGAAAACAGTATGGAGTTTCCTTAAAAAAATAAAAATAGAACTACCATATAACCCAACAATTCCTCTGCAAGGTGTATACTGAATGGAAATAAAATTAGCACCTCATAGAGATATCTGCACTGTCATGTTCATGGTACTATTATTTCCAATAGCCAAGATATGGAATCAACCTAAATGTCCACCAACAGATGAATGGATTAAGAAACCATGGTATATATGCAATGGAATACTACTCAGCCTTAAAAATCAAAGAGCTGCTACCATTTGTGACAATATGGATGAACATGGAGGACAGTATGCTAAATGAAATAAGCCAGATAGAGGAAAAAACTACTTCATGATTGCATGTGGAATCTAAAAAGAGTTAAACTGTCAGAGTTGAAACAGAGAGTAGAATGGTGGTTATTTACCAGTGGTGGGACGGGAGTGGGGGTGGAGTGGAGAGATGCAGAATACAAACATGCAGTTATATAGGATAAATAAGTCTGAAGATCTAATGTACAGCATGGAGATTATAGTTACTAACATTGTATTATATACTGAACATTTGCTTAGAGAGTAGATTTTAGGTGCTCTTACCACAAAAAAATAGAAAAAGGTCACTATATGAGGTGATGGATATGTTAATTTGCTTGACTATAGGAATGATTTCAGTAAGTATACATATTATCAAAACATCTTTTTGCACACCTTAAATATATATAATAAAAAATACAGTTTTTAAAAAGGAAGCATATGAAAGGTTGCACCTTCACTTTATGGAAGAAAGAAATCTATATACAAATCATCAAAGAGAAAAGCCTTTTTCTCCTCAAACCAAACTCTCCTACAATGGGAGAAAAGACCTCAGTAAAACTTCATTATAAGCAGAGATCTGATGCCCAAAGTCTATTGTTTCTTCCACACTAATCACTCAAAAAGAGATTTTCTAAGTTGAGCATCAAGGGTCTATGAAATCCCTTGGATCATACAACTTTATACAACAAAATAAACATGAGGCAAAGAGCTCTATAAGTACCTAGATTAAGTCTTGCAACCAAATTGGCAAATCACTAATAACAGGACTTTTGTTCCTTTCGTAAGTGGTCAAAAATAATAAATAATTGAATGCTGTGCCAAGGAGACTAACAGTAAATTCACATGAGATCATTTAAAAGAGGAGAAAATGACTCTTGAAAAGGTCCCTGATGAGATTTTGCTTTTTCCTAAGAGACTCTAGATAGCATTCTGCTGCAGCATTTTAAAAACCACTTTCTAAAATTGGGCACCTTCATTATCATGCATTACATTTGCACTCTCCACTTAGGGTGCTTTGAAAAAGAGCAGCACCCCAGTTGTGTTTTTTACCTTAAATGTACCTTCTCTCACATTTGCTCTCTCATTGTGACAGTCATTTTATTTCATAGCAACTAGATTTCTTTGTCTATTTTACTGCATGTGTAGTTTTTAAATTATGCGGAGATGGCCACTCTTGGTGGTGGTGTTAGAGAAACTGAATGGCTGAGTGCATGACCCATTTCACTAACCACCTCAACAGCAGCAGAGTAAATAAATAGGCTCAGAGTCTTTGGTGTGGGTTGTTTCCATGCAGGGCAAAACAGAGACAATGGCAAGTAAAGCCTGATGTTGTTTCTTTACATTCCGGTATTTGTTTTAATCGAGTGAGATTATATTGCAGACAGTAGATTGCTTTTGCCAGAGCTGAAAGGAGCAAGGTCATTCTAGGAGTCCTTGGATAAAATGTTACCTTAGACAGGAGATGGTGATGCCTAAAGGTCAACTTCAGAGAGCCTAGAACCAGACAGGAATTGATGTATAAACACTGCATTGAAAGGGAGCATAACCGTAACTAAAACATCTAATCTTAGTATAGTGGGGCTATTTTGGAAACTATCCTGGACAACAAAACATAGGTCTATTACATTGACTCATCTACAGCAAGAATTCACAGGAGAGAGAGGAAAATATTTATGGACATCTTTGAGTATATATTAGCCCATTCAAATATATTTTCTATCACTATATTAAATAGAAATATCAAATGTACTACTAGAATGCCACAATTTATATTCATAACTAGTATAATAATGCCAATATATTTTTTAAACAAATATGTACACAAATGGTTGGGCTTGTATTGGTATCAAATAATGAGAAGTTAGTTCTGTTTATACTTTCACTTATAGAATGTGAGGTACAGTGGCATTTCTTGCCTACTTGTGTCAAAAATCCAATGACAAGAACAACAAAAATCATAAAGCAAGGAAACCAGGATTATTAATAGATGGAGACAATTCATCCACTATGTTATTAATAGCAAGCTCTGAAGGAGTTTCTATGTTTTGTAACACAGTATAGCAGTTGATTCATAAGTTATCAAGAAAAGTTTAAATTATCCATCTTATATAAACATATCTAAGGATTCAAAAGAGTTCGTACAACTGAAGACCATTCCTATGAAATTATTAAAACAAAACAGAGCAAGAGGCCAATTTCACCTGGAAATTCCATTAAGGTAGAACACCTCATTCTTCCATGATGTGTCATCATACTTACATTATTTTACATATTTAAGATAAGTCAGGGGAATTCTGAGAGCCTAAGGAAAATGATTAGTCTAAAATTCTTGAGGAAAAATGGGGTTTCAGGTTTTCAAATTAGGAAAATGAAATCCTAAGAGTCCCTTTGCAGTGAGTAAACTGGACATTTGGGTGTTATTCACAGGCCTCTGAATTGCTGGAGTCAACCCAATCTTCCCTTTGGGAGACGGGCACCTGGGAGTGTGCTAATGCATGAACCTTCATCCTTGGTCCAGAGCTGGAGACAAGTGATTCCCCTCGTAACCAAGACACAGCAGACTGCCAAAGGGCTCTGAACATCCTTCACCCCTGCCATAGAGCCCAGACTAGAGAGATCAGGAGAAAGAAAACCAGAGATCCTGAAAGTGTCCTGTCCTCTCCACTAGTTATTGCAAGAAAGAGGCAATGCCAAAGTGAATTTACTAATGCATCCATGGATAATAGATCTCATGCTATCCCCAAGTGAAAAAGGGAAAAAGAAGGGAATTAACAGTTATTTGTCAAGTGTCTACTATAATAACATTTATATAAATGTTCCCATGTACTTTACTTGGAGCTTTAAATGCATCATCTAATTTAATCCTCGAAGTAACCCTCTTAGGTAGGTATTGTTGTATCCCCTTGTACATATAAGAAAATTGAAACTTAGGTTAAAGTTTTTTGCCCAAGATCATATAACTAGTAAACTAAAAATTCAGGATTCAAACTGGCTCTGTTTGGCTGCAGAAGCATAATGGAAAGATGGCTCTGTAAATAGCAGAGAAAGATGTAAATCTCTGTTTTTCAAGTCTCTGTGTTGCTCTCTTTCTTTAAAACTTCAGTGCCACCACATTAGCTCCAATTTCTACATGGCAGTCCTAGAAGTCCAAGAACATTAGAATGGGAAGGACTCTTAGAAAGAAACAAGGTTTCTTAACCCTTGAGGGGATTGCAAACTCCACTAAGAATCTGATGAGAAAAATATGTGTACATTCAATTCTGGTTATTCATGGTCGCTATGTTCTTTAAAGTCAGTGTAAACACTAGGGCAGATAATACTGAACATTGCTCCTCAGGAAAATACAGGGTTAGGTTCCTGTGATCCTCTCTCTGGTCACAACATTTTCATCAACTGATCAATACAAAACCTTGTTTGATGTGTGTTTCTGTTTAAAAACATCTTATTTATTAATAATATACATTGTTGATTCATTAATATGGAACTCATGGCCAACAGTACTGTTACTCATTCCTGAACAAAACTTATCTAACACATATATTTTCTCTATATGACGTAGGACAGCTTTCTTGTGCTTAGGGACATGAGAGAACTCTTTAGCTCTACACCTGGGGTCCATTTCAAACAGTGGTATCACCAATAAAAAGCACAAAAATGTGAAAAATGTGGCATGGAACAAACTGTGAAAAGGACACTTGTGTACAGTGTGTGAGCTGAAACCAGAAGGCAGAGCATCACCTTGTTTCACCTCCGCTGGGAACATGTCTCCAGCAACTCAAATTTTTTGTTGCTCCATACATGTCTGCAAAGGATCATGAAAGTGCTAGAGCATTGATTTGGGGGTTACACATAAATTTTGACATGTAGGCAAATTTGCATATACATAATTTGTGCATATTGAGGATTAACTCTATGTACATAAGGTTGCATATAATTCCAGAGAATATATGGACTGCACCAAGTGCATCCGTCATCCCTGATCTAGATAACTCATTTTACAGATACGTCCCTGAACATAGGGAGAACACTTGAAATAAGCCATAGTTTTTAATAATAAAGAAAATGTCAGCCACATTCCTAAAACAAATGACTAATAGATTCATATTAGTAAAATTGATCTGAAAAAAATTAAATGGACAAAAAATTTTACACTTATATGAAAATTCAGGGAATGCATGATGTTTTCTTGGTACTGCATTAACTCTTTAAAATTACAAACATTACCTTCTGTAAATTTCTGCTCTTTGCTTTAAATGATACTTTTGTGCTCTAAGAAAATATAGTCCATAAATAATCTCCAGGAGTAACATTCTTACTCAGAGAAATTGAACAAGCTTCTGATTAATGGTTGATTTTGGTGATATGAGAAAGCAGAAACAATCAAATGCCTTTAAACCTGGATTTCCCAGACAATGTGCTATTATACCAGTTAGCTACACTCTCAGTCAGAACAAGTTTGCCATTAAGTTCCAGAAACCTGACCGTGAGCACATACTGACAAAAGGCAATGTAGAATGCGAAGATGAAATCACTCACCCCAGGGGTCTCCAATCTCAGTAGATAGAAGAATGGAGTAATAGAGTGTAGATACAGTAAAAATATTTCTTTTATTTCTCTTGGACCAAGTTTTTCTTTTTCTGCCCCATTTCCTCTTCTCTCTGGACAAGTGTGCAAACGTACACACACACACTATTCATGTAGTACAAGGAAGCTGTCACCAATTTAACCTTCTAAAATCCTACCTATCTTTGAGTCCAAGCTACCTGCAAAGCCTCTTTTATCCCTCCCAAATGCATAATTTCTCCCCACTCTGACCATTTCAGTCTGCACATTATTGACCTTATTTTGTAAATATTTTTGTGCTTGCCTCAAACCAAACACAGAATGGCCAGGTCAAAGAGGACAGGGCAAGTGCCTCATACATCCTAATATATCTCAGAGGCCTGATGTATCTCTCTGCTGTATCTTAACTCCTAGCAAAATGCCAATTGTGGGCAGAATAATCAATAAATATCTTTTGGATGAGTAAATGAATGAATGAACAAGAATGAGCAGACTGGATTGTATGGTTATTCAGAAAACATAAACATGGCCAATTTAAAAGACCAAATGTTCCAATCTGATATAACTTGGCTATGTTTACAGCATCCTAGACTTAGGTTTATAACCACATTTCAATTGATATGAACCTGAATTCATTCATTCAATATGTATTCAACCACTATTCATTGAGCACGTAATCTGGGCAAGGCTCTATACTAAGAGTCAGGATACAGCAGTGAACAAAACAAGGCTTCCACTTAAAATGTAGAGATGAACATGAAAATAGGTTTCAATCCATGAGTGCCAATAAATTCAGAACCATGTTCTTTGAGCTATTCAAGACACCTTTTGATAAAACTGCCAGGAAATAAGTATCATGAAATGAAGTTATTTCACACTGGATTTCCCTCAAGCCTTATCTGTGAGACATGGTGAAATACAGTACATGCCAGAAGGGAAGTCGGAACGCTCCACCTGAGAAATCTTGTATGCCATTCTTTCAGCCTGAGCACTGTTTATCTTGAAAACTTACTGCTCCTGGCCTAGCTCCAAGGCAAGCAATCCAATGATTCATGAGGTTTTTCTCTTTGGGGATCAGTTTTAAGCAGCAATGGCAAACAGTCTGTCCGAATAAAAACATGTCTTAAGGAAAAAAAATTCCATATTTTTCTTCTAATAGACAGAAGTCTCATAAATTTTGGAGTTAAGAAATTCCTATTTTCAAGTGGCACTGGCCCAGATTTCTTATAAACATGATGTCTGAGATGGAAAACACAGACCTGCTCTTTAAAACTAGAAATCATCCTAAATCTAGATTTGGCCTTATGCTGAAAACACAATTTGGGGGTAAACAGAGAAAAGGAGTATTAATATTCCCATATTGAAAAAGGCTGAGATGAGTCAGGACAAACAATGATTCTGACTCACAGAGATGAGTCAGGACGAATGATGATTCTTCGTTCCATGAGAATTTTCACATTTCTCTGCCCTTTGTCCTTTGTATGCAGACTGAATTGATTGCTTAAGCTACAGGGTAAGACTCGAATTAATAGGCTGCTGTGATTTGGTCTTTAAAAAATTAATGAATTAAATGGACTGAATCTTTTTTAAAGAAATGATATCAGGGGTTACAGATAAAACCTTGGACATGGACCTTCTTATATAGTAAAGTGAGAAATGTACTGTATTACCACTCTAAATCAAAGTACCAGTCTAAACAATTCCATCTTATGCCACAATGTTACTCAAACTTCTCTTATAACAAAAAATGAATACACAAAAACCTATTAATTGTGAAACACTGGATAACAACAATTTTTTTAAATGTTTGATTCCCCTGTATGACATGAAAAAATACATGTACCCTCAACTAGATAAATTACAATATTTTAAGATCAAATTCCTTAGCATCATTTACATTCTAGAACTGAGTAAAAAAATAAATAAATGAAATAAAAATATGCTGAGTATTTATCTACTGCTATCCAATAAAATCTATTTACATATTAAAAATAAATATTCTTACATTTAATCACTTGAGCCTATGAATTTACAAGTGTAGTCTGACGGTTCTTTAAAGATAAATATCAGTCTATTTTTACTCATACTGATAATATGTATTCCACTTCCATTGTAATTTGTATAAGTACAGTTGACCCTTGAACAATATAGGTTAGAGCTGCATGAGTATACTTATGCACAGATTTCCTTCTGCTCTGCCACTCCTGAGACAGCAAGGCCAACTCTTCCTCTTCCTCTTCCTCTTCCTCCTCAGCCTACTCAACTCAAAGATGACCAGGATGAAGATCTTTATGATGATCTACTTCCACTTAATGAATAGTAAATATATTTTCTCTTCTTTATGATTTTCTTAATAACATTTTATTTTCTTTGGCTTACTTCACTATAAGAATATAGTATATAATACATATACCATACAAAATATGTGTTAATAAACTGCTTATGTTATCAGTAAAGGTTCTGGTCAACAGTAGGCTACTAGTAGTTATGATCTCAGGGAGTCAAAAGTTATACATTTATTTTCCACTGCATGGGAGTTGATGCCTCTACCCCTCAAGTTGTTCAAGGGTCAACTGTATTATGTAGTTATGGAAAATAATGGGAAAGAGCAAGTCACTCTGACTAAAAAAAGGGTAGAATATAAGATATATCTGATCATTTTCAAGAACTCAAAATATTACTACAGATAAAATAATGGTTTCCAGGCTCAAATGTAAAACATCTTAGAAGGTCTCAACTTATTTCAAAGACTATCCTAATATTCTCTAATCTCACCCAAGATTAATGAGGTTAACTCAAAGAAAAATAAAAGCCAGAATGACATTTAATGCTTTTGATAGAAAGAAAGTAAAAAGGAGAGTAAAACAAAATCTCCTATATGAATATAAACGTTACAATGGTCAAAAGAAAACCAATAATCTCAGATGAACATATTGAGACAAGTTGTCATTCATTTCTGTGAAGGACAGAACCAAAAAATGGGTCTGACTGAAATGGTAGTTATTTATGAAGGTTTTCCTGACTGAGATTTGCTAAACCCACTTGCAGTGAGGTGAAGAAGGAAGAGATTTCCTAGGGAAAATTCAAAATTGGGTAATATCTCACTGGTATGAACTAACATGTGTGATACTGCTTGCAAGATGTGAAACTGATGAGATGATCTTTTAGGTTTCCTTTTAACTTTGAAAGTATCTGGTAATATATTTTCTGAGAGTCCATAGAAAGGCTGGTCATTCAGCAACTTCAATAACGGATATACTTAGGAAGTGGGAAACAAATGCATTGAATTTCAGGTCTTAGATCTCCTTGATACTACTATGAAAATTATCTGGGTTTTCCAGAGATGATCTTTTCTATCATTTTATTTCTATAAAAAGGAGAAAAGGTGCCATACAGATATGTGGATTTACTTTCAACATTATATGGCTCAATTTTGGAACATTTAAGATAATTACTACTTTGTGTGGCTAATACATGCTCAAAAATTCTAACTCCTTTTAGTGACATTTTTAAAAGTTATGCTTAATTTAATGGAAACCTGTTGTTTTGTATTTTTTCTACTATTATGGCAACTGGTCATGTTTTAATACTACTCACTAAATTCTTACTTGAACTGATCGCACTTTAGGGATAGCTTATGTGAAAGATTGTTTCTCACTACCTAATGCTTATTCTTAGTAACATCCAATAATGTTTCATGCTGCCTCTGTAAACCTTGCTCCATTTTTCATCAAATAATTTATTTTGATAAAATATAGAAAACTGTCCCAATGATTCATGTTACTCATTACTTTTATAAATTATTCAACAGAGAAATAACAAATACTCTATGAAGTATAATCTAAATTCAACTAAACACATCAAAATAAATGAATAGTTCATCCTTGATTTTTATTGTTTATTCAATTGCTGCTTAATTAGAAAAATGCCATTATTCAGACTACAGATCCCTATCACTGTAAAAATCCATGAGACTCTACTATAAAACTATTATTAACTTTAAAACCAGTGATTGCTTTCCTCAAACCAACAATAATGAAGACTAAATTAGTATTTTAGTAAAATTGAAAGTTGAGCTGCCCAAGATAAAACTTCAATGGGGGTACCAATAAATATGCAAATGGTTTCTAAAATTTTCAGCATTTATTTAAATCTTTTCAGACCCATTCTTATTTTACTTTGATGGTTATTTGAAAGCAGATGATAGAAATTCAATTTAGTTAGATATAAATTCCAAAGAGAAGAAAATGTATTAGTCATCATCTTAAAATCACTTGGGCCACGGAACCCATGAGAACTTCCAGGAATAGAGCCGTAGAGAACAACAGTATCAAAATAAATTAAATTCACTTTTATACAGCTTGATTCATTAGCTCAGTCATATCAGCTTGACTTTTTCCCCATTAAACTCAACAAATTAATTTTGTTCAGGTCATCCCGTAACTTTGTAATGCTCAGCTTTTTTCATCTACATATGTGCAATAAGAAATTAGCAATGAACGTATTTATTGAGTGCTTAGCAAAATTATAAAGTGTCATCTTAATGATAAGTGATCCCACTAAGAGGAGGTCATAATCCCCAGATTCATACACTTATTCATATGATTATAATCTAAGCCTAATAGAATGATTAAGCTCTTCTATTTTGAAGTTTAGTAAATATAGTGCAAAAGCGTAAGAAACTGGTAAAGAATATACCAAGTGGAGGAATATACCAAGGAATGTAAGCCATTTTTGGAAAAGTCACACACAGTCAGCTCCATGTTCGGGGGCCATTTTATAATGCAGTAGGACCAATCCCTGTAACTCTGAGTGTGTTGTTCAGCTATAACACATTTCACCACACTCCAGGCAAAACCTAAAATTTTGAGCCTCACACACTTCCATTAAAGTCAACTAGGATCAGTTCTAAGCTATTATTATATCTAGGACCAAAATAGAGGCAAAAATCAAATCAAGAAGATTTATCCAACCATAGTCCAGCTAAAATACATGTTAATGACATACAAACAACCTGTAATTCTATATGTAAGACCCTACCGAAGAAATGATCTCCCCCTCTAGAATGCTTGGGTGTCACTGACTGAATAAAAAGCATAATTTCATTATTTCCCTTGTTTAGCTTTTGTTTGTTTTCCTCTGTCATGGAGGCAGCAAAAACAAATTATTTGGGGGAGCCAGTTTGGCTTCCACAGCAGCTGTACCAGTCAGATGCATCATGGTGCATGATGAGATTGCCAAATGTTCATTGTTTAAATATGGCCCAATTTACTAGGGTCCAAGTTATAATTAGGTTTCTTCTTTGAATTTTAAAAGGAAAAAAGTGAAGACACAAACTCCTAATACATATAATTAAGACTAGCAGCCTTAACCTAACAGGTTTTTAGAGACACTCTTGCTGTCACTCTAAATATAGGTTTCCTGCTGAGAGCATAATTACAGTTTTTGTTGCACTTCATACTGTCTACCTCCTAGAGAGCTAACACTGTTTGTTATTAAAAGAAGACGTCATATCAGTGTTCACCTCTGCATATAATGTCTCCCCTTGTTGCTGTTTACCTTTTATCTACTCTTTTGGTGAGAACAGGGTGGGGGGAAATCTAATGAACCACAGAGACTTGGTAAATTTTAACAAGTTGGAGTTAATGGGGTGTTTTTTCCCCTCTCCTTCTACCAAAACGAGCCTTGTCTCCTCAATTTGACACACTTGCATTCTAAACCCATAGCTTGCTTTTTCTTTATTATGCCTATAAACCAGGCTGGAATGAAAAGCAAACTCACAGAATCCTAACTACCTAAGCTGGAACGGTGGGAAATTCCATTTCAAATTAAATAGCACAGTTTTAATCCATTTTAAACCTTTAGACTACATTTATATTTAACACTGAGGTGGTAGCCAAATCTTTTCTACTGATTGACAGCAAGTGTTCTGAGCAGGGCTTGGGTAGCAAAGTGCATTCATTCCCCAAAGAGATTCTATAAAACTATAGTCCTTTTTTTTATAAAGAACTTGACCTACAGGGAACATTTATTGGAGCTCTGATAACTGCACATTTCTAGTCATTTAAATAGAATGGCAGCAAATGGATTTATTCTTCCACAGATTTACCATCCTCAGTATTAAAGTCACTATGCAGTATTGACAGTTTTTTAAAACCTGCTTTACATAACTCACCAGGCTATGACATCTCATTATGTGTTATAACCTACTCTGACAAGTCTACATCAAAAAAGACTGCTTTGTAGGGTAAGGGTTTTTTGCTATTATTTTTTAATCTGTTAAAGCTATAATCTGTTTGAGAATAAAACACACAGTTCACAAAACTTCAAGACTCAAAAAAAAAAAAATCACAAGTGAAAACCTTGGATCAGGAAGGATTTTTTAATATTGCTTTCTCCAAGGCACATTTAGCTCTATCCATTCATTGGAGAGAAATATGGTATTTCCAATGATGATCATGTATGGTTAAACTTGGGTTTTTATTTAATATCTTGAAGCATGAATTTGACTATGCTTTTCAACCAGAAAGGTAAGTATCAACATTTTAATATATAAAATCACTACTGGAATGTAATATATATTATGGAAGATCCATAAAATGAAAAAATCAGAGAGTAGTTGAAAGGAATGAAGTGCATTTATATATACTGATTTTTAAAAACCCCAAGAAACAGTGATTAGTGAAAAAAGCAAATTGTAGAATAATATATGCAGTAGAATTTTTAAAAACACTCAAAACTAAGCTCTTTACACACGCACAGTTATATGTATAGATCCATATGTAAAATGAAGTCTGGAAGGATACACACCACATTGATGACATTGGTTACCTCTGGTGGAAGGAGAGAAATTAAGAGACTGTGTTAGTTTCCTGTTGCCACTGTAACAATTTGCCATAAACTTAGTGGTTTTTAAAAAAAATGAATTTATTATCTTACAGTTCTAGAGGACAGAAGTCCAAAATCAGTCTCACTGAGCTAAAGTCAAGGTGTTGGCAGAAGTGGTTCCTCCTGGAGACTCTAAGGGAGAATCTCTTTCCTTGCCTTTCCCAGCTTTTAGGGGCCACCTGCTCTCCTTGGCTCCTGGCCCCTTCCTTGGCTCACTCCAACCTCCTACTTCCATTGTCACATCTCCTGCTGACTCTGCCTCCTCTCTTAAGGACCCTTGTCATTATCTTGGGCCCACTCAGATAGTCCAAGATTATTTCCCCATCTCAAGATCTTTAACCAACTTCAGTTTACCATGGAAGGAAACATCCACAGCACTCAGGGATTAGGATGTGGACATCTGTAAGGAGGCCACTACTCAGCCACCACAGAGGCTAAGAAAGACTTCAGCTTTTTTGTATAGCACTTGAATTGCACCGTTAGAATGCATTTATATATTAATTGTATAATTTACATAATTTAAAATAAAAAC
The DNA here is from genome assembly GCF_020740605.2 of Lemur catta. NCBI lineage: Eukaryota > Metazoa > Chordata > Mammalia > Primates > Lemuridae > Lemur > Lemur catta. The sequence goes on from NC_059135.1 coordinate 72,353,135, forward strand.
AAGAAAGATAATTTTATTTCTTACTTATAAAAATATTTGAGCCAGTTAGAACAGGAACAAAAAGTTACACTTTCTCCAGAAATTTAGTTCATTTTTTTCTCCTGCCCCTTCAAATTCCTGTTCTTTCCACTTCTTCCCATTATTTTCTGAATCTGTACCTATAAGATTCCATACCAATATTACAAGGCTCCGTGATCATATCTCATATCCTCCCCTGAAAATATTACCCTGTCTGAATCGTGGCACAGTTGGCCAGGTTTAGCTGCATATAGGATGAAGAATACATGTTAATACATTAAACAAATGTTATTCATGCCCTTATCATATGCAAAGAAGCGGGTAGAGCACTAGGATATTGATACTAAAAGCTCTACCTCTTGGACAGTTCACAATCTAGTGAAAAAAATACATATGCAAACAAATCACTACAATATCACATAATGTTGCATAACAGAGGTATGCACAATAGCCTACAGGAACTTGACGGACAGAGAAATTATTTCTACCTGGAGTGCGAGGTGATGCTGGGGGGAAGAGGTGATTAGAGATGGATTTGTGGAGGAGAGGCTATCTGACCTCGAACTTCACAAGATCGGGAGCAGGTATGAGCGCATCAGGCACCCAGTGCAGTCAGGCAGCCAAGACAGGGGTAATCAGCACAACCAAGCCAGGACAGCTGGATATGGGGCACGGCCAAAGACTGGCCAAATGTCTGCTGGTATCTCCAATAATTAAAGAACAGGCTGAAAAAATACCTAGAGGACAGATCATAAAGGTTCATATAAATTCTGCCATAATGTTTTCACATATTCCCTAGGAACAGGAGGATGCTGGGTAGGTTTAGGTTGGGCTGTGGCACAGTCACATGGAATTTTAGATCTGACAGCAGTGAGTGAATTGGATCAGAGTGGGGGAGAGTGGAGGCGGGCTGGCAGTACCTCTGTGTCACAACAATTGAGGTGTGAGATGATGCTGACCAAGAGAAGACCCCTTCACGTCAATCAGGTCTCAAGCCAAATATCACTCCTTAGATTTGGGCTCCCCAGTCCTCCTTGTCATCCTCTACTCCCTTGTCACCTTGTCTATTTCCCATCTCTATCACATTACTAGTGTTAGAGTTTTTGAAGCAGGCATTAGTATCATAAATCATTTGCTATATTTGTCTACTTGTCTATTTTCTCTCTCCTGCAATAGAGAAAAGCTCAATAAGGGAAGCAATGTTGGCTGTCTTGCTTTCTGCTGCAATTCAAGTGCCTAGAACAGTACCTAGCATGCAACTGGCACTCAGGAAGTATTTGATGAATGAATTAATGAATGATTCAAAGAACGTAGCCCACGGTGCATGTGTGGTGCTACTCTGCATGGTGACAAGTCAGCCCATGACTGAGATAGCTGGGAACTCCCACCAGCCCATAGTCATAGAATTATCAAATCATCTAAGGAACCGAGAAATAATCTATTCAGCAACTTCATTTTATAGAGCAAGGAAGAAGAGTTCTACTGGAAGAGTTCAAGTTAGAATCCTCACTTGTGGTCCAGTCTGCTGCCCAGTTACTCTGGTTGGAAAAAATCCCTCTTACCTTTCTTGTCTTCTTGCCATGATTAAAAAGGAAGTTTTAAAGCAGATCAATATTTTTATTTTCGTAAGCTATTCGAGTGGAGGGAGGGCAAGGAGGAACTGGTACAGCTAAGTTGGTATGAAGCCAGGGCAAACCAGACCTGATGAAGCGTGGCTGATGAAGGCTCTGGTGGCTGGTTTACAAAATGAACATTGTCATCAGCACCTTGGTCTCAACTCTGAGTACTATAGGTTTGCTGGGGCCCTAACTGCATGATTCATACTACAGGCAATTGTGGTTGGGGGCTTCTTTTGGGCAAAGCATGCAAAGGAGCAAGAAAAGGGATGAATCAAAGCCAAAATGTACAGAAGAGCAGAACAAAGACATTGTACACCCTCCTCCTATTTCCTCTTCTGAACTGAACTTTCCATCAGTCCTAAAGATCGCTAGCTTAATGCCTACATGTTTTAGATACGATGCCATCTGGTCAGAGTGGAATAACAGTTGCTGTATTCTGCCTAACATGAAGCCACAGAAAGAACTGCCTCTTGGAACTTTCTGAATCGTGTCCCTGCCTCCTAAAGAACTTGCTCAAGAAGTAACGTGATAGAGAAGAAAATGAGCCTTGGAATCAGAAAATCTAGTTACTTAAACAGCTGGTGATCTTGGACAAGTCACTGCATCTTCCTAAACTTCCTTTACCTCATGTGGAAGGTAAAGATGGTAACAACGGCCGCAGTGTGCAGTAGCTGAGGGAGTGTATTTGAAAGCATCTGGAACTGAGTGAGTATGTAATAAATGTTCTTCCTTTCAGGCCATGGGTGATTCAGCTAACCTATCAAACTGAAGCTAACACACCTGTACTCACAAAAAGTCAATTTTGCTGGGGCAGAAGAGGGGGAAGGTGGAAAAAGTCCATGAACACAACATTCCAGAGAGACCACTCTGCAGTTGCAACTCAGAGCTGGTGCTAGCCAAGAATAAGGGGAGTTGGCAGGACACCAACAATTTCCTCCCAACAGAATTTTTTTTTTCTACAAACCCCATTGTCCTTTTCTACCTTCCCACACTATACACTACCCCCACATGGATTAAAGGGATCAAGTTTCAGAAGAAAAATGATGAGAAGAAATGGTGGATTTAATAGAATTATTAGATTAATTCTTTGTGGAACAAGGTGAAACTTTGATATGCCTTCACTCAAAAAAATGAAAATTCCCCATATGACTATAAAAATTCCCTTTTCATTTTTAGTATGTGTTTTAATTTTTACTATTCACTTTTTTGCTAAAACTTAATCAGAAATTTAACAAGCAAAGAAATAATTTAGAATTTAGAAATTTGAGAGGCATGAAAGAAGCATCTTATAATTTATACCTGCATACAAGCATCTCATTTTTACAAAAAAAAAAAATCTCTGGAGAGTAAGCTGATATGTTTGCCTGACAACTTATTCCATTGCTAGAGAAGAATTTTCTGGTTATATATATATTTATATATATATACACACACACTGTATATATACACACACACATATACGTATATATACACCTAGGAGTTAAGTACTTGTTTAATTGTAAGTGTTTTAGTTAGTTTCACTCAAATTATCTCAAGTAAGATGTGGAGTTATTTTAGAAGAAAAAGGAATATGAGAGATGGTAAATCTCATAGAATACAAGAAGAGAAACTATACTAGGGTGAGGCCTCATAGGGATTGGGCTTCTAGAACAATTTCTGGAAGCATTTCTCAAGTCCTTAGTAGAAGTCCACAAAGTGCCTCTCCACCATTGAAGGGATTGCCCTGTTGCCCATGTGTCTCTCTGCTTCATTCTCCTGTCCCTGCACTCTGGCTTCCTCAACACGTGCCGTGTGCTGTGGGTTTTCTCTCTGCCTCATAGTTCTGGCTTACTGATGGTTTCACTTCCTCGTGGGCTCGGCTTCCTGAAGACCTGCCTGAACCTTCATGGCACCAACTACTCTCATGGCCTCTCTTCATTGAAAAAGTTAAATATCACACCTAATTTCATACAAACAATGAAAGAGAGAGAGCTAGGATTAGAATCCTGACAGCCAGCCACCAGCCATTGCCTGACACCTGGTAAACACCTGAATTAGATAGAGGAACCCAGTGCTAACTTCTAGCATTAATAGTTGGTTTTTCCAATTTTGCAAGAGATCAAATTTCTAGATATTCTTTCTTGCCTTTATTTATACTGGAGATCAGTCCATTTTCCCCTGAATTCATCTATATATTGCAATACAGTACTAAAGGTAGAAATTAAAATTCAATACACGCTATCATTCTGGCTATTTCTCATCAGTCCAAGCTATAGGCTCAGCAGGTTTGACAAGGTCTGACTTCCAAGTTAAGGCAAGGAAGAGATTTTCCAAACGCTCTGAAGCTATATCACATGGATCCTCACTCTCCAGGCTTGCCATCAGTTTCCTCACCATTGTCACTGCTAAGACACATTTTGGTTTCGATTTGGTTTGGTTCTTTCAGCAGTGCTCCACTTCTAATACTAATTTCAGGTAATTAGAGTAATATCAACTGATGTGACAAACAAATCTAAAAGTATGTAATGGCTTAAACATGGTAAAAGTTTAATTTTTTCTCAAAAAAAAAATCCAAAATAAGTGTTCCTTATCAGCAGGTGCCTCTCTCCTTAGCAGTGATTCAGGATGGCAGGCTCCCTCCCTCCTGTGGCTCCATAGTCACATTTGCTCCAAAGTCATCATGCTCATCTTCAGACGGCCAAAGGGGGCATGGGTAAGAATGTTCTGTGAGTGAGAACAACATTGGTAGACAGCTAGCTGTGCCTGCTACACTGCATAATAACTGTTAACCACATTATTCAATCCTACTATTAACTACTATTAAGGACTTTCTAGTCACTTTATACACACACCACTCAACTATAAAGTAGCTAAGCCCTAATGACCTCTTAGGGCCCTGCCTTTGGGACACTATTCATTCAGCTCCTGTTCCTTGGAACGCCATCCTGCTTCCTCTAACAAGCCCAGCCAGGTATATCCTGCTCTTCTGGAAAATCATATTTGGAGAACACTATCCCATGATGATTCCCCTCCTATGCTGGGTTTCTTTAGTTCTTTCTGTATCAAATACATTTCACCAGCATGTACTTATTTTTTACTCTGTATGGCAGGGATTGGCAAGCTTTTTCTTCTTCTTGTAAAGGGCCAGACAACAAACATTTTAGGCTTTGCGGGACATACAGTCTCTGTTGCAACAATTCAAGTCTGACAAAGCACACATAGACAATATGTCAATGAATGAGCCTGGCTGTATTCCAGTAAAACTTTAGGTGACAAGACAGATTTGACCCAAGGGCTGTAATTTGCTGACACCTGCTCTATGAGTATAAAAGATCTTCTTCATGTTTTGTTTTGTTTCCTCTCTTCTCATTCCAGTGCACAGAGTATTATCTCAGTAAATACACAGAATCTATGTGTGGGGGTGTAGACCCATCTCCTACTCTTGCAACATCCTTGCCATAGAGCAGAGAAGCAATACTTCCACTTCCTAGGGAAGTGATATGGAAGATGTTTCTGCCAGAGGAGAAAAGATATCTGTGAAGCAGGGTCACAAATTTATGCAAACTAAAACCCAGATGTGCAAAGTAAATATACATCATTATTTGGGTCACAACTGCCCAAATATTCTTACCAAAGCTCTTTAGTCACAGGAAAATGTTAACATTTAGTTCAATCCAGTAAACTCAGAATGCAATATTTTAAGCACTTTCTTTAAATAAAGTATAGTCTCTTTAGAAAAAAACATTGTCTATTAGATTCCTAACCCTCCATCCCTAACCCTCCTTGATGAAGTTTCTCATCAAGATTGTATCATGTTAAGGACCTTCAGGGCCTTGGGATAAAGGGGTCCTCAAGCATGCAGTTTCCTCTGTGTCCCCTGGTCTCTTCAGCAGTGTTGCTTGTCTACTCAGTTGCTACTCATCTGCTGGAATTCACAGCTAAAAGGAGCAGCTGGGTGAAGAGCTGGTCTTTCTCTGCCCAGTCGCTTCATCTCAGCTTCCCATGGAATCCTCTGAAGGTCTCCACATTTTCCATCCAGTCTCATGGCCAGGATTGTTGGTCCTCAGCTTTGCTGAAGGGTCACTCATTCCTCACAACTCTGGTCAACACGGCATGTCTGCTGACACTCAACTCACCTGCCTGCCATATCCGCTCCACCCACGGTCACACAGGGTCATCTCTGGTTCTCACACACACACTACACAGAAATCCAGTGTCTCAGGAAAACTCCCCTACTGCAGTCCCCCTGCTTACCCACAATCCTCCATGGAGTTGACTGGGTGATAGAGGAACCTGCCAGGGAATAGAATCCCAGGATTCCTCCTATTTATCTAGATGTTTATAAATGGTGGAGGAAAAAAATGATTCTGACATCTACTTTCCTCTTCCTTTCTGTAACTCACTCTTTTCTCCTTCTCTTCCTACTATAACTGCCTTCTATATTGCTCAGCAACCATTTTGGCCAAAGTTTAAAAGGCTTTCATCTTCTCCAGGCTTTGAATGAAACTGTACCATCCGTCTTCTTGTCTTGGTTTTTAATCTATTAAATTTTTTTTTGAGATGGGGTCTTGCTATGTTGTCCAGGCCCAGGCTGGAGTGCAGTGGCTATTCATAGGTGTGATCATAGCACACTACAGTCCTGAACCCCTGGCCTCAAGCCACTCTCCTGCCTCAGCCACCCAAGTAGCTGGGAATACTGGTGCATGACACCAAGTCAAGCTGATGCTAAAATTTTAAATAATTTCTAAGCCAGGCTTTAAGCCTATTGCTTTGCTAAACACATCAAGTACTACCAGCTCCCTCCTGCCCTCCCTGTGGTATTAAGCTACCTGTATCCTTCTGAGGTAGAAGAATGATGGGAAACATAGTTTACTAGATGATGGAGCGAGTCATGCAACCCTCATTCCAACTGCCTTCTAGCAACGTTAGTTTTTGGGAAACTAAAATCTCCATCTCTCAGACTCCCTTGCATCTAGGGTTCTGGATGAGATCTCACCTCTGCCCATCCATTGCACGGGCGTATGACTTGGGTCCACACTGAACTGCATGGGGAGAGATAGAGTGTGAGGCACCCATTTTGCTGGGAGGACCATGGCAAAGAAACCCTGTTCTGGAGCTGGCAGTTGTAGATGTAGCTCTCTGATTTGGTAACTTCTTAACAATAAATTACTAGAGGTGGTAATGTAACAGAGTAGTCGCCCCTCCTCCCGTAGATCTGGAAGTGTAAAATTAAGACTGGGGAATATGTAACAGAGGGATGGCCTGGGAAAAAAATGGCAAAAGATGTTTTCTGTCTCTTTAAAATTTCTCCCACTCCTTTTGGGAATGGAGGCCTGTATCCCTGCCTCAGGGCCAGGTGGCCGGGAGGGGAAGGGGAATATCCTTTGTTCTTTGTGTTACAGGAGATAGCTCAGTTGAATCGTGGGCTCCATCCCAGGCCCAGTGCCTGGCAGGTGGAGGTCTGGGTGGGCCTCACAGGTGGATGGAGGTCATGGCTTTGTCTTCAGTAGAGACAGGACAATTAGAATCATTAATGACAGTAACCTAGAACTGAGGGCCCTCCCTTTAAAAGCTCCATATTTCTGCTTATATAGAGGAATTTGGATTTTGAGACAATAGTCTACCATCTTCCTCCTTTGCCAGCAAAGTCATTAACTTCTTTTCCCTCCTCTTCAAACCATTTGTTCTCGTTCTTCTGATGTGGCCTCGAGGATAAGTGTCAAGCTTTCGGGAACAGTAAGTTTCGGGAGCTGGCAGCTGGGCTCATGGAAACTTCCTAATCTAGCAAGGGAATCAGCTTCCTGGGCAGCCCAGGAACTTTTGAAATCGTTCCTAAGTGCTGCTTCACCCTTCCCAAAAATTCTGTAAGTTATCTTCACACTTAATAAATCCTTTGTGCTTAAACTAGGTAGACTGAATTCTTCCATCCAAGTACTAACCAGGCCCGATCCTAAGGTAGACTGAATTCTATTTTCTGAAGCTAAGAATCCCAACTATTATGAGCCTTTAAATATAAAATGGGGGGCAGGTATCAAATACTTTAATTTGGAAAATTACTGCTCCACCATGTCTAATTTGTGAGACTAGTGTAAGCCCAACATGGACTGGGTGATTGACATTCCTCTTCTGGGTGAGATTAAAAGATCATTTTTCAAGCACATTGCAATTTATTTGTTCTGGCTTTTTCTTCTACCTGCCTGTATTCAAGTTTTACAGACTTTGTACTGAAGGAGCTCAGGAAATTGCACCCTGAAATATGACTCCTTGGTATAAATAGTATTTTGAATTAAAGACCCTTAGAGACCAACAGGCCTTGGAAGGGGCTTTCCCTCTATCTGCATAAACCAAACAGACCCATCTAAAGAACAATTGACTTCCCTTCCCTGCTTTCTCACTATATTGCAGGGAAGAAGATCAAGAATACAACCAGACCTGGCCCAAATCATTTTAAATATAATACCTGTCTCTTGGGTTAATTTACAAGTCAATCTGTTTCCTCTCCCCCATCCATTCATTCTCCCAAGTATCTATTCATCCTCCCTAGTAATCATTTTATTGCTCCTAAACAGAATTACCTATATTCCTCATCTCCCCCTCCCCTCTAAAAGGAATACATATAAATTTCTGAACCCCATTGGGATATTGGGTAATCACTCTGTGACTCTTCTATGTGCACAGTAAATCAACCTCTTTCTGTTATCAATCTGCCAATCTTTCAGCGAACTTTCAGGGGAAAGCAGAAGTTCCCTCCCATCCCCACAGTACTTACAGTTTCCACACAGGGTCTCCTCATCTTATCACTTTTAGCCTGTTTATGGTTTTTTTTGTGGGGCGGGAGGTGACAGGAGTAGGTAGTTAGTCTAAGGTTCTTAAAGTCTCCCTTAGGAGAGAGAAGTAGAAAGCCAGGCAGTTCTCTCCATCTAGCCATTATCAGAGGCTTCTGAATAAAGCTGAAATTTTATTTCCATTTGTCTCCTTGTGATTCCTCTCTGCAATTTAGAACCCCAAAGGACAGAGGGGCAAAGTGACAGGTATACACAAACTTTCATCACTCAGAGCTGGAACTCACCTTAGAGATCTTTTATTTCAACCCCCTGTTTTATTGATGAAGATACTGATGTTCAAGGTTATAGAACCAATAAGTGGAAGAACCCAGACTAACACTCAAATTTGTAGACTCTGATTTCATTGTTATTTTTATCACACCATTGAGAGATGGGTGAATGAATTTAAGAGACTAGTTCTAGCTAGTGGATTGAACTCTCTAGTTCTCTATCCAGACTACTTCACTCATTTATATATCCTGCCTGACCTCTGTAAGCACTTGGGTTTGTGAGTCTTGATTTAAAAGAATCCTATATAAAATATCTCAGTGAACAAAAATGCCTCTAGTAAAGCAAATCACTCATTCATTACATCAAAATTTTGTAGGTGATATTCCTCAAAGCAGAGCCCATCTTCAAAAGGGGTTTGGAACAATGTAGAAGGGTCTAAAAATATTTTTAACATAATCTTGTATCTTTGGCCATCCCAGCTTATATTTAAAAATACGCTGAGTTTGTTCTTATGATAGTCCATAATGAGGGATCTCCAGAGCTGAATAGCTTTTCCTACTGAACTAGGTCAGTAATGCCCCCCAATGGCAGAACCTGCCCTGTCTTCCATCTGGAATTGTACTACCAGTTTGTCATCCCCAAAGGCACTATTCTGACACATCTCATTAATTTTTACAGGGTCTTGACCCATAAGAATAAATAGTCTATGCTTCAATGTCTAAGTATGCACATAAAGAGAATAGAGGTTAGCTTAAGTGCTATGTAGGTAATATTGGATTCAAGAAAAAATATGTATGCTGAAAAGATATAAATTTCCAGTGGTAGTTATTTATTAAGCTTCCAAGCAACTATAGTGTCGCTTAAGATACTCGAAATCTATGTGGAAGTATAAAAAAAACTGCCAATTATTACTGCTAATTTCTCATGCATAATGTCATAATTCTAGTGAGCTTCTTTCATGCTGATGTACTCCTTGCCTTCTGTGACTGGACCCACCAGTGGATGAGAAACTCAAAGAGAAAGTGATTAAATAATTCAAAATTCTCTCCCCTGTATGAACATCAAATCCCTAAAAATTCCAAAAGTCAGTATACAATAAAGTTAGTTGTGCAGCCATAATTAAATAATTGTTCATGGGGGGAAAATAAAGCCAAACCACAATGACTCATATGAATAACAGAAGTCAAGATTGAAAAAGAAAATCCAGATATATTCATAAATTGGATCCTAGCTCCAAAATGTTAACCTTTTTTTCCAAATAACTTCTTTTAACAGAACTCTAATAATTAAGCAAATCAATTAGCACTTCACTCCCCACACTCTTCCAGAATTTTATTTCTGGCAGGAGTGGTCCAGAAAAAAAGTAAAATAACAAAAGCTAATATTTACTACGTTCTTGCTAAATGTCAAGTGCTCTACCCTCGTTATCAAATTTCATCCTCATAAGAGCTATTATTATGTCCATTTTGCAGGTGACGGGGAGAAAGTCTTGGGACAATCTGAGTGAATTGTCCAAAGCCATTCATATAGCAAGTGATGGACTGAGTCTCTTTTCTTCAGAGCCCACACTCAGAACCACTATCTCTGACTGCCACCCTAGGAAGCAACTTCATTCTACAGCATTCTTTCAGGGCAACAGCTACTTTAAGAAACATTCTGGTTGTGTAACACAAGTAAGAATCTGAAAAAGGGAAAAATGTTTTACAAGTTTTCTCTTTGAAACCCCTCACCCTTTTTGAGGAATTAAAACCGGCATTCCCACCCAACACCAGTAATCAGAGGGGCAGAGAGTGTTCTTTGTTCTTTGTTTTCCAGTATCTTAAACCACAGGGGATGGCTCAACAGAATCATCCGGATAGAGGTCACAAGATCATCTTCACCAGAGATGTTATAGTTAAACAGCAATAGCCTGAAACTGAAAACCCCTTTTAAAAGCCCTGTATTTCTGCTTAAAGTGGGGATGATGATACTTTAAGACAAGAGTCTGACATCCTCCTCATTTGCTGGCAAATTAATAAATTTCTCTTTCCTTTTCCTCAAACCACTTGTTATCGTTCTTCATTCGGCCTTGGGGACAAGTACCAAACATTCGGTAACAGTTGTTGGATTATAAGATTCATCAGAAAAACCCTAATGATGTTTGAATGCTTTTGCTCAGATAAACTCCCGCTGGGTATGCAAAATTCTTATTGTTTGTCTTCCTTGAAATTGCTCCTAATAAGAGGCCACAGGAGTGGGAGATGCTAGAAAAAGGGCTATGGGAAGCTTGAGTCACTCCTCACACATTCAATACATTATTCATGAACCCATAGAAGAACAGAATAATGGAAAGGAGAAAGTGGGTGTTTTTCCTCCTAAAACTTTACTTAAGTTACCCATTTCTATATTTTACTTGAAAATAATGGACTTCTAAGCATCACTAACCACAGATTACATTGCAGTTCATCTAGACATAAGTACACTTCCTCTTATAGGTGAAACTGACATAAGACAGGGCACAAGTCATAAAAGCATGTTGAATTATAAAACAACTGCTTCCCTATGAACCAGTACCTCAGTAAAATAAATATGTAACCACCACATCAGTCTTCTCCAGATTGAGAGGACAGAAAGCCACAAGTGAAGTAAATGAAGCGAAGAAGTGATGGTGAGCATTAGACAACCATGCAGCCACTAATTCGGGTAAAGCGTTGAAAATGGCCTTGTCAGAGCTGTCAACCTTTGATAAAGCTTCATAAAGCTCAGGGCACTCCCAGTCTGAAAGCTGCCAAAGTCTAGGAATCCAGCCTGACTGAAACGTAGCAGCAATCAGATCAGAATCCTTTCCTGAAATTCCCTTTGTTGATTGCTCATACAGAGGTTCCCACCATAAAAAAGAATAAAACAGAGTCAAATCAAGTCTCTAGTTCAATTCTACTTCAAATGATAGCTCACAGGATTAGCGCATCAGCTAGCATCTAATTAAGTGTCTGCTGTTATGGAGAACAATGTGGAATGTCAGAAAGAAACAGCATGGACTGTGGAGTTAAACCTGTGTTCAAATCCTGGCACCACTACCGGGTAAATTGACTTATTTAATTAACAATCTATCTGGGTCTCAGTTTGTGTATCTGTAAAATGGACAGAACTTCACAGGTGTTATGAAAGACTAAGTGAGGAAATGTATATAAAAGATGGAGTAAGTTCTAGGGGTGTACTTGCTTCCTCTGTAATAGAGGCCCTATTATCCTCTGGCGTTAGATGGGCAGTGTTATGTTAGCAGCGTGGGGGGGTTAATAAATAAATAAGACCTGGGCCCTGGCCTTAGGAGCTTACAAAGATATCAGGAAACAAAGATAACAGATATAAAAACATAGCTATTAACCATAGTATTTGAAGAGAGGAACAGACTGTTGTGGGGCAGAACCACCGAAGAGAATTCATGGTAGAAACATGCTGACGGGGCTCAGAAGGCTGAGGAAGAGCAAGGATGTGAGAACTCAATATCCAGCTCTCGTTTGTAAACACATTTTCAGAGGTAGGGATGACTCCATCTTCAAAACAAAAGATTCAGTGACTAAGGGAACAGTGTTTGACATGATGGAATTCTACACATGACAACTTCTAAACCTTTGCTATTCAAAGCGTGGTTCATAGACCAGTTATGTGGCATTTCAGAGTTTGTTAGATATGCAGAAATTCAGACCCCACCCTAGAACTACTGACTCAGAATCAATATTTTAACAAGATCCTGGGTTATTTATGTATACATTAAAGTTTTAAGAACACAGTTGTAAACTGTAAGAAAATCGCCAAAACAATGAGGCTTATACATTTTATGTTTAGACAAACACCAGGGTTCTAAGACACTTCTGAGATGATAAATACTGCTTTGAAATACCCTCATCGACAAGACAGAGATGATCATACTTGCCCATCAAGGCTATTACGAGGATTAATTGACATAAGCATATGTAAAGCCTATACACTTTTTAATCCCACAAGGGAAAACTATGTTTTTTTAATCTTTATATCCTTCACCCTTAGCATAGCATTCCACACAAAGTGCATACTTAATAAATATGTGTTAAATAAGTGAATTGATACATGAGTCAAGGGATTTTACCATGTTAGCAAGTACATTTTGAAATGGATGACCATAGGACCACAGATTATGTCTACAGACAAAGAATGCTGAAACAAGGAAGCACTTTCTGATTAAAATGTGCACACTCATTTAGTTACAAAATCTTTTCATGGTTAAAGAAATGAAATTGTAATAAAATGGTGAAACTCCAGTTACAAAATGTATTTGTCATAGAAAATTGGATGTATGACTTACAATGACCTCACCAGCCTTGTGTTACTTTAATTCAATACTATACACACTGCGGAAATTCTGTTATTAGTTACAAGTTTTGTCTTAGCGGTCTCAAATTATGCAGTAAGTTTATCTAATGGTTCAAATCCAAATATAGGCCAAAACCTCATTCTTCCACACCCTCAAGAAGTATATAGTCTAGAGGGGTTAGAGACATGTAATCAGCAATTGGAATGAAAAAAAATGTCTTAATGGGAGAATGTTCTAAAGAATGATGGTAGCATTAACAAAAGAGCTGCCTCAGGCTGCCTAAGAAAGGAAGGGTAGGCTTCGGAGGGAAGATAGGGAGCTCTGACCTCACGGGTGAGTAGTGTGTCAGGTGGACTAATGGGGGTAGGTACCACATGGGCAAAGACAGAACATACTGGAGTATAAAGAGGGACAACAACAAGAATAAAACAAAAGAGGTAGACAGGGACTACATAATGACGGCTTTGAATGCCACACAAAGATTTTACTTTTGAGGCTATGGAAGTCATCGTAAAAAATTACATAGGGAAGTAAAATGATCACATTTCCATTTGAGATAGACCAATTTGGCAGCAATGAGAAGTGTGGATTATGGGGAGGGAGGGAGGGGCAAATGGAAGGGGACTAGAAATTGGCTGATAAGTATGGGAATTGATGCACTAGATGAGATGGTGGCTTGAATTGTGTCACTGATGGTCAGGATGGAGAAAAGGGGATGAAACAAATTAAGAGTTGGAATTAGTAGAATTGAAGGATTGATTGGATTTAATGGTTTTCCGACCACCAAGAGAACCTCCAAAAAGTTAAAAATTGCACAATGCTAGTGAATTCATTTTCCATTTAAGTAAGTGCGTTCTGTCTTGTAACAAACAACTTTTGTAATTTTAGAATGAAACTAGCAGGTTTAAACTTTGGCATAACATTGGATATCAATGTCATTCAGTGAGATAAGAAATATAGGATAGCAAGCAGACTGAGTATAGGAAGAAACCAGTTTAGTTAAGTATCATGTTGATACTGAAGTGCCTGTGGTTCACCTAATAATGTCTGGTCTCCCCTCTTTTTTATTTCAAAATACTAAGGGGGTACAAATGTTTTGTTACATGGATAGCTTTTATAATGCTTAAGTCAGCGCTATAAATGTGCCCATCACTCGAATAGTGTTCATTTTATCAGCTAGATAGGTTTTTACCCCTCCCCCCTTCCCCCATCCTTGATTCCCAATGACTTTTACTTCTCTTTGTGCCCATGTATGACCATCAGTTAGTTCCAAATTATTAGAAAGTACATGTGATGTTTGTTTTTCCATTCTTGAGATACCTGACTTAGGATAATGGTCTCCAGTTCCATCCAAACTGGTGCAAAAGACATTAATTAATTTGTTTTTATGGCAGAGTACTCCTCCATGGTATACATACATATACCACATTTTGTTAATTCACTGGGCACCTGGGTTGATTGCACATTTTTGAAATTGTGAATTATGCTGCAATAAACATCCCAGTGCAGGTGTCTTTTTGATACAATGATTTCTTTTCCTTTGGATAGATACCCAGTAGTGGGCTTGTTAGATTGAAAGGTAGGTCTACTTTTAATTCTTTAAGAAATCTCCATACTGGTTTCCATAGAGGTTGTACTAATTTGCAGTTCCACCAACAGTGTATAAGTGTTCCTTTCTCTCTACATCCACACCAGCGTCTATTGTTATTGTACTTCTTAATAATAGCCATTCTGACAGGGATAAGGTGATAAACTGAGAGTAAATTACTTATGGGTCAAGTCCTAGTCAAAGTAATGTGAGGCTTCTTTCTTCAGGAGGAGTTCACAAGAATTTACTCTTAAAAGCCTAATATCACAAACAGTAATGGTTTAATCTCCCTTCCAGGTTCATGGGACACCAGAGGGAACAAAGGCTGGTTCAGCCTCAGGTTTTAAGGCACACTTGGATATGGGACCACATGAAGCCAGCCTAGATCTACAGATGTGTGACAACATTGAATATGTGTGCTTCTGGGTCCAGATGTGGGTGGGTATGATGGGAACCAGGGCAGGGGTTAAGCATAAACACCAAGGAATTAGAGATCAAATAAGAGAAATGCACAGAGATTCAGAGATTGGAAAAGAACATCCTGAGTTTTAGAGACAAATCCCTCCTTCTCCCACCATGCCTTCTTTTGCAATCTCTAATCCTGGTTCTCCAGTGCAATGATTCTCAGAGCTTTGGAACCACCTGGAGAGATTTTTAAAAATCCTGATCTTGACTGCATACTCAAAACTTCTAATTGGTCTGTAGTGGGGAGCTACCACCCTAGGACACTACCATGCCGGTGTTACTGAAAGCTCGGCACTTGACCTTGAGGTCACATCAGAAGAACAAGGACAAGGAAAAGGAAAGAAAGAGTTCATTACTTTGCCAGCAAAGGAGGAGCGTGGAGACTCCTGTCTGAAATGCCATTGCCCTCATAATAAGCAGAAATGCAGAGCTTTTAAAGGGTGGGTTCTCAGCTTCAGGCAATTGCTGTTCACCTACAGTAGATGTTCCTGATCATTCTGCTGAAGATAATCCCATGGCCTCCACCCAGGACCTCCCTCACAGGTCTAGTTGAGCCATTTCCTGTAGCACAAAGAACAAAAGACTTACCCTGCTCCTCCCAACTACTGGCCTGAGGCAGAGATGCAGGTTTTAGTTCTCAAAAAGGAGTGGAGGATGTTTTAAAGAGGCAGAAAATATTTTGCCATTTTTTTCAGGCCATTCACTCTGTTATATATTCCCCACTCTCAATATTTCCCTTCCATGTCTATGGGGGAAGAGGTGACTGCTCTGTTATGCTAGTACATTCTCAACCCTGGCTGCACATTAGAAACCTCTGGGGCTTCTAAAACATGCTATGCCTTGGCCCCATCGCTCAGAAATTCAGTTAGTCTGGGTGAGGCCCTGACATCAGGTGTTTCTAAAAGGTGGCAGGTGGGTGTAACAAGAAGCCAGAGTTAAAACTACTGCCAATCCTCCAAAAGGGAGAAGTTCTATATATTCTTCCCTGAGGATTCCCTCAAACCCACTCTTAAATATAACCTTATCTTTTACCTAACTTTGACTATGGGAGTCTGATATAAGCTCTATCATCTTTTCTCTTTTTCTTCTCCTTTTCTATCACTTTGATTTTTGATCAAGAAACATGTCTATCATCATAATCTCACAACCATTCTCAACCAGGTAACTGATGATAAAGATGATAAAACCATCTCCCCTTCTCCAATGGACTTTTCTTTCTGATCACAACCATGTGAAGTCTCTCTCACTTTAAAAACAAAAACCAAAGACAAACAAAATGACCTTCCAAAAACCTTGTTAACCCTTGAGGTGTCTCTCCATCCATTTCTTTCCCTTCAAAGACAAACTTCTTCCGACAATAAGGTCTCCTTAGGAAGATGATTGGTGTAGTGATTACTGATGGTCTCTGATAACTCAGGGAAGTAGAAAAAGCTGAAGGGAAATAATCTGTTCCAGAAACTCTAGTCAGGCACCAGAAGAAGGGTCTTGTATCAAGCAGAGTCAGAGAGGAAAATCCAGAGTTTGTTAACAAAAGGAGGAACTTTCATATATTATATAAGGACAAATAACTGATCTGAAAAGAAGATAAATTCTGATAATATCAAATACATACAAAAGATGAAAGAATAAATTTCAGGCACTTTTACGCTACTAAAATTGTATTAGTTGGTCAAACCTGTTGCAATAAATCTGGTACAAACTATGCACTGCAAAATGTTTCAGTCAAGGTTCAACTGTGTGTATGACAACGGTTCCATAAAATTATAAAGGAGCTGAAAAATACCTATTCCCTAATGCATCTTGGCCATCATAATGCACAATGCATTACTTACGTGTTTGTGGTGATGCTTATGTAAACAAACCTACTGCTCTGCCAGTCGTATAAAAGTATAGCACATACCATTATGTACAGTACATAATATTTGATAATGATAATAAACTACTATGTTACTGGTTTACGTATATACTATACTTTTCATCATTATTTTAGAGTGTATTTCTTCTGTTTATAAAAAAAAAAAGTTAAAAGTAAGACAGCCTCAGGCAGGTCGGTCTTCCAGGAATTAAAGGAGACGCTGTTATCATAGGAGATGACAGCTCCATGTGTGTTAATATCTCAGAAGACCTTCCAGTGGGCCAAGATGTGGAGGTGGAAGACAATGATGTTGATGATCCTGGCCCTGTGTAGCCCTAGGCTCATGTGTATGTGTCTTAGTTTTTAACAAAAAAGTTTAAAAAATTAAAAAATTAAAAATTTTAAAACAGAAATGATCTTATAGAATAAGGACATAAAGAAAATATTTTTGTACAGCTGTGCAATATATTTGAACTTTAAGCTAAATGTTATTACCAAAGAGTCAAAAAGTTAAAAAGAATTAATAACATATTAAGTAAAAAAAAAGGTATAGTAGGCTAAAGTTAATTTATGATGGATGAAAGGAAAATATTTTTTATAAATTTAGTGAAGCCTAAGTGTACAGTGTTTATAAAGTCTACAGCAGTGTACAGTAATGTCCTAGGCCTTCACATTCACTCTCCTCTCACTCATTGACTCACCCAGAACAACTTCGAGTCCTATAAGCTCCATTCATGGTGTGTCCCAAACAGGTGTACCCTATTTTATTTTTTATACTGTATTTTTACTGTACCTTTTCTGTGTTTAGATACACAAATACCATTGTGCTACAGTTGCCTACAGCATTCAGTACAGTAACATGCTGTACAGGTTTGCAGCCTAAGAGCAAACGTATACACAGCTTAGATATGAGTAGGCTATACCATCTAGGGTTGTGTGAGTATACTCTATGATGTTCCCACAATGAAATCGCATAACGGCACATTTCTCAGAACATATTGCCATTGTTAAGTGACACATGACTGTCTAGATCACGTACATAAATTTGGTTCACAATAGCTAGGCACAGATTGAGAGAATAAGGTCAAATTCTTGGTCATTTTGTAATATGACTTTAAAATGAATTTGCTGCTAATTTAAGTAATTACCTGACATATTTCACTAATTTCTGGGGGCTATAAAAATAGCATACTTATAAACAACCATATGGGTAAAAATGCCCTTCATATTTGTTCAAGGAGCAATGCCAAGGACTGGGGAAGATACAAAAACTAACAAAAAAAAAAAAACTAACAAAAAAAAAAAACTTCCCTTATCTTTCTTGAGAGAGGTAGCAACATCTCTGGTTGAGTAAACTTGAATGTCAAATGAATTGACTTAAGAGAGATAAAAGATTGGGAATGCTTTGGTCACACACTCTGCCGTACCTCATGCTGACCTCTACGGAGAATTCAAGGTATACCTGCCTTTCCATCATGATTGTCACCATCGCCCATATAGAATATTTCACTTCCTACAAGTAGAGCTCTGACACAGGTCAAAGAGTCTTAAGAATCAAGCAGAGCTTTGGCTGGAGAATGAAGAGAATAAAATAACTCCCAATTATTTTCTCTCCCCTTTGGAAAGCTTGGTGCGAAAGCTAAAACGAACCCATAAAAAGAAGAACAAAGAGCTTAGGTGGTTCTACCTTAGTCTGAGGGAAGGAAGGATACCTTGAAGCTCTTGCATAGTAAATCTAGTTCACCAGGCTAAAGAAGCAGATGGACTTGGCTAAGTAGCAAGATTTCGACATATGCCTGAAGCAGGCCTGAATATATTACCCTGAAACCAAATGATTCAAATGTTATTTTCAGGATTTAGATATATTAGGTCTTATATATTTAAGTTCTCAAGTAATTACCATTATCTCTTGAAGCCAGGCATAATTCCTTGCTTATTAATTGTTCTATATCAAGTGTAGAAATGAAATTTTTTGGCCTTAGTTTGCTTAGTGGGTCATAATTAGTAAAACCTGCTTTAAAAAGTGTGGAAGAATAAATGACACGCCCTTTGAAAAACTGAATGCTGCATAAATGCAACCTATTTCTACTACTAACTGCAATATGATACTACAACATCCCTACTGTACATCCATCAGCAAGTCTGCCTGTCAGTTCACCAGGCTTCATTAAGAGACTAACAGATGGGCAACACATAAAAGCTCACATTTGGGAGATCTTGGTTTTGCCCTTTGGCTCTCTGCCCTCAGGCCTAGAGTGTGGCCCTTAAATCCATCTCCCCAAGAGACTGCAGGAAATGCTTGTGTGGTCAACCTGGTTCTGCCATTGGTCTCATTCCAACCAAAACTCATTAGTTTTACTTTTCCCTTTGGATTCGTGGATTACAATTTTATTTGTTGTATAATAGAAGTCACTAGCAGCTTGCATTTTTTTTTTTTTTACACCTTGGCATTGAATCAGTAATGTATCCATAGTATTTCCTTTATTAAGATTAAATGGTGGCTGGCTGTATGTCCTTGGATTTGGTTGTCATTCTAAACATTTATTAATTACTCTAATAATAATAACATGATAGCCATTCTATATCTCTCATCAAGATAAAATAAAAACAAATTAGTGCCCTAGTTACAACTTTAAAAATCTAAACCTGTACTGTCCAATATGGTACCCTTTACATATGGCTGTTGAGCACTTGAAATGTGACAAGTTTGAATTGAGAAGTGCTAGAAGTATAAATCATGTACCAGAGTTTAAAGACTTAGTATGAAAAAAATATATAGAATACCTCAATAATTTTTAAAAATTGATTGTCTATTGAGATAATACTATTTTGATTACATTGAGTAAAACAAAATATATTCTTAAAATTAATGCCAACTGTTTCATTTTATTCCTAATGTGGTGACTAGAAAATTTAAAATTTAGCCATTTAGAAAATGGCTTACACTATATTTCTACTGGACAACTTTGATTTAGATGTTTAGAGTCTTTCTAGAGATTTTTATTCTTGACTCTGATTAGTCTTGCTAATTGAATTCTAATTTACCCTTTCTTACAGGCTTGTTTAAAATTTGTTTATTATCTTACTTCTGGAGTTGGTAAGAATATAAAAGGTAAATTAAATAAAACTAATTAATGACCGTTCATTATGTTTAAGTGGTACTGACCTGCCAAGTGCTTTGGAAGCCCTGTAGACACCTGCATTAATGGCTTCATGTCATGCCAAGTGATACTGGGTACTGAACCAGAAATGCCTTAATGCTGTTCTTGCCTAGAGGTGACCTCCTCAGCCTGGAGCTCCACAGAGCATAATGAACAGTAAGTGACACATCATAGTCCACACATTGATGTATGTGTTGGGAAAATGTCATAGCACTTTTTTCCAAAACAGCATCATGCAATAGAATACAAGAAATTAGAAAAGTAGATTTGTTCCTAGCATTTGTGATTTATTCTCAAACTCAGCTTTCATTATGTTGGCAATGTAATGTTTTTATGATGTATGACCACCTATTCATACATCAGAGGTATTAAAAAAAAACCGGGTAATCACTATATTGGGGGCCTACAAAAAGAAAAGAAAATTCTCTCAAGGAAACTAAAAGAAATAATGAAAGACAAAAGAAGGATTAGTGTAAAAAAAAATAATAAAAGTTCACCAACCACCCCTCCATGCCACTGGTTTCATCCTTTGCCCTGAAAGGCAAGAATCATAAGAAAACAGCCTAGCCATGAGAAAATAGCAATGTGATTCTGATCTGAAATATGCAGCAAGGCCTTTATTAAATATCACTGAGTCCAAAGGAAGTATAAGCCTAAGATGAACCCATTCGTGCAAAAGAAATAGAAGCCTGCAAAAAGACAAAGAACATGCAAGACAGGGAGCTGATAAAGACTCAAAATGAGAATAGCTGCCTTAGGAAAATTGTTCTGCATAATTTTCCTACCCTTTGCTGAGGAAATGCATTTTTAGTTATGACAGGATATTCAAAAAGGGAGAAAATTATTTTTTACAAAACAAGCTTCTAATAAGAAATTTAATGAGAAAAAAATCATTCAGCAGCTTTAATAATGCAAAGGTAGTATCCTTAGAATAACTTAATGATAACCATGTTTGAAAAACATCACAAAGAAGGAAATGAAGAGGCAACAAAAGACTGCTTGACATTTATATACAGAAGCACTTGGTATCATTCTATTTCAGTTCACCTTTAAGCTTCCCATTTTCCAGGTAGACAAACTGCAGCATTGAATATAGTAGACTTTGCCAAAATTATAAAAAGCCTGTGAAAAGACTAGAACTAGAAGTAAATTAATTTCCAATTGCCTTTTTAACTAATTTCTCAGGCAGTTGCTTCCCTATATGTCCTGATCATAAGACTTGCTATGCTTAGGACCATGTGAATGGCTTCTAAGAGATCTAACATGAAAGAAATACTCTTCATAGAGCCTTTATTGGTAGACGGTCCTTAAATCAAGTTCAACTTTTAAGACATTGTTCTGCAAAATCATGCTGAACTCCTGCACCAAAATGTGACTACTATTAAACAGTTCATAATATATCCTACAAAATTTTTATAAAATAGATACAATCATATACTTTTTAAAATCAAAATGAGATGGGGCTATACAAAGTATTCTGAAGTTTTCTTTTTGCAATATATTATAGACATTTTCCTTTTCAATATTTCATTATTTTTTTAAGCCACATAGTTTGCCAGTCTACAAATGTCCCACAGTTTTCTCAACTGCCACATCAATGACTATTTATTTAGGTTATATGCAATTTCTCACTATTACAAAAAATACTACAGTTCAATTCTTTGGTTTATATTTTGCAACTCATAATTTCATAGGATAAATTCCTAGAGGTGGAATTTCTAATCAAAGATTATTACATTTTTAGGGCTTTTGACAGATATTGTAAAAATTACCCTCCAAATCACTTGAGCCAATTTACATTCTCACCAGAAATAAATGAAAGGGCCTGTTTTCTCATACAATCACCAACACTGAGTGTTATCGATTATTTTAATCATGCCTGACAGGAAATGAAGAACGTGTCTCAATTTTTACTACATTTAGATTTTTTTATTTTTGGCAAATTAAAGTTGAGAGGTTTTTTCTCATTAAGTTTATCTTTTATTCTCCACACTTTTGTTTAATTGGTCTTTCCTGATGCTATCTGTGAAAAGGAAAATAATATTCAAAGTTCTCTGTCTTGAGACTTAAAAGGTATATTTAAAATATTTATTTGATTGCAGGTACTGGCAAATATAATTCAGTGCTGAGTACACTACAAGTACACTCCAGTATTATTTCTAACATCTTTGGTTTAACTTTTCATCAAACAAAGCAGAAATCAGTCTTATTCCATACAAAGTACTAGGAGTAGGGAATATTTTAATTTGGTCTGTATTCATCAGAAAATCAAAACTTTCAATATTACCCAATTCAAAATTTCAACACACTACTTATATGATTTTCTCTTCAAAAATTTCTGTCTTTCATGAACACAGACTCAAATCCAAAGAGAGATTCTTTCATAAGTTTATGCAAAAATAAGAGAAGGGCTTTTAGATTGCCACAGAAATTGACATTTCTACTGAGCATCTTAAAGACAATGTATGAGAGCATTAGTGAAGCCTTTGAAGGTTTAAAATGCGTCAAATTAAAAAACATGGCCATTAAAGAAATTCTTCTGGCATCAATCTGTCAATGTTTCTGGGCAGAAGAAAAAAGGGTTTTTTAAAAGATTTGAACACAGTCAGGGATAAGTACATGTACTTTATGGAGGCTATCTAGATATCTCACTGTTGGATATTAATGTTAAGATGAAAGCAGATTTGTGCCTGTGGACAGGACAGGAAGTGAGCCACAAAGAGAAAACAATGTTCAAATTACAAGAAATTGAAATGCTTACAGAGTATCATCAGATCTTGAGGATTTGAAGACAACTTTAAAAGACATAAAGTTCAACCACTTATCTATCTATTGTTTAAATCTTCTCCACAGTAGATTGGTCAAATGTTCTTTCACCTGATGTCTAAATACATGCAATGATAAGGAATATATACATACTTTCCTGGGAATCCCATTTAAGCTCTGGGTAGCCATGACCATCAGTAAATCCTTCTTAGTATGTTCTACTGAAATTTGTTTGCTTTTACTTAATAGTTATTGATCATACTTACACATTGGCATTACACAGGAACTCTTAGTTTGCTAATTCTACACCCTTTCCAACCTCCTCTTTCCACTTTCTACAATACAGGCAGGAAAACTAAATCCTCACTTTCCTGGTCTCCATCTCAGCTAAGGCTTGCCAATATAACACGTTCTGGCTAACAAGACATATCCACATGCAGGTCCTGGGAAAGCTTCTGTCATCCATTCCCCCTTCTTTCTGCCTTGAGCATAGACTTGACTGAGCTACAATTGCTGCTCAAACCAGGAAGGAAAGTTCACAGGAATCAGATACTTGCCTTCACATGTCTAAACTACTGAATGCTAGCAGCCACCTACCTTCAGACTTCTTGTTATTTCAAAAAAGTGTAGGGTGGTGAAAAGTAATTGCGGTTTCAAGACTGTGAATTTTAAATCATCATAACTAGGCTCAAACACATCTTTATTAATCAAAATAGGAACCATTACAATCAACACATTTTTGCCAACAAGAAATGTTTGTTTATTCCTGTAGAGTAAAAATCTGTGCTTCAGGAAATCAATGAACTCTTGCAAAGCATTTTTTTGCATCCTGCTGGTTGTGGAAGCGTTTTCCCTGCAAAAAGTTGTTGAGATGCTTGAAGAAGTGGTAGTCGGTTGCTGAGAAGTCAGGTGAATATGGCAGATAAGGCAAAACTTCGTAGCCCAATTCGTTCAACTTTTTGACGAATGGTCGGGCGTTGTCATGGAGAATTGGGCCCTTTCTGTTGTCCAATGCTGGCTGGAGGAGTTGCAGTTTTCAGTGCATCTCATCAATTTGCTGAGCATAATTCTCAGATGTAATGGTTTTGCCAGGATGCAGAAAGCTGTAGTGGATCAGACCAGCAGCAGATCACCAAACAGTGGCCATGACCTTTTTTTTGGTGCACATTTGGCTTTGGGAAGTGCTTTGGAGCTTCTTCTTGGTCCAACCACTGAGGTGGTCGTGGCTGGTTGTCATATAAAATCCAATTTTTGTCACATGTCACAATCCCATTGAGAAATCGTTCATTGTTTTTGCCTACAAGAGAAGATGACCCTTCAAAACAACAATTTTTTTGATTTTCAGTCAGCTCATAAGGCACCCACTTGCCAGCTTTTTCATATTTCCAATTTGCTTCAAATGCCACATGACCATAGAATGGTCAACCTTGAGTTCTTTGGCAACTTCTTGTGTAGTTGTAGGAGGATCAGCTTTGATGATTGCTCTCAGTTGGTCGTTGTCAACTTCCAATGGCCGGCCACTGCACTCCTCATCTTCAAGGCTCTCGTCTCCTTTGCAAAACTTCTTGAACCACCACTGCACTGTAGGTTTGTTAGCAGTTCTTGGGCCAAATGCCTTGTTGATGTTGTGAGTTGTCTCCACTGCTTTAGCTTTACAAGCCATTTTGAACTCGAATAAGAAAATGTCTCAAATTTGCTTTTTGTCTAACATCATATCCATAGTCTAAAATAAATAGCAAGTAATAAGTCATTAGCAAAAACACATAAAGCAAGAAATGAGCATTAAAATTATGTATAACATAACCACATTTACTTAAGAAAGTATTCCAATATCAAACAGCAAATGTCAACAACGCTAAAACCATAATTACTTTTGCACCAACCTAATAAACCCATAAATCCTGACAGATTTTAATCAGGATTTCTGATGCTTTCTCCTGAAGACAAACCTATTTAACACATATACCATGTGGTTACACTGAAAAGTCAAATACTTATTCCATCTGATAACACTTCACATCTTAATGAAGAAAAAATGTTTTAATAAATTGGTATAGCCAGTCAGATTGAAAACACTCTCACCTTCAAATGTCAACAACTAGACTATATCTATAATATAACCACAATTTAAAAACTATCAGGTAGAGTAAACCCCAAAGCAAGAGAATTCAGTAAGTGGAAGTTAGGGACCCCTGAATTCTGACCGAAGGCCACGTAAGCAATTTATTCACTGTTCCTGGTCAATTCCTTCTTTCTTATCTTCTCTTTCTATTCCTATCTTACTTCACATCCAAGTTCACATTAAATTAAAATTTCTAAACCCTGGAGAAGCCTGATAGAACAATCCAATTTTTTTCCTCTTTCTTTTTTTTTCAAGTCTATCAGAATGTCAGTTTTCTGCAAATTACTTGCAGCCATAGTTTAATCTCAAAACAGAGCACAAAATTTCAGCTTTCCCAGGGTTATCAAATTTGAGCCTGAAGTTGCAATGTCATTTAGAAATAGTTATCTGCTCTAATCTTTGTAGACTAATAGCAAAATGCCCTACCAGAAATTTCTAAAACTTTGACCTATTGTTCTAGCTTTTCTTAATGCATAATACTAATAACGCTATAACAGAACTATTATAAGTAGTCTCTTCCAGGAATTAAAAATATATCAGAATAAATCTGAATTTCATCCATAATTCATATCCAATTCAATCCTTTTTAAAGAAAAACTATAATTGTACAATTATAGAATTATGATTTGATCAATTGCATTTCTGAATCAATAAGTAGGATTAATTATATATTTCCCAATTACTTCAAAGAGAACTTAAGGAAGATAGTAGACTAGTTAAGAGAATAGACCTTGACAAGAGTAAAATCTGCGCTTGAATTTGGATTTTGCTCACTATGAGGTGAGTGATTTGGAACAAATTACTTCACCCCATTTATATTCATCATCAGTAAAAATGGAATAATTATACCTACATCTTAGGTTTATCGTGGGGGTAAATTTAAGTAATATTACATGCAACATCATCTCCAGCACATAAGTGTACGATAAATGATCAGCTATTATCATTCCTAAAAAAAAGACTGGTACCCTTTGCTATCTCCATCCCAGTTTCCCTGAATTCTTTCTTTTGATTTGGTGGACCAACAACCTTAGTTTCTAGTACTATGATTCAAAAACATTGACTATCTATCATGAATATAAATTCTTTGTGTGTCTATAAAATTTCTTTTTTAAAAAATCTCTGACCCATTGCCCATCCTTTTGTAGAAAGACAATCTAGGTGATTTGGCAGGAGGTTTTAAAAGGTACAGAAATGGTAAGGGAGTAGAGGTGGAGAGCCCTGATGTTAGAGGAATGCCTTAGTGTGTATTATCCCAGGAGGATGCTGAGACAAGGGTTTGAGTATAAGTAGCATTGTTGAGAAATGCTGGGAATAGTGATAGAAATGCTGGGCAGGGACACAAAGAAGGGCGTCTTATCAATTCCACTCCCACTGTAGGTGACATGAAATTAATCTCACTGAAGAAACTGAGAGCCAGTGCAAAATATACACCTTCGAATTATTGCATCCAAGAGGCAGGGAGCTGGCGTATTTATATCCCAACTCCTGAGATCATAGTGGAGGGCTGCTCCCAGGAGTTCTTAATTCCCTGGCATTTCTGGCCTGCTGAGCACAGATCACTGGCACAGCTGTTTTCTGTGGTTCTGGGGAAAAGGAAATCAGACACTGAGATGTAAGCACTGGGAGATGGAAGTCGGGGTTGGGGGGAGCCCACTGAATGATCAGAGGGTAGGAGGAAGGAGCACTGACGACATGTACTTCAGGGCACCAAAGACTAAATCAAACCAGAAGAACAGGAGCTAAAACCAAGTCATGCCTCTTGGCAGGGTAAATCCCAAGAGTAAAAATATTACACAAAAGGAATCTGAGCAGGGGAAGCAAAAGGCTGAAATTTTTGTTGGGTGGAAATGCCGGCAGCACAGGAGAAAGCTGGAATTTTGGCTTGGAGTGTGTGGTACACACCTCAGCCCAAACAATTTCATCTGGGTATACCCTAGCAAGAAACTCACAGTGCTATAAGTCCTTCTTCTGAGGCACATTGGCATACCCTGGGCATTTGGGTGCACCTTTTATCTAGCTGGCTACTGTAGAACATATGGTACTTCTCAAAGCATGCACATAAACGCTGCTGTCCCAGTCCCACTTTTCAGAGCCTTGGAAGAAGTCCATTTTGGGACTCCTCCTCAGGCCTGATTTTTCCTCTTTAAGAAAAATTCAGACATCTCCAGACTCCAGAAATCCTTTGGTACCCGACACTTTGCTTATTGGCATGACATTTGCTGCATTTGCCCGGCCGGCTGCACGGAGTTTGTTGGGTGCCATCCTCCTCCACAGTGGAGATCCAGAGGGAAGCCTGGGGCTGCAGGCTGAAGCCCAGCAGCTAGGCTGAAGCAGACGTAAAATTGTGGGAAACTTGTAATACCTGACCTCTCCCTTCCTGACTTCCTCAGCAAACATTTATTAAGCACCTATTTTTATTTCATTTATACCTCTGACAAGAGTTACAAAAGCAAGGAAAGCAGGAGCAGAAAATCCCTCTTATATGATCTGTCAGTGCTAAGAAGGTCAAAGCTGTAGACCAGATCAGCATGATTAGATTGTCTCTTCTAATGTCTGAACACCAAAGTCTGTTTCCACCCCACCCCTGCCGCACTCCTGACCAGTCTGTCCCAGGGGGGACCTCAGTCAAATCCATCTTTGAGACTAGAGACCACACGTACCACTGGCAGGCAGCAAACATCAGTGGGGTCCTTCTCAGACACAGTGGACGTCATTAGCATTCACCTCATTCATGTTCATCATCAGCAAATATGGAATAATTTGAGGGGCTTGTGGAACATTTGCAAAGAGCTATTCAATAGTTTTCAATGTTGGGCTTCTTTGAAGAACAATTATAACAATTATACTTAGGGAAATTTAAGAATTTAGGACTTTCTCAGATAAGAATTACAGGATTTGCTTTGTACAGAATAACTTCACTGGGCGTTATGATCATTTATCTTATTGATTTTTTTTTCATTTTTTATAAATCCCTGTGGATTTGATGTGTTAAAATAAAGATCTCACTGAAGGAGGTAATTCTCACTTAAAAAAAATGGCTGTTGATCAATGTAGAGTCATCCTTACAGATTAATGTAAAAAGAAACATGTTTAAAAGACTATTTGAAACTAATCTGGAGACATTTTAAAAGGAAAAATCAATTAAATAATATGTTTCTAGATCCTTCTCTGAAATATACTTATTTTCCATTTTGTATAGTGAGGTTTTTTTTTCAGGTACCTGGAGATATGAATGAACATCCTTAGAAATATAACTGAATCTTTATTTCTTTGGGAGTATCATTATCTTCGAAATAAGATGATAAAGCTGAGAATGGTACCATAAACTCAAGTCTAAATAACCCATACTAACAAAGGAAAAATGCTGGTTGAATGACTTTTTAAGCACACAAAAAAGCAGTAATTTATAGACATTTCCCAGTGAGAACATGGAAGCAAGGCAAGAAGGAAGAGGGAAATAAATCAGAATGCTAAAGTTTGCCTTCATTATGTCAAAGAAACTAGTGGTTGTTGAAGAAGAAAAATGATAATCCCTTCTCAGGGCCCATCTGATTCCAACAGCTTTGTAGGCTGACTCCTGTTAGTTCCTGATGGGAAATTCAATGTGGGTAGAATACAGCTAGTTTTTTGTTGTTTTTTTTTTTTTTTAAGACAAACACCTTTAGGGAGGCCTTTACTTTCCACTTTACCACTGACTCCATCATGCCCTATTATTCATAACCCCACCCTGATTTACACCTTTCTTTATTCAGCCTGGTCTCTGCAGGCATGTCACTTGGGCACTCCTCTCCTACATTCCCCCTACCCAGCCAAATTATTCTATTTGCTATCCCAGAACAATATTCACTCCATAATTCCACTCTCAAATAGCCTCCCTCATTCCCTTTCTCCCTGTCTAAACCCCATTTCTCTGTAAAATCCACTCACATGACAACCCCTTCATGAAGGGGTGTCTGAACTTATCACACTTATTATCTATAAGCAGTGACGTATTAGTAAACGTTTAATAACTGGCTCTCCCTGATTCACGGTGTTTGCCAATTTCCATGGTATAAATTCTCTCACCATGGCCAATTTCAAAACTTGGAGTTGGAAAGATGCCCACAGTCTGCTGTAAGAGCTGGTGAGAGCTAACTCCAACACACAATTGTTTTACAGGAATCAATAAATGGTCCATAACTTTGTAAAATGGTATCAAGGTGTTGTTTCTAAGTGAGGTTAGGTACTGTGGTAGAGGCAGCACAGAGCAGAAGTAAAGAGAACTGAGTTCTAGTTTCGTCACTATGTAACTAGGTGACTCTAAAGCCACCTAACAACTCTAGGTCTTAGTTTTCTCACCCATACAATAAGAAGGGCACACTAAATAACCATCTGCGCTAACAGCCCTATGATTCTATGTAACTCTTCCTATGATCATGTACTAGCAGGCCGACTGAAACCTCCTTGCACGTGGGCTAGGCCATAACGTATTACGTCCTCACCACACCAAGTGCAGCGACTTATACTTAACGTGTGCATCATAAATGGTTGCTGAAAAAGTTATTCTCCTGAGTAACACTGGAGGTGGCCTGAGTATATGATGGGCTAGTGGCATATAATAGGGTATGGGATTAGAACAAGGAGAAAGATTCAAGTGATTAATTGGAAGAGTGATTTTCTCTGTGAATATTTTCTAGGTTGGTAACAGGCTAATTGAGAAGTGTCATACTTAGTTGCGCAGCACTTCTGCTCCTTCTCTCCCCTTCAGGGGTCACCCTAAACAGGCACCAGGCCGTCCTCATCCAACAGTGCCTCCTGGTGGAAATTTCCCTTCCCCACCATCATTGTTCTACTTTCAAGGTCACACTGGATGGTGTTTTTAGCATTTCTTTGTCATTTGCATTTCTTTCTGTCATATATCATTGTCAAATTTATCTCAGACAAAAGAATATCTTTTTTTCCTTTACCAATTTCTTTCTTTTCATTTTTCTCATAATGCTACTTGTGCATGTGGCTACTCTGAATTGTGGCTGATTGGGGCACTATTAATACTCATCCAGCAAAGGACAAGAAGACTTTATATATCAAAGTAAAATTGGACATTCAACAGAATAATAAATAAGATTCTTTCTACCTTAGATTTTTCAAGGCCCCAAAGGCCTAGATATTATATAACAGTGAGGTAAGAAGTGCCCTGTGCAGAATTGCTAAGATCGTAAAACCACTTCTGCCAGCATTAATGAGCCCCAACCAATAAAAGCTCTTGAGTTGGAAGAGCTAGAGCAGAAGCACCCTGTTGAGAGAGTTTTTGAAGTATGGTTCCCCCACAGGAGGAAAACTACGTCTTTGCCTTAAGCCAAGTAAGAAGGACTTCAAGGGAGCACTTGGGGAGTTTAACAAGTATCTCCCAGAGCTTAAGGGAATTTAAGTACTGGTATAAGGCACTGAGGCTAGACTGGCCTAAAGGAACAATGCAGAGAAAAAGGCAGGAATGGGGATTTCTGTAGACCGGATGTATGCCACACAGGAGAGAACAAACCTAGAAGTGTCTTGAAAGGACTTCCTGGAAGGGCAAAGTGAACTGCCAGGAACTGAGCACAGTGTCAAAAGCAACCAGCTGCCTGAAGTATCATCTGTCTTACAGGAATGGTAGTTGAGAGTCTCATGAGGAGAATCACTCCAAAAACACCCCCAGGATAAAGCCAGCTTTGAACACCTATGATGTCAAATCCAAATCACATCAGCAAGACCTTTGCTGCCCCTTAACTCTCCTCCCTCATCCCACTCCAGTGCTGAAGGGGCCAGAAACCATAGCGAGTGACACACACACACTTTACACACATTCACACACACATGCACACTCACACACACACTCACACACTCAGACACATACTCCAGGATTCCAATCTTTGGTCCTGCCTTGGCTGGAGAATGGGAGAAACTTTAAAGAGGACAACAGGTTTAGATTATTATACTGGACTGGACTCTTTGAAGCTTTAAAGTGACTGGAAGATTACTGATTCCCAGAGAGTAGAGAGTAACTTAAAAAGCTCTGAGACCTGCTCAAAATTTCATCCCAGAACCAGGGGGGAAACTATTCAACAGAATGTTTTAAAGGGAAAGTGAGAAAAAAATAAAGTTGCTTTAGATGTTTTTTTCTAATGAGTCCAGCTTTTTTACCATAATGGTTACAGACTTCATAGAAAAAGATTGGCCTTCAACCCTTAAAGTACTTGAATGTTTTCAAGGCCATTTTAAAACACCTGGAAGTATTGATTCATCTGCTCACTCACCTGCCCCTAACCAAGCTGTAAGCACCCGCATTTGAGCAGAGCAAAAACTATTTCTACTTTGTCTATTTTGCCTAATTAATAGTATTAAAACTATGTGTTTTCTATTGTTTTTCATTGAAAATACAGTATATTTGTACTCCCCTTTAGATTTATAAGTGAGCTAGACCTAGGATCTGAAACACTACTTATAATATTCTTCATAAAGACAAATGTGTATAACGTTCCAAAATCAAAGGTTAGAACCCAACCGATTTGAAGGTTGTGTTTTCCTGTAATCCGTGCGTACCCCAGTGATGACTGTACATGTGAGAGTAAAATAAAAATCTTTATTCAAAATGATAATCTCTGTATAGAACTTGTTATATTAATCTCAAATCTCTCAAAGGATATAGATGTTTTCCCCAGCAAGTCTGGTCTTGGGGATAAGAGAAACTTATTATTCCATCTGTATTCATTTGTCATGGTGTGTACGGTCATGAAGGACCCAGCATAGAAACGGCACAAGCAAAGTCTTCCAGGCTGACTGTCTCTTGGGGGTCCAAGACACTTTAAATTGTCAGAGTTGATAAAGATGTATTCTAAGAAATATGAACCTGCCCATTATTTTTCTGGGAGCAGCAGCCAAAACCAATAACAAAAAAATGACCCAACACTGCCAGGCTGGCAGGCATTCTTTACTACATTTCATGCCAATTATTTCTTCTCACATGAAAAGCACGCATTAATTCTCAACCCCCGACCTGGGTTTCACATACCTGGGTTTCAGACCAAAAGAAACACTAGCTATCATAAAAATGCTCGACAGCCTGCCACACGATGAGGAATCCTTTTAGGCTTCCAGCCAACAAGTTTGGTTTGAGTCTGCAAAACTTTTATAGGCAGGAAAGGTAATGTAGGGGAGAAAGAGGATAATTGTCCTCCCTTCCTTGAGAGGTCTTATTTATCACAATATCTACTACATTCAGAGAGGAAGAGAAAAAAAAATGATAATCTAGTATCTGCTAGTCTCCACAGTGTCTCAGGGGCCTCGCAGACCTTGTCCTTGGCTACTTCTCCTCTTTCAAGTGCAAACTAATCATTCAAGTAAAATCTCCAAAAAAGATCTCTTGCCTGTATGAAATATTCCAGAGACATGGGACTGGCAGTAGAGAACACGCCGGACAGAAACCTTACGATGGAGCATGCATGGCTTTTGAGAATGGGATGTTGTAGGCAATGGTGCTTCTAGTGGCTGTGCAAGAATTTGAGTGTTGTGGTTCCTGCTCACTAAATGGTTCTCTGGGGGCCCTAAAAAGAAAAAATAATATCCAAAAGTGCCCAACATCCTCCCAGGGGTAGCTTTTTCAAGGGAATAGTCTAACACTGTGAAGACTCACAATGTGTTAGACTGAAAAATGTAATGAAGATGCATGTTTCCCAGCCCTCCAAAGCAGACCGCAAATGTAGACAAAGACCTGGATCACAAAATATTCTCAGATTATAGCCGAGTTCTAGATGGATATCAAAATCCAGCAGAGAGAATAATTTTCTAAGGTAGCTGAGTAAGTCAAGAAATAGGGGTTTTAAGTGAAATTCTTTTTGCCTGACTACTATATCAAGTCCCGAAATAATAAGTCAGTATCCATGGTATCAAATTTCAAACATTTTTTTCCTAGGCATAGTAAGAGAAGCATGGGGAAAAGGGGGCAGGAGGCATATTGTATTGTTATTCAAAGTAGATCCTCAGCATATTTCTGTACTTCATTCTCACTTAATTCAATTATTCAACCATTCACAAATATGTATTAACTGTTACATTCCAAGTTCTGTGTAAGTTGCTGGGCTGAAATTGTGAATAAGATAGGCGAGACTCCTGCCTTCATGGAGAGGCAGAGGAGAGAGGACAATTGTACTTTGAGCAATAGACATGCTCTAGTTGAGCCAAAGTCCAGGGCCTACCCCCCTGATATACTTGGTCAAGGTGGCCAACCTTTGCAGAAACTAAGAACTCTAATCTTGGTTCTACCTCTGTCGCTAACCTAATGTGTGACCTCAAACAAGTCATGAATACTTTCTGGCTCCCAATTTGGAGACAATGGCACTTGTTTTAATAGGGAACTGAGACCCAAAGAAGACAACAGAGTTTTATAAAGTGCTGTATAAATAAAATATCCTATTACAAATATAAGCAAAAATACTTGTTAAGAGTTAGCATTCTATTTGTCACCTAATTCAAGTCTAACAAAAAACATCTACTGTCAGAGATGAGAGCCAAAAGAGAGAAGTAGGTGGTGATTGTATCTAAACATTTACATAATGCATCCTGAAGAACCTACAATACTCAGTTCTGTACACTCACAAGCTAGAGCATAATAATAATGTTTTGCACAGAGTTTTCTTTAAATTGTTCACAAACTATGTAAGAAAAAGAAAATGCATCATTCAGTACCTTTCAGAATTAAAGAAAAATAAGAGAAATAGAACAAATAGCCCCTTTTAAATAGGCAAATATGATTTTCTTTAATGAACAAATAAGTTTATTTCAGTCAATAGTCAATGACTCCAGGCAAAGTAGTTAAGCGAATAGTCCATGGGGATTTGGGGTACTTTTTTTTACTTCCTTTTCCCCCTATCTCTCCACCAAAGAAAAAGAGCCAAGAATGGTGGACGGGGAGTTTCTCTGTCACTCTCCTGATATTTCAATAACATATATTTTCCAATTTTTTCAGGGGGGAAGTACTTATTCAGCTATGATCCAGAATGGTCAGTTTCAGCGAGGATGGTTAAAAGCAAATAAATATGTAATGAGCAAGCAATTATAGTCATATAGTGGGATTTTTTTCTACATCTAAAATATAAATGAATCTAAATATTTTAGGTGGCTTTATTTCTATGTACAAAATATTTTTAGTGCAGAAAATAATCCACAGGTGGGTCCACTGGGTTCTTTTTGTGGCAATGAGTTCCTAGGGGGTTCTTATTTTTAGACAGTGAGGACAATGGGTTTAAATCCAAACCCACCAAGGAATCAGAAACTTCCATTGTGGGAGCAGTCAGGAAAAAGGATTTCCATTGAATGTTTTAGCACCCAAGGCATCGAGAATACAGTGTAGCTCATCAAGGCTGCTTCCCCTGTCTGCAAGTGCTGGCACACATATATGGGAAAGCTCTGACCCTTTTGTGAACAAACAGCTTGACTCCCTCACCTTTGGTGTTGTGAGGCCCACCTTGCCCTATTGCACACTTCCCAGAGGGCAGAATATTAGCTTAACGTGAGACAATTTATCACCTAGTTACTCCAGGCATGGCAGGGTAGCTACAAGTAAACATTCTAATGTACTCTCACTCCAGGAAAGCATAGACAAGGTAGAAAGAACAAGTGCATCATAAGCTTAAATATTTAATAACTTAGTCGGGTAAAGATTTAATACCTGCTTCTTGCCAGCAGAAGTTAGAGATGGACAGAAGGAGTCCCAGAGAAACAATGAGAAACACACACACACACACCGGAATTTTGCCCATTATAGAATGTAATTCTACAAATTGCAGAAAAGCTGCATAGGAGTAAGTTTTCAGTAAAGACTGTCAAAAATCAAAAGTATCACTATAAAGGGCCTGTAAAAACATAAGGAAAAGGAAGACACTGGGCAGTTGGGTAATCACTGACTTGCAAAACATGTCTTATAGAAACATCAGCATGAAGAGAAACTACATCTTAACCAAAACCATGTGATGGCTGAACTCTGGGTGCCTTGTAAACAGGATCTTTGCCTTTATTTTTCTCCCAACAGCTGACTACAATTTTGGTGGTTTAAATCAAAGGTGAAGTTTTTTTCTACTGCTGAAATCTATATGTTTATGTTTTGCATTTTTGAGATATTTCTTTAGCCATGTAAGGATCTGGTGGGTACGGATCCAAGTAATACTGCACATACATACATGTACAGACACATATTGAACATTGATAGACACTCAAATGTCCAGATCTTGGGAAAAGGAACATATTTTCTGATGATATAAAGTATAATCTTTCTTAGGGATAATTTATCTTTTTTGGTGTATAAATATGACATAGTCTGATCAGAAGTCTTATATTTTTCAGCTGATATCTCAGCTAGACAACTAACAAAGTTCAGTCTGATTTATCTATACTATATTTTAATCTGCTGAATTCACCAGAGTTTACCCTGAGCCCAGCAAAGTCCATGACACATAGTAGGCATTAAGCAAATTTTTATTAAATGAATGAATTAATATAGTAAGACCAATCAGCAAACCCATCATTTAACTGAAGTTTTATCTTAACTATTTGTATGGACTAAAATAATTTCCATTGTAATTGCGTTATGAGCTCATAAAGATTTACTTGGATTTCACAAGTGTGTTTGGATTTCACACTATCTTCCCAGCAGCAGCCAAGCCTCTGTCAATAATTGTATAGTGACATTTCAAGTCCTCATGTCTTAAGCTAACAAATAAAACCAGGAGGGTCAGAAGCAAATTGATGAAGTATTATTTGAAGAATATTTAAAGGATTGCCTAAAAGTATTTTTCCTTCACCAATGTGCCATTGGTGTGATCTGAAATTGCCACCATCAATCTACTTATTGAACTCAAAGCATTCAAACGCTCTGGTAAAAGGTAAAATACGTCACAGCTATAGTCTGAATTTTCTTAGGCCTTAACACATGTGGGTTAAAATGAAGTTCTGTTTAAAGGAATAATTTAAATGTTCCTAGTTTGTACAATCATTTGTGTTGACAGGCCCTCAGGCCTTCACCTTTCACTCCCCCTCACCCCTCCGTAAACTCCAATATTTCTGGGTCCTCAGAGGGTATCTCTCAGAGCTACTCTTAAATACTCCCATTCTTGATGGTTCCTGCATTGAACTCAGCTGGGCTCAGCCATCATTCCTGCAAGTTTTCCAGTTCCTAATAGAGCTCTCCAAAATCAAATCTCTGCAAGGACTATGTCACAGCAAAGAAATCTCACTTCTGTTTTGCTTTGGTCAGATTCTCAAACACTGTTGCTTAGGTCTCAGAGTTTAGAGTTCTCTCTCTCTCTCTCTCTCTATCTCCTCTCTCTCTCTTTCCTCTCACCCCCAACTTCTCTTAAAAGTTTAGAGTCCCTCTATTCTCCACAGAGCTCAGATGTGTCGGAGTAGGGCTGAGAGACAGCTGTAGGTGGCTGAAACCATGGTGCATGCTGATCCAGCCCACCCCTTGACAGCTAAGGTTCTCTACTGAGAGCTCATCCAACCTGGCTCCTTCTTCTCCCAGAACATTCCTCAGTGTTTGTGCAAACGTGCTTCTGGCAAGCATTAGATAAAAATTTGCCAAGTATGCCTGAATTTTAGTCTCATCTGAGACCACTTCCACATATGGAAAGATGAAGAGATAAATATTAACACCATACCATCCACAAACATCTTCATGAGAATTCAATTCTGACAGCTGACCCTGCAACGGAAAGTAGATCTCTGAATGACAGGACAAATGTGATTTGAGGAGAGGGGCAAAAGTGGAAAGAGATCTAAAGGTTAAAAATTGAGAAGGTGGGGGTCCTGCCCAGGGAGATAAAGCCCAGGAGCCAGGTGCCTAAAGAGTGAATGGCCATGGGCACTTGAGGATGTTGGGTGCATGGACAGGGGACACTTGGGTGCAAGAAGCTGAAATAGGAATGAGGGGACAGCAGAGATAAAATTAGCCAGTCTCAGTGCTTCTGAGAATCAGTATTGGAAACAATTATCTTTTCCATGAAATTCCATACAAAAGTTTTATTTTGCAAACTTGTTATTGGTATTCCTTGCAACTGGCTCTATTCCATCTTTAGCCAGTCATAACATCAGTCTACGTGACACCAAACATCCAGTCCATTCAGCCATAATCTAAACTCCAGTTAGCCAGCCAGCTGTTTTTTGTACATAACACCAAGCAATCAACCAGACTAACTTCATGCCTGGGTGGCTGGGAATGACCAGATGGTTTAACATTATGTAAATGATAAGTGCCAAGTGAAAACAGGAGTGTTAGCTGCCATTTTACATATAGTCTTAAAATGAGCACTTGCACTTTTCTCATGGCTAGGACATTAGCCCAACCAAGATCTCAGCTATGCATACACAAGCACAGGTACACACACGCACTGAAAATATAGGAACATGTCAGAGGCGGGGGGTGGAATAAGTTAATTCACACAATTTCAACTTATAAAATGTATTGAATGTGCCTGTAAGTTTGTTCTTTACCCTACCCTGCTCTGCTCCTGCTCTCAGAGAATAATTCTTTCAGGCTCTTTTGCGCTCTGGCTTCAGCCTATGAGAGATACAGCTGGAAGATGGAGGGCAAGAGGCAGGGAATAACTAGGACATTTTCCCCTTCTTTCTCTGTCTCCTATGATGTCTCCAGAAGCCGCAGCTCCTGCCAGGTCATCCTTTCTTCTGCGGTTCTAGTTCTCTACCTGAAAGCCCCATCTCTGATCCCTCATGCTCCCTCTCTCCATCATCTATGCAATCTGTTCCCTGGACGAAATTTCACCTATGGAGAGACCTAGAGTGCCTTTTATTTTTCTAGCTAGACCCTGACTGATACACAGGATACTCTGGCAAAGTGAAGTATCAACTCATCCTGGGGTTTCCAGGGCACCCTGAGGCTTATTTAGGAGCAGCCCAGGTGCTGTGCCAATGAAGAAAGTGAGCAGAGCTCTTCTCCTCCTTTCCCTCCCTTCTTCCTATCAAGTCTTCCAACTACAGGGGGAATAAATAAATAATAAAACTGATTTAGTGCTTGCTTTGGCAGCACATATACTAAAATTGGAGCAATACAAAGAAGATTAGCATGCCCACGTGCAAGGATAACATGCAAATTTGTGAAGCATCCTATATTCTTTTTTTATTATCTATGTGGTCCATAACATCATGTTGTATACCTTAAATATGCACAATTTATTTTTTTAAAAAGTGATTTATCAAAGCCTGTTCCCACTTAAAGTTTCCTCCAGTGATTCTTATGAAACAGAACTCTCAAATCAAATGTTCAGAACACTTTCCAAAATCAGCAAACAATCCTTTCTTTCTGCCTCCACTCTCTATATGTCTGCCAATAGACTTCTTATTATAAAGTGATTCTATCATTTGTTCTGTTTTTGGAGGTGGGGGGAGACAGTCATTTCTTCAAATGGTCCTCCAAACAGTAATTCAGAGTTGATAGCTTTTCAATTTTAAGTCAAAAGTCATTTCAACAACCTTATTTATAAATTTAACACATTGTTACATCTTCTTTTAAATAAATTAAATTACATTCACACATTCCCCTAGCATTCACAATGATGAGGAAAAAAGAAAACAGGAGTATCAAGTAAGGAATATTTCACTGGATGTAGAAGAAGATAATAACATGAGAGAAAGCAAATGGAATGAATTCCTTCTACACACGTTTGCTGGATACTTCTGTGCCGGCTCTGTGCTGTATGTGACATATATGAGTTCAAAAAAGAAACCTCCCACTCTGAAGAAGCTCACACCTGTGAGCCAAGAACTGTATGTTATAAAAATGTTGTTTCTTTATAGGTAATCTATGTGTTTTGCATTAGGTCATTAAATATGAAATGTCCAATTTCCTTAAGTACTAAGTTTGACAGTTGATATCTCTGACCCTTCACTCTGACACTTCTTGTTTTATTCTTATTGTGAGGGTAAATCCTCATTCTTTCAAATGCATGGTTTGGCTTGTGATTATCTTTCTATATTTTGGGGGGGAGCAATTTTTGTGAAACCATGGATAAGTCAAAAATTTGTGTTATTTTCAAATATGAGTTCTGTCGTAGAACCAATGCTGAACAGACAGCTCAAAATATCAACAAAGTGTTTGGGAAGGATGTGGCTAATGAACGCACAGTATCTTGAGGTTTGAGAAGTTCCATTCTGATAATTTTAATCTTGAAAATGAGCCATGTGGGCAACCTGAGACCAAGGTGGTTAATGATGTGCTGAAAGCTGTGATGGAAGCGAATCCATCTCAACCTACGTGTGAATTAGCAGCAAGATTTAATGTCACTATTCCAATAATATTGGAACACTTGAAACAAATCATCAAGGTAAAGAGGCTGGATAGATCGGTTCCACATAAATTCAATGAACATCAGAAGAGAAATCGTCTCAAAGCTTTCTTTTCTTTTTTGTCATGACATAAAGGTGAGCCATTTCTACACTGTATTGTTATGTGTGATGAAAAATGGATTCTTTTTGACAATTGTAAGCATTCAGCACAATGGTTGGATAAAGATGAAGTGCCGAAACACAGTCTACAACCAAATATTCATCAAAGAAAGCTAATGGTGTCTGTTTGATGGTCTAGCACTGGTACCATCCTCTACAGCTTCACAAAACCTGGTAATCAATTACAGCTGATGTCTACTGCAACCAATTGGATGAAATGATGAGGATGCTTGCGATTAAGCAGCAGAGATTGGTCAACAGAGACAGGCCAATCCTCTTGAAAGACAATGCCCAACCACATGTCGCATAAACAATGCTGCTTAAACTAGAGAGGCTGGACTTGGGAACTGTCTGTCATCCACTGCATTCACCAGACCTTTAAACAACTGACTACCACTTCTTCCAGGCTTTGGACCACTTCCTGAAAGAAAAAATATTCAATTCTCAACAAGCTATGGAAAACGCCTTTCATGATTTCATCATCCCTTGCTCTCCAGGCTTCTTTGCTGCTAGCATAAATGAGCTACCTAATTAAGATGGCAAAACTGTGTCAATAGTTGAGGCATATACTTTGATTAATTGTACTGCTTCTTGTTTGAGATATAGTAAACTAAACCTTTGATTTGCAATCAGACATTTTGTAGTTAATGACTTAATAGAATAGCATGAAAAAGACCTAAAAATAAAAGGAACAAAACCATACTCACTGATAATTCTAGCACTGAGTCAATCATTAACATATTGATGTGTATTATTCTAGATTCTTCTCTATACTTGTATATATTAATAATATGAATATGCATGTGTATATTTATATTTTTACATAAATTAGATCAGGTTATTTGAATTGTTTGACATTAGCAATATTTTATGGACATCTTTTCATATTAATAAGCATTCTACATAATCATTTTATATATAGATTTTATTACATGGAATGTATCTAAATCTTATTGCTAGACATATAGTGTCCAATGTATTTGAATTATAAATAATATTACAATGTATACCCTGCACATACAGTTTTGTACAAGTTGCTTATAAATATTTAAAGCCCTCACTCTCCTCCCACTCTTATTGCTGGGAGAATGATCCATCACCACCTGGAAAGAAAACTGAGAATTTATTCCCTGGGAAGGGGTAACAGATAAAGTCTCTGAACTGAGGATTGACTGACATACTTGAATGTGTGGTACCACACCACAAACAGGAGAATTAAGTAACCAGACCATACGAGAGGCTAAATACTGAGGTTCCTAACTTCTTCCCCTGCCCAGCTTCCACAATGCTGGCAGGCAGACCTTTACCCTCCTGGAAAGAGAATGGAGGAATAATCACTGTGGAATCTGACCAATCTAAGAAAAAAAGATTTACATATAGTGGCATCAGCATTTTACCAAAAAAAGGCCTGCTCAGATCACCCTACAATGACGCTCAATACCCATAAGCCCCTGAAACAGCACACTAATATTAATCAAGAGCCAGCAACTATGGATTACCAGATAGCTGCAGAAATATTCTAACATGGAAGACGTGAGCAAAAAGGGGAGGGGGGAGATTTTAAAAAGAGGAAACGAAGTCTCTGCAAAAAAGGACACCTTTTTAAAAAAAACTAACATAAATAGCCTCAGAGAAATAAAAAGAAGAATAGGATACTACCAAATAGAAACATTCTGAAAGGAAAACAGAGTTCTTGGAAATTGAAAGTGATTACACAATTAAAACTTGATAGCTCAAGATAATTCACTGGGAAAAAGTGGCCTTTTCCACAAATGATGCTGAGATACTAGATATCCACATGCAAAAAAAATGAAGTTGGACCCCTATCTCACACCATACACAAAAATTAACTCAAAATGGGTCAGGCACCTAAATGTAAGAGATAAAACTACAAAACTAATAAAAGAAAATGTAATAGCAAATCTATACAACCTTGGATTAGACAATGGTTTCTTAGACATGACATCAAAAGCACAAAAGATAAAAAACAAATAGTTAATTAAATATCATCAAAATAAAAACATTTGCACCTCAAAGGAAATCATCAAGAAAGTGAAAAGACAACCCAGAGAAGTGAAAAAAAATGCAAATCAAATATATAACTGGGACTTGTATTCAGAACCTATAAAGAACTTTTACAACCCAACAATAAAAAGACAATCCAATTAAAAATGGCCAAAGGATTTGAATAGCCATTTTCTTAAAGAAGATATAAAAATAGCCAATAAGCACATAAAAACATACAACATCATTATTCATTAGGGAAATGCAAATCAAATCCACAATGAAATTCAACTTCACACTCACTGGGATGGCTATAATAAAAAAAAATGGACAATAATAAGTGTTAACAAGGATGTACAGAAATTGGAACCTTTATAAATTGCTAGTGGGAAAGTAAAATGGTGCAGCTGCTGTTGAAAAGAGTTTGGCACTTCCTCAAAAAGTTAAATATAGAGTTACCATGTGATCTGGCAATTTCACTTCCAGGTATATATCCCAGGAGAATTGAAAACATATGTTCAGACAAAAAGTTGTACACACACGTTCATACCAGCACTATTCACAATAGCCAAAATGTGGAATCAGTGCAAATGTCCATCAACTGATGAATGGATACACAAAAATGTGGCCTATTCATACAATGAATATTAGTTGGCTATAAAAAAAAATAAGTATTGATACACGTTGCAACATGAATTAACCTTGAAGACATTATGCTAAGTAAAAGATGAAGTGTTCAGAATAAGCAAATCCATAGAGACAAGAAGTATATTAGTGGTTGCCAAGAGATGGTAGGGTAGGGGACAATGAGGAATGGCCAATAATGGGTATGAAATGTGCTTGAGGGTGGTGAAAATGTTCTAAATTAGATAGTGATAAATGCAAAATAATGAAATTGGATCCTTATCTCACACTATATATAAAAATCAACTCAAAAATGAGTAAAGACTTAAATATAAAACATGAAACTGTAAAACTACTAGAAAAAAACCTAAGGGTAAAGCCCTACTACATAGATCTGGGCAAAAATTTTCTAGAATGACCCTGAAAGCATAGGAAATGAAAGCAAACATAGAGAAATGGGATGACATCAAACTAAAAAGCTTCTGTACAATAAATGAAACAATCAACAAAGTGAAGAGACAACCCACATAATGGGAGAAAATATTAGCAAATAATGTATCTGATAAGGGCTTAATATCAAAAACATATAAGGAACTCAAACAACTCAATAGCAAGGAAATAACTTCATTTTAAAATGGGCAAAGGACCTAAGCAGACATTTCTCAAAAGAAGATATATAAATTTCAATATGTATATGAAAAAATGCTTGGAATCACTAATTCATTAGGGAAATGCAAATTAAAACCAGAGTGAGATGTCACTTCATACCTGTTAGAATGGCTTTTATGAAAAAAATGAAATATAACTGGTAAAAATGTGGAAAAAAGGGAACTCGTGTACCTTGTTGGATTGAAATGTAAATTAGTATAGCCATTATGGAAACAGTATGGATATTCCACAAAAAAACTAAAAACAGAACTACCATATAATCCAGGAATCCCACTTCTGGGCATATATCCAAAGGAATTAAAATCAACATGTCAAGGGATATTTGCACTCCCATGTTCATTGCAGCATTATTTACAAGCCAAGATATGGAATCCATGCAAACATCCATTAGCAAAAGAATGGATAAAGAAAATGTGGCATATATGCACAATAAAAATACTATTCATCCTTAAGAAGGAAATGCTATCATTTGTGACAATGTGGATGAACCTGGAGGATGTTATACTAAGCGAAATGTCAGGCTCTGAAAGATAAATACCACATGATCTCACTTATGTAGAGAATCTAAAACACTAGAACTCATAGAAGTAGAGTAGAACAATGGTTACCAGAAGCTGGGGGACAAGCGGGAAGAAAGAATGGGGAGTTGGTCAAAGGGGACAAAGTTTCAGATAGACAGGAGGAATAAATTTAGAGATCCATCACACAGCAAGGTATCAGGAATGATCTCTTTCAAGAAGACGAAGGTGATAAAATATCTAATGTGTCCAAAAGTTTTGAGAAGATATTTCCACAACTGAGGAAGAGTTGGTCTAAAATAGTAATGAGATTATAGAAAACTAAAAGAACAAAACAACAATAAAACCAGACACTTATTAATAACTTTAAGGAGAACAAAACATTGTTCCAGGAAAAAAATGGTCATGGTACACTACCTAGCTCATCCATGAGTGATTACATAGTCATAAAAATATAAACCCTGATTACTGGCCTAATGAAATTATCATATAGATATCTTGGGAGATGAGTGGGACCAGAAGTGGATGATGTGTGACAGAGGAAAGTTGAAAAGGGTTAGATCCTCATCCTCCAGGATGGTAAGTCAAAACACAATGCTAAAAATATTTTCCACTTAAACATCTCTCTTCATTGACTTTGTAAACGCTCACACTTCCTCTGTATTTCGATATGTTGAGCATATAAGAGGTGCTAAACAAAACATTTTATGGAAATCAATTAGTTATCTGTTTATTTGAAGATGGATTATATATTGACAGTCGGGAAATATAAAAATGTTTGACCTTAATTTATATAAAAGTTTCCTTAGAAGTAGTTGTGGAATGAAAAAAAAATATTTTGAAAGTATATATTAAAATTTTGAACTACCTTTTGCAATTCAGCTTATGGTATTCTCTTCACTGAATATTCTTTAATAAAATATACAGTATAATAAAACATAACCTTTGAATATAATCAAAAAAGAACTAATCATTTATGTAAGATATGCAGAGTTGTCCCATAAATCCACCGGAATTGGCCATCTGGTTTATCTCCATTACATATCCATTGTTTCAAATTACATCATCTGACTATGTATTCTGGTAGGGCAGTCAGGCAAAGTCAATAGAGGGAAAAGAGTCAGTACTAAATCCATTGAAAATCTCACTGTTCTTTCCACTTATAAGCATTTGTTTTTATTAGACATACTAAAATGTCTTCACCTTTACCTATATGCAAGCCTAGAATCCAACATTAAATTACCAGGGTCATTTCTAAGACTATAGAAACTCAGCCTACACAATGGAATTAGAAGTGCAATGACCAGCTGAGTCATTTCTGTTTCTACGTTCTTGAATCCTTTAGAAATTCTTAGCAGTTATCTTTCACTGCCTATAGCTTTTAAATTTTTTCCCCAGCAAATTAAAAGTCTCCAGAAATTTGAGAGAAAGTACAAACCTCATCAAAAGAAGATTGATTACTTTCGTGACATTCTGTAAAT
This sequence comes from Lemur catta, assembly GCF_020740605.2. Classification (NCBI taxonomy): domain Eukaryota; kingdom Metazoa; phylum Chordata; class Mammalia; order Primates; family Lemuridae; genus Lemur; species Lemur catta. The sequence goes on from NC_059135.1 coordinate 72,397,858, forward strand.
CCTGACATTCTATAAAAGGAAGGATAGCATATTAAGGAGCTAAATAGCTTTCCTTATTCATTCATTTTTAACATAAACCTGTAATTGGATCATTTGGTTTTAACAGCTCCTTTGATTTAGAGAAGTAGATTCATTATAATTGGTATTTATAAATTCATGTCAAAGAGAAATTTATTAAGAATTGTGGTTAAATTTGCAATTGGCCAATACAAGAAAATGTTTCTATTAATCCTGAGATATTTTTTCTGCAGAGCAGTTTTTAAATTATTTAACACTAAGATATTGTAACTGGAGATTTGAACCATTTTTTAAAGATAGTTAAAACTGCCACAAAACAGAAAAATCTTCCAATATATTATGCCATACAACAATGAAAAATCATAGCAAACTCTGAAAAAGCCATGAATTTACATATTACTGCCTGGAAAAAAAACTCTAAGTGCGCAATAATGGAGAGTAATTTTATTTGAAAACTCAAAACACCTTAAAAGACCAATAAAAAGAAAATGTTAAAATTATAATCCTTTATAGAGATTGAAACTATATACATATATTCATGTGTGTACATTTATATCATCTCTAAATGGTATGCTCACAAAAATGCTGTAGTCTTTTTAAGGGAGATTTAGATACTAAATTTTGCACTGAATCCTTGGGGATTTATGCCAAAGTTAAAGCAATACAGCAAAGCAAAATTCTAGAAAAAGCTGTTTTTAAACAAAAATAAATTGAAAGGCAATAATGTGTTTATCTATTAGGAAGTTAAACATATAATCCTTTATAATAATTTGAAGTCAGAAGATTGAAGTTGCTTCTCATTTACCTATACCACTACACAACCCATTAAGGCAATTGGCTTATAAGTTCCAGTTTGGCCCTTCCTGCCAATTGTCTGCCAAAGACAAATGTAATGACCTCTTTTAACTTCAGTTACTGCATCTGAAATAATGAGAGCAACACTTTCTAAAATTCTAAGACTTTGCAGAGACTTTAGAAGAAAAAGATTCTGTATTTTATGATATTGTTTCAACATAGTTGATGCACAGTTCAAATAACTTTCTAATCAGCTGATATTTGCGATCCTTTTCTTTATCATTACCTGGGAATTACTAGAACATGTGTATGTGCACTGATCTCACCATTAATTTAATGGCTATTCTCTTTTATCATAAACTCTGGAGTATTCAACTGGTCTTTAGAATAGGATGTCAGAAAGTAAGAATTCAGCTCCATCAGTATCTTCATGAACCCTTCTGCTTCAAGCAAAAATGGAGTTAAAAGAGATGGATTTAGCATTGTCACCCCACTCCATGTTATAAACAACCAGAAAAATCAGATAAAATATGGGAAACAGTGGTTTACAGACATTAAAGAAGAGACATTACAAGACTGTGATCCCTGAGAAAAAGAAAACAGAGAATGAAACCCTAACATGCACCAGCTTATGTCCTGAAAGCAGTTTCCAGGCAACAACACGGAGTCAGGCAGTCTCTCTGAGCTGATGAAGCAGAGATCAGAATTGAGGAAAACCAAGAAAGTTAGAATTTGTGGGGCCTAGTATCACAGAGGAAGGAGCTACACAAAGAATGAACTTCAGAAATTCTGCAGTGGGGTCCTCATGAGACTTTGCCTGACTACTGATCTGTGTGTGTATGAGAGGAAATGACCCAAGCTGAGGAAAGAACCACAAGAAAGAAGTAGTCAGAAAAATCTCTGGAGCTCATAGAGGGCTATGAATAGTTCATGTTCCCACCAGCCAGAATGAAACAGAAACCAAAACAAACGAACAAACAAATACATAGCATATTAAGGAGAAATCTCAAAAAGGTATTGCATTCCAAGGCACTACATAATCAAATTGCTGAAGATTTATGATAAAATCTTAAAATCAGCCATGAAAGCTTCACATTTGGGGGAAGTGAAAAAAAATCAGCCATGAAAATGTGATACATTATACACAGAGCAATAAAGAGAAGAATGACAGCAGACTCCTCATCATAAACTATGCAAGCCAAATGTATTACAAGGGAAAAAAAAAAACTACCTACCTATGATTCCTTATTAAGAGAAAATATTTTTCAAAAGTGAAGAAGAACAAAATGAACAGAATTCATCACCAACACAATTGCACTCCAACAATGTTAAAGGAAGTTCCTTAGGCAGACCTAAAATAACACCAGATGGAAAGTTAAACCTTCACAAAGGATTGAAAAAAGCCAGAAATGGTGAATACATAGGGGAATGTAAGAAACAATTTTATCATTTTTAAAATATCATCAAAATACAATTGAATGTTTAAAGCAAAAATGAGAACAGTGTAGTATGGAATTTATAGCAAATGATGAAGTAAAATACATGACAACAGTAGCACAAAGGACAAAGGGATGGAAGCATACTGTTGCAAGGTTCTTATACTACATAGAAAGAGGTACAATATTATTTTAAGGTAGACTGTGATAAGTTAAAGGTGTATATTATTAACCTAAGAGAAGCTAATAAAAAACAAGGAGGTATAATCCAATATAAACAAAATGCAATTATAAAAAATAGTCAATTAATTCCAAGAAATAAAAGGCGAAAAGAAAAAAGAACAAAGAACAGGTGAGACAAATAGAAACTAAACAGCAAGTTGATAGACTTAAATCCAGCCGTATGAATAATGACATTAACTATAAATAGTTTAAGATATCAATTAAAAGGTAGAGATTGACATATTAGACTAAAAACAAATGACTACAAGAAATAAAAGTAAAAGAATGGGAAAACATATATCATGTTAACACTTATCAAAAGAAAATTTGAGAGCTAGGCGCGGTGGCTCACGCCTGTAATCCTAGCACTCTGGGAGGCCAAGGCGGGCGGATTGTTTGAGCTCAGGAGTTCAAGACCAGCCTGAGCAAGAGTGAGACCCCATCTCTACTAAAAATAGAAAGAAATTATATGGACAGCTAAAAATATATGTAGAAAAATTAGGCAGGCATGGTGGCGCATGCCTGTAGTCCCAGCTATTTGGGAGGCTAAGGCAGGAGGATTGCTTGAGCCCAGGAGTTTGAGGTTGTTCTGAGTGAGGCTGATGCCACGGCACTCTAGCCAGGACAACAGAGTGAGACTCTGTCTCAAAAAAAAAAAAAGAAAAAGAAAATTTGAATGGTATAATTAGTATCAGACAAAGTATACTTCAGAACAAAGAATATTGTCATGAATAAAGGGCGACAATTCAGTGATAAAAAGGGCAATTAATCAAGAAGACATAACTATCCTGAGTGTGTATGTACCTAATATAGACTGAATTTTGTCCCCCACAAAATTCCTATGTTGAAATTCTAATCCCCATGTGATTGTATTAGAGACAGGGCCTTTAAGGAGGTGATTAAGGTTCAACGAGGTCATGCGAGTTTGAGTCCTGATTCAATAGAACTGGTGTCCTTATAAAAAAAAAGGAAGAGAAGCCAGAGATCTTTCTCTCTGTGCCATGTGAAAACATAGTGAGAAGGCAGCCATCTTCAAGCTGAGAAGAGAGCCCTCACCAGAAACTGACCATTATTGGCATCATGATCTTTGATATTATTAAGAATTGTGGTTCTTTGAATATAATTAAAAAATCATATTGGCATCATGATCTTGGACTTCCTAGCCTCCAGACCTGTGAGAAAACACTTTTGTATTATTTAAGACATTCTGTCTGTGGCATTTTTTTATGGAAGCCCAAGCAGACTAATAAAATGCCTACTAAAAGAACTTCAAAATACAAGATGTAAAAATGACAGACTGAAAGGAGACACGGACAAATCTTCAGTTATACTCAGAGACTGCCACCTCTCTCTCAGTAATTAACCAAATAGAGTCAGAAGTTCTGAAGGGTATAGAAGACTTGAACAATTCTATCAACTACCTTGACCTAAATGGCATTTATAAAATATTATGCCCAACAACAGCAGAATACACAAACTTTTCCAGAACACATTAAACATTCATTATATTCAGTACCATAAAATAAATCTCAATAAATTCAGAAGAATTGAAATTATATAAAGTGTGTTCTTTGTCTACAAAAGAGTTAAATTATAAGTCAACAGCAAAATAGCTGGAAAATGCTCAAATATTTAAAAATTAAAGGACATGCTTCTAAATAACTCATGAATAAAGGAGAAATGATAAGGAAAAACAGAAAATATTTGAACTGAATGAAAATGAAAACACAACATACCAAAATGTATGAGATACAGCTAAAGCAAAGTGTAGAGGTGAAAATATAGCAAATGCTTATATTAGAAAAGAAGAAAGGTTTCAAATCAATTAGCTAAGTTTTTACCTTAAAAACTACCAAAGGATTGGAAAATTAAACCCAAAGCAAGTAGGAAGGAGAAAATAATAAAGAGCAGAAATCAATGGTGATGAAAATAGAAATATAGCAGAAAAACAATAAAACCAAAAACTAATACTAAGAGAAAAATCAATGAAATTGACAAATCTGTAATCAGACTGATCAGGAAAAAAAAAAGAAGACACATATTACCAATATTAGGAATGAAAAGGGTACATCTTTACTATTGTACAGATACTGAAAGGAAGATCCCTGGCCCTGAAGAGTTTAGAATCTAGTTGGCAAGACAGGCTCTACTCATAAGGAACAATTTTATAATAGTGTCAATAATAATAATAAATAATACCTATTGTAATAACTTGACTGAATTAAGGGATACACAGATAACTGGTAAAGCATTATTTATTCTCAATCACTGCATTAATTATTCTCATTGCTTCAATAGTCACTAAGCCAATCCCTCTTCTGCTGAAAAGGAAACCCAGGTGGTTTGGCATCTGATTAAAATGATTGGGCACCCAATCATTTTGTTGTGAGGGTGTTTATGGAAGAGACTAACACTTCACTTGAGTCAGTGGACTGACTGGAGAAGATCCACCCTCAACGTGGATCCCATTGGCTGGGGCCCACATAGAACACAAAGGCAGAGAAGAGAAAATTCTGGAGCTGGGATGCCTTTCTCCTCCTGTCAGAATGCCTCATTCTTGGCTTTTGAACTCTAGGACACCCACCAGTGAAACCCGGGCCCTTGGGTCTTTGGCCTTGTACTGAGAGCTATGCCATTGGCTTCCTTAGTTCTAAGGCCTTTGGACTTGGCACTGAGCCATGCTACCAGCTTCCCTGGTTCTTCAGCTTGCAGATGGCCTGTCATGGGACATCTCAGCCTCCATAATCAAGTGAGATAATTCCTGTAATGAATCCCTTGTATATCCCTTGAATATCTCTCTCTATATATCCTATTGGTCTATCTCTCTAGAGAACCATGACTAAAACACCTATTGATCACTTATTATATGCCAGGAAAAGTTCTAAGTAATTTATATACACTAAATCATTTAATCACCATAACTTCAATTAGGTAGGTACTATTATTAACCCCATTCTATAGGTATGATCCTAAGGCACTTGCCCAATGTAGACATGATAAGATGCTTTAGTAATTCAGAATCAAGAGGAGAAATCAGAATCGTATAAGCCTGGGGAAGTTGTCATGGAAGAGGTAAGACTTGAGCTAGCTCTTGCAAGGTCTATGCTGATGACTCCCAGGTTTTTCACACTAGATGCCACAATCTAATATTATGAAAGATCAGCCAGGTGGTATAGTCCCAACTAGTCAATCTCCAAAAAAAAATTGAAATAAAATAGAATAAATAATATTATCAAAGATCTAATACTAAAGCAGAGTAATTTAAATCAATTCCTCAGCTGTCTTGACCTTTTTTGAACATCTACTATGTTCTAGGCTCTAACTGAAATCACAGAGATGTACAAAAGATGGCTATCCATTGAATACATATATACACAATACTCACAGTCTTCCTAGATGTCATTGTGATGCAGCCTCTACCCTTAAAAAGCTCATAATCTATTTGATCATGTGTGTGTGCATGTGTGTGTATGTGCATGTGTATAAACTAATTAAAAAGCAGCTGCAATTAAGTTATAATCTTGAGCTAAAATGGTTAATATTATATGAGTTCAGGAAAGCAGATTAGTGTGAATTATCCAGAGATAGCTTAATGGAGGAGATGGCTTAGAGCTGAACACTGAAAAAGCAGCCACATTTATATAAGTAAAGGAGGGAGGCAGAATATACCAGCTAGTGATAACAAGATGAGAAAGACTCAGGTGGGAATAAATATAGTCGGTATTGCTAAGCATGAGTGATGTTAGCTGAAAATAAAGTCAAACACGTAAAGAGGGCAAGAGGGATACAAATTGGGCATGAAAATTAATTTGAATCCTGAATCATTGTTAAATTGTTGAAAATATAGGGTTGATAACTTTTATCCCCAAATTCAAACTAAATCATTCTTTATTTATGCAGAAGAGAAGGCAGAAATGTAACAGGGAATGCAGAGAATGCCCAAAACAATAGGAAAAAAGGGTTTAAAAGATCATTTGATATGCATGTAATTTCCTTGGAGCTCAGGAGTATCAGTAAAAATTAAAACAGAGAAGAACTTTACCTGATCCAAGATCTTATTTTTTTAAGCCAAAAGCTTTGGTAAGCAATTCACAGTCATGCATTACTGAGTCCACTAAACATCATCAAACCACACAGAAAATAGGAACTTTATACCAAAAAGCAGCATAAACATTGATACTTCCATGGGCTGGTGAATTGGCCTGCTCTGCTCAAATGACAGGGCGCTGGGCCTTCGATGCACACAGAGGATATTCCCACTGCAATTTGTCAGCATATTAGCACATGTTCTTGGTGACAGGAGCTCACAGCCCGGGAACGTATCCTCACCCTCAGGCTCCGTGCAACATCCCTCTGCCCTCCTGGCTCCCTCTAATGGCCCCAACTGCCACATAAACACCTTCATCATCTCTGTTTCTAAATTTGGACACAGGTATCAAGTTTGGATGCCTGATGAGACTAATTAACTACTTCCCTGAAGTGTGAAGTAATCAGTCCTAGAATGGAAGAAAAGAAAAAGGAAACAAGAAAGAAATCCCCAGAGGCGAACCTGACACGGTTCCTGTCCCTGTCGAAGATTCATAAGATCACAGCTGAAAGAACATTCTACCATAAATTGAAGGACTCCGTGTTAACAGCAGGAAACAAAATCTCATCTCACAACGCTTCCCCGGACTAATGCAACACACCCACCTCAAGTCCTAAAGCCATTACGTTGCCATATATCGACACCTAGTGGCCAGAGTCAGATGAGCCCAGGGGCAATATTTTTCTTCAGTCACCAACCAAGGGCTTAGATCTGGCTGTCCTCTACATTGGGCTTCCTAGAGGGTGTCCTCACTCTGCTGCAGGACATCCCTGTGAAAGTACAATCAGGGATTTGTTTTATTACAGTTGAACTCTCATGGTGTGGACTTTGAAACTGCAAACCGCTCCCCAGGGTGGCTCTTTCTACTTAGTGTGTAACAGATTCCCACCTTTCCTCCTCTTCACTCTCCTCCACTATCTATATATTTTAATACCATTATTTGCTGAACAAAATATAATTGGAAAGAGAAGGCTATACCAGAAATGCATCAGAATTGTTCATAACAGCAATATTTGAGTGGCTTTACAATTGTTTCATTTTGGAGAGGCCCCTTTTCCTCCTTCTAGTCCCACAACCATACAACAGGACAGAGAAAGCAATGTTAATGAGGAATCAAAAATCGACAGACTATGACAAAAATCAAAAATAACGCCAAGGAGGAAGTACTTAAAAGGCCCTATTTTCTTCCAAGCAATCTTTAGAGATAACCCCAAGCCATTTCTAGACAGGAAGTGTGAACATTTTTGAAGATGTGAGCTTTCAGATAGCAATAATTTCTCTCAAAGCATATTCAGATCTATATTACTGTCTTTGAGACTTTTCCCATACCAGGCAAAATAGAAGATGTATGCAATTAGATGAGGTTGGTGCGTAGATGAACCATGAGCATGGACAGTGTTCCGAGTTGGTCCTGGAGTTCTATTTGCCAGTTCACCATGCAATAGTTGGGAAATTTTCATACTAAAAAATTATTCATTGTTTACATGAAACTCCAGTTTACCTGGATGACCTGTATGTTATCAGAAAAGCCTATGTGGGGTGGAACAAAAGACTTATCTGGGAAAAATAACTAGGCTCCTAGCAGAACATGAGTCATTTTTATGGATAATGGTGTGTTGTGGGATTCCAAAGATCAAATATCAAAGCAAAGACCCAACATTGTAAGCATTCAAATAATACCTTGCATTTATTTAATGCTTTATAATTGATAAAGCATTTCATATTTATCATATTATCCAGATTCTCCTCATGACAACCCTTAGGTGGGCATTTTTAATGCCCATTTCAAGGTTCAAGGATGTTAAGAAATTGCCATTGTGATCCACAAAGAGCTGTATGGAAAAGCCAGAACTTGAATCCAAGTTTCCCAGTATGGTGCAGTGTCTACAAATAAGAAAAAGTTCATGTAGACACTACACCAGACTTTTAATCCCTGAGCTTCAGATGAAAATTAAATGTCTGGGAAACCCAATATAAAGCTAATGTTGTGATGCAAGGCCAGGAAAATGAAAAGATATTCTCAGAAAGAATCACTGAGCTGCCTTACATACTTTCCCACTGTAGGGTCCAATTTGCTTTTTAAACCACAAAACCATTCACTTTATCTCCCCAACAGAGTGAGATATTATTCTTCCAACCTAGGCTTATTCACACATACACAAAATCTCTAAATCTCCAACCACCACTTTCTGTAAGCCGTTTATATACTCTTGAGATCTTTAATAAAATCACAGAATAACCCAAATCTGTTTAACTTAGAGCTCATTTCCCCTAGATCTTTACATTTCAAATTTAGAAAATGTTCCTGTGATCATCTTTTTCATTATTAACTATCAGAGTTGTTTTTACATTGTAGAGTAGTGACAGCTGGTGTTCAGAGTGTATATTGCACTTCTCTCCTTAGCAGTTTTTATTTTGTACCTGTGGTCCTCAGATACTAGTGCTCATAAGAATTCTCTGAGGAGCTTGTTAAAATGCAGATTTCTGAGTCCCCCCCTCATAGATGCTGATTCTATACATTTGGGGCAATGTACATTTTGCAAGCCCGACTGCTACTGCCCCTTCCTCCCCCTCCTTGCCATTCTCATTCAAGAGTCTATACCAGGGCTTCTCAAATTTTATGGAGCATATCGGTCACTAGAAATCTTTTTAAAATACAGATTCTGGGACAGTAGTTTGGGGATGGGCCAGAGATCCTGCATTTCTAACAAACTCCTAGGTAGCTTTATACCCTCATTTTAAATCTAAGCATTTGTATTTTCTTATGTACCTAGATCACCACAGACTGAATCCTCTCAGTTCACAAAATGTAACTTATAGATGCTTCTTGCTCGATGCTTAGAGAGATTTTGCTTAAATTTTCTCCTTATTCCTGTTCTTGACTCAGTCCACCAGCTTGAAGTCCTAAAAGACAGCTTGAAGTCCTAAAAGACAGCCACAGCTAGGTACAGAGCGCAACAACATCCTGATGGGAGGCTACCAGAACTACACCTGCTCTGCTCTAAACCAAATCACTGCTGATACCAAAGAGACAGAAAGGCCCAGGCAGTATCACCCGGTACAGGTGCTGTGCGCACATATGGGAACCAATGCTCCGTTCCGCATTATCACTTCCCTACAAGAATGTAGCCCACAGGAGTTTAATGGTGACGATAATAATAATATTAATGATGTTGATGAAGATATTAGCTAACATTTACTGGACACATGCTAAGTGCTATGCACTGTGCTAAATTCTTTATATGGATTATCTCATATAATCCTCTAAGTATCCATGAGGTAGATAATATTACTGTTTCCACCATAAAATCCCTCGCCATCATTTAATAATGAGGAAAGAGACACAGAGAAGAGCAGATAGATAATAGGTAATACCTAATATCTCAGTTAGAGCCCACTGACAGATTGTATGAGTTACATTCAAACTAAAAACCTAAATATTAAATCAAGGGCCCTTCTTCCATTGTGTCCCAGAGTCATATAACATTCACTCTTCGTAACATTTCTCTACACCATTTATTTACTGCCACCTCGCAATGGATGGCTAGAATATACAAGGGGTTTCCAAGACAGCCTTGGCTTTTCTAGAAATGACCAAAACACATGCCTGTGTTAATGTATCAAATACTAAAGAGCTATCACAGCATCCAGGCAGGCAACTTTAAACGATGTCTGCTCAACAGCTGAGTTCTGTGACCACGTCTAAGAACAAAATTGTTCACATACTTTTCTAGTATTCAGACCCTTTTTTCTTATTACCTACCCTTTTTATACATGCTAACTGCTTGCAACCAGGTAGTAATTCTATACAACCTTTTCTTAAAATAACACAGAATATTGTCTCCCAACTTCTAATGTGCTTTAGATATGCTTAGTTGACCAGAAAATATTCCCTCTTGTCTCTCTTGGTTTTATAATACAATTGTCTTTATAGAAAGAAGTCCTATAGTCTGTCCAGGTTGAGCACTTAGTGATGACTATATATGCCTTAGTTTGCTTAAGTATACTTCCTTTGTTGTTGAGAACCAGCGTTTTCTAGAATAAAAAGGAAGCCATATGTTTATCAGAAAGCATTAATGCAGGCAGCAGTTGAGAGTGAGATGAGAAAGGAAACCCCAAGGATTACATGTTAGCCTCTGAATAATCTCATAATCTGGTACTTTGATCAATCTTTATAGCTCGATGAAGGCTCTGCTTTACCTCTGAAGGGTAAGAACAAAACAGGAGGGAGTGAAGGCAGGAAAGCATGTGGACAAAGGAAATCAGAATAACTGTTGACAGACAGCTACCCACTTCTCTCTCTTCTCCTTAGTTTTGTTGTCGGGGAAGGAAAAGAGATTTTGGAGCCAGACAAATCCAAGTTTGAATTTCATTTCCGTCACTGCATGTCACCCTCTGGCATTCAGGCAGCTTGCTTAGCCTCTCTGAGTCTTACCCAGTCTTTTCGTTTATGAAATGTGGAAACTACTCCTTCCCTGGCGTAGCTGTTGGGAAGACAGATGTTAGCTACGTATTGAGCCTGGAAATAGAACAACAAAGAATGGCTGTTATTAATGGTAGCAGCCACTACTTCTCCCTCTGTTCAACTTTCAACAATATTTATTGATTACCTCTCTGTGGCAGGAATATAGTGAAGTCCTAAGAACACTGAACAAACAGATAAAATCTCTGTTCTCAAGAGGTTTATGCTTCATCCTTTGAATACCACAGTAATCAAAATTCCATCCCCCACTACTGCACTGAAACTCCTCCAGCAAAGGCACATTGCCCCATCTATCAAATATCAGGGGCTCTTTTCGCTCCTCAATAAGACCTTTGTGTAGCATCTAATCATATTGAGCAATTATCTTCTTGATGTTTAGAATATGCCTCTCTCTCTCCTGATTTCCTTCTACTCTCTGACTGAAAATTTTCAGCCTCTTGCTAGTTTTTCTTCTTCTGTTACCCCTTTAATTAATATTTCCTAGAGTTCTGACTTTTTCTTTTATGCCCTTCACTAGTGGCTCTTGATCTTTTCAGAGGCATGGGCTCCTTCAAAGACCTGAAAAGTTTGTGTACTCTCTCCCTAGGAGAAAAAGAAAATACAACTACTTATAAATATACACACATTTTTAGGAGTTTCACAAACCTTCCTCTCTCCCTGCAAAGTGCACCATTGTACTCCAGTTTAAGGGGTTCCTACAGCTTTAACTATTACCCATATGTTAATGACCCTCAAATCTCTATTTCCCACATAAACCACTTTCCTGAGCAACAGGCCTGCTTTTAAATGACTTATTGGACTATTCCTCATGAATTCCCTTCAGGCATCTTAATTCAAAATATCCCAAATCAAACTTACTATGTTTCTCCTTAAACCTGTTTTCCTTTTGGAAGGCAGTGTCTTATGAGAAAAAGAACACTAGTTTTGAACTAAACAAACCTAGATTTAAATCCAGCCCTAGAAACTTCAGTAATATATTTAACCTTTTTGTGCTTTCATTTCTTCATTTATAACATGAGGATAATAATACCTCTATTTTCTGCATTTTATTAGGATTAAAATAGATAAGGGAAAAGTGCCTGCCATGTATCATATACTTCAAAAATATTAATATTACTGGATTCCCAATCTTGGTAAAAGCAACTCCATTCACTAAGTACTCTGAGTCAAAAATTTAGGCATCATCTTCAACTTGTCCTCTTTTCCTCATCTGAAACCAACAGAAGCCATGCCATGTTGATTGTTTAGCTCTCCCCTGCTGTTGGTTCAGGCTCTTGTGTTCTTCCTTGTGGCTGCAACCTATCTGGTTAATCCAACTGCAGTCCTATACACTTCCAATCAATTCTCTTCACTGCAGCCAGAGGATCTTCCCAAGACACAAATCTGATAATTCCATGACTATTTAAATCTGCCCACTTGCTTCTCATTGCTTCCAGGATTACATCTGCCTTAGTATTACATAGAAGACTGACTATGATCTGGTCCCTATCAACCTCCAACTCAATCCCTTGAACTAGTTGTGGATCTCCCAAACTACCCACAGTGTTTTGAATTCTGTACCTCTATCTACTCTGCTTCCTTTGCCTCTACCATTCTTCCGGTCATGGGATGATATAGCATGAAGGCTCTTGCCAGATTCCAGAACCATGCTCTTGGACTTCCCAGCCTTCAGAACCATGAGCCAAATAAATTTCTTTTCTTTATAAATTGCTTAGTCTGTGGGATTCTTTTATAGCAACATGAAACAGATTAAGACAATGACCCAAAAAGAAATATCAAATTCAAGAATCTAACCAGGGTTGTGTGGTATTAATCTGTACCTGTACAGTACATATAGTAGCCCACCTTTCCAGAATAGCACTAGAGGTGGTAGAGGTCTTCAGATTGGTAGCTCTTATACACATTTAGCTTACAAAGATAATCTGAAATTTTCTCCTCAAATTTCAATTTCTCTCCAACTCTAGAATTTTATTTCATGTCATTAATGTTTGCAGTGTAAAGGCCCCAAATCACCAACTTCTTCAGAGCTTTGGAGCTTTTCTGCACTCTCCATCCCTGAAGGACTTGACACTCAGACTTTGACTAGGGACCAGAAGTTACAACAGAGAAAGAGCATCCATCGCTTCCTTGTTTGTCTTGCCTTGTATCTAGTGTTTTCTCTGAAAAAACACATGGTTGTCTTTCAACTTCAAATCTTAGTTTGAGTCTGATGGCTTTAGCCATTGGCCCATTTTTTGTTTGTTTGTTTGTTTTTGTTTTGTTTTTTGGACAGAGTCTCACTCTGTTGCCAGGGCTAGAGTGCCATGGCATCAGCCTAGCTCACAGCAACCTCAAACACCTGGGCTCAAGCGATCCTCCTGCCTCAGCCTCCCAAGTAGCTGGGACTGCAAGCATGTATCACCATGCGTGGCTAATTTTTTCTATATACCTTTTTAGTTGTCCGTATAATTTCTTTCTATTTTTAGTAGAGACGGGGTCTTGCTCTTGCTCAGGCTGGTCTCGAACTCCTGAGCTCAAACGATCCACCTGCCTCGGCCTCCCAGAGTGCTAGGATTACAGGCGTGAGCCACCGCGCCCGGCCAATTGGCCCATTTTTGGAGCAATAAATTTCCACCATTAAAAGGCACCAATTAAAATAAAAGACAATTTGAGGTAAAAATTTTTGTCTTCCATCCCACTACTGACCAGCTGTCTCCCACTATGGACAGAAAAAGAGGAAATAAATGTGTAACATGAGGAGTCTGTAGCAGGGACAATTTCCTGAGAGAGGGTTTTTGAGACATCAAATGATGTTTCCTAGGGAAGTTATAGACTCTCCTTCCCGGGATATCTTTAACTAAGACATTCCAAGATATTCTCCTTTATTTGTGATTGAGTATCCATTGATTTGAACAGCTACAGAGGTGTCAGCCTGTGATTTGTGAAGCCTATTAATTTGGACATTATTAAATGTGGTAATTGGGCAGGGGTGGAATGAAGTTTGCTCTATGTTACCAACATGGAAAAGCATTTGTTAAATTAACTGTATATATGATTATGGTAAAAATGCTCAAATTATCTAGCAGAACTGTTTTCAAATATCTTATAAAAATGTAATTGCCAGCAATTGTGCTCCCAGGTATTTACTCATTGATTTGAAAACATGTCCACAGAAAAACCCAAACACAAATCCTTATGGCAGCTTTATTCAAAATTGTCAAAAACTGAAAGAAACCAAATGTTCTTTAACAGGTGAAACTACAAACAGTGGTACATCTATACATTAGTATACTATTGATGGATAAAAAAGACAGGAATGAGCTATCAAGCCACACAAAAACATATATGAATCATAAATACATATTGCTATGTGAAAGAAACCAGTATGAAAGTGCTAAATATTGTATGATTCCATTTCTGTGACATTCTAGAAAAGTCAGAACTAGAGATGGTAAACAGATCAGTGGTTGTTAGGGGAATGGGGAGGTAGAAGGGTTTAATAGATGAAACACAGAGGATTTTTTGTTTAGAGTGGTAAAACCATTTTGTATGACACTGTAATGATGGATACATAACACTATGTATGGATTTGTCAAAACCCATAAACCTTTACAGCACAAACAGAAATTTAATGGATGGAGATTTTAAAAAAAGAATCTTAGGAAATCAAAGAATCACAGGAAGCAATGCGGATTGTGGCAAAAGATTCCAACTGTATTATTAGTATACAAAATAACCTCATTGAGGCAGGAGTGTGGGGAGGGTTACTGGCCTGAGTGACTTTGGAAATTAGTGGAATGTATAAGACTAAAAGCAAAGTAACTATACATAAGCTAGTTCTATGTTACTCTAGTTGGTAAATCTGTTTCCCTCAGGCAGACCTGATTCTGAAACCAGAACACATGTACATTGAATATGGGTTAACAGTTCTGAATCCACCATACATGTATATTGGAATTGAACAGTTAAGTAAATGGTTGTCAGATGGTGAGAGTCGAGTGTCTCACACTAGAGTGAAGCTTACAAACAAGCAAGGGAAGAAAGCTAGAATGATCCATGTGATGCTGGATTAGAGCTAGAGATACCAGTCCTGTTTAGCCACCATAGATACGTATATAAATATTTATAGGTGCGTGTACTTACTTAGGTTAGTATACACACATACATTTCCTTGCTCTGTCAGCTGAGAAGGCATAGAAGCAACAGTACTGCAAATGTCCAAGTCTTCATTTCTAATATCATTTCCCATTAAAAGGACTCATGGCTCCTTGGAGAAGTGGCCGATCCTAGGACTGGGGAAGGGAATATACAAGATGAGCCTGGATATACTCAAGGGGAAAAAACAAACAATGAGGGTGTGTAAAAAAGACACAGGTGCCAACTAAAAGAAATCCCAATAGCCAAACCTGGAACAACCTGAACAAAATAAAATTGTATTGGATTATAACCAAAAATGTAAAATACATATCTATGTGTCCATACTGATATAAATAAATGACTGAATAAATAAATGGGGGAGAACAGATAAATCTCCCATGCAGAATAATTCCAAAAAAATTATGAAGATATTCTGCCTTCAGAGAGGTGGAGCATAATTTCCTATTCCTATAGTTTGGGCTGCACATAGTGATATCCTTAGAAAAAGTACAGTATGGAAAGGGAAAGAAAAACTAACTTCACAGTGAAGAAACCTGACAAACACTACCTTAGCAAAGTGATAAAGGTTAGCATCAACAGTGATAAGACATGTTGTATGTACTCTTGATATGACATGATGAGAGGGCACTTTACACCCAAAAAAAAAAAAAAAAAATCCCATAACCCCAGTCAATGCATGAGAAAAACATCAGGCAAATTGCAATGGAAGGACGTTCGACAAAATGCCTGATGAGTACGCCTGAAAACTATTAAGGTCATCGAAAGCACGGACAGTCTGAGAAGCTGTCACAGGTGATGTGTTCTGGAGGAGCTCCTCCAACAGGTTGAGGGACAGAAAACATCACTAGGTCAAAAACGAAGGAAGTCTGAATAAGGTATGGGCTTTCGTTAATTTTTAAAAACACATTAGGTAAATGACAATGATATACTATTTATAAACAAGTTTCTGATATTTATTTATAGAGCCTATTGACGGCCTGGCACTGTGGTAGGGCCGGAGACACAGAAAAAGATAAGTGTCTTGTGCCCAAAAGCAGAGATTCATGAAAAATACACTATGATATAAACCGAAGACTGTATTTCCTGCAGGCAGTAAGAAAGGCTTAGGGCAGAAGGACTCTATCAAATGGATCAATGAGTCAATACATGCTATGAACTGACCCGCCCAACCCAGCTCCGGAGCCCTCTCCTCCATCCCTCCAGGTCTGGCCCCACCTTTTCTCCTCCCACGTCGTCTGCCAGGGTTATCCAATGGAGGGTCAGCTCCGCGTAGCCCTACTGTGCGCGTGCGCATCATCGGTTCCACGCTCCTTCTCATCGATGCGCTCGGAAGCAACTTCTTCAGCCTAATCACCGCCGGCGTAGACGCTACCACGGCCGTCGCCGGCGCCATTTTGACTGCAGGATCAGTCAGGTTCTGGGACAGCTGGCGGCCGTGGTGGTGACTGGTACGGATGGTTTCCGCCCGCGTTAGCCCCTCCGGCTTCGCCCTCGGTATTGCCCCTGTTCCCACCGAGTCCCCGTCGTTGTCCCCAGCCATCCTGTCACTCTGTCTTTAGGCTCTTTTCCGCTTCCTCACCCTTCAACTCGGCCGGAAGCTGTACTTGGAGCTGTTGTTCCACAGCCCTGACTCGGGGTTAAAGTACTGCTTCGACCCTCAGGACTCCGGATCCCGCCCGCCCCTCGTTCCCGCCGGGGTCGGCCCGAGTTGTTTGTCAGCGAGCATAAGCCGGGGGGGCTCCGAGCTCCACCGCCTCGTAGGGGCGGGGTGGGGGCGAGTTCGGGCTCCCGAGGTCGCGGGGAGAGCGGGGACTGGTCCCCTCGTGGGGGCGGGACGCGCAGAAGAAGAGTGGGTCTTGCCGGGGCTGCTGTTCGTTAGGAGTTCAGTCTGTCACTGGCCTGTTTTGTTTTGTCCTTTCCCAGGATTAACTTTACGAAAGGAAATCTGTTTTGCGACAGTCCTCTGCGCTAGAAATGGCTAATGTGAGTAAATTAGTCTGTAAGAATCAGTATGGTAAACAAGTTTGGGAACTTGTTAGGAAGCGGAGGGACGGGTTAATGGTGGCGTGGGTGGCATCGTGTTAGACTTCATCGGCAGCGTCAGGGGAAGCAGGAGGTGTGAAACTATGTTATGCTTTGACGATAGTTTGAACACAGATATTCTTTTCGATATACATGTACTTCTGCAAATTCATTTTTATAGATACAGAAATTCGGTGCGAGCATCCTTTTAGTATTTGTGAAAGACATTATTCCAGTAAATGTTAGAATCTATATTTAAGCCCTTTTTTTAAATCTCTTTAGCTAAACCGAAGGTCTTGTATCAGTTTCAGCAGAGGAAATGACTTTCGAAATCCTACAAAATGAGAGTGAGAGTTATTTACACACACCAGAGATAGTTGCAGTAACTGCCCAGTGGTTAATTAGACACATCCTACCATAAAGAATTCATACAGTTGCGGACTTACGACATATTTACGAAAAACAACTATAATAAAAGTAGAAATCATTTTTTAGAGGCTACACAAAGGTACAGTGCAGATTCAGAGCTTTGTGAAGAGAGGTTTGGGGTCACTTAATGAGAGAAGTATTTAACTTGAATTTTGAAAATGTGTGGTATTTTTATAATCTAAAATTTGGGTGAGTTGGAGGTATATTCATAGAACTCCCCACCCCACCGTACCTTGTTCAAAAATTAAGAAGTCATTCCTGCCTGCCTGAATGTGAGATGTGTGAAAGAGATTAGTAGAAGATAAGGTTAGATTGTGATGTTGGGACCAAGTGATAGAGAGCCTTGAATGCCAAAGTCAGTAATTTAGACTTCATTCGTTAAATTGTGATGATTTACTCAGACCTATGTGTTAGAAAGGTTAATATGGCAACATTTAGCCAAGGTGGTACTCCTGTAGTTAAATATGATATATTAAGAGTCTAAATGTGTGACTATAGAGACAAATCTTAAGAGTAGACTACCAGACTTGGCCAGGTTTTAAGGTAAATTTTTACCTAGCCATCACCTACACAGAAAGGGAATGTTGTAAAAGAAGTATGTAATACTCCCAAAGGAGAGAAATTGATTGAAGTAGAATAGAATGCTAATATTTGACCTGGCTTTATTTTGATGTAAATGAATAAATTAGTTCAGCAGGGTGAATGGTTTTGGAAGATACTTTTATAAATCCTTTGTTAGAAAGCAATTCATATTAAAATAAATATTTTAGTATTCAAATGTACTTTAAAAATGTTTGTGTTAACTTATATGCATTGTAAATTCTGAATTGATGTTAGTAATAAATACGCAGATACATATGTATGTCAGAGAAAGGCTCATAAATGTTTATGCTTCTGAGTCTAGACAGATTAAGAGGCCTTAGTGGCGACTACGTCAAACTAAAATGATGCATTTCTGATATAAAGGGAGCAGCCTTCTCTTAGTTAGCTACAGGTTTTTGTTGCCATTTGGGTATGTGAATCCACTGCTGCCGGACATGAGTTTTCAAGAAAAGCCAAAAATCTGAACTGTTTGTGTAAATCTTGCAATTTCTCAATGTTGATATCAAATTCAAATTTCTTAAAACACTATGGGCCACACAAACATGTTTGTGGATGGATGTGGATGCACTTCATAGACTACCAGCTTTCAGTCTTTGGTATAGACCATATTTTCTCCTTACATGACCAAAAGCAGGACTTAGTTCTAAGTCAGTTTATGAAAGGTTCCTTCTCTTTTATACTAATAAGGATTTTACAATTAAATTGTAAAACTCTGTCCTTTTCCCTAGTCAGAATCCTCCGTTTGAAGTTAATCATATATGAATTATATGCTTATGTTTAAACTGCCTATTATAATTTCAAGCTATTTATTGGCTATCACTTTTAATTATTCACCAACTAATCCAGTGTTATCAAATCTGTCAAATTCACAAAATTTTTCACTTCCACAATATAGAATTTGAGAATCTTATAGGTTAAAGGGTAAGATTTAAAACAAATATTAGCTGTCCCTTTCAGTGGGCAAATTAGTGGTTTTGCCATTAAAATTAAATTTTTAATTGGATTTTCTTAGGCTAGGAATAAAACTCACATTTTATTTTATAACTTTTACTAAAAGTTTTACTATCAAGAAAAAAATCAATAGAATTTAGTGGCCTTGGTACTCAGGCTAAATAATCATTAATAATATTAGGCAATTTTTTAAATAATTTGGATAATCTTCCTTCTGCTTTTGCTTGTGAAGCAATGTGATATGAATGATCACAAATCATATTTTAATCATACTAGAACTAGTGTTAAAAATAGTATATATTATTATGGATATTAAGGAAAACAATATATGTAAAACAGCACAGGCCTGGCTCTGTAGTGGCCAACATAGATTTATTATTGTCACATGCTTTTAAATGAATATTGCCTCCTCAGATAATCTCTTATTGTGCCTCTTACTATTTTGAGCCTTTGCTCAAAATATTTTTGAAATTAAAAAATTTTAATTACCTTTAAATACTGAGGCATATCTTTTAACTATCCTTAATTATAAAGGTAAATTTATGTTACAGAAACACCCAAAAGCCTGAGTTAGTTTAGTAAGTAAAAAGCCAAATAATTACCATTTTTGTCTCTTTGGGCAGGTTGAGTACAGACCCCAAGAGAAGATGCCTAAATTCTAAGTGGACAGAATGCTCTGGAGACAGGCCTTGTGCTGACGACACATGTCACAAAGGAGGTTATATGTGTCCAGGTTTTAAAGAAAGAGTAGAAATTTGCCAGAATATCCTAGAAGGAGAAGGAAAAGCGTATTTTTAGCAGAAGAAATCTTGTGGCAGTATAAAAGAATGCAGAGAAATATGAGAAATGTTGGGGAGATATTTTTATGTGATTAAAGAGTAAAGTAAGGGAAGCAGGGGTGAAATTTGCAGGAAATTATGTCAGAGAGGTTAGGAAGACCAGTTAGAATGTACTGGTATACTTAATGTGAAAAATAAAGTTGGAAAGAACAGATGAGTTGGATTTCAGAATACTATACTATGTGAAAGAGAAATACTAGAATGATTCTGAAATGTCAAATTGCCGGACCTTTCCAACATCCTGGTAACTAGTTTTCAAACCACCTCTCTACCTCTACTCCAGTCCATTCTGTATATTGCCCTTAGTGCTACATTCCTTAAAATGTCCCTTATCTTTGTCAGCTTACTCTAGTCCTGCCTACAGGTTAAAATTCTGACTTATTTTGGTGTAACAGGTCCTTTAACATCTATGTCAAATATAAAGCCCTTTATAGTTACTCACAAGTTAACTTTCAAGCTTATTTTTTACTACACTCCTTTATATCCACCGTCACTGAACTTGTCACTCTTTGGAATATACTTTTTTATGCCTCTATACCTTTGGTCCTGAAAGCCACTCATTGAAATGTGCCTTTCCCCAGCAAATTTCTCCTATTTTTTCAAAACCTAATAGATCCTTCATGAAACTTGTTACCTCCTCTCCCAAGGATCTCTTAACAATTGAAATCTTTTAATAGCATTTCACAGATAATATAGTATTTGTTTTTACATCTTTTCCAATAAACCAAGAGTTGCTGATTTTTTTTTTTTTAATGTAAAGGTCCAGATAGTAAATATTTTAGGCTTTGTGGGCCATAGACTCTCTGTTGCAACTGCTTCACTCTGCCGTTATGGGAGGAAAAGCAGCCATAGCAATACATAAATGAATGGGTATGGCTATGCTATAATAAAACTTTATTTACCAAAACAGTGGGCTGTATTGAGGAATAGTTTGCTGACCCCTGCATTATTATGACCAAGTATTTTGTTAAAAGTTTATGAATGACAGATATTTACACATTCATCAATTGTAATTGACCTCACAGTCTAGGAAATTAACATGTGCAGAAAATGTACCACAAAGGATTATGGTAAAATGGAGGAAAACGGACCTTGCCATAAAACTAAGAGGAAGGAACAGCATGGGAGATAATTAGCACAATTTATAGCAGTAAAAGGAGGGAGAAGACTTAGGAAGTAGAAAGATATTGGTCCAAAGAGAAGCTTTGAAAGTTCTTGATTTGAGGATCAAAGAATCTTGTTAGTTGTGCTACTTTTTTAGTATTGTGGCTAAATAGGACAACTTTTAAAGGTTTCCACTTTTTCATGTGTGGCACTCTTGAATTCTGGCCTTTTTTGGAAAAGACATATACTTTTATCCAAATTAAATTATTCATTTGTTTTAATATTTGTTTTTATTTTTAAAATTAAAAATATGTATAATGCTTGTCAGATAGAAGGTGTTCAATAAAAGTGGAATAAATGTTAGTTTTGAGAGGACATTGCAGTGTGAAGATTTGCCAGAGATTGTATAACATTTATATCCAGAATAAATAATTTTAATTTTTGTGTCATTCTTAGGTGCTTTGTAACAGAGCCAGACTGGTTTCCTATCTCCCAGGGTTTTGCTCTTTAGTTAAAAGGGTTGTCAATCCCAAAGCCTTTTCAACTGCAGGATCATCAGGATCTGATGAGTCTCATGTGGCCACTGCACCTCCAGATATATGTAAGTGAAAGTTGTTATTGTTCTACTTATATTTGTTTCAAAACATTTTGAGTTGTATTTCCTCTAATATTTCCTCTTGAGGTTTTACAGATTTTCTAAAGTTGTATTTATTCCATTGAAAATAAATCTATACCTAAATATTTGTATTGGAAAGCTGCAGCATAAAAAAGAATAAATACTGGTTTCTAAAGCTTATTTTCTTAAACATCAATTCCTTTCAATCTTGAAACATATACATTCCTTCCTGAAATGAACTTCTTTGTGATCCTGTTAACTCATGTTACTACTTCTTGCCATTCTTTCCTAAATTTCATAAATGTAGCTGGCACTTTTTATGTGTTTATTAAATCAATAATTTACCTGCTACCTACTAAGTCTACTTCTGATCCATTTTGTACACTGCTATCATGGTAATTCTAAAATATTTTAATTATGTCACTTTTTTTTCTTTCTTTTTGTTTGTGTGTGTGTGTATGTGTGTTTTAGAGTCAGGATCTCACTCTGTCACCCAGGCTGGAATGCAGTGGCCTGATCATAGCTTACTGCAGCCTTGGACTCCTGGGCTCAAGCGATCCTCCTGCCTCAGCTTGCCAAGTAGCTGGAACTCCAAACATGTGCCACCATGCCCAGCTAATTTTTCTTATTTTTTTGTAGAGACAGGGTCTTGCTGAGCCCAGGCTGGTCACCAAACTCCTGGTCTAGAGCTATCCCCCCACTTGGCCACCTAAAGTGCTGGGATTATAGATGTGAGCCACCACACCCAGCTTCATGTCACTTTCTTGATAAACCTTGGTTATCACTCATTACTTTCAGCACCAGTTCCCGCGCTGTCCCCAAGCTATGAATCATTATTAAGGTTATAAAAAAAAGAGGGGAGGATTTTTGTGGTTAGGTCAGTTTAAGAAGTCCTACATGCCATATTCCTATATTGGAGGTTTCTAATGCACACTAAAATATTAAAGGCTCTTAGAAACTTATTGTGGCCTAAAGATACTGTGCATGGAATCCCTTTTTCATGGAACACATTACTTACAATGTAATTTAAGTTCACTGGGGCATTGAGAGCGTTCCATCTTGCCCCAGTTTTCTTTTGTAACTCTGTTTGACTATTCCCCAATTTACATCACCTAAAGACTAACCATATATGTATCATAAATGAAAGATTTGCCATTAAGATTATGTTAGAGAATAGTATCCTGAGTGTATAAAGAATTTTTGTAGATCAATAGGAAAAAGACAACCCAGTGGAAAATCAAAAAACAAAAGGGTATGGATAGGCCTTTCACAGAAGAGAAAAACCTAAATGACCAGTAAACATATGAAAGTATTCTCAAATCCACTGTGAATATGGAACACATATTTTCTCTAAAGAGAACTAGAGACTGTTAGACTTGAATAGTCTTTAAAAACTGTCTTGTTCAAAAATAGCTAACAGTTTTTATCTTGGAAACTACCTCCAGTCAGTCATTAGTGGCTACCTAGACAGAGTCTTGATACTCAACATGATCTGCATCACTATCGTTTTGGAGCTTGTTAGAAACACAATCTTGAGCCCAACTCCAGACCTATGAAATCAAAATCTGCTTTTTAACAAGATCCCAGATGAATCTCAAGAACCTTAGAGTTTGAGAAACATTGGACTAGAGTGTTTGTGTTAAGAATCTCGAGAACAGTGGGTTTGGCAGGAAAGAGTTTCATGATTGATGAGTGATGTGTGTCATAAGTGTGGAAGAAGGATATGATGGCTCTGCTGATCTAGTAATGAGGCAGCCATATTGACATGACCATTTTCATTCACTCAGTTCTGGCAGGATATTTAAAAAATACATATTTTTTTTTTACTATGTAATATGTACAGCAGTTGTCCCTCCCTTTCTATAAACCTGAACTTCTACACTCTGAGTAATTATTGGTTTAATTTTTTATTTTGTTCTTTTCTGGATCTTTTTACATTTTTTAAGTTAGAATATTTTTTAGTTTTAAGTGAATAAAGTAATGTGATCTGTTCTACTGTATTTGTTACCGTATTAACTCACGTGGCTGGTAAACACAGCATTGTGTCACATAGTACAGTTTTACCCCAGCCTATTAATGTTGTGTCACCAAGTAACAGCAGCTAAATGTCCCTCCCCAAGGATAACAACTATTAAGTTTAGTATATTTCCTTTTAGATTTTTTTTTCTTTATTTAAAAACATGTATATTAGGGTATAAAATAAATGTTATCGTACATGCTGTACTTTGACTTAGCTTTTTCTTTCAATGCAGTATATCCTGGACTTCATTCTGTGTCAGTACATTAAAGGTTTATTGTCTTCTGTTTAATGACTACCAAGCATTCCGTAGTATGGATTAGAGTACTTTATTGAATCTTTCTCTTAATAATGGATTTGCCTGTCATCTGACAACTGGTTGCCTTGATTAGTGTTTTGGAAACAGTATGAAACTAACTTATATTCACACGGGAAAGCAGATTTCAAAGATCCATCTTTTAGATTAAAAAAATATATACAATTACAAGAAGAACATTCTTTCAGTCTGCCAGTGAAGTTCATTGTTAAGGATAAAATGATTTATTTGGTTGTTCCTTTTCAGGCTCTCGAACAGTGTGGCCTGATGAAACTATGGGACCATTTGGACCTCAGGATCAGAGATTCCAGCTTCCAGGAAACATGGGTTTTGATTGTCACCTCAATGGGACTGCTTCACAGAAGAAAAGCCTGATTCATAAGACTTTGCCTGATGTTCTAGCAGAACCTTTATCAAGTGAAAGACATGAGTTTGTTATGGCACAATATGTGAATGAATTTCAGGTAAATTGTTAATATCATTTATTATGCTGTTGTAATTTTTAATGTTATATTACTTTTTGATTACTATGAGCATATTACTTTCATTGAAAAAGAAAAACAAAATCAACTAAATTCCAATACATGTTTATACAAAACAGCATATATAGCTTTTAAAAACTTGGCATTGTCCTATACATAATGTTTGCTATATAATTTTTTACTTAATTTTAGATGGTAATCTCTTTTAGGTAATTAAAAATTGTTCTTAAAAATGTTTTTAATAACTACTTAGTCCAGATATAGATAATTTAATTATTTCTATATTACTAGAAGTGATTAGCTGCCTGTTTTTCACTTCTATACATGGCAATTATAATTTGTATCTGGATCTAATTCCAAACAGCTTTATACTTCTCCAGCCATTTAAAAGCTTTAGAAAATTTTGAGATTTCTGAAATTGTTCAGATATAGTAAACAAAAAAGGACTATTTAAAAAATAGTTTTTTTAAAAAAGGCAATTTCTAAGGGTTTTTTGTGGGTGTTTTTTTTCATTTTTATTTGAGCCTTTTAAACTGGCGTTTTATCATTGCTCATGTAATTGGAAAACTACATGCAATTCAGAGTTTCTGTTGAACCTTTGATGTTTATCATTTTTCACATTTCTGCATAGTTATTAGGGTGAGTTTTTGATCAAAGCCATATTATTAGAAGCAGCCAACTCTCATGATTATGAGCTGTATCAGATGACCTGACACTGGGACATAGTTGACCTCCCCAATCTTTTTATCTCAGGTAATTCCTTCTTAGTCTTGGCTCCTTGTTCCTCCTTAGCCTACCAATTAAATTATTATGTTTCCCATAGGTTTCTGTCCTTCAACTTCTCGTTTGCATTACTCCTTGGTCAGTTAATCTCTTGGCTTCCTCCACAAGGCCATTTTTTTATAATTCCTAACTTAATATTTCTAACATTTCTGGCTCTGTATTCCTGTTTGCCTACTGAGCCATCTTTATCTGGATATCTTATAAGTCCCCAGATTTTGTGTGTCTAGTACTGAAGTAGTCCTTTTTTCTCTCAAAACCTGTCCTCACTCCCATATTGTAGCCAGTGGTATAAAAGGCATAATCATCCTCCCTTTTTCCCCAAGATAAAAATTATAGTGCCAACCTTGAGTCCTCTCTCCATCATATCCCCATAAATAATGTCAAAATCCCATTGCTTCCATCTCTGACATTGCTCGTAATTAGTGTCCTTTCAGTTCTCTGTCAGAGTTGAAAGCCTCTTGATCTTACCTGGATTCATAGAGGCATTATAGCATGAGGGACCATGGAGATAGAATATGTCTGGGTTCAGAGGTTGGCTCTGCAACTTACTTTATTTTGTGACCTTGAGAAAGGTACTTAGCATTTCTAAGCCCTTGTTTCTTTATACATGAAATGAGGATAACAATAATCCCTAGTCCACAAGATTGCCATGAGGATTAAATGTGAAAATGTGTGTAAAATACTTAAACTCACAAAGTGATCAATAAATATTACCTCTTCACTGGTATATCACCTGCTCTTTATCACCTGCTCCTTCTCGTTACCATACATCGTCCACCCTAACACTAACATTAGCTTTTTATATTTGATCTTGCTGTTTCTCGTTGCCTGTAGACTAAAGTCAGAATTCCTTAATGTATAATACTATAAATGGCGTTTGACAGTTTTGATCCCTTATCCTTTTCACCTTATCTCCCACTACTTCCTCCTCCCTCTGCACTCAACCACAAGGTACCTTCCATTTTTCTTAAATACAACATTCTGTGCCTTTGCACTGTTGTTATCTCTGGCTAGACTGTTTTTCCTCCTGAATTCCTAGCTTGCATATCACCTATTCTTTACCTGTCAGACACACACGTTAATTAACATGTAGCTTAAATATGACCATTTCAGTCTTTTCCTGATTCCTCCCAGCAAAGCAAGTTTCTTCCTCACCTATGCCCCCAGAAGACTTACAACTCTGTAGCACTTTTCGTGTTGAATTTCATTTCTTTCTTTATGCTTATTTTTGTTCCACTAGGGTTGATATACCTGAGAATGAAGACTGGACTTTTTACCATTATAGTGCCTGGATATATAGTAGGCTCTTAGTAAATTTCAGTTGAATAAAAGCCTCAAGCCCTTCCTGTAGGACAGGCTGTACTATTAATATTTAATTATGTTATTTTATTAGTGTTATTCACATTTTATAGATTATAGAAGAAAATTCAATATCACAAAATAGAAGTGGTAACATTGTAAAACACATAACATTTTAGTTTCTTAGCCAATTTTTGTTTGTCAAGTCTTAGAATATCAGTATATTTATATATTCATTTTCTGCTTTCAAAATTTTTGTAGAAGTTTCAAATCTCATATTCATCATAGAAAAAAATTTCAGTATATAGGAAAATATTATTACTTACCAGTTAGATTATAACTACTTGTAAAAAAACTTTCAAAAGAAGACAAGTTCAAAGCAGACAAGATATCATTTTATTTGAACTCCAAATTTTGTTTGCTTCCATGCTTGTTCCCCTTAGGGTAATGATGCACCTGTTGAACAAGAAATTAACAGTGCAGAAACTTACTTTGAAAGTGCCAGAGTAGAGTGTGCAATCCAAATATGTCCAGAATTGCTGCGAAGAGGTATGTCATACTTTATACTTTGAAACACTGATATGTATTAGATAATGTTACTGATTTTTATTAATTTGAATAATGTACTCTATAGGAATTGTAATGCTTAGTACCCTAATATTTTAATGTTTCTGGCTGGAAATGATCATATGGTCAAAATAAAGGCTTTCAAATATCCCCTGACATCTGACCTCATGGCCATGCTTCCTGTCTAGGAAGAGTAAAATTTTTAATAACTTTTTCACTAAAGCTTAATTTCAGTCATTTCTATTCCTGGTGATTATTAATAGCTATAACTTTATGAGTCACTATGTAATACTGAGAAAAATCCTAATCACTTTTTAAAATTATATTTAACACCAATAATGTGTAACTTTACTTATCCTTCAGAATTGTTGGCAGTAATATTTCAATTCATCCAACAAATGTAGAAGTAAACAAAACTAAGTTCATTTTACCCTTTTCAAAAATAATTTGCATTTATAAAAATAGAGCACAATAACATCATCATTTTTCTAAAGAAGTGTTTTTATGCATTGTCTATTTCTTTCAAAAGCAAATTCTTTCTTCCTGGAATTTTTGTTCTTATTTTATTTGTAGATTTCGAATCACTATTTCCAGAAGTAACTAATAGCAAACTAATGATTCTGACTGTAACACAGAAAACTAAGAATGATATGACTGTTTGGAGTGAAGACGTAGAAATTGAAAGAGAAATGCTCTTAGAAAAGGTAATTTTTTCAGCTGCTACTAGTTTAATTTTATGATGTTATTTAAATACCAATCAACCAATATTTTAGCATGGTAAATGTCTTTTCCAGCCTTTATTCATTCTCTGCTAAAATATTTCAGTACTAAAGGACTTACCTCTTTTCTAAGAATAAAATGCCTTTTTTTTAGTATTTTTATAAAATGTAGACCCTGTCTAGTATCTTCCTCAATTTAAAAAACATACATATATATGTCTGTTTTAGGAAATTTGTAAAATAAGGTAAAAAACAACAAAAAAGTAAAATTAACTCTTCATGCCCCTCTTTTTCCCTCTTCACCTCCCCCAACCTCTCCCCTTACTCATACCTATATCCCTACCTCGCTTTTCTGTCTTTCCCTTTCCTTCCCTTCTCCCTCCATCTCCTTTGTCCCTCTCTTAAAGCATGTCAAGTAAAATAACAATTACCCCAACCCTCTCCAAGAAGTAAACAGTAACGTTGTACGGTACAATAATAGCATAATGCTGTATACCCATATTTTTTTCTTTCCTTTGCTTTTAACCTACCAATGTTTTCACACTTTTCCATACCATTACCCATAGATATATTTCATTCTTTGTAAAATCTGCATAGTATATTACATGGGTAAGCCGTAAATTTTTAAAATTATTTAAATATTGTCTTAGTGATTTATGAGTTGAAAATCCAAGTTTTGCTATTACAGGCAACACAGTAGTGACAGTCTTTGTTCTATATTTTTATGCACACTAGTATCTATAGATTCCTAAAATGAGAATTGTTGAATCAAGGGGTATGCACATTTTAAATTTTGATAGACATTTTCAATTTGCTGACCAAAAAAGATTTGTCCTATATGTTGTCACTCTAGCTTACCCTGGATATTAGCATTTCTTTTCAACTCAAGTTAGTTAAGGTGCCCAACTTGCATACCTTAGCCAACTTGAGTAGAAAAAATCTCCTTTACTGATACCTATGCAAGGTAATGTTAGCAATTATTTTATATTTTCTTTAGGGTTGGATATATGGTTTTTTTAATTTGTAAAAATATATTGTAATTTATATATTCAGTAGTATTTTATGATAACTTCATATTTAAATGTCCCACACATAGCTTTGCTAATAGATTTCATGTAGTATTTCGTAATCATGAGCCCTATTAGTTGTATTCTAATTAACAAGGAAGTTTCAGAGAGGCATAGAACACTCTCTGATTTTAGTTCCTTAAATCCTCTGAATTTTAAAGTTGGAATATAAATAGGCAATAGCAATGAACATTTTCCATAATATTTGTATATTAAAATAATGCTTAGTAAATTTAGATTTATCACTGTCATTGAGTTGCTAGAGAACTCTGACGTGTGCATTGTATTTGTGGTCCTAATTTTTGGTCAGTTAAATATGTGGTTCCCAACCCCAGTCTGTGGACTGGTACCAGGCCTGCACTCTGCCTCACTTGTGGGGTGGGGTGGGGAGCGTGCCCAGCAGGAGGTGAGTGGTCTGCTAGAGAAGGAAGCTTCAGCTTTGCTGCTGCCCTGCTCCCCATGCTCACATCACTGCCTGAGCTCCACCCCACGCCCCATGGAAAAATTGTCTTCCATGAAACCAGTCCCTAGTGCCAAAAAGGTTGGGGACAGCTGAGTTAAATATTTGAGCCTAATTTGATACTGACTCCAGTATAGTTCAGGGTCAGTTTTCTGTAACCAATTTTAGGGCTTTGAAATAGCAACATGCTTCGTCTTGATTTTTAATTTTATAATGGCTGAAACTGTTTCATTTTCTATGAAAAAAGAGATTTTTTTTTTTAAATTTAAGATTTGTTAGTGATTATTCTCCAAGTAGATATTTTATGTTTTATAGTTTAAGTCTATTCTGATTTTTTCCAGCAGATGTCAGTGTTTGCTGTTGATGAACAGAAATCTTAAGAAAAATACTTAAGCTGATTCTTTTTGTGATACTTTGGATTCTTTCATTTAATCTTGTATTTTAATGTTTGTTGTTAGTTTACTAGAGATATTAGGAGAAAATGAGTTACCTTATGTGGTGTATCTGTATAGCAGAGATAGCAAACTTTTTCTTTAAAAAGGGTCAAAAGACAAAATAACAAATTAAAGATCTAATTGGTTTTTATTTGCAATTCTAGAAGTGGACAATAACCTCATTCTATAAAGTTGAATGAGCATTAAGAAAAGCTGAGCAGAGGAGGTTGGCATAGACAGAAAAGGGCTGAAGAAAGCAGGAAGGGGACAAGAGGGGGATTGTCTTTTTCAAAATTACTTTCCTTATAGAGTTAAAAGAGAGCAAGTTTTATTACGCTGGCTCAGGTAACCTAGGCTAATTCTGATTGATTTCTGTAAATGTCCTGGGTTTTTTTTAACTGGCCTTTTTCAGGGTTCAGTTTGATTATGTGGCACCTAGCATGAGTGACACCATTTTGGTTTGGTCTCATCTGCTGGGACCTACTGCACAAGCCTAGTCCAAAACAGTGAGTTCTCATACACTTTTTTTTAACAAGGGCCAAATAATAAATATTTTAGGTCTACAAAGCCATAGAATCTCAACTACCCAACTCTACCCTTGTATTGTTAAAGCAACCATAGGCAATATGTAAGTAAATGGGCATAACTGGGTTTAGCCTGTGGGCTGTAGCTTGCTAACCTCCAAATTAGGATATAGCCTTGATTACTAAGGCTTAGACTTCTGGGGATCTCAGCTGAATGCCAGAGGGTACTCAGTGAGGACTCTTCATTCTGAGTGGGTTAGAAATCCTTGTGTCCCAGTACTGCATGACACCTGTTATTGCTGACTCACAGCTGGCACTCTGCTAGGCTTGGAATCTTGCCTGATGAGTACACAGCTCAGCTCTTGGCTAAGGAACCAGGGTGAATTGCTCTGCAGACTATTCAGGAGTCCTCTTTGTGCATCTCCCTCTTCTCCATTACCCTGCTCTACAAATTCCAGGGACTTCAGCAGTCTAGAATTCTTGGTTTCTACCTCCTCAGCTCAGTGACACCATCACCTTGCTTGCGCTCCACTTCTTTGCCCTGTGACAAAGTGTCCCCAGACAGAAAACTGGAGCAAATAGGGAGATTACTTCATTTGTTTCCCTTGTCTCAAAGATTGCAGTCTTGTTTGTTGTTCAAGGTCTAAAAATAGTTGCCTCATATTAATATATTTTGATATATAAGGCAGCTATTTTTATAGTTTTAAAGTTTATAAAACCATAGTTTTATACTTTTTCAGGACAATGATGAGTTCAGTACGTATTATTCTGTTATTGCTGTAAATGGAACTGTGCCCTTGTTTTTAAACATTTGTGATCTGTTCTTTTTTTTCAACATTATAATCTGGTCTTAATATTTGTTACCATCTTTTCGCTAGACTTCTGATAAAGCTAATAAAGACATCATAGAAATTAAGATGGTAAGACCAAAAATTTGACACATGCACGTGGTATGTAGTAATTATACACTATACAAAAGATACGAGTGTGTAATGAGAAATAAGTACCCTGTTTAACCCCATACACCATCTATTCACTTCTATTATTATTGTGTGCCTTTTCAGAAATATTTCATGGCTTTGTGAGTGAATAAATGTGTTTTGAAGGACACACAAAGTATTTGTTTTTAAACAACTTTCATTCACACTAATGAATGGTTCACATCTTTTCATTATGAATATTTTATTTTCTGTCTCTTACCTATTTATATTATTATAATGCTACGAAATAATACCTATAGTTGATAATTTATGACACATTCAGTAGTTAATGGTGTAGAACTGATTAGGAATAATTCATAAGTAATTTAGAATAAAAATATGGAATTTAGACCTTTTTGAAAGAAAGTTTTAACCATCAATCCAATTTGTAGTGTTGCTATCTTGAGCGTATTATTTGTGCCTTTTTCATTGCAGTTCATCAGTGGTGCTAAGGAAATTTGCTATGCTCTTCGAGCTGAAGGATATTGGGCAGACTTTATTGACCCATCATCTGGTTTGGCAGTGAGTAATTACATTTTGAAAAGGAAATTATATGAAGTAGAGATGATTTTTGTTGTAAAAATTTTTATAACTTTGGTAAAAATAGATTATTGAAGACTTTTTTAAAAGCTCACAATTTTACCCAAAGAAATACTACTATGAGTAGATTGCATTCACAACTTTTGAGGGACCTCTATCATTCACAGTTAAGTTTCTCTATCACTTTTTTTTATTAAAATAACAAAAATATTTTTAATTTCTACTCTCACTAGTAGATATTAGCATTTGATTTGCTTTGAATTAGTATGTTTACCTTTTATAAGTTGAAAATTAGCTATCAGTATGTTCTGGTTTCTTTAAGGAAGAAATAATTATTCTTAGAATTAATTGAAGAAAATGTAAAGGGTAAAATAAATATTTAGAAAAGTAACTTTTTGGAAATTAACATTTATAATGTTATATTTTGAAGAAAATAACTGAACCACCATTGTGGTCATTTTTAAATTCTGGTTATATCTTTCAGTTACAGATAGTAATAAAATCATTTTTCGAATCTTAGGAATATATTTCTTCTCAAAGTCAAATAAGATATAGTAGAGACTAGAAATGGGAAACTTGCTCTGGGCTTTAGTCTCCTTATCTTGAAAGTGATGAAGGTGAACTGTAGATGATTATCAAAGGTGTATTCCTTCTTTAAAGATTGTGTAATGTTTTGCATTCGATTCTAGGTAACATGAAATTTGCTAGATCATGTCACATTTCCAAACTGTACAAGTATTGTGGGGAGGAGGGAGCATTAGGACAGTTTAGGTGTTGCATGTGACTTTTCTCTTAAATATTTGGAGTATTAAAATATATGTGTGTTAGCGTTTGCCTAAAAATTACTACTACAGTGTCTTCCTAACTAATGAAAATATTCCTTTTTTACTTCGTTCAGTTTTTTGGACCATATACAAACAACACTCTCTTTGAAACAGATGAACGCTACCGACATCTAGGATTCTCTGTTGATGATCTTGGATGCTGTAAAGTGATTCGTCATAGTCTCTGGGGTACCCATGTGTTTGTAGGAAGCATCTTCACTAATGCAACACCAGACAGCCATATTATGAAGAAATTAAGTGGAAACTAGCAGTAATGTCAGTTTATTTGCTGTACTATTTGTATGTAACATTTGGGTTGATCTATAAACACTGTCAAAGACTTCAATTTTTAAAAGATACTTATTACTAAGTATTTATTTCAACCTGTACGAATTTACAACATTCTCAAGTGATTTGTGATTTTTAAATTGCAAATGCTCATTATTTCTAATATCTTTGAATACATGTTGAGCACATCCACATTATATAGAATGTGGTAATTGGCATGTAACCAGGGTATGATCTCTTATTGTTCTTTCTCCCCTTTATTGGAAAACACCTCAGTTTTAATTGTTTTTCTCCAAAAATAAATATCACATTTGGTTATGATAATGTGTTTTTCATTACAATATTTTAAAAAATATATTAATAGTTCTTAAAGATTCTTAAGAAACTACAGTATTAATCTTCGTACAGTTTTTAGTGTTCTGGTATCAGTGTGAGTATTATTTTGAAATGATATCTGTGTAGGAAAAGAAGAATAAGGATAATACATCTTTATGTATAAAAGCATATGAATCTCATACCTGCTAAAAAAGTAATTCTTAACTTCTGAGTTGAGACAGATGTAGTTTATTTTCAGATAAACTATGCTTCAACTGCAAAATCATATTTCTTCAATTTTATCAGTAGGTGGAAACTGCAGTACTTCACAGAGGTGCCTCATTTGTGACAGAGCTTGTTTTTACAGCATTATAAATTTTAAAAGAATCATCTTTCATTTGTGAGGCTTTTGCCAATAGGAGTAGATCTAAGGAGAAAAAGTAACTTCTACAAAATTAATTGAAATACACATTTTTTTCTATATTTTTAAATGAAATGCCTATTTTTAAAAGGAATACATGGAGGTGACCAACTCTTAAATCACAACTTGATTTAAAACATTTTGCTTAGTTAACATGTCACTTGATAATAGGGTGTTGCTTATGATCCAAAGAGTAAGAGCTACAAAGTTTTCATTCATTATGAAATGATGTGATGATTCCCATAGCATTTAAAAAAAAATGTATTGAAGTGTGTGTGTGTGTGTATATATATATATATACATATATATATATATATGCATGTGTTACATGTGCTTGATAAATTTTTATCTGTGTTACCAAGTACCCAGATCAGAACACAGAACTCCTCAAAGGCTCATCTTGCTCCTGTCCAGGGACTTCTGCCCCTCTTCCCCTTTCTGAGGGTAAACACTATCCAGATTTCCTATAGCATAAATTGGTTTTGCCTATTTTGATTTTTATATTTTTATATATATACATAAACATACGAAAGTAATACGTTTAGTGTCTGGCTTCTTTTACACAACGTTGTGAGATTAACCCTTGTTATGCGTACAATTATAGATCCCTCATTTGCATGGCTTTTTTTCTTCTCAGTGGTCCTGAATTAGGACAGTTTTGCCCCTTAGGGCAAGTTTGTCAATGTCTGGAGACATTTTTGATTGTCACAATTTGGGGGGGATGGGGAGTTTTGCTATATAGCATTTAGTACGTAGAGGACAGGGATAGTGCCAAACATCTCTCAGAGCAAGGGATAGCTCTCCACAACAAAGAATTATTTGGTCAATTACCCTGCACCACTTTTTTCATTATTTCCAATGTGTATATTGCTTATTCAGGCATTTCCTACCTTGCACCATTTTTTGAACCAAGTTGCCTTGAAATTTCAATATTTGTTTTAACTATTATGAAGTACCATTTACTGGTTGAAAATGATACTTATTCCCTGTAGGTGGCTGTGGCTATGTACTGTATTGTTGGGGGGCAGGGTACATGGTGGTGGTACTCTTTTTATCATTTTGCTTTTTAACAGGATTTCCGAAAACAGCATGATAAGCAGTAACTACCAATTAAAAATTTTTTTTCTGAAGTGTCAGGGCAAGGTTTTAGAACTGTAACTCAAGGGACTCTTACTGATAGATAATATTAGAAAGCAGTTGACTATCATGTAGTGTAATTAAAAAGCTCAGGTTATTAGTTTCATCATGTTGATGTCATCGCCTGTGGACAAGAAAGAATTTGTAAAGTTATCTTAAACGTAAATTTGCTACCTTTGAAAATAAGACTGAGCCATTGAAATTGATACTAGACCTATCACTGAAAAAAGTTTTTGTTGGGAAATTACCTTTTGACAAGAACTTGGGAATTTTTGTTCTTGGTTGCTGGTTGAAGAAAATTTATCCAAGCACATAGAAATTAAATGGTGAAAGAGAGGACCTTTCAATCTGATCCATATTTCTCCTTTTATAGTAGGCAAAGTGGGAAATAGAAGCATGCATCAAGTCGCACAGCTAGTGTTAAGACCAAGTACTGGAACTTGGCTGTGATTCCATTATTTATATGTGTTTATTTTCTATATTTACACTTTTACACTGCATAATAGACAATAGACTTATCGAGAAGTGTTATATGTTAATAGACTTCTTGATAAGTCTTAAGTGTCTGATGAAAAATACCAGAATTGCAGAAATTAAGCTGAAAGAATTTAGGGTTAACTGATACTGCTGTCACATTTTCATAGATAAAGAAAATTAGGATTTCATTTCCTTGAACTCTCCATGCTGTGAATTTCTCTGAAAATTTACTGAAACGTGTATCTAAAAATTCAGTTATAGAATGCTACACTTAAAGCAATAGTTCTCTGGCTTTAAGTTTAAAACTTTCATGTTTTTCTTGGGGTTCTGTTACTTGTAACATCAACGTAATCCTTATATTTGAAAAAAATTCTGCTTTTAGTCCCAACTCTTACTTTCTCTCCTTTGACTCTTGTTGATTCAGTTTACCTCTGCAGTGTTGGCATTTTGAACGAGATGATTCTTTGTTGTGTGGGCTGTCCTATCCATTGTAAGATGTTTAACAGCATTCCCTGGCCTCTACCCACCAGCAGCAGCCCATGGTCATGACAAAAATATATTACAGCCATTGCTACACTCTCCCTAGGGGACAAAATATTTGCTTATCTGAAGTCAAGTTTAACCAGATGTTCTGTATTTTATCTCACAGCCCTATCCCAGCTGAGAACTGATTCAAGGTACCTTCTGACTTAATGGTCTGCAACTTCAGCTGTACATTTGGATTACCTGAGAGTGCATTTAATACTGATTTGGCCCCACGCCCACAGATTGATTTCATTAGTCCAGTGGGGTTTGGGCATCAGTGTTTTTTCGAAGCTCCCAAGGTGCTTCCGGTGTGCAGTCAGGGTTAGAACTGGTCTGATCTAAAATTCAGTAATAGTGGATTAAAAAGGCATCTAAGAAATAAGAGCAGGATATGATAATTTAATGTCATAAAAACAAAAAGGAAGGAAAGCTCTAATGTTTTGCATTAACAGTGACCTAATCAGGCCCAATTTATTCAAGGATTTGAGTCTCATTTCCTCTATGAAACCTTTCCTAACTACTACACCTCTTTTTTTTTGTCTTAAATTTTGCCTTCCATACTTCCTGGGAAGTAGGAACCCAAGGAACCCAATTCTGCTTACTAAACTTAAACAGTACTACACACACAGTAATAACCTTTTTCTCGTCCTCTTCATTACTAAGCAGGATATTTTAAACTTTTTCATAGGTTTTTCTTTGCCCTCTTTGTGTCAATAGAATTCATTCATGTAGACTGTAACTTAATTATCCAGAAGATTTAAATTAGGCTTTGAGCACTTGACTTCTGATCATTACTGGAAGTTATAATCACTTAAAACCATGTCACTACTATAAAAAGCACATAAGTGGTCACTTGATTTATGACAAAGATGAAACTGCAGTGCAGTGAGAAAAGAATGAACTTTTCAATATACGTTGCCAGGTCAATTGGATATTCATCCAGAAAAAGAGTGTCTTTTTACTCTTACACCGTACATAAAAATTACTTCAAATGATTTCAAGTCTAAATGTGAAAGGTTAAATAAAGCTTTTAGGAAAAAATGATCTTTGTGACCTCAGAGTAGAAGATTTTTTAAAACAGCACAGCATAATCATACAAGGGGAAACATTTAATTAGATCATATTAAAACTAAGAACTCTTTAATTCATCAAAAGACATGAATGAGAAGGCAGCTAACAGTTAAAGATACATACAACAATCCAACAATATACATATCCAACAAAGGATTCCTAGAATCAGTAAGCAAAAAACCAGCAGAAAAATAAAAGATGAACATTTTCAAAGAAAGATATCCAAATGGCAAATAAACAAGTTGCTCTACTTCCTTAATCATCAGATATGTTAATTAAACCCACAATGCCATACCACTACATGTTCCCCAGAATGGCTAAAATGAAAAAAAAAAAAAAGACACCTAGTGTTGGCATATATGTAGAACAACTTAATGCTCTTGCTGATGTGAATGTAAAATGGTATAAACACTGAAAAACTGGCAGTTCTGAGGCTTACCATACCCTAGGATATAGCAATTCCACTCTGAGGTATAAACCCAACAGAAATGCTTACGTATGTTCACCAAAAGACATGTACCGTAAGTCTATACTAACACTAAGCAGATAAAGGTAGGAAGCTACTCAAATGCTAGGGTATCTTCATCAACACTAGAATGAATATCTCAATTGTGGCATATTCACATAATGGGATGCTATATAGTAATGAAAGCAAATGCTTCATGACTACTTGCAACAAAATGGATAAAAGTAATAAATGTAATGTATCAAAGAAGCCAGACACAAGAGTATGTACTATATAATTCCATTAATATGAAGTACAAAAACAAAACTATGCTGCTAGAAGTCAGGACGGTGCTTACCCTTGGGAAGGGAAAGGTAGCAACTGGAAGGAAAGATGAAGGGTAGTCTGGGATGTTCTCTTATGAATTTAGGTGTTGACTGCATGGGTAATTTAGTTGTGCAAATTTATGTACACTTTTTTAGTGTGTATGTATACTTTAATAAAAAGTTTGTAAAAATAAAACCAAATCCACTCTTAAAGAACCTATTCTTTTTAAATATTTAGGTATTTAAACTATACATTAGTGCTTACATTAAACAAAACATCAAGTTTGCATACATGTTTTACATTTTTATAATACGATCAGTTTGGCCAAGAGCTTTAAGAATTTTTCCAAGAACTTCATAATCCTTGTACAGTTAAATCATTCTCTTTTAGGTTCCTAACATTGAGTCATCCTTGTACATTTTCTCTAATTATTAATCTAACAGTTCATTATTTTAATTTCATGAAATGTTGCATTTTGGGCACATTTGTGATTTTACTTCAGTCTATTTATATGAAATGGCATAGTCATTAGCTTTGCTTCTTCAAAGTGAAAACAGGCTAAACAGATAAAGTTGCTATCCTATAGTCTGCTTTGGTCTCATTGTTCTGTATAAAAATAGAGGCTCTAATTGCCTTAATTTGTGTATACAGGATTATATTTAAGTTACAACTTCTTACATACTCTAGTAGAAAGATTGGTTATGATTAAATTACCACTCTTTAAAATGAGTGGCAATTTAATGATACAAAAATAGACATTAAACTTTTTAAACACTGGTTTGTACTCATAGCTTATATTGTAACTGTATATGCCATTTTGCTACAAATTGAATTTTTAGTAGTTTTTGAATAGTGTAAAGCCATTCTTGTCATAGACTTTGTGAAAAAGTTCCTGCCAAAAGGTCTAGTTTTGTTACTGGAAGAATGGTTGAGCACAGTTCCTGTCACGTAGATGCTCAGAAGTAAATGTTGTAAATTAGATGCTGATTAACTTGATGATGGTTCAAAAGAGTAAATCCAGATTTGCTGGGGTCATACTGGAAAAATTCTTTCGGTATTCACTTTAATCCAAAAACCTGATGTAGAGAGATCTCCAATTATAGTCATGTACCATATAACTACATTTCAGTCAACATTGGGCCAAATACATGACAGTGACCCTGTAAGATTATAATACGGTATTTTTACTGTACCTTTTCTATGTTTAGGTCTGTTTAAATACATAAATATTTATCCTTGTGTTATAATTGCCTACAGTATTTGGTACAGTAACATGCTGTTCAGGTTTGTAGTCTAGAAGCAACAGGCTATACCTTATTGCCTAGGTGTGTAGTAGGCTATACTATCTAGATTTTTGTGTTTACACTGTATGATGTTGGCACAATGACAAAATTTCCTAAAGATGCACTTCTCAGGACATAGCCCCATAATTAAGAAATGCACAGCAAGTTGCAGGCATTAGTTCAACCTGTTTTACAATTGTAGCAGTATTTAATCAGCACAATTGAAATAATGATTTCACTGCCTGTTTCCCAAACATTGAATGTAACATACTAAAAAAAAAAAAATTATCTGAAATTCAAATTTATCTTGCTGTCCTCTATTTTTATTTGCTAAATCTGGTAACCCTATACAAATGATAACATTGCTATCAAACAATGCTATCAAACAACAGTTATTTTTAATGGTAAGATTGTAGAGGGACTTTATTATAATAGAGTATCAAACTAAATTTTTTTAAAAAATACAAATACCAAAGTTGAAAAGGGTATAAGCTTTGAGTACTCTGGCAAATCGGCACTTTCAGGGTTAAACAATGCCTCCGTGGCTCATCATCAGTTTATCATTTCAGGTTTTTGCCCTTGAAGGTTCATGGTTACTGTTCATTGATTGCTATTTTATCTCTTTTGTTTGTTTTAAAATTGGGACTAAGTTAGCTAGATCCTCAACATTGAAATCAACAATAATGTTTTTAGAAGAATTTTATTCTCCACATTCCTGTTTGATTACAGAAGGACCTGAGATCTATTTAAAGTTATTTTACATGCAAACCATCTTTAATATTATACAATCTTAATTGTCAATTACAGGATTTGTAGCCATTCAAACTAAGTCAAATCATTAGTAGGGTCAAAAGGAAGACTTAGTTCTGGCACTAAGTAAACAAGCTGGGAAAGAGAAAAGGAAACTATGTTTATCGCAGTGTAACTAAGTTATAGTAATAAGATTTGTCCTATATTAAGCCCGAGTGAGTAAAAATATCTCCTCAGAGTCAAGTGGTCACTCATGGGAAATAAATTAACTCTCCTGGGACACTAGGGCATGAATTAGTGATCTGGAAGAGGCAATTAATCTGAAATGGATGAGCTCTTGGCTTTTAGATTGCTCTCTATTTATAGTTCCCTTAGAACCAAATGTAGTTTAACCCACAGTGTAGATTTATGCAGATAAGCCAAAGCTCTACATTGATTCAAGACAATAATGTCTCCAAGAGGCAAAAAGCATTTTAGCATATTGGAAAAAACTTGAAAGCTGGTCAAGGAATCTAAAATAAAGATACAATTAATATTAAAGTTGAGATTATTGAAAACTTTATGGATATTGTTATGAAGACAGTTAACCCACAAAGTTCCTGCAGCAAATTGGAGGTATGGTAATAAAGTGAAAAAAAAAGCAATGTACTATTTAGGGCTATCAGAACTGGCCTGCTTCTCAAATAAATCCTGCTTTTCGTTTTAAAATGAAGTTTATTTTCACAGACAAGTTAAAAGACATTGTAGAAGCTTAATATGATAAGCACTTTTCTGACATTGTGAATATTAATATGAAGGATAACTGAAAATCACTGAGATTAATTAACTCCATAAGTTACATGCAAAAATAAATCTCATTACTTTACAAATCATTTCAGATAGTAGATTCCCACTGGGCAGTTTGGTCCTAACCAGCAGAAGGAACTGCTGCAAGTCCAGGATTGCCTTTAGCTGTAGGCCTTTCCACTGTGCCCTTCAGTTTCATAGTGAAAAATAACCTAATGCTAGTAATGAGCGTCCATTTAATGAGCGTGCATACATATATATATATATATATATACACACACATACACTTTGTTAAAACTTCTAACAGAAAAATAGCCATATGTGTGTGGTATGTTATCTAATTTAAAATATTACATTACCATCCACAAAAGTGAATATCTCAAATGGATAAGAACTTATAATTTTGCATTTAGGACTTGGCTGACATTATTTAACCCTCTGCTCATAGATGTTTTAAAAGATAGGCTGCAGTGATACATTTGGCCAATAGGTGTCACCATCTAATTACCTAGAAATCCCACAAATTTGAGACTTCTAGTTTTGCAAGGAATTGGGGGCTTCTGATTTGTAAAGAATAACCTACCTTATCAATTCTGCATGTTTGAAATTTAAACTCTCCTTTTTAGATAGAGAAGTTTCTGTAAATTTCTAATGACTTCATTTCTTGCCTTTTTATTTTTTTTTCTAATGCTATTACCCGGATGCCATTACTTGGGCTATAAAACTAATTGTATTATCTTTAAAATAGAAAATGAAAGCCCCATGAAGTAAGTCGTATTGTTTAATAGTTACAAATGTCTCTTTTTTTATTTTTTAAATTATGAGTTCCTGGAAAAGTCACAGTGCAATCTAGTGTCTTGAATCACAGAAGGAAGATGAAGAACTCCTAGCTACTTAAGGAAATATTAAGGAATGAGACAGTAAAAAGACCTAGTGTGAGATGGTCAGATTTTTTTCTCACCAGCAAGGCAGTCAAGAAATCCTGGAGTGGTCAGAGAATACTATATTTAGTCAAAAGATCTGATATTATCTCAGATTTAAAATTAATTTCCAGTTGTTAAGCAATTAAGTAGGGCCTCCTATCCCCCCCCAAAAAAGAATTATATCTCTGAAATATTACTAAAGTAAAAACTTAATATGGGTAAACTGTTGAGGCTTAGAAGTGTAGTGATGTACTATGGTTTTATAGTCATTAAAAATAATATGTGAAATACAGAGAAAATGTATGAAAAAAATGAACCAATTGAATTTTTTTCATGTTACAGTATTTAGAATAGGGCAAAGCAAAATCCAAAGTGTCTTCTGAATCATAAAAGAAACTTTCAAATGCATAACTATTTTCATATTAAGAAGTTGTAGTCTAATTATTTGAAAAATAAGCCTTGTAGGAATAGACACATTGAATTTCAAGTTCAAGATAATTAAGTAACAGAACTTTATACAGATAGTTTATAGCCTTGTAGGCAAGAAAATAAAAAAAAATCATAAAAATATTAATTTGGGGGGAGAGGGGGTTTTAGAAATTATCTAGTCCTGCTGTTTATTTTTTAGATGAGAAAACTCAAGCCTTGAGAAGCTTAAATGATTTGCCCAAGGTTGCATTAGAATACAGATTTCCTGGGTCTTAGTCTGAACTACCTCTCCTCGAATTGGCAATTTCTAGTAATTCAGCTAGGTGGCTTTGAAATTATATTTTTTTTTTATGGAAAAAAAATAATTTTCAAGTACAGCATAGGATTTTAAAATATCATCAAATTGTATTATGTGATCATGTATTTGTGGTGCAATCTTAATTAGAAGCCTTCCTTACTTTGAGAGGAGAACTCACAGTACACCTGCTTTATTTGAGCAGCTCTGCTTCATTTGTCACGTCAGTGACAACAGAAATGGTAAGACGTTCTGTCTAACAGTGGTGCAAAAACTAATAGAGAAAGGCTTTTTGATATAATAAAATACTGGATTTGCTCAGTTATATTTAGGTTTTATAGTTATATATTTATAGCTATAGGAAAACACCTTTATTGTTGAAATTCCTTCAGAAACAATAATGTTATAAATTTGAAACTCCTGTTTTTTCCATTGACTTTTTTTTTTGATCATGCAAGATTTCTTAGGAATACAACTGTCACATTATAGCAACATGGACAGTTGAGATGATGGGGTTATTAATTTGATCTTGAATAATTATTTCAAGTATTCTGTTGTACACAATGTGATCTATTTATTATTAATAAAATAGATTATAGCAAGCCTTTTGTTCGTTACTTCAGTCATTGCTTGCTGTCACCATATACTATGGTTTTAATGTATGTTGGAACTTAAACCCAAGGTGATAATATTAAGAGGTGGGGCCTTTGGGGAAGCGATTAAGTCGTTAAGGCTCTGCCCTTGTAAATGGGATTAATGCCCTTATAAAAGAGGTATCAGAAAGCTCCCTGGTCCTTCTGTCCCTTCCATCCCTTTTGCCATGTAAGAACACAGTGTTCATCCCCTCCAGAAGCTGCAGCAACCAGGTGCCATCTTGAAAGCAGAGAGTGAACCTTTGTCAGACACACCCAATCTGCTGGCATCTTGATCTTAGACTTTGCAACCTCCAGAACTGTGAGAAATGAATTTCTATTACAGATGCCCATGAACAGCATGAAGGTTGGGGTGCCAACCACCACCCTTTCCTCTAACACTTAATCAAAAATCCACACATAACTTTTGACTCCCCAGAAACTTAACTACTAATAGCCTACTGTTGACCAAAAGCCTTACTGAAAACATAAGCAGTGGATTATCACATATTTTATATGTCACATGTATTATATACTGTATTCTTACAATAAAGTAAGCTAGAGAAAAGAAAATCATAAGGAAGAGAAAATATATTTACTATTTTTTGAGCAGGGTGGATTATCATAAAGGTTTTCATCTCCATCGTCTTCCTGTTAACTAGGCTGAGGAGGAGGAGGAGGAGGATGAGGAGGTGGAGGGGGAAGAGGAGAGGTTGGTCTTGAGGCTTCAAGGGTGGCAGAGGCAGAAGAAAATTCACGTGTAAGTGGACCCAGGCAGTTCAAACCTGTGTTGTTCACGGGTCAACTGTATTATAAATTACCCAGTTTGTGGTGTTGTGTTATACCAGCACAAACTAAGACACTGTTGAATAATTTTTAAATCTTATAGAGTATTTC
This sequence comes from Lemur catta, assembly GCF_020740605.2. Taxonomy (NCBI): domain Eukaryota; kingdom Metazoa; phylum Chordata; class Mammalia; order Primates; family Lemuridae; genus Lemur; species Lemur catta. The sequence goes on from NC_059135.1 coordinate 72,441,613, forward strand.
TCAAACTCTGTACCTTACTTTTGCTTTTCACTTAATCATACCCAATTATAGGCCTACTCTGAATTAGTAAAGTCTGACATTTTATTCTGATGTCTTTTATGTCTGCTCCAAGTCATAGTGCTTATGGCCTGTCGAGAGATTCTTGGAGGAGAGGAAATTTGAGCTGGCCCTTGAAGGGCAGGTACAATTTGAGTAGTGAGAAAAGGATATTCCAGTCCCCAGGAATGTTGTGCAAAGAATGCAAAGAAGTTAGTGGACTGGTTTACCTGGAATTTCCTTGACATACAATGACATGAGAAATGAGGCTAGAAAGATAGGTTGGGGCTGTATTAAAGGGATGTTTAGTTCCAGAATAAGGACTTTACCTTATATGCTATAGCATTAGACATTGAAAGTTTTCAAGTAGGAGAGTAATTCCATAAAGTCAATGCTTAAAAAGAAGTTAGATTTCCTGGTGGTCTAGGATATAAACTGAAAGAGAAAAGTAACTGGTACCAAGAAGACTGCTATTATAACAGAGTAGATAAAAGGTAATGTAGGCCAAATTAGGGTGGTAGCTATGAGAATGAAATAAATATTCCAAAGGAAGAAATGAATATACCTTGCTCCTGCGTCCTCCCCACTTCCAGCAATCCAAACAGAAGATTGCGGTTTTCACCCATCTCATGAGAACGTTTAAGGTTTGGAGGGATGACATAGGCAAGTCTTTTGTTACTATTTCTATGAAAAGGGCAGTACATTTTAGCCACTAATATTGTCATATCTCTGAATATGTACAAAAGCTGTGGACATCTAAATAGTAAAAATCACCAAAAATGTATTTCCCTGAAAGTAAGAATACAAACATCTTCAAGAGGACATGTGTTTGGCAGAACACTTCAGTGCTTAATCTAACCACAACTTTGGAAAAGGAAAAAATAATACCATTACAAATAATTCATCACATCCAAAACAAATAAACAGTACACCTACTAGCTGTTCATACATAGATAGTGTGTTAAGTTGAGTAATCATGGAATTCACTGCTTTAGATTTAATCAGCTGTTACATGTCCAAAAATATTTGTTGGAAAATTTTCATTAGCATTTTAAATAGTTTTTCTTTGGTAAGATGAGCAGTACCTCAAAACCCAACATGTAAACACTGGATCCAACAGAATTCCACCTTAGTAGTTTAGAAACATACTTACATCTCTCACATTCATAGAGCTCTTAAAAGTATCAATATTTATAGTAACAGATATTTTGTGTTTGTAAAGCCAAGTTTTAAAAAGTCCTACCTTAGTGCAAGGTAGTACCCTCTCTAGAGATTTTGCTAGTTCTTTGTAAAGATCAAACTGTTCACATCTATTGTGAGGATTTTAAGTCAGTAGGAGAATGGAAATTAACGAGTTTTTGCATACAATATCTGTTGAAATTTACATAAGTACTGTATCTCACTTAGTACTCACAAAAACCATATGGGATAAGTGATGGTATCTCCAGTTCTTAGGGAAGAAATTGAAATTCCGAAAAAAAATAGTAAGTTATTTAAGGTCACAAAACTACTAAGTAGTGGACTACGAATCCAAACCCAGGTCTTTTTGGTATAAAAATCCTAATCTTTCATAGCATACTGTTTCATAAAAACCACTGGTCAAGCTTCTCACTTTAGGAATAGCTTTTAGATATTTTATTGGAGGGAGGGGCTGTTGATTATAGGGAAGTGATTTAAACAAGATTTATACTGATTTTAATACATGGGTTTGTTTAGGTATCCAAAAGTCATAAATGAAAATGCTTCATAGTATAAGTCTTTATATGCAAATGGTTCAGAGTATGTTTTGCTGCCTTCAAAAACTCAAAATTCAAGAGCCTTTGAATTTTGGGTTTAGAAAAAGAGCATTCATAGTTTTAGACTGACTGATAAAGTCTAGATGAAATTAAAATTCTTAATACTGCAAGTCCCAGTGTGATTCATGAATAAAGTGGATATTTGCACCTGCTCATACGGTTTGGGGAAGCTCAAGAACATTGTAAATACCTTAACTTGAAAGTTAATGTCTATAAAGTGATCATATGAATGAGTTAGAAAGAAGCATATTAAAAAAAGTCTTAATAGACATAAATGGCTATGATTTTCTTCAATAAAAAAGATTACAGACATTTAGGTGCATATGTCCAAACATATGCAAATATGCGCAGGTTTTATTCCTATTATTTAACATATTATATCATTACAAATTATTTAATATTATTCTGACACTTAAGAATACTCTGAAATTTTTTATAACTGTTATAATTCTGTCTATATTTCTTTATCATGTCTTAGTCAGCAAACTAGAAATACAAAGTTTGTAAGCAATAGCCCTATTGTTTTAAATTAGTTATTCACTGCTATATTGAGGAACTATCTTTCAGAAGTTCTTTTTTTTTTTGAGACACAGTCTCACTTTGTTGCCCGGGCTAGAGTGAGTGCCGTGGCATCAGCCTAGCTCACAGCAACCTCAAACTCCTGGGCTTAAGCGATCCTTCTGCCTCAGCCTCCCAAGTAGCTGGGACTACAGGCATGCGCCACCATGCCCGGCTAATTTTTTTTCTATATATATTTTAGTTGTCCAGATAATTTCTTTCTATTTTTAGTAGAGACAGGGTCTCGCTCTTGCTGGTCTCGAACTCCTAACCTCAAGCAATCCACCTGCCTCGGGCCTCCCAGAGTGCTAGGATTACAGGCGTGAGCCACCACGCCCGGCCTCTTTCAGAAGTTCTTAACCTTTTTTTTATTCCCCTTTTTTGGGCCCCTTTTCAGAATAATATTTTTAAGTGTATAAAATACATAAGGTTATTAAAAAGTCAATTATTTTGAAACATTTATCAAAATATTTTTTAAATTTGTAAGTATATGCTTTTTATTAATTCATTAAATTACAAGATCTAGTAGCAGTCTAATAGCCGCTAGGTCTTTTGAGATATCTGCAACAACTATAATGTGATAGGAAAAGATCTGTGTTTTCTATTGGTGACAAGTCACAACTGATAATAACACTTGATTTGTTGCCTATATTCATAATGGAAAGAAATGCTAAATTTCAATTGAATGTTAGTGAAAATAAAGATGTAATTTTCTTTCCAACCAAATTTTAGTCTACACATGGACCTTCTCGAGGCCCGTGAACCTTACCTTTTTATATTTTTTTTTGAAACAGAGTCTCACTCTGTTGCCCAGGCTAGATTACTGTGGCGTCAGCCTAGCTCACAGCAACCTCAAACTCTGGGCTCAAGCAATCCTGCTGCCACAGCCTCTCAAGTAGCTGGGACTACAGGGTGTGCCACCACGCTAGGCTAATTTTTTTAATTTTTAGCAGAGACGAGGTCTCACTCTTGCTCAGGCTGGTCTCAAACTCCTGACCTCAAGTAGTCCTCCCACCTCAGCCTGCCAGAGTACTAGGATTACAGGCGTGAGCCACTGTGCCCGGCCACCCTACATTAAGAAAGTAACCTGTTTTCTAAAAACTTGTATCAGCAATGATTATTCACTATTATTGCATGCTTTGGGGTTCTACTATAATAATCTCTGTAATATTTAAGGTAGTCTCATAGGCTGAGCATAGTGGCTCACACATGTAATCCCCACACTTTGGGAGGCTGAGGCGAGAGGATCACTTGAGACCAGCCTGAGTAACATAGCGAGACCCCTATCTCTACAAAAAAAAATTAAAAAATTAACCAGGCATGGTGGTGAATACCTGTAGTCCTAGCTACTCAGGAGGCTGAGGCAGGAGGATCGCTTGGGCCCAGGACTTCATAGCTGCAGTAAGCTATGATCCTGTCACTGGCACTCCAGCCTGGGCAACGGTAAGATCTTGTTTCTACACACACACACAAAAAAAAAAAAATACGGCAGAGGTCTTATTTCTCAGTCACATAGCACTAAGACAGGTGGCTCTCCTTCATAAGGTAATTCGGGGACCCAGACTCCTTTCATCTTGAGGCTGCACTAGTTCCCAGGGCATTGTCTGTTTTCTGTTGTCTATATCCCACAGATAGAAGGGGAAATGGAGTGTGAAAAAAAGCACACCAACTTCCTAAAAAGGCTTTGGCCCAGACGTGGCAAACATCACCACTACCCACATTCCTTCAGCAAGAATTGGTCACATGGCCCCGTCTGGGCACCACTTCCTATTAACAACCCTGGACAATGGAATGGGGAATGCAAAATTTGGCTCAATAGTTAGCTTTTCATGCCACAGTCATATTTCCTCTTAAAGCTTTTATAAGGCAGATATGCGGGAGTATTTTCCTCATATTATATCATCCCTCACATTCCTGAGACGAATTCCACTTGTTTTTGGTGGGTGGTGGTTTTTCTAAATTGTTGAGCTGGGAGGAAAAAGCAAAAAACACAGTCGTGTTTGCTCTGTGAATGAGAGCACCTGAACTGCAGACAGACGAGACATCTTTGAAGTGTCCTCTCTGCCTCCTCAAAGGTGAGCTATCAGTTGCTGCTTCCTATTTATTTTACATCCTAAATACTGCTTAAATCAGGACTGCCCCTGCCACTGCCTCACATCAGATCCTCATAAATCCTCTCCTGCACTACTTCTCTGATAGCCTCCTGACAGTGCTTGCCTTCGGTTCTGCCCTCCCTCCCAAGGCTATTTCCTACCAGTATTCTCCAAAATTTTAAAATATCACACCCTCATGAGCAAAAAAATTGAGCACATACTCCCATACGTGCACATTGATTTATAAGCATGTGTACTCTTTCACAACTGTATGTATTTCCTAAAATGTATATACAAATTAAAAATTTTTTAGGCAGGGCACGGTGGCTCACGCCTGTAATCCTAGCACTCTGAGAGGCCGAGGCGGGTGGATCGCTCGAGCTCAGGAGTTCGAGACCAGCCTGAGCAAGAGCAAGACCCTGTCTCTACTAAAAATAGAAAGAAATTATATGGACAGCTAAAAATATGTATAGAAAAAATTAACCGGGCATGGTGGTGCATGCCTGTAGTCCAGCTACTTGGGAGGCTGAGGCAGGAGGATTGCTCGAGCCCAAGAGTTTGAGGTTGCTGTGAGCTAGGCTGACACCACGGCACTCTAGCCTGGGCAACAGAGTGAGACTCTGTCTCAAAAAAAAAAAAAAAAAAAAATTTTTAAAAAGAGATTAACAGATAAGTGGAAATCGAAGTTCTAAAATGATCTTCACCATGCAATGGAATATTAGTACATACATATATCATTCTGGGAACTGCCAAGATAAGGGATGCCACCAGTATTAGAGGAGGAATGGAAGATGAGGGCTGACCTGACTGTGGGGGAAGCTGGGAAGTCCAGGTCGGTCAGTCTGGGCGGGGAGAGTCCGAGGACTGGAGAAGTAGCAACCGCTGCGACTTGAGCGGAAAGGCTGGAGCTTGTGGAACAGTCTGAGAAGCAGCAGGTCCCACCATGAACGAGGACAGTGAAGTGGGACCTCCTGCAGAGATCTCAGGAAACTGCTGCGTGTGACCATCCCTGGGCACCCCATGAACTTCTGAGCATAATGATTTCTGCTTCACCTCTGCCTTCTAGTTGCCCTAAATTCCTCTCATCAGAAAACGCAAACACATTACTGGGAAAGCAGTTCTGAGAAGTTTACCGCCCAGCCTCAGAAAATGCTGGAGGTGACAGTGCCAGTTAACAACAAGCAATCCCAATCCAGCACAGTACACTTGGGGGCACAGCTACTTCACACTGGAGACTAGTGCCCTATTCTGGATTCAGAGTAATTGTCCCAAAATGCACCTGATTTTGTCTCACTCAAAATCTTTCCATAGCTTCCTTTCACCTCCAGTGGTTTATAATCACATTATCCTTGAAAACTTTTGTTCACATACTTACACAGGAGCATAAACAAATAAAATTCTTCTATTAGGCCTTGGTTGAATGGTGAGAGAGTGTCGGAAGCCTCTTCTATTCCCCCATCACCCTGCACGGTGCCCCTTTAGTAGGGGAACTTCCGAAGCTCCATAGAACCTGTTTAGCAATCACTGCTGCCCTAAATGTTGACATTCAAAGCAATTAGCCTGGCATCTGAGGCTCTTCATCATCTGCCTCCTGCCACCTTCAGTTTCACCTTCCACTGGCCTCCAGGCCACCCTGCATGCTGGCATTCTCAATTTAATTATTCTTGCCTCAAAGCTCCTCCTTGGCATATCTGTTCCACTTTACTTGGAATGTTCCTCCTACCTCATCCATCAGGTAGGTATACTCTTATTCCCAAATCATCACTTCCTACAGATAATTTTCCCTGTCCCTAACAGTCCCCTTCCTATGAGTAAAACACTTGATCCAAAGTAGGATTCCAGAATTGTTGAGTCCATGAATTGAGGGTGCCTGGATTGAGCTATCCCAGAAAAGCTTCCCTAAAGTACACAGTTAAGCATTGTCCCCACTCCTCGTTTCTCAATTCTGTAGGCACTTAGAAAAACATAGTTTTATTGTTGGTCCTCTTTTCATAATGGATAGTTTTGTGTCTGTGTGTCTGTGTGTGATTCTGCCAAAACCAAGAGCCTTTCTGAAATTTCCCAATGAAAGTAAGATATTTTGCTTTTTCTGGAGAAAAATGGAAAATTATTGCAAAAATGGACAAAAGCAAGCATTTCTTGACTCTCGTATTCATAATACACTCCACTGACTGTCCTGTGCTCTCCATCCAACTTTGTCATCCACCATTTATTTCCCTGCACTAATCTCTTCCTCCAGCCTGGGCAGTTTTCTTACCATCTTTACAAACACTATGTTAGGCTTTGCTCCCAATCCTTTTCTCATACTATTCCCTCTCTTAGAACATCATTTCCTCCCCATCCGCAGTTCCTATCTGCATCCTTTCTGACAAGAAAGATCCAGTTCACAAACTGCCACCTCTAAACAGTCCATATTATTTATTCTCTTCAGCTTTGAAATTTATTACCATTTGACTGCATCTTTTCATTTAGCAAGTAATCCCACATTGCCTTGCGTTATTATATTGGTCTTTAAAGTATTTTTATCTCGTCCTGAATTATCAAAGATATGGCATTTTACATTTATTCCCATCATCTTCCTTAACTAGCCCATTGGTATATACTTAACAGGTGCTCTACACTTACCGAAAGTGCATGTCCAAGGACCAGGGAACTTTAATTTTGTTTTGATTGATTGATTCAGTTATTCATTCAACAGAAAAATAATAGATTTTTCACCTGTTTGCATGGATAATTCAACATTGCTTTAAATAATGTGCTACAATATAGATGACACCAAGATTTGAATGTGAAATTTAAAAACAGAATTGTAGCGGATCAGAACTGAATAGTAGCAATCTTCACAGGTGCTGCATTGGCAAGAACACTGGGTTGAAAATTAGAAGACATAAGTTTCAGTCCTGGATATTTCACAGGTATCCTTGGGAAAAGTGTGTGACCTCTCTGGGCTCTAGTTCATACATTTCTAAAGGAAGAGTGTTGAAATTTGTTATTTTTGTCATCCATTCCAGCCCCCCACCTCCTCAAAAATAATCTAATTTGCATTTGGGCAACAAACAAATCGACCAACTTAAAATAAGGAGATTATCCAGGTGGACTCAATTAAATCATAAGGGGCCTTAAATGTGCCCACAAAGACCAACCTCCCATTGCTGGCCCTGGAGGTGAAGGGGTCGTGAACTAAGGACTGTAGTCAACTTCTAGACCCTGGAAAAAGTGAAAGAACAGATGGTTTTCCAAAACCTCCAGAAGCATCCAGCCCTGCCAACACCTTGATATTAGCCCAGTAAGACCCATTTTGGACTTCTGACCTCTAGGTCTGAAAGATAACAAATTTGTGTTGTTTTAAGCCACCAGGTTTGCGGCGATTTGTTACAGCTGCAATAGAAAACTAATACACCTCCCACCCAACAAGAGAGATTTTTAATAAAAGAAAAAAATGGTAAAGTTTTTCTAGTAAAGTAGTGTGTGAGCAAAATAAATCAACATGGCATGTATGAACTAGCAGCAGTCACTTTAGGGACTATCTGAAATCCTTGTTTATTAAAAAGAAAGCAGAATAATTCATCCACTTATTTACTTTATGAAGCACTCACTTTCATCTTCCTGGTCTCAGAAGATGTATTTGTTTGAGCATTATAAATTATTACAGTGTAGCATTGCCAACATGTTTTTTTTTTATTGTCTAGCAGTTTTAAAAATGATTCCTACTAATAACCCATCCTGACTATAGAGACAAGTGACTTCAGGAACTCAGAAGATATTTAAATTAGAGAGAGCATTTATGACCATTTAGTCTATTCCCTTCATTTTGAGATAAGTGATCGTGCCCCAGAGGTAAAGAGACTTGTCCGAAGTTATACAGCTTTTAGCAGCAGATAGGGAAGTAAGATACAACCCCCACCTGGCACTTCAGGCCAGTGTGGCCGGCTGAGGGTGAGGATGGGGAGGGTGGGAGAGGGTGAGGACCTAGAAAGGAGGGGCAGCCACACGTAGGAGTTTGGATCTCACCTAGGTGTGATAGGAAGCCAAAGTCTGCTGTATATTTCAAATGTATACATTTAATAATATGAATATACAAACTTAATTTGTAATGATGCAAGAATGAAAGTAGAGACCAATGGCAAGGTTGTGGCCATGTGGTTGTTGGGGTGAGAGATGGTGGCAGCTGGATGAGGTAGTAGCCAAGGTGATAAAAATAGGAGTGGGTTCAGGATCCACCGTGGAGTTATGATCAGTAGAACTTGCTGATATGCTGGATATGTGGATAAGGAAAATAGAGGAATCAAATACTATTCTGAAGAAAGGGCTAAGCGTGGGTGGTAGAGGATAAGAGGAGTTCAAAAATGGCTACGAGGAAAGCAGCATAGGATTTGCCATGCAAGTGGTACTAATAAAGTGCTACAAGAGTCGTAAGTGAAACTATTTCTTAGCAGACAAAAGCAAAAGAAAGACACAATAGAGGAAGTTTTCTTGAAATGGATCTTTTAGGAGAGAGAGGTGGCATTTCAGGCAGAGGGAACAGTATTCCCACAGGCAAGGCAGTGGGGAAGTTCAGAGCATGTCCAAAGTCTAGGAAACAGAGCAGATTGGTTTTGATTGATTCATCCATCCATTCATTCAACAAGTATTGATGGAAAACTTAGTGCACATCAGTTATTGTCTTACCTGATGAAGTTTCACAGATGTCTGAGACACAGCCCTTCCCTCAGGAGCTTTACTGCCTGATAGTGCTGTTGGATTAATTCAACAAACATATGGGAAAGAGATATAAAAACAAATACTTATTCATACATTTTTTCATTCACTTAATAGCTATTTATCGTGCACCTACTATGTGCATTGTTCTAGGACTTGCACATTGCTCTAAGACTTAAATTTTAATGCAAATTAATGTGCTTATGGAAATACTAGGAAAGGACTAGCAAAGTCCATCTGGTTCTAGTTTGTGATGTGATTGTGATTATTCATGAAAGGCTTTACAAAAAGGTCAACTGTTACACTAGAGTAGTTGCCAAAATAGTAGGCAAGAGCCATGCTGTGGAGGGAGTTTGGCTGAATTAGTAGTCACGTGGCAGTCATTGAGGGATTTTCTACCACCTTAGTGACAGAATCAGAGCTTTATCTCTTATTAACTTGATATGGGCAGAGCAAAAATGAGAAGAAACGGGAAGAAAGAGAAGTTTTGAAGGCCTTTCAGTCTCCCAGCGGAAAAGCGATGAAACTACAATCTAAGCAGCGCCAGTGCACCTGGAAAGCAGAGCGCAAGAGTCATTGCAGAGACTGAGTAAATGAGAAGAGGCAACTCACTAGCTACCCCTTCTTTGTGTCTACATCCAGGCATGACCACAGTTTCAAAAGGGAATGGCTTTATTAGTAAAGATGTTCAGAAATGAAACCCTCACACATTGCTGGTGGGAATGTAAAACAGTGTGGTCACTACAGAAAGCTGCTTAGCAGTCCTCAAACGGTTAAACATAGAGCTACAATAAGACCCAGCAATTCCACTCTCAGGGACGTACACAAGGGAATTAGAAACATATGTCCACACAAAAACCTGACAAGAGTATTCACAGCAGTGTCATTTGTAACAACCGAAAGTGGCAACAGCTCAAAAACCCATCAACTAATGAGTGGATAAAGAAAATGTGGTATATTCATACAATAAAATATTAACCAGCTTTAGAAAGGAGTAAAGTACTAATTCCTGCTATATCATGGAAGAACCTTGGAAACATGATGCTAAGTGAAGAAACTCAACACAAAGGGCTACATATTTATCTAAAGTGTCTATAACAGGCAAATCCACAGAGACAGAAAGCAGATTGATGGTTTCCAGGGACTAGGGGCAAGAGGGGGTGGAGAATGACTGCTAATGGGTTCTGGGTTTCTTTTTGGTATTATGAAAATGTTCTAAAGTTAGATATTGGTAATAGTTGCACAACTGTGTGAATATACCAAAAACACTGAAATGCACACTTTAAAAGGGTAAATTTTATGGTAGGCAAATTATATCTTAATGAAGATGTTATTTTAAAAAGAGAGTGAATTTAAGACTGGTGATATTGTATTACCAGGATATAGTAGACACAAGGAACAGCAGATTTTAAGAGGAAGATGAATTTGGAATATAATAAAGTTAAGGCATTTGAAAAAACATTTAGGTAGAAATACTCGTTATTGAAAATGTTCATCTGCAGCTTTAAAGGAGGTAGACTTGAGGATTGTGTGCACAGAAATGATTATTGGAACCACAGGAGTGGATAAAACTCTGAGTGAGAAAGTGAAAAAAAAAGATATCAAGTCAAGATAAAATCTTGAAAAATGTTATAGGGAGGGCAGCAAGCGAGAAAACAGAATTCCAGAAAGAAAAATTACTTGAAAAAAGGCCTGAGAGAAGAAAGAGCACTGAGCATGTGAAGAATGGCAGTGTGGGGCTGGTGTGGCAGAGCCCGGAGGTAAGTCAGGGCACGGGGTGAGACTGGATGCACCGTCGGAGGTGAGCTCATGTCACCTTCGTGAGTGGAGTTGAGGGTGTTTGGTCCTTAGCCTAGAACAATGTGAAGTTCATAGGCAGATTTGCATTTTTTCTAATTTGTATGAATTTCAGGGGTACAAGTACAGTTTTGTTACAGGGATATATTGCATAGTGGTGAAGTCTGGACTTTCAGTGTAAACATAATCACTGTAGCTACAGTGTGGAGAATGATAATCCTGTTAGGAGATAATAATTTGCACTGGTGTGGTGACCATGTAGTTGGAGGGATTTGAGAGCAATTTTAGAGATAAAATGGTAACTTGGTGATGACTGAATGTGGATGGTGAGGGACAGGCATGTGTCAAGGGATATGTTTCAATTTCTGCCTTTTTTGGAATGGATTGTGGTGCTTTTGAATGGGACTGAAGAGGAACCCACTGTGAGGGGGAAATGGTGACTGACCGAATCCAAGCAGAGATTCGGTCCATTGGGAAGACAGTTGCGTACACCAGACTGTCCCCCAGCAGAGAGCTCTGAGCTGAAGGTGATAACTTAGCAGCCATCACCATCTGGATGGTCTAAAGCCATGGGGTAAATAAGACTGATTAAGGAGTAAGAATAGAGCAAGAATCAAACAAGACCAGTCTAGGACTATACAATTGATGCCTGCAATGAACATACAGAACACCAGCTGGTCATATTGAGAAGAATGAGTCATTGGAGGGAGAGAGAGAGAGAAATGCTGGTCAAAGAAATAGAAGGAACATCAGCATAATCCACTGGGTTTCATGGAAGCCCAGGAAAGACTGTTTGAAAGAGAAAAAGGAGCCACCAGCAGGGAAGGATGGTTTAGATGCTGCTGAGAGATCAGGAAGGATAAAGACTGGCAAGTGTCAGTTGTGAAAATTTAATATGATAAAAATGTATCATAAATAGATTAAATTACAAAACTTAAACCTGGGCACAAACTTTTAATGAGGAGGTGTGACCAGCTGTTGACTGTTGTTAGAGACTGTTCGTGAGTGTTAAAAGGAGCCCTGATGACGATTAGGGAGCTGAGACTTGGTGGCCTTCCAAGTAGCTTCAGTAATACACCGTGACTCACCCACCTGAAGGCTGTTCCAGAGAGGAATTTTCCAGGCCTGTGGTCCCATGGCTCCTCCCACCCCAGAACCTCCACCCTTAGAAGGCCAGGAATGTGGAAGCGAGCTGGGAACCCCCATAGTTTCTGGTAGTCTCTAAAAACACAGATGGTAAACACACACATTTGATTCACAAAATATTTTGACAGCATGAAAACATATGTATTTCTTAAATAAAAAGTTCATCTTTCCCTCTTTTCCATATCCCAGTCCCACCTCCAGTGCTTAAAATTCATGCTCTAATTCCTGTTTGCTGAATATATATAATTGGTCAGTTTGGGAGGGTTTAGCCAATTAGAAGTGTAACAATACTAGCAAAGTAAATGACAGCGTCATCCAACCATTTTTGCCATGTTGTCATAATCCAATAATGACTTCAGGGTGGATGGTTATCAGTGAGGTAGGATGGTGATTTTCTGTTATTTAAGGTAATTCAATCCAAGCAGAACATAAACATTATGAAAATTCATACTTTCAGCTAGACCTATTTTACATGCATTTGAAAGCTTGCTGTATTTAATCACTTTTTATTACATAAACTTATGATGTGGATAATGTTGTTGATCTTTTATTCATCTCTTAATGGGTAGTTTCAGAGCTAAACCACATAAGTGTCCTCCTACAGTGCTGCTGAATGATATGATCAAAGTCAAAGATGACAAATCATTCATCAAGAACCACAACCCTAAGTTACAGGGAAAATAAAATGGAGCTGAAAGGTATTTATGGGATCTCTTGCAATTGCTCAAGAAATATTAAAGCATCTTTCAGTTTGATTACATATAGCTTAAAAATATATTGTGGGGAGAAATTAGGCTGCCTTACTAAACTTCTTTCTCCAAGTGTAATTAACAGAGTTCGACTTTGAGGGTTGTGGGCTTTCAAATTAATGTGCAGTGAGCCCTTTCTTTTTCAGAGGCCACAGCTTGGCAATAATGTTTTTGGATTGTACAGACCTTCGACTTCTTTCTCTTTTCTCCTCTTTTTGCTGCTGCTTACTTTCCAGATACGTCATCCCTGATTAGTACTGCCACTTGGCAAGGCAGCAGAGAAAGGAGCTGAAACTTAATTCCATTCCTTCTACCTCTTGCTAGCAGCAATGGTAGAAGATTTATTACAGGAAGAGGTTGAACGTATTGCCTGAAATGAAGTTCAGGGAATATAGTATATTTCAATTACTTGAGCTCTCACTCTGTTCTTTAGCCAAATAATCCAGTCCCGGGTGTGCAGTCAGCTGTTCAAGTTTCATTTGTGGAGCATCCACACAAGCTGCTTCCCTCTTCTTGGCCCACTCTACCTACCAACTTTGTCAGCAGTCCTATGCATTGCTAATTCTGCCTGGAGCAAGACAGCACAGTGAAGTCTGGTTTCCCGTTGGGTTCACAGCATTCTAGAAAAAGTGAGAAATTACAGCTTTAAAGATACAGTCCTTAGAGGTGGCTTAGAATTACCTAGAGATCTTGTTTAAAATGCAGATTCTAACTCAGTAGGTCTGGGGTGGGGCCTAACATTCCACATGTGATGCTGCTATTGCCGGTCCATGGATCCGCACATTTTAAGTACAAAAAGCTTACACAAACTGTGGTAGACCTTGATAAGCAATAAATAAGAACTCATTCCACTTTTACATAAAGCTCAGAATATAGGCAATAAAATAAAGATCCCCATGGTATACATTTTTATTCAAATACAGAACGATGTATTCTTTGCTATATATCAGTGGGTTTCAAGCATGTTTTATGAAGAACATCAGAATTCCTTTCCCAGAAAGAAATATTTTATAAAACTTCAATATAAAAAACAGACAAAAGTGGCTTATGGAGGGGGGATCCCCTGAACCCTTCCCATTTCAGCGTCTCACAGCCAGAAGGATCTCGGCAGAACTCTATTTTCCAAAGGCCACAGATAAAAGGCCATCGCTTTAGGCTGCAGTTTATTTATATTTCCTGGCCTCTGGCACAAAGTAGCCTACATTCATTCAACACACATTTATTGAGTACCTACTACGTGTCAGGCACATAGTGGAGCTTATATTCTAGTGGGAAAGACCACAAGTAAACAATAAACAGGATGAATAAATAAATTATATAATACATTAGAAGGAGAAGAGAGCTATTCTAGAAAAGAAAATGGAGAACAGAATAAGAGGAGTCAGGAGTGCTGGGGTGGGGAGAGGCTGGTGCAGCTGCAAAGAGGTGATCAGAGGAGGCCTCACTGAGAAGGTGATACAAGCAAAGCTTGAAGGTGACCCCGTGCTGTACTGACAGTGCATGAACTCATGGTAGCAAGTTGCTGCTCAGACCCACCCTCTGTGAGGGCAGCCTAAAGGCCATCTGAAGACAATCCATGATGGTCGTTGATCCTATAGGACACTGAACCCGGCCCACAACTCTCAGATCACAAGGAGGCATGAAGCCACACAATGGGTTTTGCACTCCGCCATCTTGCAGAGATCAATCAAGATCTTGGAGTCGGTATCATCAATCATTCATTCATTCATTCACTCATCAATCATGTATTAATCACTCCCATGCTGGGGACCTTGTGACAGGCGCCCAGAATTTAGAGTTCAATCAGCTGAGGTTCTGCCTGCTTCTCAGGAAGCTTGCAACCTAGCCAAAAGTGCATGTGTATGAAATGACAGTCCCCAAACAATGTGCTAGGTGCAAAATAAAGTTATGCACTTGGGTGAGGAAAGTTCACAGGACATCAGCCCTGGCCTGGGGTCATATAAGGTAACCTGACATAAAGGATGAACAGGCTTTCTGTGATAGCACCCTGCCCTCCCACCCTAACAAATTCACTGGCTGAATAATTTCCCTCTGAAAGTCCGAAACCCTTTATAAATACCAGGTTCTGACTCAGGGCTGAGTTTTTTTTCCCCCAAATAATTGTTAATTGAAGTAAATTGTTACCTTCAGATATTCCTGCACTCTACATTGGTGAAATATTTTTCTTCGTTTGTAGAGTAATTTATTTTGTTACACGTTCATTGTACATGACACTTCATCATGCTGAAATGCATTTACTTGATTATCTGTGGAGCTACCCAGGGCTAATAAATGGGTTGCTACAGTTTCTAGACTGAAAAATGTCTCAGTGAGAGAGCAATAGAGAGAGGGAGGGCAGAGAGAAGAGGCGAAAGAGACGGGTGAACATAGAGAAAGGCAGAGAGCAAACAAAAGTGAGCCCTAGCGCAGAGAGGAAAGTACATTTTGTCCATGCGGTCCAGCATCCGAGCAATGCTTGCATCTGAGTGATATATCACTGCTCATGCCAGGAAGGCCCAGGAGTCAGCCTGCTAGTAGTCATTTCCGCCACCTGTGTCCTGAAGCAAGTTGCCCAGAAGAGAAACTGGATAAATGCACGGTATCCCGACATAAGGGATTTGTGCTTCCTAGGGACCAGATTTTTCAACTGAGAGATGAAGGAAGAAATCTCAGCACAGAAACCAGGTTTTAAACGATGTCACCAGAGTTGTGCACACAAGCCTGGGCGATTCCTTTATTCTCACAGTCCCACCGGGCTTTTCCAGGGTGCCACATGGACTTCCTCTGGCTGTGGTCCCCAGCACTGGGGTAGTGTGGCCCTGTGGGCTGGAGTGCTTTTTTCTGCTTGTAGGAAATGACAGCACTTTGCCCGGAGGGGCTAACTATCCAGCTCCCCAGCACAAAAGCTTAGTCTTCTGGGGGTGGCTCCAGTGGCTCTTTCCTGCCCACTGCCTGCTTCCTACTCCACACAGACATAGCAGCCCAAAGGATTACAGCATGCTTTCATTTTTCTGAACATTCATTAATCATTACCCCACTCCTTCAGGCCAAAGAGACTCCATCACAACAATTCCTAGAACTGTGACTTGTGACACAGACGGGCACAGAGCCAGGCCTGAGTGGCCCCACCTTTCCATTATCATCGATGCCTCTGTGGACTGCAGACTGTCGATCACAGCGCGCTCCCCAGCACCTCCGGCTCAATCTAGAACCCTGAGAGGAGAAACAAACGCCTGCTTTTGGGTCTGGCTTTACTTTAAAAAGTTCGTTTTTATAAAAGAACAAGCATACTGGTCACATAGACTGCTCATCCCGTTATCCTCTTTCTGGCGGTGACGTGGAGGGCGGATGTGTAGAAAGGCATAGTCTGCAGAACTTTCTCCAAGTTACATTACATTTTAGCAACAATTTCAACAGATAACCCTCAAACATCCCTTGCTTCCCTTAATAGCCCATTAATGATACATGGCCTATGAATTAATTTGTATACTCTCAGTCCTACTAATTTTTTCATGTTCTACCTCTTAAGGAAGCATGTTCCTTAGGTTTACTATTCCTGTGTAAAGTACGTCTTTCTTTTTTGTGAGTGTGCTAAGTTTATCTTTTTAATCCTTACTTCCGACATTTGGTGAACGTATCTCTGTTCTACACCCTCTAAGATTTTGATTAATTTATGTATTTATTTAACAAATATTTAATGAGCATTTACTCCTTAAGGCTATTAGTTTTACTTTTTATACTGTAGTTCACCTTCACAGAGCTGCATCTTTCTCTCCTTGCTTATCTGCTTGTCCGTAACTGTGCTGTCTCAGGGAGCGCTGTGTCTTTCTTAACGACTGGCAGCACGCACTTCCCCCGGAAACCAGCATTTTTAGAGCAAGGATAGGATAATATTCCATTTTGTTCCCAGTACTCCCTCTAATGATGGCCTACATGTTGTTGGTCTTTTTGTTGCAACTCTGCTTACTTACTATGCATTGCCTATGGTTACTATTAATATTAGGATTGTTCCCTAAGTAATGCCTGAATATTTAGGACTATCATTTTTTTTTTAGAGTACAGTGATGTGCCACATAATGATGTTTCCATCATTTCCATCATATGACCACATAAGAATTATAATTCCATAATTTTACTGTACGTTTTCTATATTTAGATGCATGCATGCTTACCACTGTGTTATGTACGATTGCCTTCAGAACAGTACAAGTTTGTAGCTAAGAGGCAACAGGCTCTACCCTAAGGCCTAGGTGTGTAGCAGACTGTAGCATCCAGGTTTGTGCAGTACACTCCATGATGTTCACCCAAGGAGGAAATTGCCTAATGATGCATTTCTCAGAAAGAGTCCCCGTCCTTAAGCGACGCATGACTGTACTTATCCCCAGTGCCATTAGTCTCCCCTTGCTCATACTGAATAGCATTTGACATTTTAAAATCCATTTGCAAAGCCTAGAAAGACCCCGCTGATTAGCATCTTACTGTCTGAAAAATTGTATCCTATTCTGCCTTCTGAGTTCAACTCAACTCAAAAGAAGCTACACCTAATAGTTCTTGATTTGCCTATTAAGCATTGCATCAAACAAAAAATTAGCTGTAATTTTTTTTTTTTTTTTGAGACAGAGTCTCACTTTGTTGCCTGGGCTAGAGTGAGTGCCCTGGCGTCAGCCTAGCTCACAACAACCTCAAACTCCTGGGCTCAAGCGATCCTCCTGCCTCAGCCTCCCGAGTAGCTGGGACTACAGGCATGCGCCACCATGCCTGGCTCATTTTTTTCTATATATATTTTTAGTTGGCCAGATAATTTCTTTCTATTTTTAGTAGAGACGAGGTCTTGCTCAGGCTGGTCTCGAACTCCTGACCTTGAGTGATCCACCCGCCTCAGCCTCCCAGAGGGCTAGGATTACAGGCGAGAGCCACCGCGCCCGGCCTGTATCAATAATTTTTAACCCCTATCAATTCTCTATGATCATAGAGAACAAAGAAAGCTGTGTCATCATTATACCTACAAATAATTCATCAGCTTCAATCAAAGCCACAGTAATGAGAGCCCACACTGTGGAACCTTCAGTTACTCATGGTTTTTTGTCTTCTTCACCCCTATTGTTGTTGTTCTATCAAAACAGTTATGAATGGTTAAGACCCTCATAAAAATAGTAGAGATGTGGATAGTTGCTCATATTTAGGCCAAATCATTGATAAGCAAAGCCGTTTAAAGCATCATTTGCTATTTTGAATGGTTTCAGAGCATGAAAGAAACTATTAGCTGTCCGCCAAAATCCATTTTTCCCTCTTCTTGGCATGCACTTAGACTGGACATTACAGCCTCCCTGCTAGTTTGGTGTTGAGACTACGTGACTGGAGTCTAGCTGACTCCTACTGTATTGAGCCAGTAACTGTTGGAGTCTATTTCTTCCCTCAGCTTGGTCTCACTGGCTTAATAAAAGGAATTCCCTCCCTTAGAGCCAGGTATCTCTCAGCCAAGAGAGGTGACTTCCACAATCTAATAAGCAGAGCCCAGGCTGCCAGGGTGTGAGGTAGAATTCCTGGAAAGGAAACGACACTGCCACTACGTTACCAGCCCATGGAGTCTGGGATTTCAAGAGGTGGGAAGGAGTTTTATGTCAATACTAGTGCCTGAGTCTCCTGCTGGATATTTCCCTGAGTCTAATTCATTGATTTTTCACCCCAGGCTGTTTCTCTCATGGTTTCTATAACATACACATTTCTTCTGAAAGAGAAACAACCAGACAGTTATGGCCACAGTTTTGTGAGTTTTCACAAATGAATAGAGTCATGTAACTACCGTCACAATAAAGATATAGAACACTGTCATCAACCCCAAAATTTCTCCTTGGTAGCCACCCACTTGAAGCCATTGGTTTCATTTTCTGTAGAATGTCATGTAAATGAAATCATAGAGTTTGTATGTAGCCCTTTGTGGTTTCTTTTATTAAAAAAGAGCATTTAAGCTTCACCTGTGTTGTGCATATCAGTAATCTGCTCCTTTTTTATTGCTGGGTTGTATTCCATTATATTGGTACATCACAGTTTGGTTACTCATTCCACGGCTGAGGGACATTTGGGTTGTTTTTAGCTTTTGGTTATTATGCATAAAACCACTCTAATAATTTATGTGCAGGTTTTTGTGTGAACAGAGGTTTTGCTTCACTTGGGTAAATAACAAAGAATGGGATTTCTGGGTTGTGGGCTAAGTGTATGTTTACCTTTATAAGAAACTGCCAAACTATTTTCCAAAGGGACTGTTCCACTTTGGATTCCCACCAGAGTTCCAGATTTTTTTTTTGCAATTTATTCATTCTAATGAATAGTCTCATAGGTTAATTTTGCCTGTTCTAGAATGTCAAATAAATAGAGTCATTCATGTGGCTTCTTTTGCTTAGCATAATATACATAAAATCATCCATATTATTACTAGTAATTCAGTCTTTTTTACTGCTGAGTAGTAGTTCACTGTGTAAATATATACCTCTTTTTTGTTCATGCATTCACCGCTGGTGGACATTTGGGTTGTATTAAATAGAAACAGCAGTTATTAAGCTCCTTGGTAGTTTCTTGTCTTTTTTGTTAATCTTGCTGAATCAACAGTTTGCACAATGAATGTGCTGTATTCTATGGATCAAAAACAAGTTGGTCATTTATCTAAGAGCAAGAAAAATCATACTTTCTCATAAAACACAGGATTTCAGTCTCTGAAGTGCAAAACTGATGGTCCATAATCTCATATAGCTAAAACGCCTGCAGCGTGGGGCTATATAAATAAAGCTACCGTGCATATTCTTGCATTAGTCTTTTTGTGGATGCATGCTAAAATTCTCTTGGGTATATACCTAGGGCACAGAGTAGGTTAACTTTATTAGGAACTCCCACACCTAATTTTTGTATGTTTTTTCTTAAAGGGGATCCTTAAAATTGTGTAAGAGTCGGGTCTCATAAAGTTGAATAGTCCCTGGAAACAAGATGAGGCCAAAGTCACAGAAAAATCTCCTTCCAGTGAGTTAAGTCAGAATACATGTGACCACGGTAGGAGTCGCCAGTCTTGCTTTCCTTGGAGTGCAGCTCCTGCCAGCAGCTACCAGGAGCCTGCAGCAAGCAGGGCAGGCAGAGCTGGGTGGGCGGTTTGGAGCACATGCCCCGAGGTCAGCGCATCTGTACAGCCTGAGAGAAGGGCAGTTGCCCAGGTAACTCAGGACCTCCTGGGTGACTCTCAGTTAATTGGATATTGCAATTAGCAGACCTTTGGGGCCTTGATATATTATCTGGGTCATGGCATTAGCTCTCACTTTCACTTGAAGTGTGTTGACAGAGGCTCAGCAAGTCATTGAGATATATTTGTGACCCCAGTTCTCTCCATTGCCAGGAAATCCAGTGCCCACCTGTTGCCCGCTGCAGTGGAAGACACACTAACTGAGCTGTAGGGGTATGTGTGGAAAGGCCTTTCCCTGCAGGGAAGCCTGGCCCTAGAGTGAAGACCAGTCAACAGCCTCAAATCAGCTAGAGGCTTCCTGCGCTCACCAGAATGCTAAATACTTCCCCTTCCCCAGCCACGGCCTAACCCTTGGGCCGGCTTGTTTCCCAGCTTTGCTAGATCGCTTTGCACATGGTTCATTTCAGAAAATGATCCAGCGATGAAAGACATGAAGGTCGCCTTTGGTTATTGCCACCCCTTCTGCACAGAGAACACCCCCCCCACCAGTGCCCTCCAAAGCACACACCCCTCAGACTTGAGAATCCGATTACAATGGTCTGATTAACCCAGCAGGGGCTCAGACGGGTTTTAGTCAGTGCAAATTTACCTGGGCACTAGTCTTTCAGTTAATCCCATCAAAGTTTGTAGGCTAGTGGTGGGATGAGATTACAAATCCAAACATATTTACACAGATGTCTTTTGTTTTTATTTTAGCCCTGCCATACAGCCTGGATTGCACTTACATCTTGTAACAAAATCACAATTATCACAGACCAACGCTGTTAGAAATTTAAGGCCAGGATATGGAAGGGGGTGGGGAGAGAGAGAGAGAAATGGATGGAGCTTAAGTGGGAGGAAAGAGCCCATAGGGAAGGGCTTCCAGCAGCAACCAGCTGAGAACAGCAGATCTGGGTTCAGCTCATGTGGTTATTTCCTGATTAGCTTGGGTCCTCTGTCTAATCAGATTTTCTGCTCCTCTGCTATCCGTCTTATTAGGCTCTTTTTACATGTGCGACTTAGGGTTCCCGGGCATTTCACAAGACGATTCAAAGGAACCAACCAACAAAGCCACTTTCCTGGGATAATATGTGTTAGGTTGATTCCAAGTCAGGGCTCTCTGACTTTGAATGAGTGAGAGGATAGATTTTCTTTCTCTCCCATTCAAGGCTCACAAGGAGTCTAGTTTTCATACAAATCTAATAATGAAAATAGTTTCTTGATTAATCAAAAAAGCTCCCCTGGGTAGAACTTGATCTCGTGAGATTCCTTCAACATGCATAAACATTACTCAAGGCCTACTATGTGCCAAGCACGGGGCAGCCAGCGGGCCTGGGACGATGGATTCAGGAGGGATGGAAGGATGGATAGAGCACACACGATCTGCACCTGTTAGTGTGCCTGGTCTTGGCCACAGAGGAGAAAGTGCTTTTCTTTCACTGAGAAGTGCACAGGCGTACAGATAGGA
Organism: Lemur catta; assembly: GCF_020740605.2. NCBI lineage: Eukaryota > Metazoa > Chordata > Mammalia > Primates > Lemuridae > Lemur > Lemur catta. Next base: position 72,463,158 of record NC_059135.1, read on the forward strand.
AGTAATTTTTTGTATTGTCCTTGCTCTGCCAGAGGCAAAGTGACATTAGGAAAAATGGTTTTTCGGTTTTTTTTTTCCCTAACAGTCAAATGGGTTAGGGTGATTCCTGCCTGCGGTAGTGTTTATGTAAACTACTTCTGAAGATAAAGTAAAATGATACAAGGTCTTCCCACAGTCTTTCTGTACTTTTAAACTTGACTTATTTGGGGCCATAGGAATGATGGGAACAATCTGTAAAAATGGTATTTTAAATAAAATGTATTAAAGTCTAAGACAATTACATTCCACAGTTGTACACAAGGCAATCTTATTTCAGATTTCGTGCAAACTGTGGCTATTTGGCAGGGAAGGCAAATGCTACCCTGTGGCTAAGAACTGACGTCCAAATGGAATGTGAGAAAAAAAATTCAACTTCTCTTTAAATGCCATCTACAAATGGTTTCTAGCATGCCGTTAGCTATTTTGCAAAGCCACACACTGCATGAGGACTTTTTGAAGACCACATATGTGTTCAAGTGTTTAGAGACACTTCTAAGAGACATATCCTTATAAATAGCCTCTACTTACTATGAAATCCAGCTATTACTTGGACAGAATTTCTCATGATTTCAAAAGGAAAAAAATATCCCATTTACTTGTGAGTTCTTCCTGTTTCAGAATCTATGCTTCAGAAATAGGTTTGCCTTAGGTCCTGCATTTGAGATTGTGGAGTCCACATCTGTTTTGGGTAGCAGGGGACAGGGCCAGCAGAGATGGCCAGAAACTCATCTGCTCTGGGAGTCAATCTCCTAGAGATGACAAGTTCATGGGCTGACCCACCCTCTATCAACATTGTAACACCTGTCAAGGGCCCGTTACTATGTAACAGGCACTGGGCTAGGCTCTGGAGCCACTAAAACAAAAAATATACTCTCAAATGTTCAACTATTCTTTGCAGAATAAAGGGGCGTGGCTCTGGACGTCTGTGCTTCACCTCGTCTGCGCCTGTGATGGGGGCAGCTCCCAGCTCCCCCTCCTCTTGCCACAGCGTATGAGATCCTCTTTAAGGGGCGGCCAGAATGCCAAACACTTTGAGGATTTATTCTGCATTTGGTTCCCCAAACAAGAAATTAGAAAAGCAAATATGAACCTTGTAAGAAAAGGAGAGGAGGCCCCACAAGTCAGGTTCCTTCCAGTATTTGCATGGGCCAAGAGCTCGAGCCCTTTGCAGCCTGCCACAAAGGGGAGCCCACCTTCCTGCTGTGTGGTCACTGAGGGTGAGAGTGGGGGAGCAATGGGTAGGGGGCGCCTGGAGGCATCTCCATCTACTAAATGCTGCCTCTCCGTACTCCCTCTCTTCTCGTCTGCATGACACTCAAACCGGCCTTCCAACTCCTGCTTTCTTAATTCTCATTATCTGTGGTTGCTGCCCCAGTCCCAGTAGCTTCTGCCACCTGCTGCAGGACTCTCAGGCTTTTCAGATCAGAACCCATGCCGCTTCAGATCCCTCCACCATCCCTATAGCTGCTTCCTGTACCTCCACTCTAGGCAAACAGTCCCGTGGGTAGCAACTTTTCTTCACATGTATCTTCCACTAACACCTGCCTTTATCTTCATCTTCCATAACAGTGGGGAATCTCCCTAGTGCTACCATTTCTCCCATCCTGTAGCCCATCACCAAGCCCTGGACAGAGGTCAGCAAAGTCCTTACCTGCAGATTGCTGTGCCCCATGACCTCCCCTTCACAACCGGGGGAGCTTTTCTCCTTTGATGGTCCCCCCATCCTCTCACCAGCCTCTCCTCGGAGCCCCAGCATCCCACCTTGCTCCATGATGTCAGTCTAGCAATTAGAAATGCCAAACTCAAACTACCTATCAGATCCTCGAACTCCTAGTTCACACCCGCAGTAGGATGATGGGAAACTCACACAGCAGGCCCCATGCTTTCCATCTGCAAACTGCTCTAGCTGTGAGAAAATTTTTAATAAGCTGAAGTCTACAATCCTATCATTAATGTTACTGGTCTAGCCCTGTCTTTTGAAGCTCTATAAAAGAAATCAAATTATTTTTCCCGTATGACAGCCCTTGGACTATTTGGAAACTTTTATCATACTTCTGCTAAGACTTCTCTACCACAGGCAAACCAACTCCAGAGCCTTTATATTTTCTGAATATAACACATTTTGGGGTTTGTTCACCCATATAATTTCTCTACCCCCGAACATTCTCCAAGTTGTGCATGTGGCAGAACTGCACACATCACTCTTGGTGTGCTGTGATTGGTGGACCTACTCTCTTCCCTCCAGAGACAGTCTTTCCATGAACACAGCCTAGGAGCTCATCAAGTGGTCGTGGTGGTGGTGATGGGCTGATGGTTGTGCTGGTGGTAGTGGTGTAGGTGGTGATGGTTTCAGTGATCATGTAATACTCTTGACTTACATCAGTCAACTAATTAAAACTAGAAGGTTGTTTTACTGTTACTAAGTCACATCTCCATCATATTTTGCATGTACTGTTGGCTTTTGGATCAGATCAAGACTACTGAGCTTTATCTTGGTAGATTAGAACTATCATTTCAACCTGATCAAAATCATTTTATCTCCTGATTTTGTCACTATTTGTTTGCCATTCTTCCCAGCTCTGGTTCATCTGCAGATTAGTATCTTTATCCAAGTTTCTGATTAAATATGAATCAATATGTTAAAGCTAGAGGTCTATGAAAAGACACTAAAGAATGTCCTTCAGGGTAACATCTATCTATTAATCAGTATCCTTTGGATACAATTGTTCAATTCATCAATTTTAATGTAGCTCATTTTTCTTCTGTTCCATTCCCAAGGCTGTCCTGAAATTTGGCTACTCCCTATATATTGCATTTCTCATTTATACCAATTTAATAACCATGACCTCTTCCCCCAAAATTAGCTTGATATGTACTTTGTCTTAGCCTTTTTTGTATGTCTACAATAGAAAATCACAGACTGGATAATTCATAAAGAACAGAAACTTATTTCTCATAGTTCTGGAGGTTGGGAAGTCCAAGATTGAGGTCTGTTGGTGAAGGCTGCTGTTTGCTTCCAAGATGGCACCTTGAATGCTGAGTCCTCTGAAAGATAGAAATATTCTGTCCTTACATGGCAGAAGGCAGAAGGGCAAGAAAAAGGTAAATGTCCTCCGTCAAGCACTTTCATAAGGGCACCTCCTAATCCCATTCTTGAGGGTGGAACCTGCATGACTCAATCACCTCCCAAAGCCCGAATCTCCCAATACTCTTGCATTAGGGATTAAGTTTTAACATAAATTTGGAGGCGACAAAGACATTCAATTCACAGCAGACTTTTTCAGTATTCGGTAATCACCAGATTCCTTTGGTACATAAACTCTTGCCAACATCTGGTTAATAATTAATCCTAGGAGCTTGCTTAGAATCTATAAAATTCCCACTGATCTTTAGTGAGGAAAATGCTTCCTCTTCTTCATTATGAGAACCAGAATCACATCTGCCCATCTCCGGTCTTTTAATACCTCTCCTCTCCAGAATTCCCTCATTGGGGAAATAATTCATTTCTCCTTGGAGCCTTAGAAGTCATTGAAACCTTATGAAACTGATCTTACTCTGCCTTCTATTAGGGTTATTTATATAGACATCATATTCCTTCTACTCCCACCCTCAAGATACTCACACTTGATTATAAACTCCTTGGCAACACGAGACGTTGCTTATTTTTGTTGCTATTCCCCTGAAGTGCCTTGCACCATGTATTTGAAGGGTTGCATTGAACTGAATTGCACAAAGGAAGAAAATTAGTTTGATCTATGTGGTCTCAAAATTATTTTTGGTCAAATTGGATTCTTTTCATCTATCTTAGTATCTAATTTGTGCACAGTTGAATCAGTCTTGCAGTTAATCTGATGTGGTCATTAAGACTACTGAAGACAGTAAATTCATTTTCCTGATCTGGTGATTTTTAATCATATAGTCACAGCCACTCACACACAAAAATAAAACAGCAGATTAAATAGAAAACTAATAGCAGAATGATGAATGGAATTATCCCTAGACCCAACAGCTATTACAGATAATCTACAGTTTCTGACAAATTCATTCATTCAGCTCTGATCCAATGTGCTTTTTGTTAAGTGACAATAATAGTCACCGGTTACTGAGTGCTTCCTGTGGGCTAAGCACTTGACCAAGGCAGAATAACTTAGTGGCTTTGAATGCAAGGCTTGCCTTGTGTCCTGGCTATGCCAGTTACTATTTATGCAACCTTAAGCCAATTAGTTCACTTGTAAAACATGGTACAATAAATATCAGTTATACCATTATTATTTAATGTGTTATCTCACTGAATCCTCACAACAACCCGATGAGCCACTATTATTTTCTCCTACTTGACAAATCTGCAAGGTATCGGGTGCTGGATGCTGTAGGATTCATAGAAATGGCCACGTCAGAATCAGACCCGATCATGCCTTCAAGGACTTTAAAATGAAGTTAAAAAAAAAGACTGAATTTTAAATAATTAACTATGGTAAGAAGCAGAATAAAATATTTCCCATAGCAATGTGAATTCAAAATGTAGAAGAGCACAGGGGATTCGATAGATGACTTTATATAAAAGGGAGAATTTTAGTCAAAACTAGAGAGATAAAAAGGATTTCTGGAATCCTTGCAGAAGGAAAGGACACTGCAGAGTGAGGGACCCAAAAAAGCAAAGAATGTGGCATAAAAGGCATTGGGGGTGCAGTACTGACCAGAGAGTGCTTCTCAACCTGCTGGCTGTAAGAATCATTTTACTGTGGCCCAACCAGAATTATTTTTATATGTGGAATATGTCAGCTAGAAAATATCAGAGTACATTGGATGTAGAAAAATTAAGATATATTTTGTGAAACTTTTTTTCAATGATATGTATGGGTATTGGGTTACAATTGAAACTGTATTTCTTACTGTAGGTCTTGAGCTAAAACGTGTGAAAGGTGGCCATCTAGAGAGGGGGAGAGAGATGTCGTGTGGGGATGAGGCTGGTGGTCTAGGAAGATAATGAGCAGCCGTGGGATGATGTGTTTACGCTTGAGGTGAGGGATGAAAGAAGGGAGATGAGTTAGGAGAAGCTGCAAGAGTCTAGACCAGCACATCCCAACTTGACTTTAAAAGTAAGCCTATTCTGGGAGTTATTAGTAGGTGAGAAGAGAAACAGTGTTTCCGTAAACAAATAGTCATTTGAACATATGTTTATTTATTTATTTTTTTTTTTGAGACAGAGTGTTGCTTTGTTGCCCTGGCTAGAGTGAGTGCCGTGGCGTCAGCCTAGCTCACAGCAACCTCAAACTCCTGGGCTTAAGCAATCCTACTGCCTCAGCCTCCCGAGTAGCTGGGCCTACAGGCATGTGCCACCATGCCCGGCTAATTTTTTCTATATATATTTTAGTTGGCCAGATAATTTCTATTTTTTTAGTAGAGACGGGGTCTCTCTCTTGCTGAGGCTGGTCTCGAACTCCTGACCTCGAGTGATCCACCCGCCTCGGCCTCCCAGAGTGCTAGGATTACAGGCGTGAGCCACCGCGCCTGGCCTGAACATATGTTTAATGGATAGAAATGAATTTACTGTAAAGCTAAAGAGGCTAAAGCTTCAGGGATCCCTGTGTTCATAACTTCCTTCCAAGGCTTTGTTTTGAATTTTGTATTCATAATTTTGTGTTCTCTTTCTTAAAGAGGACCTTCAACTTCGGCATAAACTTTGGTATCCACCAAATCTGGGTGGACCTGCTCCAGCTTGCATACAAATTTGAATCTTTTTTTTTTTTTTTTCACACAACAGGGCTTCTCAAAGACTTCAAAATACTGATGTTCATTTTGAATCGCCTTGAGATAACAGTTTTATAGCTTCTCCTCTTTCCATAAACTCCACAGCTCTTTCTTAACCCTGTTTCTCAACCAGCACTCATTCCTCAAGTTCACGGGCAGCAGGGAAGCCATTCGATGCAACCTCACTCATCCTCACACCAACAAACCCACCATATTGCTGTCAAAATTTATACTACAATCCATGTTTAGGGAAGTGGTAATTTTTTTTTCTTTTCTCTAATTGGCCTCATCTTTCTCTGGTATTCTAATTTCCACGGGAAAAATGAAAACAAGTTCACTAAAAGTAACTTAGTTTCTTTCCACTTAAAAGAAGCTGTGGGTTAAATATTCTCTTTGGAGTAAATATTCACTATTTCAAGGTGTTTTCCATTTCCTGGCTTCTTTCTCTTCTCTTTAGGTAGCCTCTGGACACAGTGGACCCTTGTGTGTGTTTCCCATAGTGGGGAGAGGCCTGTGGTCCACTTGCTGTCCTTTGACCCCTCACTGATCCTTGCTAGGGGAAGATTCGTTCTGGTTGGCTCCTGGCCGGGCTGTCCTGCAGCATCCATAGATGACATCCTAGTCTCTGGCATATCACAGACTCCTCCTCCCAACCTCAGGCCTACTCTGAGCCTCTCTTCCTCTCAGCACGTCCATCCCCCTGGGGAGCTGGCACTAGTGCTTTCTCACACCCGCGGCAGTGGGATCATGTGGGGACGGGCTCTGTGAGGCAGCTCTTAGGCATCTCCTTCTGTCTTGATTTCCATCCCATTGCTCGGCCTTGCTGGATGTGATGTCTTATCAAACATAGAGCTTTTTTCACAGGATTTCAGCCATTCCAGACAATTTCTCAGGAAAGCAAGTACTAGCCCTCTAGGTTCTATTTTCTACAGATCTAGAACTTTCCAAAATAACATACTTTCACGTTAGACCTCAAAAGGATTTGTGTGGCTGAATCTTTCTCTTAAACTTCCTCTCCTCTCTGGGCTCTCCTGCCTTTATACTTCCCTTGCCTGCCCGGCAGCAACTCCCCCTGAGTTATTTTCTTCTCCTCTTCTATTCTTTGTCCAAGGTAGCATCCCCCACTTCTTCCTTGGAGCAATAATATTTGTGAGGTAGCCTTATAGTAGGAGATCAGCAAGGGAAGAAAAACTCAGATGATAGAGAACAAAAAATATATCAGGATATGTTTTTATAAATGTCCAGTGTGCTACACTACAAATAGATCTGTGAAGCCATATTCTCTTTCCTTTACCTTCACTCCTGAGACCAGTCATATAAAAGGCCAATCCTCCACTTGTCCTGTGGCAGAAACTCCCATTACCCTCAAGGATTTCTCTCTGTAGGTCGTCCCCCCTCACTCTGCCTCACCAGTCTCTTCCTTTGAGATTACTGCCCTCCACGTACAGTTTCCCACATCACTCGTCTAAAAATGACTCATTCTTGACCCCAGATGCTCCTCCAGGTACGGCACCATCTCTCCCATCATTCCTTCAGAGCAGATCTCTCAAAATAATTGTTTCATTCCACATTTCCATCTCTTTGTATCTCTTTATTTAGTCCACCATAATCTTGTTTCTTCCCAGATATTCCACTGAATTTAGTATGGTCCAGATCACCAATGACTTCTGTGTGTCAGTCAACTCAGGCTGCCGTAACAAAATACCATAGATTGGGTAGTTTAAACATTAGAGGTTTATTTTTTCACAATTCTGGAGGCTGGAAAGTCCAAGATCAAGGTGCCAGCAGGGTTTGGTTTCTTGTAAGGGCCCTCTTCCTGGCTTGCAGATGGCAACCTGCTCACTGTGTCCTCACATGGTCTTTCGTTGAAGAGTGCATGTATGTGTGTGTGTGTGTGCGTGTGTGTATGTTTATGTGTGTATGTAGAGGGGGGAAGGAGGGAGAGAGAGAGATCTTCATCTTCTTATATGGCCACCAATTCTATAAGATTAGGATCCTACCCTTATGACCTCATTTAACCTTAATTACCTCCTAAAAGCCCTGTTTCCAAATACCGTCACACTGGAGGCTAGGGCTTCAACATACGAATTTTGCAGAGGGGGAAGGAGGGACACAATTCTGTTTGTAGCAACTTCCTTATTGCTAAAGCCAACGAATATTTGGATTGGCATGTTTGTCTTCTCAACAATATTTGATATAATCAGTTATTGTTGCTTTCTTGAAGCTTGTTTCTCTCTCAGTTCTCTGTTTACCACTTTTGTTTTTCTGGTTTGTTTCCAACCCCTCTGACCTCTCCTTTTCAAGCCCTTTTGCTCAGTCTGGCATCTGATGGTTGGGGCTGCTGAGGTCAGTCCTGGGTGTCCTCCCCCCTCCACTCCTTCTCTATGTTCATGACTCTCACATTTAAACTGCCAGCCCCGACTTCTGCCTTGAGTTCACTACCGTATCCATATGCCTACTCAACATCTCCTTTTGAATGTCTCACACATACCAAGTTTGACACGTTTGAAAAATAATGTTTGACTTTTCTCAACACACTGCACCCCAAACCACAATTTTCTCACATGTTATTAAAGAGCACTGTGTTTTAATCAGCTTTTCAAACTAGACACCTCGGAATCCTCCTTGATGTCTTCCTTTTCCTCACCTCCCACATGCAACCCAACAAAAAGTCCCTTCAACTCTCTGAATAACCTCTTGTGTCTCCACTGCCGGCCCCTTAAATCATACCACAATTATGCCACAACCATCTCTCCCCTGACCTTGCTCAGTAGCTGGTTTCCCTGCTTCAGTTCCTGCCCCCTCCAATCTAGACTCCATATAATTTAAGAGATACTGATTTAAAATATACTGTCACTCTTCTTCCTTCTCCTCCTCTTTCTTTCTTTTGCTTCCTTACTTTTTCTCAGCAATTCGGCCCCAAAGCCACTCATTGGTGCTAACCAACATAGGTACCCAGGTGGTGGGGCGTTGGCCACAATGACCCAGAACTGGGGGTCAAGACCCAAGCAGGGCAGAGGAGGGCATCCGTGTGGGGAGGTGGCATGGTGGATACGGCCTGAACCTGGACAGGTGAGGAGGATCTCCTCACAGGAGGTGGTGGAGGTGGTGAGGGGCCAATGTGGTCGATGGAGCCTGAGTGGGTGGAGAGATCATCCATGCTGGGCTGTGGGAGCAGAGAAGGAGATTGATTCCATGCAGCTACATGGATCAGATAAGTAAACACACTAGGGGTAATAGGAGCCAGGTTTCTCCCTGCATGAGAAGGGGACTACAAATATGGAAAAGAATAAAAATAGGATTAACCCTGTGGTGTTGCATTGGAATTGCACTGGGCAGCAGTATGAATCCATGGTTTCCAATATGTGTCAATAGACATAAAAACAATCATGGATGTAAGTATGTGTAAACACATAAACACAGATGCATACGTGCACACCTACCTCCCCAGCTCTGTCCACTCAAAATGCCTGGGAGCAGTGACATCCCATTAGCAATAAGCACAGATCTTAATTTCTAAAAACCATCCTCTATTAAAAGGAACCAGCGCTCCTTATTGAAGTGGGTGACCCCAAGGCTGGAGTAGGGGACGCACCAGGCAAGCCTGGAACATGTTTTGTATCTGCAACTAAGGAAGTATCTAAAGGGCACAGAAGCCAGCCTGAAGGGATTCCTGCTGGTCAAACCTGAAACTATTTTAGCATCAAAATAGTAATTGTAATAAATAATTATCCATTAAATAAAGTAAAAATAATTAGTCTATACAATACAAATCAATATGAATAGGTTGACGGTTTCACAAGACAGGGAGTATCTACATAGCTTTACAGTACTGCTCCACACAATACTTATTAATTACAAAGGGAGGGAAAAAGGTAACTTTACCATGGAGAAGCCTGGCTGACATCATCTTCATCAGAGGATCAAAGTTAAAATCGTCAGCAATCAATGGGTTGCTCAAAACCATGCACCATTGGATAGGATGTAATTCATCACTTCTGTGATACTCGTGGCAAACACGCATAACTTGAAGCTAATCATCAAGTTACATCAGAAGAAACAAAATCAAGAGGCAGTCTACAAAGTAAACTAGCCTACAATCCTCCAAGGTGTCAACATTGTGGCCATTGAGGAAAGGTGAAGGACTATATAGCATGCTGAAGGACACTAAACAGATGTGCCAACCAAAAGCAAAGCATGACTCTGGACTGGATCCTTTTACTACAAAGGACATTATTATGACAATTGGCAAAACTTGAATAGAGTCTGAGGATTAGTTCGTTGTAATGTATCGATTTGATTTCCTAATTTTTGTGATTTCACCGTGGTTAGCAGGAGAACATCCTTGTTCTGAGGTGTCTGGGGAGACGGTGCGTGTGGGAGGCAGCCTCCCCGATGGTCTCCACCATCCCCTCCTGTCGACACTCAGGTCCTCGTGTGCTCCCCTTCCGCTGAGTGGGGCCCATACCTCGTGACTCTCTGCCACGGAATGGAAGACAGCAAAAGTGGTAGCATATGTTAATTGTTTTGGTTACAAAAAGATTGTGGCTCCCATCTTGTGTACTCTTCCTCCTTTCCCTGCTCGCTCACGACAAGAGGGGGCAGCTGCCATGCCATGAGGTGCCCGTGGAGAGAACTACATAGCAAGGAGCTGCAGGAGGTCTCCCACCACATGCCTCCCGCCGCATATTTAGCAAGGCACTGACAACCTTAGTTCAGCAGCCTGTGAGAGACTCAGTCCTGCCCAAGCCACCTGACCAAGCTTGGAAGCGAATCCTCCTAGCGTGGAGCGTTCAGGAGAGACAACAGCTCCGGCCCATACCTTGCTCGCAGCCTTGTGGGAGTCTCTGAGACAGGACCCCACCAAGCCACTTCCACATCTGGACCCACAGAAACTCTGACATAAGAAATGTTGTTTTAAGCTACTGAGTTCAGGGTAATTTGTTCCACAACAATAGATAACGACTATAGATAACTAATAGATACAATAGATAACTAATATAGGGCATCATATTGCAACTTACTCTAAATGGTTTTGGAGGAAAAGCTGTACTTTGAGATTATGTTTTGTTTTTAAAAGTGTGTGTGTGTATTTGTGTGTGTGTGTGTGCAGTGGATTATGTCACTTCCCACTTAAAAGTCTTTACCGGCCTCCCGTCACACTTAGAACAAAACCCAAACTCCTCACCACACCCTACATGTCTTCCCCCGACTGTTCCTCCAGCCCTCTCTGCCCCCCTGGCCCTTCCTGTCACACTGGTTTTCTGTCAGTTCCTTGAACAAATGCTGCTCTTCGCTGTCACAGGGCCTTTGAATTTACTGTCCTCTCTTCCTGGGATACCGTCTCTCCCTTCCTCACGTGACTACCCCTTCTACCCTTTGAATCTCACCTTGAACTTCACCTTAACAAGTCCCCCCCTCTTCAACGTTTGCTTTCTCAGTCCTTCATATACTTATCAGATTTTGTAATTGCCTTATTTGTATACTTGTTTTTATCAGTCTCAGCCTTCGCTAAAGATAAACCCCAAAGGAATCATCCTTCCTCTCTACGTCATTGTATTCCCAGTGCCTAACGTATGGACTAATTAATGCTTGATCACCTGGGTAGAAGTTTAAAAAGCAAAATTTGATTTCTCTTCACTCCTCAAAAGAAATTTTAAAGGTACACAGAGAGAGATCAATTCTACCAATATAGGCAACGAAGTGTGATCATAATAGATTATTTAGCTTTCAACATCAAAATTGATTGTGTGTGTTGAACTGAATAAGCAGGTCACTGCTTCCTTTTTCTCTATTATTTTCTTGTTACTTAGTTACCACATTTACTTGTGTCTACAGTGTTGGTTTTGTTTTTTTCCATTCTTTTAGTCCCTGTTTTGAAGATATTCCAATAGAGTTTTATTCTGCGAATAGTGAAATTCCACATGCAGATAACAGCATCATCTTCCAAGAATCCCAAGAACAGCCTCCTCGTGAATTCAGTGGGACAAGGAGTATGGCTTTCAGGATGGCTGTGATGGTGGGGTTGGGGACCCTCTTCTGACAGCCACATGCCCCTGCCCCTTCAACAATTCAGCACAATCAGCAAGGAGGGAAGAAGGCAGAGTGAGAGAGAGGGAGACAGAGAGAGAGCGCGTGTGCACCTGAACTCTCCCAGCTTGTTTCTGTCAGAACACATCAGTTTCAGGTCATGTTTCTGCAGCAAGTGTGTCATGAAGCAAGCACAAGCTGTCAATATGGGGAAGAGAGAAGCTCCTTTGACAGATCCCACATCTGCATTCCAGACCCTTTGTGGCAGGAGAACTTATTGTTCCCCTTGAATGAGCTGCCTCTCCCTCTGCTGGGTCCCCAGCCATAAAAATCCTCAATGTTGGGCCGTGGAAGCTGCCGTGTCTCTGCTTGTCATATACATTTACAGGACAGAGCTGCTAGATTCACAGCTGGGGGTAGGGGTGAGGAGGGACAAACAGGCAGAAACACAGCCTCTCCCAGAAGGTGCCACCTGTCATTTCACATTCTCACCATGTAAGTGCGTTCAGTGGAAACCTGAAATCTAAAATGTAAGCCTCAGAGTTAACTTCTTTTAGTGGGAACCTGACACTTTTGAAATAGCTTTCAAGAAATGGGTAAACAACTCTTTTAATGAAAATTATACACTCTGCCTAATTAATCATTACCCTTGGATTCTAGTTTCTGTATATGAGGGCCTTGGGGAGGAAGATAAATCCATTCATTCATTGACTGGGGCTCCACATTCTAAAATGAAGGGAGAAAGGAAGTTCTGTTTGACAGGAGAATGTAGTGTGAAGAACCTGATGAATTCTTTCCCAACTTTCCATGAAAACCCAAGAAAATCCAGGAGAAAAAAATGTAAATATTTACACTGGCCAGAGCTAGTACTGATAGTCAAGCTATTGCCCAAATCCAGAAGAAAATGTGTGGGGTATGAGGACCTGGTATTGGAGTTGTGCTTAAAATCCTTCCTTCCAGGATAAAATCATTCAGCCAATATTTATCGAGTGGCTAGCATATGCCAGACACTGTTCTTGGCAATGGGTAAACAACCTGCCTTGAAGGAGTTTACCTTCATGTGGGAAATAAAAAACAAATGTTGCTTTTTAACATTAAATGCTCTGAAGAAAATTAAGCTTTTTTATATTTTTTTTTATTTCAGCATATTACAGGGGTAAAAATGTTTGGATTATATATACTGCCCTTTGCCCCGCCCATGTCAGAGCTTCAAGCCTGTCCATCCCCCAGACAGTGCGTACTGCACCCATTAGGTGTAAATATATCCATCCCCTTCTCCCCCTCCCACCTGCCCAACACCCTATGATTGTTACTACTATATGTGCACACAAGTGTTAATCAGTTAATATCAACTAACTGGTGATGGTGAGTACATGTGGTGCCTGTTTTTCCATTACTGTGATGCTTCACTTAGAAGAATGGGCTCCAAATCTATCCAGGATAATATAAGAGGTGCTGGATCACCATTGATTTTTGTGGCTGAGTAGTACTCCATGGTATACATATACCACATTTTATTAATCCACTTATCTATTGATGGGCACTTGGGTTGTTGTCACATCTTTGCAAGTGTGAATTGTGCTGCTATAAACATTCCAGTGCAGATGTCTTTATTATAGAATGTCTTTTTTTCCTTTGGGTAGATGCCCAGTAATGGGACTGCTGGATCAAATGGTAGTTCTACTTGTAGCTCTTTGAGGTATCTCCATATTGCTTTCCACAGAGGTTGCACTAGTTTGCAGTCCCACCAGCAGTATATGAGTGTTTCTATCTCTCTGCACCCATGCCAACATTTATTGTTTTGGAACTTTTTGAATAAAAGCCATTCTCACTGATCTTATTGTGGCTTTGATTTGCATTTCCCTGATTATTAGAGATGTCGAGCATTTTTTCATATGTTTGTTGGCCATTAGTCTGTCTTCTTTTGAAAAGTTTCTGTTCATGTCCTTTGCCCACTTTTTAATAGGGTTATTTGATTTTTTCTTGCTGATTTTCCTGATATCTATATAGATTCTAGTTATCAGCCCTTTATTGGATGTGTAGCATGAGAATATTTTCTCCCATTCTGTAGGTTGTCTGTTTGCTCTCGTGATGGTTTCCTTGGCTGTGCAGAAGCTTTTTAATTTGATCTTGTCCCATTTTTTTTATTTTTGTTGTTGCTGTGATTGCCTTTGTGGTGTTCTTCATAAATTCTTTGCCTAGACCAATGTCTCTAAGAGTTTTTCCAACATTTTCTTCTAGAATTCTTATAGTTTCATGCCTTAGGTTTAAGTCTGTTATCCACCGAGAGTTAATTTTTGTGAGAGGAGAGAGGTACGGATCCTGTTTCAGTCTTCTACATCTGGCTATCCAATTTTCCCAGCACCACTTATTGAATAAGGATTCTTTTCCCCAGTGTATGTTTTTGTCTGCTTTGTCAAAGATTAGATGGCTATATGAGGGTAGTTTTATATCTAGGTTCTCAGTTCTGTTCCATTGCTCTATGTCTCTGTTCTTGTGCCAGTACCACGCTGTTTTAGTCACTATAGCTTTGTAATATAGCCTGAAGTCTGGTAAATTGATGCCTCCCAATTTGTTCTTTTTGCCTAAGATTGCTTTCACTATATAGGGTCTTCTCTGGTTCCACATGAAGTGCAGAATTATTTTTTCTAGATCTGCAAAATATGATGTTGGTATTTTAATAGGGATTGCATTGAATCTGTAGATCACTTTGGGTAGTATAGACATTAATGTTGATTCTGCCGAAGCATGAGCATGGTATGGTTTTCCACGTGTTTACGTCCTCTGCTATTTCCTTCCTCAGTGTTTCATAGTTCTCCCTATAGAGGTCTTTCACCTCCTTAGTTAAATATATTCCCAGGTATTTTATTTTCTGTTTTGCTATTGTGAAGGGTATTGAGTCTTTGATCTGGTTCTCAGTTTGACTGTTATCGGCGTATAGGAATGGTACTGATTTGTGTACATCGATTTTGTAACCTAAGACTTTGCTGAATTTGTTTATCAATTCCAGTGCTCTCGTGGCAGAATCTTTGGGATTTTCTAAATATAAGATCATATTGTCAGCAAAGAGCGATAGTTTGACTTCTTTTGCCCCTATTTGGATGTCCTTAATTTCCTTCTCTTGTCTGATTGCTCTGGCTAGGACTTCCAGCACTATGTTGAATAGAAGTGGGGATACAGGACAACTTTGTCTGGTTCCAGTTTTAAGCGGAAATGTTTTCAATTTTTCCCCCATTCAGTATGATGTTGGTTATTGGTTTGTCATATGTGGCTTTTATCATTTTTAGGTAAGTCCTATCTATGCCTATTTTGTTAAACATTCTTATCATAAAAGGGTGCTGAATTTTGTCAAATGTTTTTTCTGCATCTATTGAGAGGATCATGTGGTCTTTGTTTTTACTTCTATTTATGTGGTGAATTACTTTTATAGATTTGCATGTGTTGAACCATCCCTGAATCTCTGGGATGAATCCCACTGGGTCATGATGGATTACTTTTTTGATAAACACCTAGATTCGATTTGCTAAGATTTTTTTTGAGAATTTTTGCATCTATATTCATGAGGGATATTGGTCTGTAGTTTTCTTTTCTTGATCCATCCTTTCCTGGTTTTGGTATCAGGGTGATGTTGGCTTCATAAAATGTGCTGGGAAGAATTCTTTCCTTCTCAATGTTGTGGAATAATTTCTGCAGGATAGGCACCAGTTCTTCTTTGTAGGTCTGATAAAATTCAGATGTGAAACCATCTGGTCCAGGACTTTCTTTTTTTAGGAAGGTTTTTTATTTCTGCTTCAATTTTGGTACTTGATATTGGTCTGTTCAGGAATTTAATTTCTTCCTGACTGAGCCTAGGGAGGCTGTGTGTTTCTAAGAATTTCTCAATTTCCTGCACATCTTTAAGCTTGTGTGAATAGAGGTTTTTATAGTATTCATAGATGATATTTTGTATTCCCTGCTATCAGTTGTAATATTTCCTTTTTCACTCCTGATTGAGCTTATTAGAGTCCTTTCTTTTCTGCTTCTCACTAATCTAGCAAGAGGCATGTCAATTTTGCTTATTTTTTCAAAGAACCAACTTTTTGTTTTACTAATCTTCCATATAGTTTTTTAATTATAGATTTCTTTTAGTTCTGCTCTGATTTTTGTTATTTCTTTTCTTCTGCTGGGTTTAGGGTTGGTTGGCTCATCCTTTTCCAGTTCTTTGAGACAATTCATTAGATTGTTGATTTGTGTGCTTGATCTAACCAAAATGATAAACAGCAGTACCATAATAGCTGGGGACTTCAACACACCTCTGACAGAACAGAACAGATCCTCCAAACAGAAAACAAACAAAGAACAATGGACTTAAACACAACTTTAGAACAAATGGGCCTGACTAATAGTTACAGAACATCGTACCCAAAAACCACTGAATATATATTTTTCTCATCAGCTCATGGGACATTCTCTAAGATTGACCATATCCTAGGCCACAAAACATGTCTCAACAAATTTTAAAAAAGTAGAAATTGTACCACAGTGGAATAAAATTCAAACTCAAATCCAACAGAAACTCTCATCTCTACACAAAGACATGGAAACTAAACAATCTTCTGCTGAATGATTATCAGGTTAAGGAGGAAATTAAGCTGGAAATCAAATGATTCTTTGAACTAAATGATAAAGGAGACACAAGTTATCAAAATCTGTGGGACACAGCTAAAGCAGTCCTGAGAGGAAAATTTATATCCATAAATGCCTATATCCAAAAGAAAATTAAGTTTGAATGAGGACATGAAGATGGGGTCTAGAAAGGCTGAGGAGGCAACAAATGATGAAAGATTTGAAAGAAGGAAAGTAGGAGGCCAGTGAGAAGGTCAGGGAGAGCCAAGAAAATCCAAAAAGTGGAGGCAGAAATGAATACAGAGCCTGGGTGAGGTGGAGATGTGGCAGGAGAAGAGAGAAGACAGGTTGCCAGGGAACAGGGAGTGGGGGGTTTGGGCTTCATTCCAAGTGTGATTTGGAGGGTTTTAAAAATGGGAATGACATCATCAGGTTTATGTCATTTAAAGAGCATTGCAGCTACCACGTGGAGAATTTATGGAAAGAGAAGAAAAGTGGGAAAGGCAAACCCATTAGGCAGCTACTGCACACATCCAGCCTGGAAGTGTGGGTGCCCCACAAATGAGGGTAGTAGCTATGCAAATGGTTAGAAGTGATCGTATTCAGGGCATAAGGCAAGGCAGAGGTGATAAGATTTGCTGATGAATCAAATGTGGTATGTGAGAGACAGAGAAGTATTAAAGGTGATTGCTTGATTCCAGACGAGTGCAGGTAAGGGAGTGCCAGTGCCATTTTTTGAGGTGAGAAAATCCAGTGAAGAAAACAGTTGAGAAGGTAGATGTCTAGATTCTGTTTTGGATATGTTTAATCTGAGCTGTGCTTTAGGCATCCAATCTAAGGTGTGTGTGTAGCTCAGGGGAGAGATGTGAACAGGAGGTATGAATCTAGGGGTCATCTGTGTAGAGCTGGAATTTAAAGCCTGGATGAGATCATCTGGAGAATGAAGGTAGATCTAGAAAAGAAGACAGCCAAGGCCTGAGCCTGAGGCTCTTTCACATTTAATAAGGGTGAGAAACCAGAAGAGGCAACGAGAGAGAAAAGGATCCCAGAAGAGGAAGACATGTGAAGACAGAGCTCCAAAGGCTGTCAAGAGATTAAGATGAAGACTGGCAATTGGCCTTTGAAGTTGGCAAGATGGAGGCTCCTGACCTTGGAAGGACTGATTTCAAGTAAGGATGGACCAAATACTGGTAGAGAAGTGAGTTCAAGAGAGAAAGGGAGGAGGGAGGGTGGGGACAGCAAGTATAAATAACCCTTTTAGGAAATTTTATTGTAGAGGGGAGGAGAGAAGTGGGGCAGCAGCTAGAATGGGGCACGTGTCTAGGCCCATATTTTTTCTTTTCTTTTTTTTTTTTTTTTGCATCAGAAGTAAAGGGAAGACCAGTTATCCTCATTTCCATCACAATGCACTTTCCATTTTACCACAGACTCTCCGTTCATTTGAACTCAAATGAGATATGACGATATGCTTCATAGTTGGAAGAGCATTTGCTACGGTGGGTGATGTTACAGCATACTTGTGTACTGATGGGGATAAATCTAGCAGAGCTGTAGAAATTGTTGACAATATAGGACAAGGATGGACAAACTACTGTTGCAAGCCAAATCCAGACTTCTGCCTATCTTTTAAGATAAAGGTTTATTGGAACACGGCGACAGATAGCACGAGGCTCACAAAGCCTAAAATACTTATGATCTGGCCCTGCACAGAAAAAGTGTGCTGATCCCTGATATAGGAGACGGGGAGAAATTGGAGGAATGACGGACTTGAAGAGGTGAAATGAGATGGGATTCAAACGAGATGGGATGCTCCTCAAATACCAGCAAGGACACGCCCCCTTTGCAACCGGAGCGAAGGCAGGTGGAGTATACAAACAGTAACCAGGTGAATCTGGAGGTCATTTATCAGGTTGTTTTCTTCTGATTTTCATTTTTTCCATGAAATTAGAAGTGAAATCACCTATTGAGAGTGTGGAGGGAAGAGAGTGTTGGATCTGAAGATATGAGACATGAAGGAAAGAGGTAGGTGAGGAGTGATGTAACCAATCATTCCACAAAGAGTATTTTTTTCCATAGATCTTCCCTCACTGGAGAGTTTGTGAATTAAAATAAATTAACATTGGACCTCAAAGAATCACTGAAGATCAAGAGAAAGGGAACATTCTCACCAAGACTTCAAGAAGAAAATAAATAGGAACTAATAATTTATTAGGAGACATTAATGTCTAGCAAAATGTAAAATGTGTATTCTCAATGACCTGGTAATTGCATTTTGAGGTAATACCCCATTTAAATGTGTAAATATAAGTAAATATTAATACATAAATAACTTCATCCAAAGACTTTTATTGCAGTTCTCCTAGAAAGAGCAAAAAGATTGCTAAGAACCCATATGTTCATAGCAGTAGTGTAGCCAAATTAAGTCTCATATATTTATATTATGGATCTCATTAGAATATATGTACATCTTGAAAATATAATGTTGAGAAACATTCGTTTTGCAAAAGATTATTTACAGTACATCATTTACATTAAATCTACATACATAGAATAATGTTATTTATTAATATATATTTAGTAAACATATAAAAACAAGGACCAGAATCCCAAAAATTCATGATAACAACCCTCAGGAGAGAAGAACAAAGAGAAATGTGACCAGGGAAAGATTGATAGGGAACTTCAACTCTATTGGTAATTGTTTATTTCTTCAATGATTAAATAAAATATGAAATAATATTAATATTTGTTAATTCTAGGTGGTAGGGACATTGGTGGTTATCCGTTTTTTAACTTTCTGTTCAAGTTATTTTTTTCAAAATAAATTATAACAGTTTATAAATATTTTGAGAAATCACAGAAACTGGAGTCTTTTTAAAGACTGTGACCAGGCTGGGAATGATCATTGAGGAAAGCTCAGTGGTCAGGGGCACTGCAGAGGGAGAATGCCGTTGCCTCCTGCTTAGGGGACTGCAGTCTGAGCCCCAGAATGGATTTCCTCTCCTCCCTATCACCTGGCTGGCTCCGCCTCATCCTTCATTTCTCAGTTTATACATCATTCTCTCTGGGAAGCCTTTCCTATTTTGTAAGAGTGAGTTATACTTCCCTCCTTTGTACCTGAAAAGTTCTCTGTGTGTACCTCAACCTTGCGGCATTTCTCACGCTAGTGTAATTCCTTGTTTACTTGCTTGTCTTCTCTCTGAGATTGCTGCTCCTTAGGGGAGGGGCTGTGTGGAATTCATCGTTATAGCTGCAGCTGGCACGGTTCCCGGCCCTGAGTACATATCTCCTGCATTTTTGCTGAATTTTGTAGATTCTTGACCCACACAGGATACTGCAGAGGGGACCTGTGCCAGCAGAGTGCGGAACAAGTGCCCTCTGAATATAGCAGGAAATACTCGGGGCAAAGCATCTACGGAAAACCCTTTGCTGGAGCTGGATTTGCATTGCAGAATCATTAACATTGAAAACCGATTTTCATGGAAAAAAAAAAGTAGACATTTCATTCTTAAAAAGCAGCTGATCTTCAGGCTTTCTTTTCCTTCTTGTTTTAGCTAAACACATAAGTAGGAAAATTGGCTCAGAAATCGTTCAAAATTAGATTTTCTTTTATAGCTTCCACTCAAAATCCTCCATTTAACAAATTTTCCATGTGAAAAAAGCCAAGCCTCAGCCCTCTAGGAAACATCCTATGGACATTTTCCTATTGTTGCCATCTTGTCCCATTTCAGAAAATGTTGGAACCACATCAAACCTACCTATTGCAGTAATGGGGAAAATATGTGGGGAGGGGAGGTGATAGGGGCTACAAAAAGTGAAACCACACCCCCCATTAAGCTTGACCTTAACCCCTCCCTCATTTTAAAATCATAACTTAATATTGATGCACCCTGGCTTGAGAGCTACTGGTTGGAACATGCCAAAAGGTAGGAACCTCACTCTGATTGTTTTTTTTGAGACAGAGTCTCGCTCTGTCACCTAGGCTAGAGTGCAGTGGTACGATCATAGCTCGCTGTAACTTCCAACTCCTGGGCTCAAGTGATCCTCCCACCTCAGCCTCCCAAGTAGCAGGTGTGTGCCACCATACCCAGCTAATTTTTTAATTTTTTTTTTAGAGACAGGGTCTTGCTATGTTGCCCAGGCTGGCCTCAAACTCCTGGCCTCAAGCACTCCTCCCACCTCAGCCTCCTACAGTGCTAGGATACAAAAGGATCCACCATGCCTAGCCCCCTGCTCTGATTTTTGAGGAGCATAATGTTTCTGGGACTCAAACATACAGCTGGGTCTGAGTAATGAGTTGTGCAGTTGTTTCTGAGTGTTCACTGCCCCTTCACAAACTCCACTTGCCCCTGTCGTGTGACTTGGGGAGCCCTTGTTGGAGGAGGGATGTACTGCCCTGTCCTGTCCTACTGATAGCAGCTAGGCCTAGTAACTTGCTTTGACCAAGGAAATGTCAGCACAAGTGAATGCGTACAGTTCCTGGCAGAAAGATTTAAGAGGCATTGTAGCTTTCCTACAGCGATCTTGCTCTCCTTGCCCTCTACCAAGAAAACGGCATGTTCCAGAAAGAGGTTGTAGCCTGAATTCCAGAGTGAAGAAGACCTATGAAACCAACTCACAGCTAACACACAGTGCGAGCAGGGAGGGAAAACAACAACAACCCCTTCTTTTTGAAGCTACTAAGACTTTAGGGTTGTTGGCTACCATGACATAACCTAAAAGATGATAAATAGTGAGTTCAACAAAAATAGTAAATAAAAACTATGCCCACATAGTAGGCAACCGGGCTGCTTCTCCACCAACCAGGCGCTCTGTAGAAGTGAGAGGGAATATTGCCATAGGTTGATCTCTTTTCTTCTGCAAGCCCACTTGTATTAATAGCAACTATTCTGTTTCTGGTACACAATCTGACAAGAAGCCTTTTGGATCTTTTTTTTTTTGAATTTCAAAGATCCAGAATTTTCTGAGTCCGGAACAAGCTCCAGTGCTCTACCTGACTGCCCAGGGAGAATTTTAACAAATTTCTCACCTGGTTGCAAGTGACCTTTGTTGTTTGAGTACAGCAGATTGTTTCCTATTTTTCTGTATCACTGGTTGGATGTACTAGAATTTCCCAAATTAAAGTTATTTTTTTTCTTATTGATTTTGCCTTTCGTGACAATAGCAGCTTCTCCAGGAAGACGGAAGGCCTTTCATCAAATATTTCTTGCATGTGCGTGTAGCCCAGAGCCTACCTGTGCTCATCCTGTTTTACAGGAGGAACAAGACAAGAGTTTCATAGTTACAGAGGGGGAAAAAACAGAGTTTCATGGAAACATGGAGCTCGGCAAGGGTGTTGTTCTGGAAGCAACAGAAACCTAACTAGGAAAGGTGATAAAAATGCTTTATAAACACTGGAAATGTACAATAAGCTGGATTTTGTATCCATTTGATATTAATGGTATCAATACATCATTTTATTCACCACACATAGGAACATTCTGTGTATAAAATAATTATTTTTCAATACCAAACATGTATATGCTCTTGAGAACTCAGTACGCTGCTCTTATTTGCTGTTATCATAGGTCACGACAGTGCCTCCAACATACTGTGTGGTCTGGGATAAGTCACATAACCTCTCTGTGTATCCATGTCCTCATCCGTAAAATGAACCGTTTGGTTTAATTATTTCTAAGGTCCATTGCCACTTTTCAGTAATATGGGTCTTCCTGCTTCTGTACATATCACTTGGTCATTTGAGTCTGCTGTAGTTTTCTTGAACCAGTTTGCCACTTTATTTTTATTATTACTATTATTAGTGATACTTGGGCTTTGCAAATGGGTATTTCCTCTTATGCGACAGTTGCTTTGTTATATTTAAACTAATATCAATTGTACCTAACATGATATTCCTACTTTGTAGATTAAAAAATATATATCCAGAATATAGAGTTGCATGCTTGCAGGGGATGGGGGGTAGGGTGGGGAGGAGAGGGGGATTTCCTTTTGCCAGAAGAGGGCAAGTGAGTCAATCCATGTTCCCAAAGAGGACAATCTGGAAACTACTCAAGAGAATTTCAGCATCTGTTCTGCAGAAGGCAGGAGTGTTGATTTCCATTGTGATCCCAGAGTCTTTTCTTCATGAGCCAAGTTCTAAGCAGCAAAAGGCGAGATGTTGCAGCCACCTCACCATCGGTGGAATAAAGGGGAGGAGGTAAAATCGGTCACATCAGTGTCGAAGCGGCTGTGTTTGGCAGAGCTGAGAAATGGTATCCGTGCTTGTTGTATGCCATTTGATTCATGATCTGACACATGGTGAGTGCCTCCAGCCTCCAGATAAAAAGTGCACCTACAGCCAATAGCCAGTGTTGAATCCCTCCTGGAAGGTAAAATGACCTGTCCCATGAGCAGCTTTTCTCTCAAATAATTGCAGGATGGGCAAGGTCATTAACCCCTCTTTTTTCCACACATCTGCTATTTTCCTACACTGCATTAAAGTAAACATTTTTGTTAATATTTCCAAATGAGAAAAATAGAGATTTCAAAGGTAAAATATTGATAGAATACCAAGTTTAGAAAGGATGTGCATATATAGACACTCTCATACACTGTGGATATAAGCCTAAATCGGCTCACGTTTCTGGAGAGTAACTTGGCAACATAAATCAAAACTTGAAATACATCAAACCATCCCATGTCTATGAGTTTCCTAGAGTTATCTTAAGAGGGTCACAGGTGTTCATTGCATAATTGTTTGTGGTAGCAAAGTCTAGACAGAACGTTTAGGATATGCTGAATTTGGACCAGGAGGGGATGGGTTAAATAAATCATGGTCCATCCATACAATGGAATACATACAGCCACTTAGAGGATGCGTGGATTTACATGTTCTGACAACAAAAGATGTCACAAATGTAATAATTTTAAAAGGTTTATTACAGACCTTTGTTTTCTATATTTTATATATGAGCCCATCACATAATTATATTAAAGTATTGAAAATTGATTTATGCTCTATAAAATATATAAGAGCATACTCAAGGAATTATTAATAGTACTCACTGCTGCAGAATGGGAAGAAGTGGGAGTAGAAAGGAAGATTTTACTTTTCTGATTAAAACTTCTCCGCTGAGCTACTTTATATTTCAATACTGATGCATTACCTTTATATAAACATTCCTCAAAGTAAAGAACTAGAAACACCTAAAAACAAGGAGGGGGAAATGGTGAAATAAATTATGGTACAATCATAAAATGTAATACTAACCAACCATCAAAGTTATCTCCTACAACTCTCCTGGCTGACAGAAAAATGTTTGTGATGTATTGTTCAAATTCAAGAGCAGTTTACAAAACAAAAAGAGAAAGAGAGTGAACATGAGAAGCATTGGAGCCCTTCAAGGATGTGCTCCAGGTTGTGGTCCTTGTCACACCAGTGCCAGCACAATGCCCAGCACACCCATCAGGAAAGTACCAATGGTTTGATTGTCCCCACACGCCCGCACTGTATTATGGGCTTACATCGCTTATGGCTGATCCTCACGACAAACTCATTTATCCCCATTTTACAAGCAAGGAGACGAGATTAGGGAGGGTGTTTAACTGGTGAAGCTTGGATTCAAACTCAAATTTGTCTTCCCAAACCAAAAGATTTGTGCGGTAAATTAATCAACACATCAAAAAGTGACAGAAAAAAATTGCAGAAAGATTACAAGACTACACCATATTGAATTAATGTAAGAGTGAATATGGAACTCATCATTTAGGCAGAAACCCTTACCCTATCACAACACCTGAGCAGTGAGGGGGCGTGGTCTCTAGGGCAGGTATTGAGTCTTGATTTCTTGCTTTCAGGTATATAATTGGAAGTAAATACCAGAAGGGTCGTTAGCGATCACACAGTTCCACTGCTTTTCAGATTATGACTTGCAACCCATTAGGGGGTCATGAAATCAATGGGTCAAAATTAAGGTTTTTTAAAAAATAGTAAAGTGGAACAGAGATGATATTAGAGCATATTACAATAATGAACATTGCCAAGGTCCATACATTTTTGTGAAACATATTCCAGTTATATTTCTATATGAGTCACATTTTAAAGTATTGGCAGCCAGAAAAGTTTTGAAACCATTGATCAATTTCTACTTCTTCATCACATGGTCACCCTGAGGTCTTGAGGGATCCGGTGGTTCCTTTAAGGCCCTAGTGTCTTTGCTGACAAAACCTGACTCCATCGTGTGCTTCCTGCTGACACTCCCAGTGCATGAATATTTCTATCTTTCAAACGGGGCTGATGTTATTGAGTTGACCTTTCTAACAGGGTTATTGGGGGAATGAAATTATCTTAAGGTGCTTTGAAAAGGTAAAGTGTATGTAAATATGGAAGCTACACCCCTAAGACTGGCCATGTCATTAATACAGAACAAGCTGCTGGGCTCTGGCAGGATCCAGAGCCACTCACCAAGCATCAGATGAACAGAGCGGGTTTCCTGATGTGCAAAGCGAGCGTTCCATATACATAATGCTGACAGCTTAATTGAACGTTTCTGATTCCTAAAGGACCCACAGGTAGAGCGGGAAGCACGTGGTGTAGCATCAACAACGCAACACAGTGATGAGCGTTCACAGAGCACCCAAAGCGCCGTCCTCCAAACACCTGACCACAATTCCCTTCCAACTCCAGTCTTGGTCTAACTGGACTCCTTTAACTTCAGCAAATGTGTTAAACTAACACAAAAATAGTAATTGGGATCCCATTTAGTGCTTTTTCAGATGAATTATTCCATTTAGTTTTGTGCTGAGTGAAAACTGTTGCTTTCCTTTAGTCTACCAGTGCACCATTTTATTATAGAATTGTGAACATTTTTCTCTCCTCAGGAGCATGAGGAATGTCCTCCTCTTCCCCAGCCTAAGGGGCAAACATTTCATCCCTCCTTGGCCTTTAGCTATAATAACTTGTGCTATGAGTCCTTTTGGTTTGTGCTGAAGGGGTTCAGTGAGGGCTCAGTTGGTAGGACCCTTTTCTATAGATCTGCTACTAGACACTCAACATGCTCAGTCAAATCACTGTGGCTGGATATCAAATGTCCCAAGGCCAGAACAAGAATGAGACTGAGAACTAGGTTTTGCTAGATTGTTGAGTTTCCTAGTTTTGCTTTTTTGCCATGGTTGGCCTGGGCACGAGCAGTACTAAAGAAATCCTTAGAGGGATGTAGGGAAATAAAAATGCCAAAAATGCAGTACCTTTTTGTAGTCTATGAGCTTTTTCGCCTAAATTACTCATTTGCTCATTGTAATTGTTTTGAGTTAGATGTGCTTCTCCTTATTCTTTCTTGTTCTGGTTCCACTAGGATTGGCTTGAACTAGAAGGTCCATTTCTTGATTCAGGCTCCCATTTTTAATTTTTACTTATTCACTTGTTCAAAGAACCACCTGAAAGCCTTGACCCATTGATTTCTAAGGAAGGCTTTCCCCCATTCACCGTGTTCTGCAGGGCTGATGTGCACAGAACATGAGGTAGCTCTGGATCTATGAAGATTCTGTATTTGTGTCTCGTTTTTCTCTGCCATTGTGATCTTTCCATAAGATCCAAGCTTTGTCCTCTCTGTTCCCATGAAAGGCATTTCAATCTCTGCTTGGTGTCTGGTCTGAAATGGATTTCCCATTGGGCAGAAACTCTGGTGTCAGGACAATTCTTGGGTAACATTAAATATACCCCAGCCTTATCTCCAAGCTGTAGTCAGTCCTCCAGCATCGACACTTAGGTCGCTTATTTTGCAATAAGGTACAGGTTAGAGATAA
Source organism: Lemur catta (assembly GCF_020740605.2). Classification (NCBI taxonomy): domain Eukaryota; kingdom Metazoa; phylum Chordata; class Mammalia; order Primates; family Lemuridae; genus Lemur; species Lemur catta. Next base: position 72,489,366 of record NC_059135.1, read on the forward strand.
TCAGTCCACACTGAAAGAGTCAGGTTGAGTCCCCTTCCATACTAATCCATTTCTCTACTTTTTAAAATGTCAAACAGCCTCATGAACTTCAAACCCAGATCAGATGACACTTACTATAGGTTTATCCTGTTCAAGTCAATGAAAATTTAATAAGCAGTTACTACTTGCAGATACGTGCTAGAGGCTGAAAGTCCAAAGATGATGTTCCCTGTTCTCAAGAGTATGGCTAGGAGACAGAGCAACCCATGCACAAATCTAGTAACACCTGTCGTGAGTTCACTGTGGGCTAGGTCTGGTGCTAGGAGCTTTCCATGATCTCTTTTGAGCCTCAACACAATGTGAAGAAATTTGACTGGAGTGACTTAGCTTTTTGGTGGCTGAGCTATGACTCAAGTCTGAGCCAATTGATCCAAAGCTGGTGCTCATTCAGTTTCAGGATTCTCCCTTTTCACTGCCATATACACTGTATTTTCTGCACTTATCACACTGATTGTAAGATGTACCACTTCATTTAATAACATTTGAGAAAAAAGTACACTTCAAAAAATTTTTAAATTTAATTATATTTTTAATTGACAATAATTGGATATATTTATGGGGTGCAATGTAATGTTTGGTATATTTGCATTGCAGATGATTAAATCAAGCTAATTACTGTATCCACCACCTTACATATTTTCTGTGGTAAGAATATTTAAAATCTTTTTATACTTAAAATCTTATAACTAACTGCAATTAGCGTATGTTTATCTCCTGAAGTGCATTCTGTTTACAGTGAGAGTTTGATTCTAAGCCTTCTTCCCATTTAGTCTTCTGAATCATTCTTGACCAATGGATCACAAACTTTTAAAAAAAGGAAGAAGAGAGAGAGAATGGAGAATGACTTTCTAATGCTTTAGTATTCACTGGGAACATTAAAACCTCCCTTCCTTCTTAGCACAGTCCCACATATTCAAGCAACAGAGATTGGAGAGGGAGAAACAGAGAGGCAGAAAATGCATTTTTCAGCATCTTTCTTCCTCCAGGGAAATATGCAGCCCCACGACTCCTGAAGCTAAGCAGACATGCCCAGACAGAAGTTCCCTGGTCAAAGTTTCCCCTATCACGGAGCAGGCAGGAGCCTTGCACCTGAATGCCCCAATACCGGAATGCCAGACAAAGTGAGCTCCCAGTACCCTCCCTCCCTGTCCCCTGCTGAGGCTGGTGGGTCCCCTGGGCCCACAGACACCAGTCTCCCTCTGACTCAGACCTGAGGGGGTGTCTGTGGCAGGCCCAGTCTTGACAACATCCACTGGGCTCCCATCCAGGGAGCTCTCCAGACACAGGAAACTGAAGCAGTCACCTTTGAAGTCCCACATCTGCAAAAGGTCCCCTGCCACGCCTTCTTCAGGTCTAGGGAGAAGTGGCTTTTGGCAGTGCTTTCTGCTTAAGAAAAAGCTTGCCAGGATTTTTCCTAAGCCAAGATTTGATCTTTTGAGCCCCAGTCAGATGTGGTCCGATCTCCTGTGGACATGAATAACATTTCTCTTCCACTAGTTTCTGTATCCTGGAGCATTTTGTATCCTAAAAAGGAGAAGGGGACTGTCCTAGAATAGCCCATAAAGGCCTAAATATACTCATAAAGGACCTGAGTATTCTAGGAACAGTTCCAGCTTAACTACTGTCCCATCCAAGTACTAACCAGGCCTGACCCTGCTTAGCTTCCAAGGCCAGACGACATCAGGCACATTAAGGGTGGTATGACCGTAGACTAGCTCAACTACTCTGAACCAGCGGGGTCCTTAGGTGGCAAGCAACAGAAACCGACCACTAACACAGGACTTTATTGGAATGAGACGGGATGGACGGGAAGGATGTTTGGGCCCACAGAGAACTGAAGGGAGGCTGAACAAACAGATGAGAAAGGACAGGGCTGGCTCCTGGTAATGTCTGGTTCCTGCTGCTTTGTAGCTCTTGGCTTTTGTAGCCAGAGTGACAATGGGAAAACAGCCAGTTCCTCCACAGTAACTACTTTCTTTGGCAAATGTTCATTTTAGAATTAGAGTACGGACTATAGGTTATTGTGTGAATGTCAAATTTCTTGGTCTTGATAACTGCACTCTGCTTATGTTAGAATATATCTTTGTTTTTAGGAAATGCTAAAGTATTAAGGGGTAAAAAGGCATAGTGTTTATAACCTTCCTTAAAATTATTCAGAAAATAATCATTTGATAAATCAAATGTAGCAAAATTTAAAAACTGTCTGCTTAAAATTTTTGTAAGTTTGGGCTGGGCGAGGTGGCTCACGCCTGTAATCCTAGCACTCTGGGAGGCCGAGGCAGGAGGATTGCTCGAGGTCAGGAGTTCAAGCCCAGCTCTGAGGAAGAGTGAGACCCTGTCTCTACTAAAAATAGAAAGAAATTATCTGGACAGCTAAAATTATATATATAGAAAAAAATTAGCCAGGCATGGTGGCTCATGCCTGTGGTCCCAGCTACTCAGGAGGCTGAGGCAGAAGGACTGCTTAAGCCCAAGAGTTTGAGGTTGCTGTGAGCTTGACGCCACAGCACTCTAACCCAGGCAACAAAGAGAGACTCTGTCTCAAAAAAAAAAAAAAAAAAAATTTTTGTAAGTTTGGAATTGTCTTAAAATGAATAGTTTTTTTTAAAGAGAATTTTTAAAAATCTTGATCTCCAGATCTTCTCACCCAAGATCAGTACAGCTCAAATCTCTGGGGGTAGGATCCTGGCACTGGTAGATTTTACAGCTCCACAGGGACTGCAACAAGCAGCCAGAACTGAGGCTCAGGCTCCAAGGGCCTGAGCCCTGCCCTGGGTTAACAACTGCACTTATGAGGAACCTCCAAAGTAATAACAACCATTAACTTACCATATCGAGTCTTAACCATTTATTATATTTATGTTTTTCATTACAAAAGTAATATAACCACGTTGCATAAAAATTGGAAAATATTTCTTTAAAAAAAGAAAATAAAAAGTTATCACCATAACATAAACAACGAAGATATTTTGGTTTATTTTCTCCAAGTATTTTTTAATGTACGTATTTGCTTCCTAGATGGTGTGACACATTGAACATATGACTTTAGCACTGCTATTTTCACTTGACATTGAAACTGTCTTTAGAGCAATCATTTTTGATACTATGCTAAGTGGATGTGCCATTATTGACTTAACGATTTCCCTACTTTTGCACATTTAGGTTGTCCTGAATTTTTTTTCTTTTTCTTTTTAGAATTACAAATAATGCTGCAAGCAACAAATTTGTTCATAGCAGTGTTTCTGTACTTCAGGCCATCTCACAGAAGTGAGATTATTGGGTCAAGATCTGTCTATTCCCATAGCCCTCAACACATACTGCCAAATTGCTTTGCAAAAGAGCTTTAACAATTTATGTTCCAAACAGCAAGAGATGCTAGTTTTGCAGCATTTGACATTATACCCTTCTTAGTACAAATTTAATATATGAAACTATGTCAGAATTAGGCCAAGACTAGCATTAGGGAAACCTCAGTTTTAACTTTTGTTCTGTCACTAACTAGCTGCGATGCTTTGAGATTGTCCCTTAATTTTTCTTTATCTGAGAATTTGGGGCAGTATTTGTCTACCCTGTTTATTCAGTGGATAGGACCATTGAACAGGGGATCTGGGACCCTTGTGAAAAATCAGATTCCTAGCAGGTGGCCTTGGTACCCCAGAGTTCCTGAGGTGAGTACACAGAGAGGCTCCTGCTGTCCCAAGAGCCTTCTTTAAAATGAAGGTGGCTATGAACCGGCTAGTAGAGTTGGTCTGAGGGGCTTTAAAACGTCAGGCAGATTTTAAACTCCCCTACCACAGGTGATTCTGATGGGTAACCATTGGCTAGCAGACACACAGGGCTGAACAACCACCAGAGGTGAATAATAATCATCACAGAAGCAGCCTTAGTGAAGGCCAATCTAGAAAAATAAATCATGGACTGCTCCACTGGCACCCAACTTTCAAGTTACACTTACCAACAGCTAATTACCAACTTCGCCCAAGACTGACCTCATAGCTTTCCTAAAATTTAGGAATGACCTTCTGACGCCTGTCCTACAAACTCTTCACTAGCCTAACACCTTCTCCTTTTTCATGTCTCCGATTAAACATCATTTTCCCTGTGAAGTCTTTTCTCACCTCTAACCTGAAGTCAGTATCTCTACTCTGCCCATTCTCAACGTCTTCAACTCCAGCCTGGCCTACACACACCGCTGTGCTTTTCTCCAAAATACTCCAGATGGACCTTTCAGTTCTTGTTACATTCTCTGACTTTGAAGAAAGGGAGTTCTTAGGAGGTCTGATCACACATCTCACATTGGTCTCAGGCTGTCTGGCATCAAGGGGACTGCATCTCTACACAGTACACTTGTATTTAGGTCAGTGGCAAAACACACGCAGGGTCATTAATTAATTAAACATATTAAATTCAGGGATGGGCCCAACCTTTGGAGTGCTGAGAAAGCCTTTAAGGGAGGGATAAGCCCAGTGCTGACAGGTGCGAGGGCCGAGCCAGGCTGAGTCATGAGTGAGTCCAGAAATGTTCTCCCCCACCGTTGAGGTCTACTCAGCACCTTTCACCAAAAGCACCTCAGTGCAAAGCACCTCAAACATGATCCTGCTGTTCAAACAACTCATCTTCACATGCCACTGTGTGATGCAGGTCCCCAGTTGCTCATAGACCTATTTTATGGCTGGGAGAGGCTGGGGTTGGGGCAAAGCCCAGACAGCTGACAGCCGTGACATTGGGCCAGTAGCCATAGCCCGGTGCACACTAGAGCGGAAGCTGACAGGGTGGGCTCGGACACTGGGTGCAGACTCCTTGTGACCCAAACAGCCAGGCTTCTCTGCAGATAGAACAGGGGCCACACAGTAAGTCTATTTTGAATTCTTCCCAAAGATGAATGGATTTATTGAGGGCGTGACTTATTTTTAGCCCTTCTGTTTGCATCATGGCTACATCCTGGTGGCATTTTGTTCATTTGCCTAAACTTGACAGAGTTGCTTTATAGACCCACTTTTCCCACATTGACGATATAATCCCTGTCATCCGGGTCCCCTGTTCAATGGTCCTATCCACTGAATAAACAGGGTAGACAAATACTGCCCCAAATTCTCAGATAAAGAAAAATTAAGGGACAATCTCAAAGCATCGCAGCTAGTTAGTGACAGAACAAAAGTTAAAACTGAGGTTTCCCTAATGCTAGTCTTGGCCTAATTCCGACATAGTTTCATATATTAAATTTGTACTAAGAAGGGTATAATGTCAAATGCTGCAAAACTAGCATCTCTTGCGGTTTGGAACATAAATTGTTAAAGCTCTTTTGCAAAGCAATTTGGCAGTATGTGTTGAGGGCTATGGGAATAGACAGATCTTGACCCAATAATCTCACTTCTGTGAGATGGCCTGAAGTACAGAAACACTGCTATGAACTTCAGACACAGGGCTACTATGTGGTTTGGGGAGGCCAGTTCTGACAATGTACACACCATAAACCCCTGAGAAAACCATTTCTGAATAACTGAAAATCTCTAATTTAGACAAATCATTCTGCTTTTTAAGGCCATGATTCTGAAAATGTTGTTTTTTCCAGAATACTTTTCTTCTCAAGTTAGAATGAACACTCTATGTCCCCATTAAACTTTCTTGGCAAAACCTGCCCTCTCTAAATTCTGTTCTCTGCCTTTCCCTGCCATTACGGCCCTCATGGCACTGCCAACCCCACAGTGAGAGGAAAGCAAGGGGAGGCCTTTAAGTTGTTTTCCATCACTTGCGACTTAATTACTTTGAACATCAAAGAAGGGACATTTTGATGAGTTTTATCTTTTCTTTAATGCAAGCAACGTGGCATTCTCAGAGACAAATGATCTGGGTTCTCTGGGGTACTTCTTCCTCCTGCATAAAACAAAGGAGTGCGACAAGATGTTTCTTAAGGTTCCATTCACCCTAACTCTGTGACCTGAGAAGTGGTGTTTTAGTAAAAGTGCCAGAGAAGAACAAGGCCACCATGCATGTCATCCTGGTGACCAATGTGTATGGAACAGAGTCCTGGATCAGGAATCAAAGTCCTTGTAGTTTAAACTACCAATAGGGCCTCCCTAAACCCCTCCAAAGCTTTAGCTATGCAAGCTGTAAATGGGGTCATGTGGATCAGCTGAAGCAAGGTACATGAAAGACCTTTGAAAATAAAATCATATACAAAAATGAGAGTTGCTATTAGGAGAATAGAAAAGAAGACCCTTGAGAAATCATTTCTTAGCTTCTAGATTGTAGGTCTCTACCCAGTTTAAAATATGGCTACAGAGTCCCCTCTGCTCATCAGCCCCAGCCAATTCCAGCAATTGAAATGGACTTAAAATTTGCCAAAGGTAATAATAGCAAGACAGTAGTAATTGCTAATGAGAGAGATCATAATTTTAAAAATTAGGTAAAGAGAGAAACAGCTGAAAATGAAGGTTTGATTTGAAAGACATTTTTGGAAATCTGCATTGGTTTTGTAAAACCAAATTATGTTATAAATTTTCAAAAAAATTTAAAAAAATTTTTTTTTAATTTTAAAAAAATTTTTACAAATTTTTAGAAATTTAAAAAAATCATAGACCTGTTTTCAGTAGATTCCAGTGGAGAGCACGCCAAGCTTAAGTCATGATGCTTCATAGTCATGTCTTAGTCCTGCCCCAAGTTGCTGTGCAATCTTAGAAACACGTCTGAATCTCCAAGGCCAAGTTCCTCCAGTTACAATGAGGATTAATAACAGATTCTGAAAGCATTTTCAAGTATTTGACTCTTAGTAGGTAAGTTATAGGAAATTCACTAAAACTATTTATGCACGCTCTTTAAGTATTTCAGATAAAAGATACTATATTGTAGCCCCCAAAGCACCACATCTGTCTGACTTTTACATACCCGGTGTGCCCTAATTTTGTTTGTAAATAAAATTTTATCAGTGTGTTAGGAAAAAGATATGAAATGCATTCATAAGGTGAAGGATCCTTTTTAAACCCCCACATTAGGTAAACATGTAAGTCCATGTTTTCAAAATCAAATTTTCTCAAATCATAGTGCACCTGCAGTGCTGTTTATGTTGAACACATAGTGCTGTTTATGCAGGTTAGGGATAAGAGCTATCTTCATACAAATACAGCACTTTTAAGGAACACTAACTACATCCCTGATCCAGAACGTAATAGAAAACCTCTAACTTTGGGGGAAAGATTTCCCTAGAAATTTCAAAATATAGGGCATTAAAGAATAACCAGGAATCACAAACAAACTGGAGTTTTTAAGGTTGCTAGCAATGTGTATTATTTTACTAAGAAATATATAATAAATTCATTATATAGATAAAAATGACATGTATACTTTTCCAACATTTGTTTCCTGTTGCAGAAGAAACCATCAAGGGAAAATGTTTTCTAGTGTATCATCGTTAACATAATTCACTCTAAGAATAGAGTAAGATTTAAAAATAAAGAGTTAGTGGTGTGGTATATTTATACACACACACATGTACATATAGTATTTTTATACTTCCTGATTTAACAAATAAATGCTCTAGGGAAATTGTAGACCTGATTGAAAAGCCTGGTAATCTTTCCTTCTGCAGCACTTAAACCATCTGTTTGAATCATTTGGCATGGGTGAATTGTCTTGTATCTTTTCATGCATGTATTTCTTGTCTGTACAACTGGAAAGCGAGCTCCGGGAAGGAAGTTCCCTGTGGTGCTAAGCTCAATGCCTTGTACGTAACCTGGGTGCATGAATCATTGATTGACGTGGACGTTTGCAGGGAGGAGTCTGGTGAGATACACTTAAAACCTTTATTCATTGATTTACAAAATATACAATATTTACAAAGTTTAGGCATTAATCCCACATTGACATGAATGCTGTAGAGAGTCTAAAAATAAATATGTGGCACATAGGTTAATATACACATCATAGCTCTTTACACTTCAAGCCATCACCAATGGTGAGATTTAATGGGAAGTTTAATGTGGTAGAAAAGTCAGATGGCTGACCAGTCTTGGACCTTTCACACAAATGGCCTTTTCTTGGCTCCTTGAGGCTGTGGATAGTGAGCAAACCACTTTCAAGGGACTTAAACACAAGCCATTCTAACAGGCACATGGGATGCATGCAGCAACATCTGTGTGGAGTCTGCAAGAACTCCCTGGGTGGGGGATGAATCTGCACCACTGTGGACCTGATCCCTGTTCACCAGCCAGGGAGGCTTTGGCGTGGTCACGTTCTCGTTTCTTATTCAAATCACATGCAGTACTCGGAAGATGTTAGTGGAGCGCAACCATGCATAAAAAATGGTACTTATAGATATGTACAACATCAAATTGTCATTGTCTTATAGCATCTTAGGATCCAAAACCAACTGTCTCCTCTTTTAGCAAGAGGGATGAATGAAGAAGCCATACCCCCATTCGCCAAAGAAAAACTATCATTTGTACACACACAAATGGTATCCTACAGAAGCAGGGTGAGATAAACTCCACGTGATAAGATGAGTAAATTCCCATGAAGTTAGACCTGGAAGTTTTCCTAGGGGGGTAATTCCACCTTCCTTTCCTTTGCAATCCTACCTCATCTCATATAACCTAAATCTGAAGGAAAAGGCATCATGTTATTGAACTTCTTTGAGCCTCAGTATCTTCATTTGTAAAGTATAATAAATACTAGTGATATTCCTTAGAGGGCTCTTGCAGGGATTATATGACTTAACTTACGTAAAGTGCTTAGCATAGTGCCTGACACATAGGAGGTGCTTAATACATGTCTTGCTTTCTTTCCCTCTACTCTCCCCACCCCAAGTAGAAGCAACTTATTGATAAGCCTATGAAACTCTGAATTAAGGCCATTTGATGCAAATTGGGATTATTTTGTAGCAGAGTTACTGCTGTCGGTTCATATTTGGTCCCTGAGGGGTTCTCATTTTATGAGCCAGAGACATTTTTCTGTGCAGGACAGATGGACCCTGACAACATTGTCCTCTTTATCAGCCATGGCTCCACTCAGTTTCATGAAAACGTGCCCCATAACCCTGCACAGAAACTCAGACCAGCGATGGTCACCACCTGAATACTTCTGGGACAACACCCCTGAGGAAACCACGAGAAAAATCCTTGAGGCAGAGACATTACTCTTGCTCGCAACATGTTACTAATAACTTTTTTCAACACTGGTGCAAGTATCATAGACAGCTTTCCACAAACATATATTACAAGCTCTACCACTGTTGAAAAATAAGTATTCTAATTTGATCGTTTTGTTCAGAATAAAGACTTTTTTTTAGAATATATTTTAGTTTCTAGTTATGCCATACAAAAATAAATACTGTTTAAAATGATTCACAAGGAAGAAGAAAAATTGTAACTTGGGGTGCCAAAAATATAGGAAGGATGGTGAAAATTTTACCATCTGCTTGCAAAGCAGTATCTAAAAGAAACAAAAACTTCCTGCTGGGTCTCCTTACTAGTCTTGCAGTCACCTCACAGGTCCACCTTCTTCTCAGCCTAGCATATTATGCCTTTTTACCCTATCAATCTAGAGACAAATTAATGCAGAACCTTCTCCCTAAAGTCACTGGGGATTTGGGGAGGGGGCTTTTTGACAGTGTAAACTGCAGACAAAGGAAGAAGCTGGTTGAGCCATTCAGTGGGCTCACAAAATGATCTAGGACTAACCTCTACACATCTTCCTGTCACTGAAATCCTTTCTCAGTCCAGATGAGTTATGCCTGAATAGAACCCCACGTCTGGAGAAAACAACCCCACCCTGCTTTGGGTCTGGACACCATTGGCCCAGGTGGAGCCCAAGATCTCACAGATCATTGTTAGGTGCCAAGTCAAAGCCAATCTCACCAATTATATGGAGGGATAACAGCCACTTTATGGATGTCAGTTCTGCTAAGTTGGGGAAAATTCTTCTCCAGCCACCCCACATATACACCTTATCTTCCACACAGAGTAAAGGGAATATGATTTCCAGCACTGGGAAAAGGATATTGAGCAAATTAAATCGGACAAATTGCTTACTACTCCTCCAGGGACTTGGCCAGAATTTCCAAGAAAATAGTCCATTCATTTTGAAATCAAAGTTTTAACATTCTAAAGCAATAAGTGAATTCATGATTGTATTTAAATCCGTGGTTTTTTAACTTTGTCCAGAAAAACACACATCTATGTGTGTCCATATAATAGATCTCAAACATTTCAGAGGGTCTCAGAACTTCCTGCATCTCACGTATGTATTCTTCCAAATTAAGAACCCCAGATCTCAATAAATAAATGCAGATCTATTTCTTGGAGTGACAAGAAAGGTTTGTGGCACAGAACTCAGGGTCTGTACTGGGGGTGGGCTGGCTTTGATGGGATGTTGGTTAGACTCAAAATGACTACACAGAAGCAATGCTTGTTCCTCATGATGATAGCAAAGCCTGGCCGTGACGACATCTGAGAGTGTTGTGTCTCACACGTGAACCGTCAGGCCAGTGACTCATGCATGACTACGGACCGTCAAGGTCCCATGGATCGCTACTAAACATGGCGCCGGTGAGCTGCTATAATGTGAGTCCTAACCACACCCACAAGCAGGACATTATCACTGACATGCAGTGTGGGTGCCCATTTGTCTGGTTTATAGGGGACGTTGTGGCAAATGTAGCATCGGTTTCATTTCGGGGGAGTGGCAAGTTACAGATATTTCCTTCACAACAGGAAGTGCAGACCTGAAAGAAAGAAAGAGAAAAAGAAGGTGAGGAGAAGCCGGTAGGTCTTGGAAGGAGGCAGGGGGTTTTAAAGAAATTGTCTTTTTCACAGCAAGACTCCAGTGAAAATTACCTGTACTACAAAGGAGACCCCAACCCCACATTTAGGAAGAATGGGGGTAATATTTCACCTAGAAGCAACCTAAAACAAAAACTCGCCAGCCTAAACTGCAAGGGATTGGGGTTCTGCTTTTGACACCCCGCTGTGGTTCTTTCAGAGATCTGTGGTTTTCCTAGGGCTCAGCTACTCCACTGTGAAATAGGGATAATGAAACCTGCCCTTCCTTTTCAAAGAAACTCTTTCTGACTACTTGAAGAAACTATTAATTGGGTGAACTTTCATTTGCCAAGTTTCCGCAGTCAGAGTGGCAACAACCCAGGTAATTTGAACTTGAATATTCACTTGCATTAGAACTATCTGCATAATTATCTCCATTCTCATTGGGTCAGTTAAAGTTTGAAGGTTTTTTTTTCCCATTTATGCCATTATTCGTGCTTTATACCGCTTTACTCCTGGATCACAAGGAAGAAATAAATCCACGGGGTTAGTGACAGAAGTTATTTTAGGTCACGGCTATACAAAGTACAGGCCAGCAGCTTCCGTATCAGCTGGGAGTTGGAAATGCAGAATCTCAAACCTTGCCCCAGCCTGAGAGAATTAGAATCTGCATTTTATCAAGCTCCCCAGGTGATTCATAGTCATGGGATAGTTAATATCCTACACAGTCATTAACCTGCAGAGACTTGAGTCTTTACAGTGGACTTGGGCTGGGGAGACAGTATAATGTCAAAGAAGAGAGACTGGAAGTCAGAAGTGAGTTGGGATTCTGTCCCTGTCACTTGCTAGCAGTGTGACCTGAGCACAGGACATAACTTCTCTGATCCTCCACTTTCTCCTTGGAACAGGAGCCACAGCAATGCCTGAGAGCTAAGCCCAGCTTTAGCTTTATCTGGAGGGCCAGATAAAGCCCTTGGTTTTACCCATTTCAAGCCAGGAGCAAGTAGGCAGATTATATTTTAAAATTTAATTCTTGGCGTATTAGAGAAGTTGCCAGAAAATGAGGTGTCTGCCTTCTTAAGAAAAAGAAGCTCTTACTGCCAGGGCTGTTCCAGGGTATTGAAAGTGGGCCCTGCCCCCAAACCACCAGGAAGGTGGCCTAACGGGAGAAATAGGAAGATGCTGGACAGAGGCCAAGGTCACGCGTACAGCCAACCCTGAACCACCACCGGGGAGTCAGGGGCATTCCGTGCTCCAGCCCTGGGCCAGGCTGCCTTTCTCTGGGTCTTTAAACGCCCCTTCCAGGCTGCTGCCAAAGTCCGTTTCACACTGAGTGCTTCTGGATACGGGCCCCAAATGCAGTTTAAAGGGTGCAAACCCACAAGAAGATGGTCTCTCGTCACCCGCAAATGACTCAAGAGCCAAGGGAGACCCTCTCCAAACCGACATCCCAGTCAAGACACGAGCCCCCACCTCACAGAAAGTTATCACAGCTAAACCGCCCCGGCCCTGCTCTGGCGAGTGAATTGCTGGTGCATCTGCAGAGCTCTCCGTGATGGACATAACTGGTCCCTTGCTCCTCTTCCTTCTGTTAGCTTTATTACTTTCTTCTGAGTGAAGAAAAGGCTTCAATAATTTTTAATACCCTCTTGGTATGTGTTTACACAATTTATACCAGTTGTCCTACGCTCTGGTATAAATCTGTATTCTTTGGGAGCAAACAGGAAAGGAAGCATCGTTTCACAGGGGTAGGAAGGCAGTCAGAGGCAGCCTGCACGGGGGCGGCGGGGAGGAAGCTGCGCGTGAGCGCTGGCAGATGTCTGGAGAGGAGGGAGGCTGACTCTGCTGTACCCGTCACTTGCTTTGTTGCCCAGACCTTGTGGCCTTCGTGCTCTGAGTCTCTGCAGCCGGTGGATAAGCACTCTTCCAGCGGGACGCAGCGTTTGGTGACAGAGATACTGTTTCCTGTGACTTCCATCGTGTGCTGAGTGTAGCAGTATCTGGTCTCTGTCAACAGAGAAAATATGTTTTCCTTAAGATGGGAAATGTTAGCCCAGCCTGCGTAGAAGGAAAACAACAGGAATCTCAACACTCTAATTCCTGGAGAGACCTAACAGCACATAGGATGTACACCGCATCGAGTTTATGTCCATTCTCAAAGTTCTCCTTGGAGAGATTCCCTTTGCCGTGGTAGCAGGACAGCCTTCAGAGAATATTGATCTCTTTGCTCTGTGGGATCCCCATAAACCAAGATGCAATGGTACCACTCCTTGCCTTTCAACAAATTTTGCCACTGTACTGATTTTTATTTTTAGGGGGTAAGCGATTTGGAGGGATGATTTAGGTGGTGAGAATCAGAGCAATTTTCAGGAAGATGAGTGGATAAAGAAGTTCAAAGAACACAGGGTTAAAAGAAGTTAGGTAGGTAATAGTGGTCTTGTAGGAGATAAAAGACTATAGCAGAGGCTGGTATGTGTGCGTGTGTGTGTGTACCAGCTAGTCAAAAGGACAGAACAATTAAAACTGGATTCGTTGTGTCAGGAGAAAATGACTATAACCAAAATAAAGAACTTCTTGCCAGTGAGCACAGCTGGGTGCTAGGATGCATTACAGAAGACAACTAAGCCAACAATGAAGATTTTCCAAAACTGAGGAGCTTCCCTTCTCCCTGGCATGATTTCAGTGCCTTTCTCGGATGACAGATAAGCCCAGTGATGGGAGATTCCAGAGGTCCCTCTGCATCTTATGAGTCTGAAAGCTTGAAATTTCTTTCAAAATTCCTTGGGGAATTTTTTATTTGTAATTTAAAAACCAAAGAAAAATGGCTTTGTCAATGTAATTCTTTAAGGCCTCCAGGCAGCATTCAGCTTTCTAAGCCTGGGATTTAGGAGAATGTTCTTGCCCTACTTTCACATTAAAATAGAAAATGAATAATTCTTAAGAAATGTCACTGAGCTGTTTTTCATCCATATTGTGAACCCCACTTTGCATGCCTTACACATTTTGGATATTTAGGGACTAATATGGAATTATGACCTCCTATGATATTATTTATTGGGCAATAAAAATTCCTCCCACCAGATTCTTTCACAATTTTGGCAGCTTTGAACCAAAGTATGAATGTCCAAAGAAGGAAGCTTAAGAACTTTAGGTCCTGAGAATGAGCGAATACAGACCACATTGACACATCTCAGGTTGTGACTGTCTCCCCAGACACCCCCACTGACAGGAAGCCTCTGATTGAGTCTTACTAAGGTCAGCAACTTCCCCAGTGGTGATGCTGTTGGAGCGTGTGGCTGGACAAAATTTGTGTCAGTGCTGTCCCCAAGCTGCACCCCAGCCAGAAGTTTGTCAGTTGCAATCGGGTTGCAGCAGTCCCAATCTTGCTCAGGATCCTGTGGAGCCCCAAATTTTTTAATATCGGAGTGATTGTTTTTCTGATGAAAAGGAGCCAGCAGCTCTCCTCTGATTTTTTTTTTTTTTTTTTTGACAAACGAAGGCCAGAGGCCTGAGAGATTTACCACGTCTTCCAAAGAGGACTGGTTTACTTCTTTGCTAGCACACCCTTGGACCTTTATGGCCATGACAGGCATATCTTTCCTACCCCCACCCCAACTTCAAATGTTCTAGAAAGCAATAAAATCAGGAATGTTCTTATCTCCTGTCTCCTCTTCCTGCGGACAACTAGGAGCAGATGCCAGAGGTTTTATTGCTCCCAATGTAAATCTGAGCAGATAAAATCATAGGCTTATGGAAAAGTAAATCACTACATAACTTCAGTCTGGGAAATTAAGTTTGTCTAGCAGTGAATTATCTTGTTTTAAGTGAGCCTTAAAATAAAAATTGGTGAACTTGATATGACTACTTTTTTGTTCATGCTTTTCTGTCCATAACAAAGTCTCTTATTAATCTATTAATGGGGAACTTATTCCATTGATTAAAAGTAGAGGCAACAACTGATGAAAACATTTTTTCAGGAAAATATGCAAAACCCTAGTACCTAATAAGCCAATTCTTGCCATTCTGGAGGGAGAAAGGAGATCAGTGATGACTCTGGGTAAGAATTTTTTCTTATAAAACTTCACCAAGTCCAATCCATAAAACAAAGACATTAATATATTGCGAACACTGCCATCCCTTCCAGCAGCATAGACCTCAGTCCTGAAGCTGAAGTCCCCCAAAAGAATTCATTCCACCTCTTATCATATAAAACCCCTAGGTGAGTTATGAAATGTTAATGTGGAAAAAGTTTCTGTGGTTAAATAAGTTTTGGAAATGCTCAAATAAAGTTGAACAGGCTTCTTTAGCTTGCAGTTTATGAGAGCCTTTAATATGTGTTGTGATCTTGTGATCTCCAAGGGTGTGTTGGGGCAAGGGGGAGGAATTTCCCAGGTAGAATCAGGTGGGCCACATGTGGCTTATCGCTGGACCTTAGTAGCAATAAAAACCGAGTTTCAGCCACAGAGCATTGTTCTCCATGCATTTTGAATAATCCTTGGGTTAGTAATGAGGTTATATGAGAATGAAGCCTGCTGATAACCTCACACTAAAAGGATTTCAAAGGCTTTTATCTAAAAGATAAAGGATGAATTTGAATTTCTACCAGGTTAGTTTCAGCCTCTAAAATCTCATATTCTGCAACTGCATGGTATTCCCAGAAGCTGTGAAACAGAAGTCTTTTACCGTGAGACTCACAAGCATTCAACTAAAATCAGAAATGGGAAGGAGAGCTTAATCGACTACTGGAAAATATGATTTTCATGAAATTCACATACACACAGACACACACAGTCCATAACCTAGTTCCGAAATTTTAAAATAATCTGAAGCTAAACTGCAAATATTCATTTACCCACCAATACTCAGTTTCAAATAAAAGAAACTGTAGTTAGACAAAATACACATAAGATGATTTGAATTAAAATGAATCATTAAAAATGCCCAACTCTCTGGCCAAAGGCTTCCTCACCACTCAATTATTCTTTGTGGCTCTACTAGTTTTAGTTTCTTTATAAACTATATAATGATTAAAGTGATGCTAGAGGAAAATTTTTCAGGTGCAAAATTAACGAGAGGAGAATAACTTTAATAATATTACAAATTAATAATATATTTGAAAATAAAAGGCTAATGACAGCTACCTGTATGCTCCCTGCACCAATTCCTTAGTGCACCCTGCTCTTTGCTTCCACCACACTCCTGCCGTGCAATGACTATTACCCTTGGTGTCACATTCCGTGCCTTTTTCCCACGTCTGGCCCTCTGGGATCACTGTGGCTCTGGACTCTACTATCTGTAATCTCCTCTGGGGAATTCTCCACCTTGGACTTCAGAGTTCTGTGTTTTTCTAGATTTTCTCCTACATCTCTGTTCTCCTCCCTTCCAACACCTTTCCTAACCTGAATGTCGATATTCTCCCATGTTCTGCCCTAGCTCTCTTCTCACTCAAGTGCCCTCATCAAACCTCCGATGCCACATGTTCAGTCTGAGCTATAGAACCAAATTACCAACCGTCTCCCAGACACGGCCAGCATCACCGCGCACCTGACATGTCTCAAACCAAGTGCATCATCTCCCTCCCCCTTGCACCTGTCCCTCTTCACGTGCACCTGTCTCAGGAAGGGGCCTCCTGCATGCAGTGTGGCACCTCCATCTCCAGGTATTTGGACTAGAAATTTAGAATTGGCTCAGACATCTCTCCTCAATGTGGAGCCTCCAAGTGCTCTGAAATGTCTCCATTACCCACCTAGTTTTTTCTATTCTGTTTTCCATTTCCTCAATTCAGGACCTCATCGTTTCCTGTTTTCTTTTTCTCCGATCTCTCTCCTTTCAAATGCAAGGGTGGGACAACCAGCAGATATATCACCGAAACAAAGGTCAGATCATGCCAGTCACCACCTACGGAAGCATGAATGACACCGAATTGTCAAGGAGTGCTGACTGCTGAATTGCTGGGTTTGTCTGGCCTACCTAGTGGCAATAGGTAAGCCCTCGCTCTCTCTCTGCTACTGAAGCTGTGTGTCAGTGATTCGAGTAATTGTGCTTCCTGATAGAATCATCACTTACATTTATAACTCAGGGCTTCGCGTTTGAAACTCAGCCCTTATAACTCAAGGTTCTCCCTGATGAAGGCCCCAAACTATCTCATCATTGCCTACTATTAATACATACCTCGAGACACCAGACCACAATTTTTTGACCATTCTTCACAATGAAAAATTTCATGCATCCTCAGCTTGGTCTGGATACTTTTTCCTGTCTTCTGTATTTGGACACCTAATGTTCTTCAAGGCTCAAGCCAATGTGACAAATTCCATGAAACCTTCCCTGATTTTCCTCCCAGCCACATAGACATTGATCTTGTCTTTTCTCCATGTTGCCACAGCCCTTCTTAACTTCCTTATTTTGTATATCTCACTTTCCTTCTAGGTCAGAGTTTTTCAAGCTTGACATGATTGACTTTTTTTTTTAAGGTATATTTTTGTTTGTTTGTTTGAATTAAATCTTTTATTTTTAGATAATTGTAGATTCACATGTGTTTTTTAGAAAGAGCTCCTGTATCTTTTCCTAAGTTTCCCGAATAGTAACACACTGTAAAACTATAGTACGATATCACAATCAAGATATCAACATTAATGCAGTCAAGATACAGAAGATTCCCTAAGCCACAGGATTCCCTCATGTTGACCTTTTACAGTCACACCCAATTACCTCCTGTCCTCACCCCTTCCTTAACCTTTGGTAACCACTAATCTTAGTGTTCCATTTCTATAATTTTGTCATTTTGAGCATGTTATATAAATGGAATCATACAGCATGTAATATTCAGGAATTGGGCATTTTCTCTCAGTCTAATTCACTAGAGATTCACTGGCTTGTTGTGTGTTTCAATTGTTCATTTTTATTGCTGAGCAGTATTCCACATTATGGACGTACCAAAGCTGGTTTAACCATTCACCCACTGAAAGGACGTCTAGGTTGTTTCCACTGTGGGGACATCATTAATAAAGCTGCTATGAACATTTGTGTAGGGGTGTCTATGTGAACATAAGTTTTTATTTCTCTGGGATAAATGCTCAGAAGTGAAATTGCTGTGTTATATGGTAGTTACATGATTAATTGTCTAAGAAACTGTCAAACTGTTTTCCAGAATGTCTGCACCATTTTATATTCCCTCTAATAATGGATGAATGAGCTAGTTTCTCATCCTTACCGTCATTTGGCACTGTCCCTATTTTTTATGTTAGCCATCCTGAAAGATGAATAGTGATAAGTCATGTTTTTAACTTGCCTTTCCTAAATGGCTAATGATGTTGACTATCTTTTCATGTGTTTATTTGACATCTGTTTATTTTCTTTGGTGAAATGTTTGTTTACATTTTTTCCCATTTTTAAATTATGTGTATTTTTTTACTGGTGAGTTTTGAGAATTATTTATATATTCTAGATAGCAGTCCTTTGTGAAGTATGCAATATGCAAATATTTTCTTCTGTTTCGTAGTTTGTTTCTTCATTCTCTTAGCAGGGTCTTATGCAAAGGAAAAGTTTTATATTTTGATGAAGTCCAATTTATTCCTTTTTTCTTTTATGGGTCATGCTTTTGGTGTCAAGTCTAAGAACTCTGCCTGGCCCTTGATTAGTAAGGTTTTCTCCTGTGTCTTTTTCTAAATGTTACATAGTTTCCCATTTAAGACTGTGATTCATTTTGAGTTAACTTTCGTAAAAGGAGACATGGGTCGAGGTTCATTTTTTGCCCATGAATGTCCAATTCCTCTAGCACCATTTGTGGGAAAGCCCGTCTTTCCTACATTGAATTGCTTTTACATCCTTGTCAAAAATAGGGGATATTTTTAAGAGTCTATTTATCTGCTCTGTTTCATTAATCTGTGTGTCTATCCCTCTGCCAATACCATAATCTTGATTACTGTAGTTATATATTGAATCTTGAAATAGAGTATATTGATACCTCCTACTTTATTCTTCTTTTTTACAATTGTTTTAGATATTCCAGTTTCTTACCTTCCACATAAATTGTAGAATAATCTTGTTTTTATCTATAGAAAAAAATTGCTGAAATTTTGACAGGAATTGTGTTAAACCCACATATCAATCTGTGGCGAACTGATGTTTTACTATGTTGAGTCTTTTAATCCATGAACATGGTAAGTCTTCCCATTTATTTACATTTTCTTTTATTTCTTTCATTGACGTTTTATAATTTTCAGCATACAAGTCCTATACATGTTTTGTTAGATTTACCTCTAAGTATTTAATTTTTCTGAGCAATTGTAAATGGTACATTTGTAATTTCAGTGTCCATATGTTAATTGATAGCATATATAAATACAATTGAGTTCTGTGTATTTATCTTATATCTTATGACCTTGCTGAACTCATTTATTAGTTCTGCATTTTTTTTTTTTAGATCTGTTGGGATTTTCTACATAGAAATCATGTCATCTCTGCAAAACGACAGTCTTATTTCTTCCTTTCCAATCAGTATGCCTTTCATTTCCTTTTCTTGTCTTATTGCACTGGCTAGAACATACAGAACTACATTAAATAAAAGTGGTGAAAGCAGACATTTTGCCTTGTTCTTCATCTTTGCAGGAAAGCATTCAGTCTTTCACCATTAAGCATAATGTTAGCTTTTTTTAATAGATGTTTATTTTAGGAAGTTTCTCCCTAATCCTAGTTTTCTGAGAGGTTTTATTCATGAATGGTGTGAAATTTTACCAAACGCTTTCTTTCTTTTTTTTTTTTTTTGCACTGGTTTATATGAATATGTGATTTTTCTTCTTTAGCCTGTTAATATTGTGGATTACATTAATTTTAAAACTTTAAACCAGCCTTGTATCCATGGAATAAGCCCCACTTTGTCATGGTGCATAATTCTTTTTATATACTGCTAAATTCTATTTGCTAATATTTTGTTGAGAATTTTAGTGTCTGTATTCTAAAGAATAATAGATTGGAATTTTGTATTTTGGGGGGTTTTGGTTTGTTTGTTTGTTTATCTGTTTGGTATTGTCTTGATCTGGTTTTGGTATCAGGGTAACTTTAGCTTCATAAAATGAATTGAAAAGTGTTTCCTTCTATTTTCTGGAAGATTTTGTGTAGAATTGGTGTTAATTCCTCTTTCAGAATTTGGTAGAATTCTCCAGTGAAATCCTTTGGGCCTGGAGAATTCTTTTATGGGAGTTTTTAAATTATAAGTTTAATTTTCTTAATAGTTACAGAGCTATTTAAATTATCTATTTCATTTTCAGTGAATTGTGATACTTTGTGTCATCAAATTTATGTTGAAAAGTTTTTCACAGAATTCCCTTATTTTCCTTTCATCCTTTATTACTCTAATGTTTTTCTTCATTGATTTTTTAATTGACAAATAAAAATTGTATTTGTTTATGGCATATAACAATGTTTTGATGTATGTGTTCTCCATTGATTTTTGCTCTTAGATTTATTATGTCCTTCCTTTTGCTTAGTTTTGCTTTGTTTTATTTTGTTATTGGTTTGTTTGTTTTTACTCTTCTTTTTCTAGATTCTTGAGATGGGAACTTCTTAGAGAATTGATTTTACTCTTTTCTAAAGTGTGCATTTAGTGCTATAAATTTCTGTCTCAGTGCTGCTTTTGCTGTGTCTCATAAATTTTGATATGTCTTACTTTCATCTTCATTCAGTTCATTGCCTTTTCAAATTTCTCTTAAAGACTTCAGTTTTGATCCATGGATTATTTCGATGTGTGTTGTTTAGTTTCCAAGTGTTTAGTGATCTTTCTGTCCTAATTTCTACATTAATTTCATTGCGTCAGAAAACAGTCTTGTATGCTTTCAATTTTTTCAAAATTTTAAGGTTTGCTTTATGGCCCAGGATATAGTTTACCTTGGTATGTGCTCCATGGGTGATTAAAAAGAATGTTCATTCTGTTGTTGTTGGATGGAGTGTTCTGTAAATGTCAATTAGATTTTATTGGTCAGCAGTGGTGTTAAGTTCTTCTATATCTTTGCTGATTTTCTTTTTAGTTGTTCAATCAGTTGTTGAAAGAGTGGTGCTTAAGTCTCCAACTATAATTGTAGATTTATTTATTTCTCCTGTCATTTATACCATTCTGTTTCATATATCTTTCAGCTCTGTTATTTGGTGCTTCCACATATAAGATTACTATGTATTCCTGGTGGATTGGCTCTTTTGTCATTATATAATATTACTCTCTGCCTCTGGTAACTTTGTTTTCCCTGATGTCTTTGGATTAATGTTTGTATGATATCTTTGTCCATTCTTTTACTTTTATTTTGCCTACATCATTATTTTGATGTAAATTTCTTATAGATGATACATACTTGGGTCATGTTTTTTTAGCACATTCTGTCAATCTATTTCTTTTAATTGGTGTATTTATACCATTTATATTTAAGGTAATTACTGATATGGTAGGACTTAATTCTGCCAATTTTTTTTGTTTTCTGTTTGTTCTTTTTCATTTGATTCTCTGTTTTATTTTTTCCTGCATTCCTATGTGTTACATAAACAATTTTTAGAATTTCATGTGATTTATCTACAGTGCTTTTGAGTATGTCTTTTTGTACAGCTTTTTTTTGCTATAAAGTATTGAATTATATGCATAGGCATCATCATTTTACCAATTAAAGTGAAGTATAGAAACCTTACCTCTCTTCAAATCCTGCTGCCCTCTCTCATTTATAATATAATTGTCTTAAATAATCCTCTACAATACATTTAGAACCACATCAGGTAGCATTATAATTTTAGCTTTAGCTGTCACACATAACTTAGAAAACTCAAGAGGATAAGGACTATCTATTGTATTGTAAATGGCATATTTTTGTTTACTATGCTCTTTCTTTCTTTCTGATGTTCCAAGTTTCCTTAGTTTATCATTTCCTCTCTGCACAGAGATCTTCCTTTAGCTATTCTTTAAAGGTAGGTTGGCTGACGACAAATTCAGTTTTCCTTCAGCTGAGGATGTCTTAATGTCCTCTACATTGCTGAAGATGTTTTTCTAGATATAGGATTCTGCACTGATGACTTTTTCCCCCTGCCAACTGTTGAAAAATATCATACCACTCACTTCTGGCCTCCACAGTTTCTGATGAAAACTGCTGTCATCCAACTAATTTTTCCCCTCTAAGGTGTTTTTTCTCTTGCTATTTCAAGACTTCTTCTTTGGTTTTAGTTTTTAAAATTTTAACTATTATGTGTTTTTGTGTGGATTGCTTTAGTTTTATCCTCTTTGGAGTTTGCTCAGCTTCCTGAATCTGAAAGTTATTATCTTTTGCCAAACTTGAAAAGTTTTTAGTCATTGTTTCTTTGAGTACTTTTTTCAGCCCTATTTTCCTTCTATTGTTCTCCTGTGACTCATTTGTTATAGTCCACAGATCCCTGGGGCTCTGTTCAGAAACTTTTTTCAGCCTATTTTCTCTCTGTTGTTCAGATTGGATAATTTCTATTCTATCTTCCAGTTCATTGATTCTTCCCTCTGTTCTTACCATTCTGCTGTTTGAGCCTATCTACTGAGATTTTTATTTCAGGTATAATATTTGATAGTTCTAAAATTTCTATGTGGTTCTTTTTTATATTTTCTATTTCTTTAATAAAACTCTTTCATTTGTTTCAGGTGTGTTTGTAGTTACTTATTAAAGCATTTCTATTATGGCTGCTTTAAAATCCTTGTCAAATAATTCTAACATCCCTATTTATCTGAATGTTTATATTTATTGATTGTCATTTTTCACTGAGTTTGAGATCTTCCTGGTATGACAAGTGATTTCTTATTGAAACCTGGACAATAAGGTTTATGTTGTGACACTCTGGAACTTATACTGTCTGCTTGAGAGTGGTAGGAGTGCTTCATCAATGCTCCCCATGTGGCCTCTATTGATGCCATGAGGTGGGAAGGGCACATTATGGCCTCATTACCAATAGGTCATGGTAAAGTCTTGACTCCCCATTAGTCCTCCTTTGACACAACCTGGGGGAGTGGGGTAGAGGCACCTCATTGTTGCTGGTGGAGGTAGAATTCCAGGCCCCATCACATGGTCTCCTCTGATATTGTGGGGAGCCATCATTACTACCTGGAGGGGAAAAAAGTCCCCTTCCTTGTCCTTCTTTGATACCATCCCAGCAGGAAGGTTAGGGCACCTCATTACAGCCTGTTGAGGATGGAAGTCAAGGCTCTGCATTCAGCCTTTGCTGGTATGGGTGGGACTACAATTTTTTCTGTGGTGTTTGGCTGGAGTAGACATCAGGCAAACACCACATAAACTTTTAGGCAGTTATTGTCTAAAAGTTTTCTGTCTTTCTAGGCTGCCTACTTCCTGGTCCTTTGGCTTGAGAGAGCAAACTTTTGTTGAGGTTTATTCTGTCAGTGCCTATGGTATTTTCAAATTGTTGACTTCTTCAGCTCCAAGTCTAGAACATATGAGACAGAAAGAAAACTCAGTGAATTCACCACTGTGTTGTTCCTTGGGTCCTGAAGTCCCTAGCTAGTCTGTCATTTTATCTCCACCTTTCAGAATCTTTTTATTTTTACTTTGTTTTGTTTGTTTTTAAATATATAATGTTCAGGATTTTTAGCTTTACTTAGCAGGAGGAATAGAAATACATCTGCTCCGTCTTTCCAGAAGTGGGATTTCTTCGTGCTTCTGACATTTTAGGCTAGATAATTCTGTTTGAAGGAACTGTTGTGCGCATTGTAGAATATTTAGCAGCATCCATGGCCTCATCACTAGAAGCTAATATCACCCCCAATATGACAATCAAAAATGTTTCCAGATACTGACAAATATCTTTTGGGTGGGGGAGGGGAAATTGTTCCTGGTTGAGATCTATTGTTTTAGATTATAATCTTCTTGAGAATAAGGTCCATTTTTGTTAGTGTCTGCCTTCCTCCCAAATTATAACACAGGGGCTTGCACAATATAGTAGGTATTTAATGTATTATCAACAGAGATGGAATGGGTAGGAAGGATATATCTAGCTGACCTCTTCCACTCAAAGGTGAACCAAATTAAAACATGTTATTTACTTCTATGATGTCTCTAACATCTTTTCCATTCTGTATTTTGAATGGTCTCATCAAATTTGAAAGTAAAATAATACTACACTTATACCAGCAGTGCAATTTTTCATATAGTAATCACTTTGGAAAATTATTTGCCAGAATCTACTAAAAGTAAACCAATGTATATTCCATGAATCAGAAGTTTCACCCCAGATATATATCCAACAGAAATTATAAGTACTAGAATGTTCATAGGAACTATTTGTACAAACTCCAAAAATGTCAGTTACTGATAGAATGAATAAATTATGGCATATATTCACATAACAAGGAGAATGAATGACTTACAACTACATCCAATAAAATGGATGATCTCATATAATATTGAAAGAAGTCAGACACAAAAGAGTATATACTTTATGATTCCATTTCTATAAGGAACCCAAGAAGAAGCAAAACTAATCTGTGGTATTGGAAATCAGGAGGGTTACTATATTAGTTTGGTAGGGCTGCCATAAAATCTTACAACAGAATGAATGACTTCAACAAAAGTTTGCTCACATTTCTGGAGGCTAGAAATTTGAAATCAAGGTGTTGGCAAGGCTGGTTTCTTCTGAGACCTGTCTCCTTGGGCCATCATCTCCCTGTGTCTTCATATCATCTTCCCTCTATGCCTGTCTGTGTCCAGTCTTTTCTTACAAAGACACCAGACAGATTGGATCAGGGCCCACATGAATAACCTCATTTAACCTTAATTATCTCTGTAAAGACCCTATCTCCAAATGCAATCACATTCTGAGGTACTGGGGGTCAGGACTTCAACATATGAATTTGGAGGGGGACATAAGTCCGCCCATAACAGTGTCCCTTGGTGGTGGAGAAAGTGACTGAAACAGGCCTGCAGGAGCCTCTGAGCAGCTAGAAGTAGTCAGTTTCTTAATCCAGGTGCTACTTAGGTGGTGTGTTCAATTTGGAAAATCCATCACACTGTTTACTATTCAGTATGTATATTACACCTCAATTCAAAGTTCAGTAAAGTTGAGAGTGAAAGAAAAAAGAACGTAAGATGAAAGAAAATAGGCTTAAGAAAAGGATGAACTACAAATTGAGCTGCAGATAGACTGAATTATTTAAATCTTGCCCTAATTAGGAATTATTACATGGTCTCTGGCATCCAGGCATCAGATTATTCTCTTGGTTTTCCTGCTTTTATCAATTACTCTCCATAGAGCCCTTAAAAAGAGATGTTTTCTTCTCTTGTGCCATGTAAGAAAATCCTCAAGGCAGAAATTAAAAATAAATAAATATTCATCAACCTGATTGAGTCATAACTGGTATCCTTTACCCTACAGTCAGCACCTCTGGAGGAAGCTGCTAGATATTTTGCTGTTTTGTTGTTTTTTTTTTTTTAAATCCACGTTTCTTAAGGACAACTGACACCCTTGCTTGAGAAACCTCTTTTAAAGCAAGTCACTGAAATTCAGAAAGCAATGTACTTGTTACCAGGCAAAGCCCAAAAAGGTAGTTGGGAAGGGATGTTAAGGTAGTGAGGCTAAACAGGACTTCACAGTGGACAGTGGTTAAAATAAAAGTGAGCAGGCAAAAGCAGCAAATGGATGCTTCCTATCCGAAGCAACTGTATTAACAGCAAATATTTGCACAAAACACTGCAAATTGGAGGTTAGTATACAAAAAAATTATATATCTTGTATAGGCTGATAGAATTTAAGGTTTAAAAATTGCTGGAAAAGTTCTGAGTAAAGAGTAATCCTGAGAATGATAATGCCAGCTGAGATGGAGAAGCCTGTATCACCTTACCAAGAAACAGCAGAAGGAAATTAAAATAGCCAGGTAAGATGAAAATAACAAAAACCTGTGCGAAGGCACGAGCTAGCAGGGCAGAGTGGATCTGAAAAACAAGGTGCCAGAGAAAGGAAAAGCCCGCTGAGTGGAGCTGGACGTTCTGTACCTGTTCTCCCCTCGAGGCAGTTGCTGATTCAAAACTTGCACAGGTGCAGAGGCTGAGACACCAAACAGAAAGCCCTGAGAAGGGGCAGAGAAGTAGGGCAGAGCCTTTATCAGTGTCAAGGGGATTGGGAGCACAAGCAGGAGTTCAGAGCTAGCAGGGCACCGGGAGAGAAGGGAGGTGCAGGGAAGTGAGACGGGAATCTCAGCATAGAATTCCAGGTTGGCACTTACTTTCCACACTTGGAAAAATATCATCCCATTAACTTCTAGTTTCTCTTGTTTCTGTCAATACCAAGTGTGGGCAAGGCTGTGCGGCAATTGGCACTTGTGTGCACTGCTCTCATTAGAGCGTAACTTTGGAAAACTGTTAGGCGGTATCTGGAAAGCCAACACTTACATGCCTCGCGCCTAGCAGTCCCACTTCTGGGAAAGACTGGCAGAAATGCATACATACATGTACCAGAAGACAAGACGTGCATAAGAATGTTTGTAATATTCAAAGGCTGGAAACAATCAGATGTCCATCAACAGTAGAATAGGTGAATTCTCGTATATTCATATAATGATCTACTATACATCAGTGAGAAAGAATGACTTATAGAAACATGGGTGAATTTCACAAATAATGTTTGGAAGCAAGAAGTACATTCTCTGTGGCTATATTTTTATGGAGCTCAATGGTAGTGGTCACAATATTGTTATCTTTTGGAATAGAATATAATTACCGGGGGCCTGGGGGCATCTGGGCCCTATTGCTTCACATGGGCGGTGGACACATAGCACGTTCACTTGGTAAAAATTCATGACCTGTTCACTTTCCTGCATGTATATTAAACTTTGATTAAAAATTACTTTTAAAAAAGGAGGAAATCTAAGACTTCCACTTAGCAATATGACAGTAATATGACAAGACAGATCATCTGCAAAGCCATTTTAATACATAGCAGCCGGAAGTGCTGTATAAGATACAACCAACACCTTCTGTAAATCAACAAATGCATTCTCCAGAAGGGAAAATACCAAGGACCAACACTGGATAAGGTACTGATTTTTCTATCCTGGGGTGGAGAAGAAACATTAAAATAAACTATAAGAAGTTGCAAGGCCTTGATGAGATTTAGAGATAGAATAGAAACCTCCTGTGAAAATGGTAGAAACCACGAAGGGCTATATCCTAAATGTAAAATTGCCTAAAAGAGAGACAACCCCATCCTTACATTAAGTAAAACAAAAAAGGTCGTCTGTCTCAGCCTGGGCTCTGTCTGAAAAAGTCAACAATGAAAAAGCCTTTCCTGAAAATTTGCAACTGTGGTCGTGTCCTCAGTTGAGCCGGGATCACACTTATATTTCCTGCTTGTAGCAGGAACCATCAGACAACTGATCTAGAAAGAGCCATAAGGGACAAGTCCAGCTTGTTCTTTCCTTTCACAGAATAGTGAGCAGCACAGAAGCTGGAACCAAACAGATAGGTGTCCTCTATCACAAGATTTCTCTTGTTCTGATTTTATATCAGCAATAATTTCAAATGAAGATTTTGCCTTAGAGGGAAGCACCTGTACTTCGTAATTAAGGAGGGACATAACATCCTCGGCTTAGGTGTCTTCCACAGAACAGGCTTTTTAAAAACTGTAGGCCGGGCGCAGTGGCTCACGCCTGTAATCCTAGCTCTGGGAGGCCGAGGCGGGTGGATCGCTCGAGGTCAGGAGTTCGAGACCAGCCTGAGCAAGAGTGAGACCCCGTCTCTACTAAAAATAGAAAGAAATTATCTGGCCAACTAAAAATATATATACAAAAAAATTAGCCAGGCATGGTGGCTCATGCCTGTAGTCCCAGCTACTCGGGAGGCTGAGGCAGTAGGATCGCTTAAGCCCAGGAGTCTGAGGTTGCTGTGAGCTAGGCTGATGCCACGGCACTCACTCTAGCCCGGGCAACAAAGTGAGACTCTGTCTCAAAAAAAAAAAAAAATAAATAAATAAATAAATAAATAAATAAATAAATAAATAAATAAAAACTGTAATGTTTTTGACTTGACATTTAATTCCACAGACTCTTAATAACCATTCACAGTCCCTCTCTCAAAGAGCTTTTAATCTTGCAGCACAGAGAAAAGTCATGGGCAAAACGACGTGAATCCAAGCACGTGATGTTCAATTCTTATTTTACTTCATTAGTGCCTTCAGCGGGTCCCTCACATGATGTGATTGGAAGATCCTTTCCCATTCCAGTTCACAGGAAATGGAACAAATTCATAATGAGTGGCTGATGAAATTAAAGCTGTTGCAAAGGAACAGACTGAACAGAGCCAAGAGGATGAAGCAAGGAGCATCAGCTATGGAGGGTGTCGTGAGTCCTCACTTCTAGGGATGGAGTGTGGCACCACGACTCTGGGAGCACCAGGGGCACGTGTGATGTAATAAGGAGACCATGCTGGCATCACACACAGTCTGGAAACGAGAGTGAAGGGAACCTGGGTCAGCTAGAGCTACGGCTGACTGATGCCACCATTGCCGTCAGAGTGATTCCAGCCCGGACAAAGCCCTCTTGATGCTTATTTGGCCAAATGATGCTTCACAACGAGTCTGCCGAATCCCCAAGCATCACTCCCTAAGATGACACCATGTGTCTATGCACCGGCACATGACTGAGTTTAGCCTTTGAAAATTCTTGAAATTCAGTGAATCCCCTAAGCAATTTGGTGTGGGGGTTTATTCCACATAGATAAGATTAAATGCACAAAATAATTTTCTCACTTTCAACCAATTATTTTCACATGATGTGATGATTAAGACCTAGTTCAACACGTCACAAAAACAGAAAACCAGGCATGTGTCAGAAAGCCATGAGGCCTTTCCACAGCAGCTTCTGAGCTGCCTTTATTAAGCCTGTTAGTCGTCCTACAGCTGCTTCAGACTAGCAATAAACTGAGAAAAATCTATGACACATTTTATATCTTAATCTAATAATAAAATGGCATCATTTTCATTTTTATTGTCATAAAAATCTGGAGAAAACCCAAAGGAATGAACAGAAGGCTCACGGGAAATGGGACTGATTAAGCTAGAAGCTGAGTGGGGCTTCACCTCTTCTCGGGTTACGGCTTTAAGTTCCCACTCCTTACCTGATGCCCAGGGTCCCACAAAAATAACACGGCTCCTCTACTTTGCTTCTGTCCCTCTCGGATACGAACTAGTTGCTACTCTCAGGTCAGGTCTCTCCCTGTCCACTGAGCACACGTGGGGCATCCTGTCTCCCTACCTTCCCTCTGCGTGACTTTCCGGAAGGTGTGCCCTATTCAAGGCTCTCCCTCCGTCTGCAGGTTCCCAGCGCATAGCGCTTTCACCGGCCACCGCAAGCCCCAAATAGCTCTTCTTCCCTTAAACTCCCACCACACTTAATGCCATGTTTCATTTGGCACTTGCCTTTGTCCTGCTATTTTTGACATTTGATATGTTCAGATCTTATCTCCCCAGCTAAACTGCCTGTCCCTTGAAAGAAGAAACCAGATTCCTATCTGTCACTGCATAAATCCCCCCAGGGGCCTGGCGTGGTGGTTTTGTGTCATGAATCTCAGTGCATGACTTTCTGTGTTTCCCTATAAATTTAAGGACAAAAAGATAAAAGTGGAAGAAAAAAAAGAGGAAAAGGATAAGTTGTGTAGAGACTACTCTGCGATACTTTGAAAGGATAGATTTTGACCTCAAAAGAAAGCATCAAGACGGAACTTCCTCTTTTCCCAGACAGGCATTCAAGCAGAGTGCTTCTGATCACCTGTATTTTCTGTGTGACAGGGACATACTTGTATATCATCAGACTTGGACGGGGGTCCTATGTCACATGGCCCAAAGGCCACAGAGAGCACCAATTCACGTTCCCTCCTTTTCCTCTGTTTATCTCTGCTAGCGTACCGCAGAGCTAAGTCAATAGTAAGAGAAGCATAGCTACCCTTCGGTATGGTCTGAAGGTGTACCCTCAAATTCACATGCTGAAACTTAATCCCCAATGTGATGGTATTAAGAGGTGGAGCCTCTAAGAGATGACTAAGTCATAAGGGTGGTGCCCTCATGGATGGGATTGGGGCTTTTATAAAAGGGCCTGAGGATTCCTTCCCTTCCCTCCCTTCCACCCTCTTCTGTCCTTCTGCCTTCTGCCCTGTGAGGACAGGGTTCCTTCCCTCTAGAGGACATAGCAACCTTGGAAGTAGAGAGTCTGGCCCTCACTAGAACCTGCTGGCACCTTGATCTTGCACTTCCCAGCCTCCAGAACTGTGAGAAATAAATTTCTGTTGTTTATAAATTACCCAGTCTGAGGTATCTTGTTACAGCAGCACAAGTGGAGTGAGCCATGCTTCCTGTACATTAGCTCTGACCATTGGTGGCAGTTTCAAAAGCAAATTGACCAGCTTTGTCCCAGCAGGAACCAGGTTACTGAATATACAAGCAAATCATCCTGATTTTGTCCAGAGTCATAGTTTACAATGGCTCTCAAATTTTGCTGCATATGAGAACCACTTGGGGTTAGGGGGGCTTTTAAAAACTCTTATGCCTAGCCACACCATTTAAATATGACTCTCTGGGAAAGGACCTGGGCATCAGTGTTTTCAAAAATTTACCAGGTGATTTCGAGGTGCAGCCAAGCTTGAGAAGCAGTAGTTTAACCAGGTCCATTAGAGCATTCATTCTGCGCTGGTACCATCAGAAAACACTGGCCCATTTGGAAATGAGCAGTGCCTACAGGAGGCAATAGAGACAAAACTTATCTTGGATTACCCAGATGGCTGGATATCTAGCTTGTGATTAAGCCAATCTTTAGTTTCTCCATGTTTTTCTCTTCTCTGTGGTCTCTTGGGGACCCCGTTAGCATCTCTACCTAAAAGTAAGCAAGAGGAATCTAGACATGATGACACATTTCCCTGTCTATTAGTGAGTACAGAAACTCCCAGGGGTTCTTGCTTTTGTTCATTACAATCGACTGGGATATTTAAAAATACCCATGCAAGGCCCTACTCGCAGAGATACTGGTTCAACTTGTGTAGAGCTGTGGTTCTTAACTCATCACCTGGAACTCTTTAGAAATGCAAATTCTGAGGCCCTATCTCAGACCCACTGAATCAAAAACTTGGGTGGAGTGGGGGATGGGGGTGGTAGAAGAAATCTATGTTTTATTAATAAGCCCTTTAGGGAATAATGATGATGTTGAAGTTTGAGAATCACTGGCCTAAGCAAGGCACAGGTATCAGTGACTTTGTAAAGTTCCACAGGTGTTTCTACTGGGCAGCCTAGGTGGAGACTCCTGAATTAGGTATTAATAGTACTGGCTTGGGCAATTGACATTGGCCTTTTAATTTTGGTTTCATGCTCTCCCAATTTCCAGTCCTCCATGAGAAAGAGAGTACCATTCATTGGGTTGAGTATGAGATCTCTTGCACCATGTTGAAAAATAATGGCTTTGGTATTATTTGTTAAGTCATTTCAACAAGTGAATGAGATCAGCAGTGAAACCCATCTTACTACTCACTCAAACATCTGCCAGTAAAATGCCCCATCCTCATCACCCTCCCCCCAATGAATCAACTGTCCTCCAAAATAAAACAGCCAATTAAGAGTGATTCATAGACAAATATAACTATCTTTTTCCTTTGATAGAATAAAAATATATGGATATGACAGATCTTTCTCCTTTTGAAATGGGCCTTTGGGTAAAAATGTCGTGCTCCAATTGGGCATCCATCTCCTTCTTCAAAGAGAACTTAATAGTTTAAAAAGTTCAGGGTTTTTACTTGTGCAATGATGACATTTATAATTCTAAATTCTAGAGATGGCATGAAAGTCTCTAGCAAGATATGTAATAAATAGAATCTTTATATGAACATCAATTCATACTTTACATGAAAGAGGTTACTGTGCGCTGACTAATGCCTCAAAGAGTAGCAAACAGGCTGGCTGTTCTCTTGATCTGCATTTGGCTGGGCCTGAGGGTGTGGGGGAAAGTGTCACTTACCTCCTGTGGAGCTCCAGAAATATATGAGAAAGGGTGCAATCTTATGGATCAGTTTATGTCTCTATGAATCTTTGATAAGTCACAAAAAGATCTAATAGCCTCAGACAAGAGGAGCAGTTGAGATGGCAAGCATGCCTCTCTCTATATTTGCACCAATGTCAAAGGGCTATTCATTCATGGACAGCTCTGGGGACCACAATCTGTCTACTCAAAGTTTACCTCGAGGACAGTAGATGTCCGGAGCCCATCGGTTGCACTCATAGTTGTCTGCTGCCTTTTCACAGGTGAAACATTTAAATCCACCAGGATATGGTGTGGCTACAAAAAGGATCAAGAGAAAAGATTAGTGTTTAAGACTGAGCACAAAATCCTATGAAGTTAGACATTTTCATTTTTTAAAAAAGGATTCTCAAGATAGCTTGGCAGTTTCTTATTTGTTTATTATTTTCAATTATTTTTAAGACAGGGTCTCGCTCTGTTGCCTGGGCTAGAGTGTGGTGGCATCATCATAACTCACTGCAACCCCAAACTCCTGGGCTCAAGCGATCCGCCTGCCTCAGCCTCCCGAGAAGCTGGGACTGTAGTTTTTATAGAGAAGGGGTCTTACTATGTTGCTCAGGCTGGTCTGGAACTCCTGGCCTCAAGCAATCCTCCCACTTTGGCCTCCCAAAGTGCTGGAGGTACAGGCATGAGCTACCGTGCCTGGCCTTGGCAGTTTCTTAAACTAAACATTCAACTACCATATGACTCAGCAATTTTACACTTGAGCATTTATCCCCGAAAAATGAACACTTATATTCACGCAAAAATCTGTACACAAACATCCACAGCAATTTTATTTGTAATAGCCCAAAACTAGAAACGACCCAAATGTTGTTCAGTGGGTGCATGGTTAAGCTGTGGTACATCCATATGTGATGTACCACAGTGTAGTCAGCAATAGAAAAGAATGAACTATTACTACATTCAACAACATGGATGGATTTCCAGGGAATTATTCTGAATAGAGGAAAAAAAAGCCAATCCCAAAAGAATACGTATTGTATGGTTCCATTTATATAACATTTTTTAAATAAAAACATTTTAGAAATCGAGATTAGGGGCTGCCAGAGGTTAGGGATGGCAGGGGTGTAGCGGGGGAGCCTTGGAGAGAGGGAGGTGTGAGGCCGACAGGCGGGATCCTTGTGCTACTGAAACTCTTCAGTGCACTGACTACACAAATCCACCCACGTGATAAAATTGTGCAGAACTAATCAGACACACATATAAGAATACATGTCAAACTGAGGAAAACTGAATAACACTGTATCAATACCAATATCTTGGTGGTGATTTTATTCCATAATTTTTCAAAGTGTCACCATTGGGTAAAGGGGACATAGGATCTCTCTGCATTATTTCTTACAACTGCATATGACTCTACAGTTATCCCAATAAATTTTTCAATTAAAAAAGGCATTCTCTGGATTTCTAATAATTTACTCTGTGTGTCAATTTATATAAACTTGTCAGCATGTAAATATAAATATTAGGTTGAACCATTAAAAATTTCCTGATGTTTGACCATTTGGATCTACAAAAGTGGCAAATTCTCTAGTTCAGTATAGTATTTTTATCTGGTCAGACTCGACACAGTTAAGAATCCCTGGGGATAGTAAGGATCAGCTAAGTGAAGAGTCTTCACTGCTAAAATATATGCTGCCTGTGCAGAAGTGACCCTCCTAAGGGGCCTCTCAGGCCCATGACCATCCTCCCTGGGGCAGAAGACTGAGGGGACATGGGGACATGGACACACCTAGGCTACTAGCCGCAGCCTGAGGCCTGAGCCATTCCAGGAAACCCCCCTTACCTATTCCCTCTCTCCCCACTCCTGAGTTGCCTCTTCCTGACTTCTGAGGGGACTGTCCTCAGGTGCCATTTCTCTTCCATTAAGCTCAGGTGGGGAGGTGTCACGTGAGAGCCACGGTTCGGCGAGTGCCCCACACACCCAGGCCCTTCCCTTAGCATAAGGATGACAGCCAACAAGCAATGCCAGGCCCAGTTGTTCCCTGTCCTCTTCGCCAATGTGCTTCTAATTGCTTCTTGGCGCTAATCATTTGCTTGCTTTGCTACTTAGAGTTTTGCTCTTAATAAACAAAACTTGCGCATTTTTTAAAAATCTGTAAAATCACCTGGCCTATTTGAAAGCTGCAGACACTCAAACAGTTCATCTGCAGGAGCCAACTGTTCTCCCTCGCAGATGGCTGAGCCTGCATAGCCCACTGGTGGAAATAATCATCTCAGGGTAAATTGCTTTGCCCACATGGAACCAATTAGGTACATTATCAAAAATAAATGAAGGAGAAGGCAGCCGCTTAAGGCCAGAATTACGAGCCAGATATAACTTTGATTTTCACCTTGCCTAGATTAGCTGCCCATCCATGGACTTGCTTGCAATATTTCACAGAGCTGACTGTGACAATAAGTAATAATGTAGCATGATCAAAACTCATAAAATGCCTAGAAAAGACAAGTAACTGGACCTTTTTATGGGCCCATTGGAAAGTTCTATGTTCCTCCAAGTAGTTGGTGACTTAAATTCATAAACAGAATGATAGAAAGTAATGATAGAAAGTAACCTTCTTACAAAATGATGGAAAGCTTACACATGGCCATCCAACCACTTTATTTACATGAGGCAATTTCACTATGGGGAAAAATGCTCTCCTATCATATAATTACAATAAAATAGAAGTAAAGTATTTTGTAAACTACAAATAAGTAATTTATATGTTTACATTACCTGCCTAGAAAAGTGGGCTACATTTGAACTGAAACATTCTATTTAGGTGAGTACAGGCACTTGATGCAGATATTGCATTTTTTAAAAATTGAAGGTTTGTGGCAACCCTGTGTTAATTAAATCTATGGGTGCCATTTTTCCAATAGCATGTGCTCATTTCTTGTCTCTGTGTCATATTTTGGTAATTTCCACAATATTTCAAACTTTTCATTATTAGCATACCTGTATGGTGATCTGTGATCAGTGATCTTTGAAGTTACTATTGTAATTGTTTGGGAGTTCCAGGAACCACACCCACATAAGAAGGTGAACTTAATCTATAAATATGTGTGTTCTGACTACGGGACTAACCGGCATTGCCTGTCTCTCTTCCTCTCTTCAGGCCTCCTTATTCCCTGAGACATAACAATATTGGCATTAAGCCAGTTAATAACCCTATAATGGCCACTAAGTGTTCAAGTGAAAGGAAGAGTTGCACATCTCTTACCTTAAATAAAAAGCTAGAAATGATCAAGCTTGGTAAGGAAGGCATGCTAAAAACCAAGATAGGCTGAAAACTAGGCCTCTTGTACTAAACAGCTAGCCAAGTTGGAATGCAAAGGAAAAGTTCTTGAAGGAAATTATAGGTGTGACTCAGTGAATACATGAATGATAACAAAGTGAAACAACCTTCTTGCTGCTACGGAGAAAGTTTGAGTGGTCTGGATAGAAGATCAAACCAGCCACATCATTGCCTTAAGTCAAAGCCTAAGCCAGAGCAAGGCCCTAACTCTCTTCAATTCTATGAAGACTGAGAGACATAAGGAAGCTACAGAAGAAAAATTAGAAGCTAGCAGAGGTTGGTTCATGAGGTTGAAGGAAAGAAGAAGCCATCTACACAATATAAAAGTGCAAGGTGAAGTAGCAAGTGCTGATGGAGAAGCTGCAGCAAATTATCCAGAAGATTTAGCTAAGATCACTGATGGAGGTGGCTACACTAGACAATAGATTTTCAATGTAGATGAAACAGCTTAATACTGGAAGAAGATGCCATCTAAGACTTTCATAGCTAGAGTGAAGTCAATGCCTGGCTTAAATGCTTCAAAGGACAGGCTAATTCTCTTGTTAGGGGCTAATGCAGTTGGTGACTTTAAGTAGAAGCCAATGCTTATTTACCATTCTGAAAATCCTAGAGCCCTTAAGAATCATCTTAAATCTACTCTGCCTGTGCTCTGTAAATAGAACAACAAAGCCTAAATGACAGCACATCTGTTTGGTTTACTGAATATTTTAAGCCCATGGTTTAGACCTACTGCTCAGAAAAAAAGATTCAAAATATTATTGTTCATTGACAGTGCACCTTGTTACCCAAGACCCTTTTATGGAGATGTACAAGGAGATTAGTGTTATTTTCATGCCTGCTAATACAACATCCACTCTGCAGCCCATGGAGCAAGGAGTAATTTTGACTTTCAAATCTTCACATTTGAGAAATACATTTTGTAAGGCTACAGGTACCATACACAGTGATTCCTCTGCTGGATCTGGGCAAAATAAATTGAAAATCTTCTAGACAGGATTCACCATTCTAGATCCCAATAAGAACATTTGTGATCATGGGAGGTTAAAGTATCAACATTAACAGGAGTTTAGAAGAAGTTGATTCCAACTCTCATGGATGACTTTGAGGGATTCAAGACTGCAGTGGAGGATGTAATTGTTGATGTGACAGAAATAGCAAGAGAACTAGAATTAGGAGTGGAGCTTGAAGCTAGGACTGAATTGCTGCAATTTCATGATAAAACTTGAATGCATGAGGAGTTGATTTTTATGGATCAACAAAGAAAGTGGTTTCTTAAGATGGAATCTACTCCTGGTGAAGCTGCTGTGAACATTGCTGGAATGACAACAAAGGATTTAGACTATTACAGCAACTTAGTTGATAAAGCAGCAGCAGGGTTTGAGAGGATTGACTCCAATTTTGAAAGAAGTTCTACTGTGGGTAAAATGCTGTCAAAGAGGATTGCATGCTACAGAGAAATCTTTTGTGAAAGGAAGAGTCAATTGATGTGACAAACTTTACTGTTGTTTTAAGACATTGCCGCAGCCACCCCAACCTTCAGCAACCAGCACCCTGATCCATCAGCAGCCATCAACATCGAGGCAAGACCTTCCACCAGCATAAACACTACAACTCATTGAAGGTCAGATGGTCACTAGCAGTATTTAGCAATAAAGTGTATACATTGTCAACAAAGTATGTACATTGTTTTGTAGACATAATGCTATTATACCCTTAATAGACTACAGTCTAGTGTAAATGTCACTTTCCTATGAACTGGGAAACCAAAAAATTTGTGTAGCTTTATTGCAATATTCCCTTTGTTGTGGTAGTCCGAAATTAAGCTGGCACTATCTCCTAGGTATGCCTGTACATGCCTGAAGAATTAAAAAACAAAACAAAACAAAAAAACTAAAACCAAAACAGGTCCCCAAATTCCAAAGCCATTCAATATTCTTACAGATATTTTAATTAGCTTATTTTTATAAATACCTCTATGAGGAAAACCATACAAAATATTTTAGGAAATTGTCTTGATTGGATACATTAAAAATAGCTTTCCTATAAAGTTTAAAATAATATATAAATAACTTTAAAAGATAAGACTTTAAAATAGCTTGTAAAATTTGAAGTACAATGATCAAAGTAGAAGTTTTGAAAAAAAGGTTATAAAGAATTTGTCAAAGAACAGCATTTCTCAAAAAATGATCATCATATTCACCAAGGTTTATGACTGCAAGCTAGCTACATCACTTCAGTTTGCATGATTAATTCACTAGGGCATCCAATTTTATCATCTGTCACTGTAGCCAGTAAAATTTTTGGCTGGAACAGTGAATTAGTTATTCCTGCAAACTTTCCCATCAAAGAGGTAAATTAAGAACTTAATTAAGAATGAAGGTTGACAATCCAACTGCTCTAAGAACAAACTTATTGAGATGCTAACACTGATAAGATGTAGTGTTCTCAAATTTACATTATTTAATGGACTTTTCAAAATGATCATTTGCAAGACTAGTAACATATTAAGTTAAACCCTGTCATTTCTCACATAAGTATGCCTGGACTCAGAAATCAACCCAATGTCTATCGAAATTTATATAGGAGCATGAACTAAAATATCATGATAACAAAATGAAGCTTTGCTTCAAATCATTTATCTCTGAATGAGTTTATCAGCACATATCATTGGCAATTAACCAGATTATCTCATTTCTGGTGAGTATGATTTTAAAATCTACAGCCTCCTATTTGTGCACAACTTTAATATCTGCTTAAAGGAGGTCTTACTGACTCTTGGCAGGTATAAATGGTCAGTGAATTATCACACTTTGTTTAGTGACAAATCTCTGCAAACATACTCAGCTTTAAGTGGCTAATTATAGTACAATACCAAGTAAATGGTTAAATTCTTCCTTCTGGAAATATTTTGCCAAAAATAAGGTCTACAGGTGAACAACTCTCCTCAGTAACTTGCTAATTGATACTGCATCTGATAAAGAGGTGTTTTTAAAAAGAACGGAAGGTTTCTAAGAGATGTGCTATTTTCTTCTTTGTTACTTCAAAGCATTAGAGAGCAAGCAGAGTTTCAAATTGTTGTGGCCCCAGCTGTGAATGAATCTAATTTGGCTCTTGATCACAGAGTTAATAAGCTTAGTACTCTGTATTTCAGGGCATAAGTCCTTGGTCCCTTATGAGAAGGTGATTGTAAAGAAAAAAAGAAACGCCAAAGTGCCCAGTTACTTCCTGTAAAATAATCTGTCCATTAACTCTCATGGTCAGCGGTAGTTCAGCCGACCATAATTCATTTGTAAGGCATCAGAAAAGATTTAGTCTTTGTTTCCATCTCTTGGAACTTTTGCCTGGACAAAGGCCTTCAGTCACCAAAAACGTGGTGAAGAACAGACTTGTTTTTGAAAGGTATGCTGATGTGTAATGCATCCAAACTTTTTTCTATTCTTATCAAATCAATTTGCATTGTTTTTAGAAACTGTATACAAATATAAAAATTCTAGACGTCTAATGAATTTATCTTCCTTCTCAGTCTACTTGGCAACAAATTATTGTCAGTATAACTTTGATATGAATATATTTCCAATAAAAAGCATTTCCTGGTACCTGTCTAGAGAGTCCCCTTACCCTCTAAGACTTACATGATACAGGATTGTAAACAAACTTACTGGCTTTATACATGGGCACAAACAAGCCCTCTGCAGGAATACAGTTATGTGGTGCACATGATTAAGGAAAGACTCAAAACATGCAACCAGAGGAAAACTGAATATTCTTAGGAAAGGTTTCTATTCTAAGGAAAGAAAAGGAGGCCATGAACAGGTTGCAGACACTTAGTATCTTAAACTTTGCTATCTCGTGTGATGTCTGACTTCCAAATGAGAAGCACCACTTCTCTTAACAGTACTCTGGTTTTAAAGATTTTTATTAGACTTCAGTATTTTAATCACAAGCTGGTAAGAAATTCATCGTTTTTCACATGAAAAAAGCAAAAAAAAAAAAAAACACCTGCATACGGATTATAGAAAAGAATATTATTGAGGACAGTGCTTTAAGTTTGAAAGCCATAAAGTTTATTTCTTTTAAAGTTTCAGAAACTTCAAAGATTAGGAAACCAGAGAGCAAAAGGAGATTAGTCATGGGATGGCGAATTTTCCCAACCCCAGTTCTAATCTCACTCAAGTTATTATCAGTGAGGGCTGTTCTGGGCCCATGGGAAATGAGTTTACATTTGTCTGGTACAGACAACTGTGTGTCTTCTCACACCTCCATCACCACCGTATTTCCCCTGGTGCAGGCTCCCAGCTTCCATATGTAATATTAATGAAATCTGGCTCACTCACTGACCCAAAGAAAGCTGGTTTTGCCTCCATCTCCAAATTAAGGTGACTATATAAATAATTCAGAATCAAACTAATCCCACACTACCCTCTTATATTCTTTATCGTCTGAGTTCAACAGAAACCTGCTTCTTTGTAGAGATCACTCCATCTAAATGTGGTCTAGTGCTCAAGGACAGAGAACCATGCCATTTAAAACATCAAAGTGTGAAAACACACACCCAAGCTTCTGAAATAGTTCAGAGAAATGTGAAGGTAACACTGATTTAAAGAGGGCAGAGTAAACAAAGTTCTGCCCAGGTAGGAGCTACTCATGGTAACGTCAATCTAAGAAGAATTTATACAGCACTCCTCATGATCAGTTACGGAGACACTAGTGACAGCTTGGGCCCTGATCTGCTGGTGAATCGTCTACTTATTATCTATCCTTCTATCCTTCTCCATACTTCAAAATCATACCAGAAAACCCCACCAATTCTTTACATCTGCTGAGTTCCTTCTCATCAGGCCACCGCTCCATTTAATTAACAGTGGTCACATGAGCATTTTCCATCAACTTCTAAAGACCAGAAGTGATTCTCCTCTGGCTGTCAGGGCTCATCCTTCAAGACCTCATTCTGATATTGACTTTCCAAATAGGAGCCCACCACCTCGGGCACTGACCCACCACCCCACTGAGGCACAAGTCGTGTGTGTGCTTCTTTTGTTCTTGTTTGCTTAAATCCAATCGCCTTAATTTTCCTTCTCACCCCATGTGTACAATCATGGCCTCAGAGAACTTTAGGCGTGAGTCCGTTTTGTGGTCCGGTTACTACTGAGTCTGTCACTGAGGCTGACAAAGAACACCAAAGAAATTGGAAACCCTGGCAATCCACCCTAAGGGACTGAAATCTAGGTTTTTGCTTCTCCAAGTCTAATAAAGAAGTATGTCTGTTTGGAGAATAGAATGAAATATAATCTAGAAAATAGAAAAAGTATCAAAACATCTTCTTTTCATGCATATTATTTTTAAAAAGTTAAAAGTCCTACAAACAC
This sequence comes from Lemur catta, assembly GCF_020740605.2. Classification (NCBI taxonomy): domain Eukaryota; kingdom Metazoa; phylum Chordata; class Mammalia; order Primates; family Lemuridae; genus Lemur; species Lemur catta. The sequence continues at coordinate 72,529,858 of NC_059135.1, forward strand.
AGGCAGCCAGGAAAGTTTTCCATACAATTAACCAGTGGGCACCAAGACTATACTAGTGAGAGGGTATAGTGACAATAAATCCAAAGAAATTATTTGCCGCCTATCAAAAGTATATTTGGAGTAATAGAAAATTAGGGTGGTGTATTTTCAGCACCCCCAGTTTACTGTCTGAGCCAATAGTAACAATAGAAACAACCATTCAATTGCCTGGTATGGGATGGGCTTGGTATTTTACAGATACTATTTCTGGTCCATAAAATAATGCTACAGAGTATGTATTATTTTGCCACCTCAGAAATGAGGAAATTAACACTTAAGAAAAAATTCCCCTAACATTCCTTGAGCATTTACTACATCTCACACTCAGTGCTAAGCGCTTCACATGCGTTATTTTATTTAATCTTCACAAAGTTAGGGAATTTATTTCAATTGAAAAGGCTATGAAGCAACTGAGCTAGTTGCCGACCCAAGGTCAGGTGGACTCCAAGCCCCTGAGCCCTCTGCGTACCACCTCTCAGCCAAACCCTCCAGACAGTAAATATTCTAACCACGTGAGAGAGAAGGAGTCCGACTGGCTGCCTCCACTTTGTACACTGAACAGCTCTGGAAGAGCCTCAGAAGCAAGGACTATGTTTTATTTGCCTTTATACCTTTCATGCCCACCACAATCCTTGACACGCACTGGCCACTCAAGCAATATTTGCTAAGCAGAACATTTCAAAAGAGTAATGTACCTTGGGGCAAAAGCTAAAGGTCAGAACATACACAATATATCCAGCTCTCACTGCAACAGGGGCAGTACAGAGAGGATTCATAAAAAAATAAAAGAGACAAGATAAATACAGAGATGGAGATCAAAAGAGGAAGTCAAACTTCTGTGTTTCCCAAGGTGCAATCCATAGAATATCTGCAGAAGTGCCTGGAATTCCTACTGAAAGCAAACAGCCACAGGTATAGCCTGAGGTATTTGCAGAGGGCAAGGACCTGGGCATCGCCATTATTGTGCACTCCCTAGCTAATTCTTAAACACAGGAAACCAAAAGGCACAGGGCATAGGAAGTTGTGGGAGGCGATTATGCTGAAAGTGAGAATTAGATGCTCAGAGAGGAAGACCAACTATTATCTCACCTATAGAGGACTGATCTTTTACAAACAATCCTCCTCCCGGGACATGGCGGTAAACTTTGATAACTGACTGAGGGCTGGCATGAGTACAAGGGAAGAGTATTCAGGATCAGAGGGATTGCGTAGGGAACAGAGAAAAACAAGCCCAATAATTTGCCTTTAAAAAGAAATTAACTTCCTGTGAAAACATGAGGTTAATGCATAAAACATCTTTTGTTAATTACTTCATCCTCCAATTAAATCACCAGAGGTTTCCCCTGCATTAAAGGCCATTTTTCGACCCACTTCTTATCTGAAATAAAGTGGCATTTCTGCAGCAAAGAGAACAGTCTTACTTGAAGGGTGGAGGTAGATAATGTCCTTCACGGTGAAGTCGCGGGACTGAGCGGCTCTCAGGCAATCGGACAGCAGGCTCAGGAGCAGGAGCCAGGCCAGAGCAGGGGCAGGTCCCATGGCAGGGCGCAGCGTCACTCATGCAGAGGGCCCGGGAGCGGGGACTCGGGGCACCTGCAACAGGAAGAGAGACCCTCTCAGTGCTGAGCTCCCATGTGGGTGAGATGCGCCGGGGAGGGACAGGGAGCTGGGAGCACAGGATGTGGGGAGACACGGAGAGAAACTTTATAAACAGTAATTTTAGAGCACTTAGAACATTGCAGTCCTGATCTGTTCTTAATCAGGTCGCTAAAGCTCCACTGGTAGCTGTCCCTCTCATATCCAGCAGAGATGGCATCAAGAGAGATTGAATGTTAATGAAATCCAGCTATTTTTGCCAGAAGGCCAGGGGATGGCTGTCGGAGCACAACAATAAAGAAGCCAGGGGCAAAAGCTCAGAAGCGACTCCCTGATGGCAGTGCTGGCCTGGCAGGGAGCGAGGCCTTACTGGGCAGTGGTGCCCATGCAAACCTCTGCAGGGCAGACTTTCAGGTCTGGGGAAACAAAGAAATACAGGTTAGTTGACCTCTCCAAAACCAAAAAGTGCCTGAACAACACAAAATCTCCTTAACGTAACTAATATTTGTTGGCCAGGTACTACGGAAGTCCTTTACATATACCAATTCATTCTCCCAACAGCTCTATGATGTAGACACTATATTGCCCCATTTTGAGCAAACTGAGGTCCAGGAAGTGAGAGGAGGCGCTGACTCTTACCCAGGCAGTGTGGCTTTCAAGTCTGCATTTTTAAACACTAGGCGTTGCTGCATTCCTCCTAAGACTGATTCAAGGTGTACAAACAAAAACCGATAAGATCAAGGTATCATGGTAGCACTAAGCAATCACCTACTTCGTCCTTTATCCTGATTCTGTCCTTTGCAGTCAAAATTGAGGACAGTAAAAATCTGTGATAGGGTTGAATTGTCCAGCTTACTTGGAATGCAGAGATGTGTCTTGATTTTTCTATGTGTGCTATTCACTTGCCATCTTCTTGGTTTCCTGTAAAGCTTGTTCTTCCTATTCTACTATTTTTCCAAGCACCATCATCTCTAGTGCTCATGCAAGGGGTCAAGTTTAGATATTCATTTTATTTTAACCTGGCTGAAAAACCATGATTTGGATATTTTGTTTACAGATTTTAATACAAATATTCAACAAGATTTGTAAATAGCATAACAAAATAATTCTAAAATTACTTTGTAAAAACAAATAGACAATGAGTGAATATATTATGAAATAGAAACTCAGTACCAAAAATCAATATGGCCTAATTGGATATTAGAATGTACTATGAAACAATATTAATTAAAACAGAATGATAATGATAGAAAGTATAAAACTGAGGCTGGGCGCAGTGGCTCATGCCTGTAATCCTAATACTCTGGGAGGCCGAGGCAGGAGGATTGCAAGACTAGCCTAAGCAAGAGGGAGACTCCATCTCTACAAAAAAAAAAAAAATGAATGCAGTGGTGCTTCCTTTCACATCCATCTGGCTTTTCTCTGCCAGTGTGGCGAGGTTGATAAGGTGACGCTGCAGCTGAGAGACAGATCTGCACAGCACCCTGTGGAGACATGACTGCACCTTGGCCAACACCCCATCAACACTCAGTCTGCAGCAGAGCTCAGTTTGAGAGTCAGAGATCAAAATGGCATGAACATTATGTTTGTAACTGTAAACATAAATGTGAACAAATATAGCAGACAAAAGACTGGAAAGGAAAATATAAAATAAAGACAGCAAAGACGCAGTGTATTAGTTTGCTCAGGCTGCCATAACAAAGTACTGTTTGCCAAAGTACACAGCAAAGATTCATTTCTCACAGTTCTGGAAGCTGGAAGTCCAGGATGAAGGTGTTGGCAGAGCTGGTCTCTCCTTGGCTTGCAGACAGCTGCCTCCTCGCTATGTCCTCTGTGCCTGCACAGTCTTGGTGTCTCTTCCTCTTTTTGTAAGGACACAGGTCAGATTGGACCAGGGCCCCACCCTCATGACCTCAGTTAGCCTTAGCTACCTCCTTAAAGGCCCTGTCTCCAAATACAGTCACATGCTGCGGTACTGGGGGTTAGGGCTTCAACATGTGAATTTGAGGGGAATATCTTGCAGCCCATTGCAAGGGTTTTTTTAGAGAGCATTTCCTGTCACATGACATGTCACAGTGATGTTTCATAATTGTAATATGTTGTAAATGATCTGAGATGCACAGAGTGCCGTGTGGTCCTGCCCGGGTTGTCGAACTGGCTGCTCCTCAGCACAGGGACTTTCTCTGCCTCAGACACTGGCCACAGAAAAGATCAGGCAGCCCCTGTGGAAGGGGTGGGAACATTCGCCTCACATTCTTCTAATACCTCGGAGAAGGTCCTCCACTGATGCCCTTTGCCAGCTCATTCTGTGTTTTGCCATAAGAGGTGAATGATAGAAACGTCATTGTATCTGCTAAAAAGAAAAAAAAAAATCCAGATCCATGCTGCAGAATAAACTTAATTTGAAGTCACGTATACTCTTACCATATCTCTTATGACCCAAAATATGATCAGGTGGGAGTGGAGAGTCTCTTGGAGTGATATTTAAAAATTTGTCAATAATATTAAGAATGTAGAAACTGATTTTCATACTAAAGTAAAGTAAATAGCAAAGCAAACTCATGGCAAAATTTAAATTTAAATTGATGAGGATTAAGGATGGCAGAACTTTTGTTCCAGTTACTTTTTTGCAAAAGAAAAAAATGGACTTAGAAAACCATGTGGCATCGCTTTAATTTTTAATTTACTCTTCCACTGTAATCGTATGTAGCATTTTGCATTTTTGTTTTATTCCTTTTAATAGTGTGTTGAAATTGCCTAATACGCTTCCCCTCCCCCATTATGCCACTTTTTTTTATCATCTAATTGGCATCTCCAAACGTCTAAGCACAGAAATGAGAGCAAGTGTATACCTTCACAGACCTCCCCTGTGGTAGGACAAACAGCCTGGGCTTGAGAGTAGGTGTTAATTATTAACCTTAAAAAGGGTGCCGATAAAGAGCTCAGTTATAGAATTTAAATTTAGCCTCTCCTACAAGAAGTTTCTCTTTGTAGCTCCTGCCTACTCACCGAGACCTACTCAATGCCAGAATACGCTAGAAGGCACATCATTTTGAAATTTTTCTAATCTTCTTCACACTAGAAACATAGGTAGAAAAATTTTAGTAGAGAATTAGCTGAGCTTGTAAAATACAAAATGAACAAAAAAGAGGTGCCGGTTATTGGTAGGCTGAATGATGCCCCCCAGAGACAGCCCACGTCACATAATCCCCAGGACCTGGGAGTATGTTACCTTACATGGTAAAAGGGACTTTGTAGATGTGGTTAAGTTAAGGAGCTTGAGAAGGGCAGATCACACTGGATTATCCAGGCGAGCCCGATGTAATCACAAAAGTCCTCGTGAGAGGGGGCAGGAGGATCAGAGTCAGTAGCAGGAGATGAAAGCAGAAGTTGGAGAGATGAGGGGAAGAGGCCATGAGCCAAGGAATGCAGGTGGGTTCTAGAAGCAGAAAACGGCAAGGAAATGGGTGGAGCCTGTCCTGAAGCCTCCAAAAGGAACCAGACCTGCCAACACCTTAAATGTAGCCCAGTGAGACTGAGTTTAGACTTCTGACTTCCAGAACTGTAAGGTAATAAATCTGTGTTGTTTTAAGCCACAGATTTGTTGTGAGTTGTTACGGCAATGATAGGAAACTAATACAACTATTTTAAAAGCAGAGTTTTAAACCACAGTATATCCTATTTCTAGAAATAAGTAGAAAATTAAAACCACATTTGTCACTTTCATGGAATTTTAAAAAATTTTCTGAGTTTTGAGTCACTAACAGAAGCGTCAGCTCAAACCACATAAAACTGCCATTTTTATGAGTAAAAAATTGTTGTGTATTGTCAAATTCATGTGGTTCAACCTATAGCTTTTGCAAACAGTACTGACTATAGTATAGAAAATTGAACATTAGATGACCTTGGAGCAGCTGATATAAGGCTGTATGAAAACATCTAAGTGTCTACACACAATACAAGTTATTTCTGTTTCCTGGCTTATGCATTCCGTCTATGCAAAAGTCTCCACAGTGCCCCAGTATCATCTATAGGCTTCAAACTCTTATTCGGCTCCTACACACACATACCTGACTGTGTCTTGCTCACCACCCAGCTCTGAAAAGAGCAGGGCCCATAGCTTTCTCACCTCACCATTTGAAAAGCTTAGTAACTTCTCAGACCACATTGTGAATTGCCCACCACTACCACCAACTGTTAAGTACATATTTCATGTATGGTAGCATATTTGCACGTGAGTGTGTGTCATACACAAATAAGCCATGTACTTTATTTTTCCTTTTCACTTATTCCTGTTTTGTAGGTGAGGAAGTTGCACTCAGAGAGGAGGAGGAACTTGCTCAAGACCCCGTAACTTCCCTAAGCGGGGATTTAAAGCTAGGTCTTTCAGCATTTGTAGCTAGGCACACTTACACCGAGCAAAACTTTCTCAGTGACTTTTTTCATGGAATGCGTGGTGAGGAAAGCTATCCGGTTTTATTTTGGTATAGTTTCACATTAAACATCAACTAGTTGCCAACCTAAGTTCTTTTTTTTTAATATGCAACTTGAAGTCAACATCAGTGCTTCACATATATCAAACACTGCAAGTGACACATTTTTATTAAAGCACTTCTCAACCACAATATCCCTTCCAGTTATTGATTTAAAGGTCTGTCTCTCTCTGCACAGCACTTGCACTAAGCATTATGCATCACTTAATGTCATCAGAAATTAACCTTACTGCAACCTTTGCAGTATGGCTACCCAGCTCCAAGCCTTCATTTCACAGCGTGTGTTGAATATATGTGAGTCACACACAGAGGATAAGAGCTGGACTGCCTGGGTTTGAAACCTCACTCCAACACTTACTTCCTGTGTGACCTTGCATCAGCTACTTAACCACTCTGTGCCTCAGTTTCCTCATCTGCAAAATGGGGATCATAATACTACCTACCTCAAAAGTATATCATGAGGATTAAATGAGGTGATGTTTGTGAAGCTCTGAACAGTGTCTGTTGCACAGTAAATGGTAGGTAGTATTCCCTAATCTTTTTAATATTGTTTTGTCCAAAACCAGTATAGTTTCCAAAGTGAAAGTAAATATGGTGCAATAACTTTGTTCAACACACAACTCACTTTCCTTAAGTCAGAAAAATACAACAATCTTGCAAAACTACTAAGTGTGACAAATCAGGACTCCTATGTCTCCTCTACCTCAGCATCTGCCCCATGGCCACCAAGGCAGGGGCAAAGCCACTGGGGAAAGAAGGAGGGTACCTCCCACCCCACAGCACTTCAACATGCCTGAGACTCATGCAGACCCAGGTGACTCTCTGCCATCCCTCATCAGTGACACAAACAGGTGGGTGGTGCCCTTCTATGCCCTCCCCATATCACCCTCAGCCTACTCTACCAGGCCTACGTTCTACCCCATGACCCTTAATATCTGCTCTAATTAGATTTTACTCAGATAAAAGATGTTGACGGCATTCAGGAGCACATCCCTTTGTATCCCTTCCCAGGCCCATGTCCTGTGCATGCACACGCAGCCCTACTGCAGGATGAAGTCAAAGCAACTACTTCATTCCCTACAGAAGATCCATCTCTACTTGCTGTAGGAAAGGGCAAGGGAGATTCTTTAGGCCCAATGTTTTTAGTACAAGTTTTCAAATTGGGGGGATTCAAATACTTTTTTAACCATGAATCTCAAATTGAATCTTAATTCTCCCAATACATTTCACTTATGAAATTGTTCCTTCTTGGGGAAAAAAAAAAAAAGTATGTCTTTTCCAGGTTTATGTATGATCAGAAAAAGGACTGGAAGGATAGGCACCAATATGATGTAGGACTTAGGGAAAGCTTTAATATTCATTTGCATGTTCAAACAATTTTTATGAGCACGTATTATTTTATAAAGAGAAAAACCATATTTTTAAAATTTTTTTTAAAGAATGAGTTGACAGAATAATGTCCATTTTTATGCACAAATAAGTCAGCTTTTCACCTAAGGCCAATGAATATTACCTCAAAAATATTCATATTTCTTCTAAAATAATAGATTCAGTATGAGACAGCCTGTTCTCCCTCCGCCTCTTACCACACCCTTCCTTTGTTTCCTAGTCTTACTGCTCATTGTAGCAGAACCTGGGCCAATGACTAAGGTGCTGACACCTTATTGGGAGATGCAAGCCCAAGACAACTAAGGCAAAGAGAAAAAAGAAGTGAAGCTAGAAAACATGAAGCATTGTGATCCTAGGCTACTATACTGCTCACCAATTCACAAAACGCCACAAGATAGAGGATTGAGAGGAGGCCTGCACCCAGGTGTAGTCCAGAGGAGAAAGGAGAGAGAATTCACCTGCCTGGTTTCCCACTGATCAAGCTTCACTCCACAAAGAACTCTCTCCCTCAGCTACACTTCAGCAGCCAGAGAGGAGGGCCAGCCCAGTGTGGATGGACCTCTGATCAAGAAAAAGAAAGAAGGCACCTGTCACAGAAATCTGAGAAAAGCACTTAAAGCTGGTCCCTCATGCATTTGTTATTAATCCTTGTAAACACCACATTGTCCTTTTCTTTAGGATTTATTATTTTTACTTTTTAAAAAATTTTTATTGAGGTAAGATTCACATAGTGCAAAATTCACCATTTTAAAGTATGCAATTCAGTGAGTTTTGGTATATTCATAATATTGAGCAACCATCACTATTGTCTAGTCCAGAACATTTCCATCATCCCATAAAGAAACCCTGTACTTAGCATTCACTCCCATTTCCCTCCTCCCCTCATCCCCTGGCAACCACTAATCTACTCTCTGTCTCTATGAGTTTGCCTATTGAGAACATTTCATGTAAATGGAGTTATATAATATGTGGCCCTTTGTGTCTTTGGCTTCTTTCATTTACCATAATGTTGTCAAGGCTCACTCATATTATAGCATTCATCAATGCATCATTCCTTTTTATGACTGAATAATATTTCATTTGTGGATATACTGTATTCGTTTATCCATTCATCAGATGATGGAAATTCAGGTGGTTTCCACTTTTGGTCTATTGTGATGTGAATAATGCTGCTACTAACATTTATGTACATATTTTTGTGTGGACATGCGTTTTCAGTTTTCTTGGGTATATAATCAGGAGTGGAATTTCTGGTTACTATATGTTTACCTTTTTGAGGAACAACCAAATAGTTTTCCACTACAGCCACACCATTTTACTTTCCTATCAGCAATAGATGAGTGTTCCAATACCTACATCCTTGCCAACACTTATTTTCTTTCCTCTCTTTTATAAAAAATTATCTCTATCCTAGTGAGTGAGAAGTGTATCTCACTGCAGTTTTGATTTGCATTTCTCAATTAACTAATGATGTTGAATGTCCTTTCATGTGCTTATAAGTCATTCATGTATCTTCTTTGGAGTACTGTCTATTCAAATCCTTTGACCATTTTTTAATTGGGTTATTATCTTTTTATCATTGAAATTAAATATAGAATATAGAAAGAACTCTTACAAGGAGTGTCCAGAAAGTACCCAGCCATTGTTAATATAACAAGAACAGTTATATGGTTGGATATTTTCCAGACAGCCCACGTAAGAGTTTTTCTATATTCTGGATTCTAGACCCTTTTCAGATAAATGATTTGCAAATATTTTCTCTCCTTCTGTGTTGTCGTTTCACTTTCTTGATGGTGTCTTTTGACCCACAAAAGTTTTTAATTTTGATGAAGCCCACGCATTGCTTTTTATAAATATGGATTTGGTTCCCTTATAAAAGTCAAGCCCAACACAGCAGCACTAAAAAGAAAAAATCTGTGTATGTTGCACAGTAAAATAACTTATCTATTTTGTAGTAACCACAGCAATCTTTTCCACCTCTCTTTTCTATGAGAAAAACAGGATGGGCAGGACTGTTTATTAATATCACCGATTGCTTATATTCCTGCAGTAAATCATGAAGCACCATTCACTCTATTAGTATTTTCTAGGAACTAAAAAATGAAAGATGAGTGACATGCATTTGCAATTAGCCTAACAGTTACTGAAATATGGGCTCTGCTGAGGGGATGCATCTTTATAGATGCTCAGTAGTCTACAGAGCTTTCATCCCCAAACCTCACAAATATGATGCTGTACATGCCCAGATAATATGAAGGGTCTTTTGTGGGATTTTGATGCTTTTCCCTGGAGTCCACTGTGCCTTTGGACTCTTCTAGACATTTAGAGAAGATATTGCATTTCCATTTTATGATGCAGCTATTTGAATATGCACTGCAGATCCCATCTCCGACTACGGTTCTCTTTATGAAGAAGTACACTCTCATTTTCACAGCTCTGTGACCTTTCATTTGTTATTTATGAGCTTTTGCAAATCTAATACCACTCTGACAGATTTAATTTGTGCTCTAAATTACCTTTGCATGAGTTACTCAACTGCTGGTTTTATTCCAATGGATTACTTGCTACATTCCGAAATAGAAAAAAAAATTAGTTTGAGACCCATTGAACTTCCTCTACTTGGGAGAAAGTTGAGAAGAGTTGTATTCTAAATTTTCACTCCATGGACAGTACTAGACAGCATAAAGGAGGATTTCTATACACATCAGAGAGGCAAAGTGATAGAACCATAATCAACCCAGGTCAAGTTTTACAAATGTACACTGTAACTGCTATTTCATACACAATCTAGAAAATGAGATACTCCCAACCCTTCAACTGGTCACTGGAAGGAAATTAAACACTTCTGGAAGCTACATTGACTTAAGAACCAAGTACTAAGTGACAAAAGCTCAGTACTAAGTAAATATGTAAGCAATGTGAAGCAAAGAACAAATGCAAATCTAAATGTTTCAATGCCATTCAAATTGAAATTTAAAAATGCCTAACATGAGAGCAAAATGGTATTCTGAAGCCTGAAAGATCATGACAAATCTCTATTTAATTTTTAATATTTATAGACTAGGTTTGATGATGCCTTAGTGACATGAAAAGGTTAATTCAGTTTCCAAAAGTATAAACTAATGGCAGGTCTTCCCAAAACTAAGTCTACTTAAATATATCATTCTGACCACAGGCACCTTACCTGCAATTTAGGAATTGCTCAAGATATGTCATTAAAAATTTAAAATTTGCCTGCAAATCCTTTGAAATATGAGTCTACATCCTGTCATTTTGATTCTGGGCCAACATTATTGACAAATTGTCCAGAGTGCAGTGGAAATGACACTGTGATTTCCAAAGTTAGGTCATAGAAGGCAATGCATCTTACACCTTGTGCTCTGGAACACTCCATGCTGAAGCCTGGAGCCGCTATGTAAGCAGTCTGAGTGCCTGGAGGCTGCCATGCTGTGAGGAAGCCTAAGTAGTCCACAGAGAGCTACCGAGACTTCATGAAGAGAGAAAGCTGCCCAGCAAGGCTCCAAACCCTCCAGTCCAATCTCCTCCCCAGTATTCCAGCTCCAGCCACAGTCGGCTTGCAACTGCGTAGATACTCCCAGAACAGCCTAGCCAGCCCTTCCCACATTCCTGACCCACAGAAACCATGAATAAAATGATTGTTACTGCCTCTAGCCACCAAGTTTTGTGGTGATTTATAAAGCAGTAATAGATACCTAAACATGAGGAAGTAGAGCAAAAGAGCTAACTAGGAATTCTGTATTCTAACTGTATTCAGCACGTGAAGATAATTGCATCTTTCAGGACACATGGGTTGCAAGGTACAGAACTCCAAATCAAACAGGCTGTGACCAAAACTGGCACTGGGAGGGAAGGGGGAGAACTTTACTGTCTCACCTACCTGTCCAGTTTAGACATAGCTGGACTTTCAACCTCCTTTTCAGGAATGTCCATCCCTCAACTCTGCTTTGCCCCCTCTTGTGCCTTTATTCTCATCAGGTCTCCCCAAACTATGAACACCGGCAGCTCTCAAAGCATTCCCAAGAAGGCCCTTTCCTAAATGTTTCAGAGAAAGGCCTAAGAAAGGAAGGAGGTCCATCCTCAGACCAATAATTGGCCAGAGGAATGTGCCGTTCCGATTGGCCAGGGCTGGGTCACTAGCATGTAACTAGCACAAGAGCATAGTGTCGACTTCACCAAAATCATGTGGTTTGCAAGTGGGGGAGGTATTGGTTCCCCAAAGGAAAATCGAGGTGTTGTCAGCTGAAAAAGAAAGACTAGATGCTGGGATAGCAAAATCACACAGGTGTCCACTACAATAACAATACAGAGTTTGAAATAACCTCAGTAACCTGGAAGGGCAAAATAAAGCTAAATTTAGCTCAGGTGACTATGTCTGCAAATGCCAGAAGGTGGGAATGTTACCTATTGACATGTTACCTACTGACAAGTGGGAAGGTCATGTATTTTCTTCTCTAAAATCTGAATACCGCTCCATTACAACTTTTCAACCCAAAATATAAGTCTGAAGCAATGAAAACAAAGTTGTGGTGGGCACTTAGACTCCATTCTGCTCTCTACTTCCCCCTTCTTATGGGAATGGTCTTCTACTGACTCCAATCATGTGTCACTACCAGGGAGCTTTGTGTCCCCATGTTGGACATCTGATCCAAGCCAGGACAATCAGAGGTCTTCCTGGATATTTTCAAAACTAGAACTGGAAAAAGACAATCAGCTCTCTCTTGTGTAACATTCAGAAACATGTGTATGCCATTTTCCCACCCATGTGGAGGAAGAAGAGAATGAAGCTTGCTGGCTAAGAAAGACAGAGATAGAAGAGAAAGAGATAGAGAAAAGCCCCAACTATGTTCAACTCTTGCTTCTTTGGCCAATTTTTTTATCTCTTCCTTAATTATTACAGAACCTTTAGTATCCATCCAACAAATATTCCTTTTGCCCAAGCTAGCTGGAGTGGCTTTCTCTCTCTTGCAACCAGGACCTCTGACTCAAAAAGCATCTTCCAAAGGGGTCCAGCCACCAGTTTAAATTTTCCCTTATAATCAAATATATTTTTACATTAATACTTCTTTAAGGCTTATTAACTAAAAGGTTAAAGTTGGTTTTAAAAATGTCAGTAATAAAGAACTAGCCAGAGGTGACCTTTTTTGGACTTTGTAGACACAGATGTTTCATTTCCACACCTACAAGGAGACAGATATTCACACATTTCCAATCTAAATTGAGGATCTATTTGCACTAAAACCAATGTTTTTTAAGTTCATTTCCCTTTTTGGAGCTCCTTAGCAAGGCCAGAGTTATAGGGAAAACTGCCTTTCTCCCTTTACCCAATCTGATTTAAAGGTCAATTGCATCAAAAATGCTTCAATTCCTGAAGGATAAATGATGTCTGACTGAGTATGCCTAGCAATATACCATCATGCATCATTTAACAACGGGGACACGTTCTGATAAATGCATCATGAGGTGATTTTGTCGTTGTGCAAACATCACAGAGTGCACTTACACAAACCTAAATGGTATAGCCTACTGCACACCTAGGCGAAAGGGTATAGCCACTATACTCTTATGGCATCACCATCGGATGTGCAGTCACTTGTTGACTGAAGTGTCATTATGCGTGCATCACTGTATTCACAATTTAAAACGATGTATTTACTCAAGGAGCTATTCTGCTTGTTGGCTGTATGCTTTCTTGCTTCTTCCATCAATCTGAAGTTTCTTGAGAACTGATGAGAAGGCATTTTTTCAAGTGCAAACAGCCAGAAATGAGTGGAGTCAAAGAACTCCCAGGCAGGGATGGAAGACCAGGCACATGTCCGTAACAGCCTGACATTTCTTATTGACTTGGAAGGCGGAAGCAGTTTGGAGAAATTTTTGTTTTTGTATCTTTTATTAAACTCTTTTATAGGTTTAAGAATGTCATGTTTTTTATTTTTTTCTAGGAATGTTTATCCTAGACATATTGCAAAACTGTGGAAGTACAAAATATACTCAGAAACAATATGATAGCTATAAGTGGATTAAATTCCAACCAGATCTGTTCTTATGTTCAAAATAACCCAGTTCCAAATCCAGGATTAGGTTATTAGGCATATGCCTTCCATCTTTTGATCAAAGAAGAGTGATCTTGGTACCATACAATGTAGTCGTCTGTATTTGTAATGATGCATTTTTACATTTCGTCTGCTAGTGTTTTCAAAACTTTAGAAAAAAGAAAGAAGTCCTAATAATAATCATTTGTAAAGCAGACACTGCCTGCCATGAATTCATGGAGATAATCTGCACTATTTCAACCAAGTTTTATTGGCAGGGCCCACTGCGTGGTGTTTTGGGCCACGTTGTTTTGGTTTTAGAGAGCTGGCATGAACATTCTGTTTGAGGCCTTGAGTCCTGTTCATTCTTCCCTATCACCCCTGCCAGTAACTAAGGCACTGCCACCCTCATCCGCATTCTTAAGTGCTCTCTGCCTTTCCTGACCACTTCGTTGTCTGAAAGTCAAATGTAAGCAAGCAACCTTGACCTCTTTAACCTCTTCATGAAATGCTCCTTCCATTGCTTTATGTCATCTGAAGCCCAGCTCACAGCAAAACTACTGCTTCCTCTTTATCTGTCTACAGTGGAGGGTGGTCATTCTCCCAAGTCCAGTGGATCCTGGGGCCAGGAGGAGTCCAGAATTCTTCTTCCTATGGCAGCTTACAAATCACGGCCCTTCCTCTTCACACAAATTCTCCTCCTCATCTCAAAGGCAGACTCAGCTGCCCTAGCTGTCAAGGAAGGTTGGAGAATATGAAGAATATGGCTCACCTTCAACAACAAGCACTTAACCTAATCTTGATTCTCATGCAAGGCTGAGAAGAACCAAGTCATGCTGAATCTTACATCCTACCTTGCAAGGAATAGAGTTTTGAGCATGGCTCCAAAACTCCTGACCAAGTTTTTGTCAAAAGGCCTTGAGTGTTGTTTCCATTTGGCCTTTGAAATAATTCAAGTTGAAGAGAAGAACTGTGACTGCTAGTTTGACAGGTGTGGAGAGCCTTTTCAGAATTTCTTATAGGGTAGGAGAGTCAGCCTGGGCGATCTCTTCAAAACAGTGGCTTACATAAAAATCCTATGGCTAAACCACTATTTTCACACCACCGGGTTCCTTAGCTGCAAACTGCTAAGTCTTAACCAATGTTTCTCATTTGATAAAGAATATGTTTTATAAAGAAATCTACCCACGTACTCATCCTCCAAATCTCTGATCAACCAAAACCTTGAGTTACAAACAGTATGTCTCCTGACAGCTCAAAGACCACCACAGTTTCATTTTTGTGAAAGGGCATTGGGGTTGGCCAAATTAGCCTCAACTATTAATATAACTTGACTTTTCAAACACATTTAAGTAATTGGCCCAGTTATTCAGATGAAGGAAGATTTTCCACACCCTGTGTTTAAAGGAAAAAGAATGTATCAAATAAACTCCCAACTCTGTATCATTGACATAGGAATTCTTCCTTTGTAATGCACCATCTTCATTTACAAGTCTCTGTAAATAATGATTATTAAAGAAGTCTATTATTGTAGCAAATGGAATATAATAAGATCTTACATAGTATTCATTCAGGCAGAAAAGGATGTAGGAGTTATTAATAAAAGAGGGTTGTCCTTGATAATAAAAAATTTTTGGTTTAGCATGTAAATTAATTTCTTTCTTAAGGAAAAAAAGTATTGAGTAACCTCTGTAGGATAAGAAAATTGTTCTCCTTGTTTTTTGTTTTAACTGTCCACTCATTTACCCATTCATCATCCTTTTTGAGGCAGGCATAGATAATATTGTCTATCATGTATGCTATTGTTAATAATTTCATCTTAATTTCCAAATCCTTGAACTCTGGTAGTAAAATCATTAATGTTATTTTTAAAAGGCCCCACAAAGGCAGCTAAGTACATGGGAGGAAATGTTGACTTTCCTAGCATACAGAGAAGAGATGTTACATCTTTGAGTCATTTAGTGAGCATGGAGTTAAATGGGGGTTAAAGTCTACCCCACATCTGTATCCCACCTATCAAAATTCTCCCTTCATGATACAGACTAACATCATCACCAAATAGAAATGTATTTAAGTTCATAAACATTTTCTTTTAAAACTCAAATACCCCTGGAAGGTGACTTTAAGATAGTCCCCGTTCATTGAAAGCTCATGCCAAGCTGATTCCTCGACTTCTACATCCCACCCGAGGTGCAGCTTCCTTTTGGTACCGATGAGGGAGGGAGGCCAAGGCTGGGGGTTGGTAGGGGCTGTCCAGCTGCCCCTCCAGCTGTGCAGATCACCCTGTGCCTCCTGCTCCATGGGGGCAGGTGGTTATCTGTCATGGTATTCCTTCCTCTCCAAGTGCACAACCAACCCAGAATCCATTACATTTTATAAAGAAGTTTATGAAGATAAACTTCTAGGTTCATTCCAGTAACCCAATGAGTATACTAGTAATAATAGAACATTGGAAATGAGAGGGATTAGAAAAGAAGATGTTAAAATTCAATTGCAACAACAAGGATGAACCCGGAGGACATTATGACAAGTGAAATAAGCCAGGCACAGGAAAGACAAGCACTGCGTGATCTCACTATATGTGCATCTAAAATAGCTGACCTCAGAGGCAGAGTAGAATGGTGGTTGCCAGGGGCTGAGGGGGGAGGGGTGAATGGGGAGACGTTGGTCACAGGGTAAAAAGTGTCACTGAGAAGGGCAGAACAAGTTCTGGGGATCTATTGTACAGCATGGTGACTACAGTTAACAACAGTGTATTTCATACTTGAAAACTGCTAAGAGAGTAGATCCTAAATGTCCTCACCACAAAAAAAAATGATAAGTATATAAGGTGAGGGATAAATTAATTAGCCTGATTCAATCATTCCACAATGTATACGTATTTCATAACATCATGCTGCACACCATAAATATATACAATTTTAAAATAAATAAATGAATAGGAAAAAATTCAAAAGCACCATTACTAGAGGCGGATGTATCATGGAGCTAGTAGTGAAGCATATGCTTAGGGTACCTGATTGCACGGGCCCCTGCCAAGGCCCTGTTCCTAATTTTATGGTTGTAATTTTGCAGTCTTTTCCCTGCGGAGGGCTCCCCTCTAAAAACCTGGATCAGCACCCACTGCCCAGAAGGATGCAAAAACAATTTTTACGATTAGTAATAACATTCTTGCTTTTCTTTGGGAGAGGTTAGGTTGATAAATACAAACACATGCTGCCATTCTACTCTCATGGAAAGGAGGAAGGAAGGGAGTGGGGAGATGGCATGCTAGCAAAGGCAGGACTTCTCAGAACTGGGCTGGTGGAATCAGACCTGGAGAAAGCTATTAACCAAGTAACCCCATGCTCTCTGAGTGCCCCCCAGCACTGCCTGTGGGCAAACCTCCCAGGACCACACAGAGAGGAGACAGGCCCAGGGGCCCTGGGGCAATGGAGGTCCAGAGAGAGGCCCTGCATCAGATAACGAGTGCTTTTCAGCTATTCTAAGGAGGCTCAGAGAAACCAGTTCATCTTATCGCCCTAGGAGGGCAGAGGCCTGGCGCTGGGAAGGAGGTCCTCTAAGGGGAGAGGCAGCCACACCCAACAGCCACAAGCAGCCTGGCCTGTAACCACTCGAGGTGCCCCAGGCAACAGAGTGAGGCTGAGGGCACTAACTGCGGAGCTCTGGAGCAGACAGACCCCCAGGCCCCTTTACCCACCCCCATCCCCACTCCCCATCATTGTGAGGGGAAAATAAGATAATGCCTGGAAATCAGTGTGATGCAGTCCTGAGAGCATGGGCTCTGGAGCCAGCCAGCCCAGCCTAGCATCCTGACTGCTGGTGGGCTGGTTTCTTAACCTCTCTGTGCCTCAGTTTTCTCATCTGCAAAGTGGAGAAATTAATCCCTAGTTCATAGGGCTCTTATGAGGAGTAAAGAAAGGAGGGAACACACATAACGCACTTTGAACAATGCCTGGCACCTGCTCGCTAGCTAATATAATTCTCCAAACGGGCTCACAGTGGGCTAGAAAGACAGCCAGTTACCCCTCTGGGTCAAGGCACTGCCAGGAATGCCTGCCTTCCAGTCCAGAAAGGACCTTTGAAAGGCCTTCCAGAAGGCCCTATGGAATGCCAAGTTCTATTATGAGAAAGCAAATGCTTGGGCTCCCGGTCAGACTTTCTGGCTGGTCCCAAGCTAAGATCAGCGTCTTGTGGTGAGGATCAAAACACAGGGCAGGTGAATTAAGTGAGGCAGATTAGGGAAGGTTTAGGGCAACATTTCTTAAATTTGAAAAAATGCTTTTTCCTTTAAAAGGAAAAAAAAAAATGTCACAGACAGAACCTCTCCCAATCCCAGTTAGCTAATTAATACTAATTATGATGCTACTAAAATATATACGGGCAGAAAAGTAGGGTTAAGCTCTTTAAGCTTAAAGCCCTTGTGTTGCTTTAAAGCTAAATAAAAATTGCCAAATAGAAATAAAATTATATTCAAATCTAATACACTAATTGAATAAAATGGAAAATAGCAGCAATGATTAACATTTATCGAGCACTTACTACAGGACTGGACAGTATAAAGTTGCCACTGTTCCATCTTTTTTGACCTACAAAAATGGCAATTTCATATGGCTCCGCCCAGTGTCAGCAAGGCCCTCTCTAAGTGCTTTCTGCAATCCCCACAGTGCCCCTGTGTAGTAGGCGTAATTGTCATTACCCCCTTTTACAGGTGAGGAAACTGGGACACAGAGAAATGAAAGCATACGTTTTTAAATCTCCTAAAGAACTGGCGATGCCTGCGGACTCACTCAAGCAGATGCCGGCGAGTGAGCAGATGCCGCTTTGGGAAGCTCTGACTAGGAGGAATAAAGTGTCCTGGGGATGAGGCGGCACAGGGACAGCCAGACCCAGATAGGAGTGTGGGGGAGTTGGGGGCACTAAGGACACGGAGACCTGTACAGTGTCTCCTGCTGGAGGGAAGGGACCACTGAAGACTGCCTTGACTTGGTTTCCTGATGTTTTTGTTCAGGGCGAGGCAGAAGGAGGGCTCCGCTGCTACTTCCCAGGCAGACAGGCACTGGCCCATGGTGGGGAACCACAGCTAAGGGGAAACCTGGAAAGGAGAGGAGAGGGGAAGGGATGACGACAGGAGAGAGGGAAAATGAAATAGAGAAGGGCGTGTCAAATAAAAGGGGTGGAGTTTTCCAACTTTGCGGCACATTAGAATCACCTGGGAATCCTTAAAAATTCCTGATGCTGGCTCTTATCCATAACCATGTCATTGGTATGGGGTGTGACCTTCATATTAGGATTTTAAAAATGCTCCAATTGATTCTAGTTTGCAGCAAAGTTTGGGAAACTTTAGTATGCTTCTGCAAGGTGCTAGTGGAAAGAAACAGCCCAAAATGCATTCTGTTCTTCCACAGGCCCTGGTAAGCACTGGAAAGTTCCACACACCACTCAGTAGAGGGACTACTAGCACTTGAACATAATCAGAGTGTAACTTATTCCACTAGCTCTCCTCTCTTTATCCTTCCTCTTCCGAGTCTTTGGGGAAAGGAAGTGGCAGGCCCCGACCTATAAACCTCCCACAGCATCCTTCCTGGTGTCTACAATGCTCTGGCCCTAAACCTGAATGGATTCTCTTCACTTCTTTGGTAATGACTTCCCTAAAGTGATTTTCACGCTCTTGAAGGGATTGTCCCAAGTCGCCCTTGAAATGCTCCAGGGTGAAGTACACTCTACCTTTCTGACCTAGTGCACTCAATTTTTATGACAACAAAAGAGACAATGTCCTGAGGCCTCTCCAGGGACAAACACACTCACCATTCCTCTAAATGTAGCCAGTGGGATGGGTGAATTTTTAAGAAAGAAAACACACAACATCTTCACAGGCAACATGGAATGATAGGAAGAGAAAGGTTTTTGCAGACTATAGACTTGAACTTAAACTCTTGCTCTGCTACAAAGAGCTGAGTGAATTTGAACAACAAAATATCCCTGCAGTTCAATCTCCTCATCTGCCGTGGCACAGTGAGATGCCATCAGTTGGCAGGGACCCTGAGCTGACATTTAGGGCTAAGCCTTGATTAAGTGACCTCCTCTCTAAAGGTGGCAAATTTTCCATCTTCCCTGACTTTCTGGTCACTTGTTCTGATGTTGTTCATAGAAGGAAAGCAGGCAGGTGAGAATAAGGCAAAAGGAACAAATACAAGCAACACAGTCAGGAATAAACAGAAAAGGGAATGATACATTCACTCTGATTTCCCTCTTGTAAAGTTAAGATAACATAGTTCCGCTATCAAAACCATACAATTCATGCAGTTACATTGTATCCTGCAAGGTCTTTTTCTGTATAGGTGGAAAGAAAAAAGAAGACCTGAGGAGGCGTTGTAGAGAATTATCCTACAAGAGGCAAAGGAACTCAATCAAAGGTCTTAAAAGGACTGGGATTTGATATGACTGGTTGCTCCAGTTCCCATTTTTATGGTTGTAGGCATCTGAAGTTTCCAGCCAGCCTGTCTGTGCACAGGAGTATAGCAGGCAGTAAGGATAAATGCTACAATGATTCTATCTACACAAAGGCAGCAAAACAAAGAGCCTAAGTCAGTACTGTCCCATAGGACTTTCTGCAACAATGGAAATGTTCTATGTCAGTGCTGTCCAATTTGGGAGCCACTAGCCACATGTGGCTGTTGAGCAGCTGAAATGTACAACTGCGCAACTGAATTTAATTGCATTTAATTGAAATTTAAGTTAATAGCCACATGTGGATGGTGACTACAGTGAAGTTCTGAATTCATGATAAATGAATGAAATCTAGTCTTTTAAAGCTGTGACCTCAGAACCAGTTAGGACTAGGGTGAAGTAGAATGATGACTACCCAGCTAGATACTAACACATCATTACTTAAATCAGAAAATATCACACGATGGCTTCTATGGGAGTCACTCTGGCCTGGTCTTTGATGCTAAGGGGATGAAAAGGAAAGGAAATAGACATGGACATCATACTTTCAGGAGCACCACAAAGAAACACTCTATCCTCACCTTCCTTTCGTAGTTGATGGCTGAAAATGTTAGCTTATGACATGACAAGAATCATTCTACATGCTTCATGTTTGATTCTGTCAATTACCCTATAAGGTTGGTTATTATTTCCAATCCCAATTTTTACTGATGAGCAAGTTAAGGAAGAGAAGGGATAGGTCAACTATCACCCAGGTGGAAAGTGGTAGAGTCAAAATGTGAATTGAGGCAGTCTGACTTCATATGCCAGGCTTTAAAAAGTCTTCAGTCATTTAGAAGTTAGGGTGAATAAAAGAACTGCCTTCGAGAAGAAGCTGCCTTGCCCAGTGTATCCTGGATATGCTAAGAATGTGTCCCTTTAGGGAAAAGTGGTTATTTCGGCTTTAAGAAGGATAAAGAAAGCATGTGAACACGGGGTTCCCAAGGAAGAGGGTGAAGAGAAGCCCAACTCTGGGAGACTCATTTTGCCCACTGGCCATTTTCCCATGCCTGCCCTGAATCTGCTAGTTTCTTCTCAAGTCATTAAAGTCAACGGAAAGATTGTAGATGAGATGTAAGAGTACAGGTCTTGAGAAAATCCAAGGAAAATAAAGTGTTTCTAGTATATGTTGAGAGTTGGTTTCTGTCTAACCCAGTTTGCCTTTACTATAAAATCTAATCCTGACAGATCCAAAGGTAGGTAGTTGTAAAGGGCTATGTTCCCCCATTTCAAACTCTTATTATTACCCGTTTCAGATAGTTCCAAATGTTTGTATTCTAGATAATGCTGTGAGTAACATCCTTGATACTACATCATATGGTCTATTCCCCACTATTTTCTTAGAATAAACTCCCAGACATGGGGGGGAAAGGAAATACAAGACCTTGCCTTGCACTGTTTTGATGAGTAAGAATGCTGAGGGTTTCCCTTCCCGTGGCCCTGGAATTATGTCACAAAGTGGTGGGATAAGTATTGCCCAGGAATCTTTACTTCCCACCCCACAACCCTCACTTGTAATCAAGAGAAAAAGAAGACAATCTCTCTTGGTCCCTTCTTGCTATAGGATTTGATGAAGCCAGAAAGATCAAGTCCAAGCAAAATCAGAAAACTTCTAAGTTGCCCGTCACTTATTACAACCAGTCTCCCCTTAGCCCAAGACTAGGGAACAAGGCATTTCTCCTCCAATATTCATTACACTGTAAGTTCAACATCTCCCAGTAGTAACTCAATGTTCATGGCAAAAGTGCATCATGAATTCCAGATTATTAATAATTATTGGCTTATTTGGGAGAATTCATTTAACAAATATTTACTGTGTCTAATGTATTTGGTACTGCTCTAGGTTCTGTGGTTAGAGAAAACAAAACAGATGAAAACAACATATGATACTCTGGTTCAATATATTTCTGGTTTATCCTAGCTCAGTATTTTTGGAAGAAAAAATTAATTCAATAAAAATTAATCTTGGGGGTCAGTTCAAGATTCAGCTGATTAAATACAGCTCATTAACATTTTTGGCTCAGCATAGTTCAAGTTTCTTTTAGTAGTATGGTCCTTGGGAACTCTTTACTCTAAAATACAACATCAAAAATTCAACACATGAAATCCTTTCTGGCTACTCAGCAGATCTTAAATGCCAGAATTGTTCTGGGCAGTTTTTTCCTCCCAACATGCAATTTCCCCTTGTTTTATTGATCCTACTTTCCAAATATTTTTCACATCAGCCCCTTCTTTTTTATCATGCCTATGGCCTGCCCTTCAATTCAGATGGTTATTTTTTGGTTGGACTATTACAGTAGCTTCTAAACTAGTCTCCCTGTTTCTTTTCTTTCCAATCTTTCTGTATTTTGGTTTTCTAAAACAGAGATATAATAATGTAGTACTGCAGTTAGAAACTGTCAATGGTTCTCACTTCTCACAGGATATAATTTAACTTCTTTATTGGTACATGCAAGGCAGTATAGAGCTATGACAAGGCCCGGTGGGAGAATCTCAAAATAGGCCCCTGGGATTCTGGGGCAAGGCCATGCTATCCACAGTAGTGACATATACCCCTTTTCAGAAAGAGCCCTTGGCATGTTACTGAGCCCTGCTAAAGACAGAATGCTTGCTCATGTGATAACAAGTGACCATGACTCCAGAACTACCCATTATGGTTCTATTGGATGTGCCCAGTCATAAAGGCACTCACACCTGGCAGAGCCCCAGCCAGTACTATTATCTGTGGCTTTGTGAAACGTCTGGTCTACAGGCCTGAGATCCTGCACAGCATAGCATCTGCCCAGGACTCACTTCACAGAAAAGAGAGGCAAGAGACCATGAGATCAAGTGTAGCATCACATACGGCACCACTCAGCATCAGCTGGCCTCACAGAATGTTAGGATTGCCTTTCAAATGTGCAGCTGCAGCACCAGCTCGGAGGCAGCACCCTGAAAGGATGCAGTGCTGTCCTTCAGGATGCAGCACATGCGCTGTGTCGGAGTCCCCCACGTAGCGCTGTGTCCTGAACAGGAAGAACACACGGGCCCCAAGACCAAGGTGTGGAAGCAGGAGCAGCCCGCCTCATTGTCCCTCCCAGGGACCCACCAGGGGATTGTGTGCTTCCCATCCACAAAACCCTGGACTCTATAAGGTGGGAGGTCCTGGTCCCCAAGAGAGCACACTCTTGCCAAAGGACAAGGCAAGGCTCCCACTAAGTGACAAGTTACTGCTGCCACCAGGGCACCCTGGACTCTTTGTGCCCAGAAGCCAACAGAATGCCATGCTGGCAGGGCTAACTGACCCCAATCAGTGGGAAGAGGAGGAGGTGTTTTCACACAAGCAGGTGAAGCCTTGGAGATCTACTTGAGTGCCTCCGGGTGCTTCCTTTCCCCACCGTAACTGTGAACAACACGTGCAGCAATCCCAGGCTGCGAAGGTCATGACTACCAAGGTTTCAGACCCCTGGGAGAGAGTACGTGAGTCACATCATTAGTTAAGCCAGCAGGACTCACCTAGGGTGTGAGGAGCTCGGAATGGACAGTGGAGGAGGGAGAGGATGGGCACTCACTAGAGACCCCAAATTAACTGCAGTGAGGAAGAGACATAGTTTATCTCACTAACCTTCCCCTTCAGAGTTCTCTTTCAGGAAGAGCAGCCCACAGAAACCACAGAGGTGCTGCTCCTTAAATTTGAGTGGAGAAAGAGTCTATGAGGCACAAGCATGAACTGGGGCAGCCAGAAAAAGCCCCTTAGATTTTTTCCTGTGGGGAGCACAGCCAACCATGGCCCTGGCTGCTGCGCTCCCGAATCCATCACGACGTCTACGTGGAGGCCACACTTCCCACAGCCTGCTCCAAGCCAATGACTGAGCATGGCAGGGATACTGAGGCAGGTCCACTGGGAGAGATACAGGACTCTTCTGCCAGGCAACTGTGGCCCAAGCTTAGCCTTGTCAAATGTTCTTACAATTACAGCTTAGTGTAAGACCCTTCCACCCGACACTCTTCCTTCCTTTTTTCCTTCCTTCTTTTCTTCCTTCCTCCCTTGCCTCCTCCTTTCCTTCCTTCCCTGTCTCCATATTTCCCTCTTGCCTTCACGAGGGTGAGGCCTGCATTGCCTTCTGATAGCTCCCTCAGCCCCTCACCAGCCCCAGCCCCCTTTCCCTCCGAAATGTTCCCCCAATAATTCTGTTGCACAGGCGATCCCATCTCAGCCTCTGCTTCCATCCTTCCTGATCTGCCTTTACCACCTCTCAGTTCGGCCCCCTTCTTCCCTCCAGCCACTCCCTGTCACCCATGTGCTCCACAGACTACACACTAATGGCCTGTCCTTTCAGCACCCACGCCTAGGGAAATCGACGCCACTCCCATCTGCTTTCTCTCCAGGAACTGAGGATTGGCAGCCAGTCTAAGCCCCAGACTTTGGCCTGGCCCTGTTTTCCCCAGTGCTGCTTTGGCATGGCCGGTTCAAAGGGATCTGCCTGACCACACGGCATAGATTCCTCCACATGCTATGCCAAGCTGTCAGGTTCCATGTATTTATCCCATACGGCACGCATCCCACTATGTCTCTTTCCCACCAGACAGGGATGACACCTAGCATGTGTGTCCCTCCATAAGGAACAGCTACTCCCCAGTCCTGGCTGCATGTTGCCATGAGGGCCAGTTAGGTGAGCTCTGCTGAGTTGTTAAGAAGCCTCACAAATCTAGATTTTTAGTGTGAGATCACTGCATTTTAAATGCTATGAACTGATTCTAAACGAATTAAAACAAAACCCAACAGGAGGGCAAACAAGTGCATCCCCTGGCTGTTTTGCTTCTCACCTGCCAGCAGGTGCCCACCACGCTAAAACGCTTCAGCGGCCATAACCATGATCCCCGCGGAACAAGCACTAAGGGGCTGAGCCGCTCAGCAATTTGAGAAACTAAAGTCATTACATTTGGGATTTTGTCCCTTCAGTTCATGGGGTATTTCCTAACCCCATGCTACTGCGGAATGCATTAACCTCACCAAAGAGGAAACTAATTCATTGTCAAATATTGTCTGAGAACCCAATATGGGACAAGCCTATGCTAAGATATGGAGGCTCAGCCAGAAAATCATAATTTAATAGGAAAGACAAATGTAAAAAGTATAATTTTATATTATTTCAGAAGATTTTATTAATACATATATTCTCTACTAGAGGCAAACATTTTGATTTCTCAAAGATGAGTAACATCTTTCAAACAAACAAAAGTATAACACAAATAAATTAAAAATGCTATTTTTAGAAATACCTTTTAACCATAACTTGGCTTTCCAAAGAAAGATTTTAATGGATGAGGAATCTTGTTATTACAAAATTGTAGAAAGTAAATGAACATTTAGTAAACGTTTTCATAAATGCAAATGCTTTAATAAAATCACTTCAAAACTATACCTTATTCTCATACTCTGAAATTTCTTTTTCTGAATAGTAGCATAAAACACAAATTAATTTGAGGAGAGGAAACAAAAAGTACAATACAACTTTCTTAACTGAGCACCTACCCTATCAAAGTCTCATTGCTTATTAAGTACTATTTCTAGTGATATAAATTTGTAAAGATATACAAATAGAACACCAGCTTGTTCTAGGGAAATTAGTTATAGACTCTGAGAATGCTGAAGACCCATCAACACATCATAAAGATGCAACTGCTCATCCCTTGGTTCCTGTCCCGAACTTACACACATTTGCAATAATTTGCAAAGGTTAGGGAGTATGTTCTCATTGTGTTGTAAGGTGTGGCAAGTGGATGGAACTCAGAATTAGAGTGGACTAGGCAATTGTTGCAAACACTTTTTCCCATCATCTCCCCTAAAACCCACAGTCCCATAGCAAATCAATAGTCGGGTACCACCCTGGTTCCACAAAGTAGATATGTGAACTTCACTTTCCTGATGACCCTGGCCAACACTTTAAAACACACAGATTGAAACTGTTCCATGTCAGTGAGTATTGGGAGAATTTTAACAACTAGATTAAAAGGCCAATCAATTGGTAAGTCCCCAGGGGAAGTGCTAATGCCAGAGAATAGATTAACTGTTAACAGATTTCAAGAACAAATAGAGAGTGCACATCTCACAGAAGTGAGGTAGAAAGGAGAATAAAATAAGTGGGAGATGAACAACTGAAAGAATTTGGGGCCATGGACACTGTGGTGTGATAGGTCTTCACATAGTAAAAAGATCGAATTCTTTTTTTCTAATTCTTTTTTTTTCCTCTCTCTTAATGGGTTTCCTTTTTCTCTACATGGGAGAAATTTTGGGCTGGTTTAATTTCTTCGTCCATTTTCCTGTATCATGCTATGATAAATCAGAAAGCAGAAAACACACCCAATAACTCACAATCTCAGCCTCCTCCTTCCTGCATCCCAGTCTCTCCTGGGCAAGGCAGGGCTGCCTGGCAAGGATGTTGGCTTCAAGATTACTGAGTAATGGGAGGTGTCTGGAGACCCAGCTGGAGACTCCGAGATACCCTCGATTTGCCTTGGGTAAGGATAAGGCCAACTGCTTGATGATACTTAGAGATATGTTAATCTTTACAAAGTCAAAAAGGAGGGGAAATGCAAGGCACAGGAGAGATTTGGAGATGAGTGTAACACTCTCAAAATTAACAGAAATTCAGGACAAATATAAATACCAGAAACCTAGCAAAAGACAGTTACTAGGATTAGTTTTAAAATTCAGCTCTGGGCTTCCTGGCTCAAAAGGCAGTACGGAGAGCATCATGAGTTAATGATTATGAAAGGAAAACATTTAATTGGCACATCATCCACAAATAGAAATTCTCCTAGAAATATTTATTCTCTAATCTTCCATTTTTATTTCCACCAAAAAAGACATTTTGGATCCTAATATGAGACGACTTCTTACAAATAATGTTTAGTTTAAAAAAAATTGACAGTATTTTGGCTTTCAATTATAATAGTGCCCCCAGTGCAATATTGAATACCGATTTCCTGTCGTCTGGCTAAAGACAGCAGGGATACAGGTGGTGTGAGGCAGCTCCCCGGGACGCTATGTTGATGCTGTTCATGGACCATAGTCCCAAACCTGACTCATCATCAACATTATTTTCCACAGTAGACTATTAGGGTAGAGAAATAGCATCAGGAAGTCTCGAGTACAACCAGAAAATCTGTATTTAAAAAAAAAAACAACAGCTTCTCTGGTGGATTCTGAGGATTTACAGGTACGGAAACTTTAGCATTAGGTCATGAAAAACATAGATAAATGTCATCTCTAAACATCAGTCCACTAAAAAAGAAATAAAATTAGGTTATAAATCTTTTTTAAATGTTCAAACTTTATCAGTTAAAGAAATGTGAATCCAAACAATGAAATATGATTTGTACACCTATAAAATTGGTAAAAATGCTTTTATTTGCTAAAACCCTTGGTAGTGAATGTGTGGGGAGAGAGACAAGCTCATTTTGAGAAGCAAATTAGTTTATCTTTTCTGGAAGGTACATAATAAGCCAGTATCTATTGATCTTTTAAATGTACATACTCTTTAATCCAAAAATTCCATTTCCAACAATTTACCTGAAGCAAATATATTTCAAAAGTGTGCCACAAGCCAGGCACGCTGACTCATGCCTTTGGGAGGCATGTAGTCCGGGCACTCCGGCAGGCTGAGGTGGGAGGATCACTTGAGGCCAAGAGTTCAAGCCCACCCTGGGCAAAACAGCAAGATCCTGTCTTTACAAAAAATTTTTTTAATTAGCTGGGCATGGTGGCTCATGCCTGTAGTTCCAGCTGAGCCCAGGAGTTCAAGGTTGCAGTGAGCTCTGATGGTACACTGCACTCCAGCCTCAGTGAGAGACTCTGTCTCTTAAAAAAACTAAAAAGAAAAAAATTGTGCCAAGATACTATAGGTCAGAATGTTCATGATAACCTAAATATCTAGTAATGGCAGATAGTTTTAGAAATTAAAGTGCAATCACACAAAGGAATATTGTGTAGACTTTAAAAAGAAAGAAGATCCACATGCTATTTTCCCAAAGAAAAGCAAGATTTAGACAAGAATGTACACTAGGTCCTTTTTGTGTTAAAAGAGAAATGCATAAATACATATACATATATATGAGAGCTCTATGCATAACCTTTTTTTTCTGAAAAGATATCCAAGAAATTGTTAGTGATTATCTTTGGGGAGAGGGCCATCACTAGGGGAGTGAGAGAGGTTTTGACTTTTCATATCTTTCTATACTGTTTGCATTTTCTTACCATGTACAAGGATTCAAGGGCAGGCATGGTGTTTTCTGCAAGATATGTTTAATTCCATGCTCCTTCCCCTACTATTGAGTACATTTCTTGGTCAAATACTTCTACTGTCAATCACTGAGTGAGTCACTTTGTTTCAAATGATATCCCACCCCACACTGCCAACCCACTTACTAGCAAAATGGATTTGAGAAGGCCTATAATAAAAGATTCATAGGAAGGCTGTTAAATAAAACAAGCAAATAAAATTCATGGAAAGGAAGGGGGGAAAAAAAGCCCAGGCTAACGTAATGCCTGTGAGCAATAAGGACTGCTCCCAGTTTCCTGAAGGAGAAGGCAGAAACGGAAGCACGACGGTGACGTCACTCGTCTGGAAAAAGATTCCGTGCCTGTTTATCAAAGGAGAGAATTTTACCAGGTGCTGAATCTAAGACACATCATGCAAGACACTTTGAAAGCATACTGATTTTATAGCCTTAAGCCAGTGGGTCTCAAAGCTGACCCTGCATTGCTAAAACACAGATCGCTGGGCCCCACTCTCCGAGTTTCTGATTCATTAGGTCTGGGGTGAGGCCTGAGACTCCGCATTTCTTACAGGTTCCCAGGTGATGCTGATGCTGCTGGTTTGGGACCACATTTTGGGACCGTGGGACCTTCGACCAGCCATCCCGCTGTACTAATCCCTAATGATCAATGACTTTAGCAGTAGTTCTGCTGACCTGGAGACATTCTTCACATAAGCATTTCAGTAAAACATTGAAATGTAACCCAGCGAAAGCATTTATAAAGCTAACGAAGTCAAACATACAGCTTTCTTATGATCTAATCAGAAAACAAGGTGGAACTTGAGCACAGCCATAGATATAAATGTGCTGCACATATCTTGGCCCTTCTTAATACAAACGTATTACAAACCACCTGCCCCTGACAGGGCTTAGACAAGAGCTGATAATGCAAATTCATTGAATACGGACTCGCATTAACAGTAGCCTTGTGTTACTCACACAGAAGGCTGGTCTCCTGCCAACATCCAAAATACATTATAATTCAATTCAAAATCAGGAATCAATGACCTTTAGCCAATCTGCACTCTCTCTTTTTTTTTTTTTTTTCTATTGATATAGGGAATGGAACTTAACTGTACCAGGAATTAACACAGGACTTTTCTCTAGAGAAGCAAGAGTCACTTTTCAGGTAAACAACCTCATTTGTCTTCCTGCATGGGGGGTGAGCTATGCCTTAGTCACAGCACTGGAATCCTATGTCTGAGACCACCATACCTAACCTCTACTTGGTTCATGGTTAGTTTCCTATGGTTAGTGCCATAGGACCCCGTGGTCTTGTGGTTTTTTTTTGGAGACAGGGTCTTGTTCTGTCACCCAGGCTGCAGTGCAGTGGTGCTATCATAGCTCACTGCAGCCTAAAACTCCTGGGCTCAAGAGATCTTCCTGCCTCTGCCTCCAGAGTAGCTAGGACTACAGGTGTGTGTCACCACACCCCACTAATTTTTTTTTTTTGGTAGAGATAGGGGTCTTACTATGTTGTCCAGGCTGGTCTTGAACTCCTGGCCTCAAGTGATCCTCCCGCCTCAGCCTCCCAGAGTGCTGAGATTATAGGCACAAGCCATCATACCTGGCCTAAGTCATTTATTTCACAACTGCACTTAGATACAAATCACACACACACAGACACACATGCACTCACACACAGATATTCACACACACTGGCACCAACAACCAGCATATTTTACAAGATTAAAAATACCTAAAAATGTACCCAACAGACACACTTATGAATGTATGTACTGTACCTCGAAAAAAAATTTCAAAAAGAATTTTAAGAAAACCAAAAGTGCTCTGAGGTCCCTGAATTTCAGTAAGTTTAACTAGTTTTCAACAGTTCAGTTCAACAAACTTTAACCGAGCACCTACTGTGTGCCAAGTGCTGCGTTAGGAGCTGGGAAGAAACACTGCACACAAACCCTACTCTAACGGCACTTGCAAGTGTAATGAGGCAGCATTTATATAAAGCAGAGACTTCCACATAATATGGAAAGTCAGATGCAATGTTAGACATATGGCTACAGGCCACCATCAACGATAAAAGAATGGACACTTCACCCCTCCTAGGGCTCACAGGGGGCTTCCCAGAGGAGATGGCACAGACAGAAGCCTTCCTGGTGAGCAGAAGTCAGCACGAACAAAGACAGAGGGGAATGGTGAAGGCTCCCACGCCAGCCACTGATGTCTGCATACCCCAAATCCACTCTCCCCTTCTTCATTTTGCATTGAACAATTCTGTTCTGGTTGGCAACCTGCCTGACCCATTACACTTCTGAGAATTCCCTACAGACTCCTGGCCAAGGAGACGCAAGGGACATCACCAACAGGGCTTCTAAGAAAGCCTCGCATTCAGCTTTTGCTTTTCCTTTGCCCTTCAGTCTTCCTGTTGCCTGAAATATAGATAAAAAGCCCAAAGGCGTGGCTGTCATTTGGGGGAGCAGAAGTGTGGAAAGATGGAATGAGACTGCTCTCTGGGAGCTGGACTCCTGCTTTGGACAGCCCACGTCCAGTCTTCGTATTATGGAGGAAAATAAATTCCTAATTAGTTAAGCCCCTTGGTATATTAATAGTTTGATATTTGTCCCCTCCAGATCTCATGTTGAAAATTGATCCCCAGTGTTGGAGGCAGCCTGGTGGGAGATGTTTGGGTCATGTGGGCAGATACCTCATGAATCGCTTGGTGCCCTCCCCATCCGTGGTAAAGAGTGAGTTGTCACTTTGTCAGTTCACGCGAGAGCTGGTGGTTTAAAAGAGCCTGGCACCTTCTCCTCTCTCCTGCTCCTTCTCTCACCATATGACACGCCTGCTCCCCCTTCGCCTGCTGCCTTGATTGGAAGCCTCCCGAAGCCCTCACCAAAAGCAGAAGCTGGTGCTGTGCTTGCCCAGTCTGCAGAACCCCGAGCCAAATAAACCTCTTTTCTTTATAAATTACCCAGCTTTGGGTATTTCCTTTATAACACAGAACAGACCAGCACACCTTGGAGAGAGGAGGCGCCCAGATGTGTGCAAACAGAAACCCATCTCACACACATGGACAGTGTATTTAAGCATTACTATTTATTTATTTGTTTTCATATGTTGGCAAAGGCCCCAAATTTTATATATCCAAAAGCAAACTTTCTGAATCCTTCACTCTTATCAAAACATGCATTGAGGATGACTGGACACCTTTGTAAAAATGCTGTCATAATTAAGTAGCAAACACTATTAACAATTGTGTTACCAGGAATTTTAAATATATTTAATCAAGAGCTAACAAAATAACACAATTACAATAGCTTGCAACATTTGCAGTTTCCTCCCAAAAAAATCACATGAATACATAATCCCAGGGCTTTAACAAGATTCGTTTAAATAACATGTGTTCCTCTGTCATCCTCTGGAAATTGAACTATGAACACACCAATGGAGCGTGTCCACACACACACACACACACACACCCTGCCCCCTTCCTTTTGTTGTTTCCTTACATACAGTCACTAGTCCCAACCACTGTTGTTGTTCTCTTTGCTACATAAACAGCCATTTGGTACCTATCACCCAGCAGGAAACAATGCAAGAGTTTTCAAATCCATTTCTTTGTTACCCACCCAGTAAGAATGTTAAGAGCCACATAAGGCACGAGGGTGAAGTAAGCAGTCAGGAGTGCTGGGACAGAGGACATACTGCATCTGCTGCCGGCACAGAGGAAGCATCACTGGATGTTCTTCCAGGTGTAGAAGCATCAGGCCACTGTGCTGAGATGTCCCACTTCCAGGGCACTGTTGGGCTGAGGTGAAGGACCAGGACACTGGGGGTGGGGGTGCACCAGTCCTGGCTCTAGCCCTAGCCAGCTGCTCCCCCCGACACTCATCCGGCTTCTCCACCTACACAGCAAAGGTTTGACCTGCATCCGTGTGTCCTAGACTGGGGGTGATTTGTCCTTTTATTATGAAGGATTCTGTTCTTCCCAGTTGGGGAGAGTTAGACTGTCCTTCAAGTCTCTTAATGTCCCTCTAATGATTTTGTTTGTTTATTTTTATTTGTCTATATACTTATTTATAATTTTATATTTTATTTTTGTTCTGTTCTTTATCCATATATTTTTATTTACATATTTTTCTCTGTATTTTGGAATATCTTTTTCCACTTGATCTTCCAGGCCCATAGTTCACCCCAACAGTCCCTATATCCCGTAAGTTCTTGACCTTTTTGGGGGGCAGGATCCCTTTGGCAGTCTAACAAAACCTATGGACCCTTTCCCAAAATAATATTATTAAATGCATAAAGTAAAATCCATAGAATTACAAAGGAAACCAATTATATTTAAATATCAGTATCAAAACACTAAAATACACAAACTCAATGACATAGTAATATATGTGCTTCCTTATTATGACATTAAATACCAAGCTCTAGGGGTTGTACTATTAACAATTATAATTTTGGGCAGCACTGAGCACAGACGACATTTGAAATGTCGGCAACAACTGTGAGGTTCTGTGAAAATATTTTGAATTTCTATTGATGACAAAATCACAGGTACTAATAATACTATTATGGTTTCCTTAGAAGAGAATGAATATAAAGATGTATTTTTTCCTTTCAAATTAAATGTTATATTCTCCTATAATTTATGAGCAGAAAATTTCCACCCTATCCTAACACCACTGCTTGATTTTTTTTTTTTTGTACTCCAGTCCCTTTCCATTCTCCATTCAACTGCATAACTGCATATATATGTGACATGTCATTTTGACATGGTGGCAAGTGTCAAGGAAAAGGAAGCTGTCTTCTCACTCTGGTCCCCCAGCCATCTCTTTGCTCCCTCTCTGGAGGCAATTGCTGAGCACTTTCTTGGGTATCTTTTCCGTATACTGAATGTTTCTTTTTTAAATACTTTGTTTAAATTCTAGAAAACTTTTTTTTTGCAATCAAATTATTTTATACCTTTTTTTTTTTTTTTTTCCGAATCATCATCTTTCTCCTCTATCTATTCTATTTGACTGGCACCAGTTCCGTTCTGCCTACTAATGTCTGGTGGCTAAGCCCCCTTGCTGTTGCTTTCCCAGCTTCTCATTGTTCTATTCACCCTCAGAGTTCAGGTCAAGCTCTGAACAGCAACAGCCCCAGGAGAGGGAGTTAGGGCTGGGGCTTGTCTAGCTGGCTGGCTGTCCTCTGTCCTTGAGGTCCCCAGGAAAGCCTCTCTGCTCCCCAGCCTCCTCAGTAGCAAAAGAGAGTGTTCTGATGAGAGGAAAACAGCATCCTCTAAAAATCCGCTGGAACACATTCAGGGCAACCATAAAACAGAACACACACACACACACACACACACACACAGACACACACACACACAGAGCCATCTTCTGCTATCCCCATCATATCGCAAAATAAAGGATAATCTTCCAAAAGAGGAAAGACAGAACTTTATCTAAAAGGGCCAATGTTCCCAAGAAAAGGCAATTGGCATATCGCAGTCATGCAAATAACAGGAACATGCAAATACTAGAGAAAAGGGAGTCAATAGAGGAGAGACAATAACTGAAGAAATAAAAGAGGAAAATTTTCCTTCTTTACAAAAAGACTTCAGCTGGCAGATTGAAAGAGCTCAGCTTGTCCAGTTCCAAGTTAAGAATGGATTATAAATGACACCTATCAATGCAAATTATAGTACTTGCTAGAATAGAGAAAAGCTATTGTCTTTGTATTTTTATCTTGTAATCACTCATCTTATGTATTTCCTCTTTAATTGTAGTGGGTTTTTTTTCTTAGTGGAGTCTCTTGGGTTAGCTAAAAATAATCATCAGCACAAGAGAAAAATGTTATCTTTTCTAATATCTACTCCTTTCTTTTCTTGTCTTATATTTCCTAGAACCTCCAAAGGTCTGTGAAAAAGTAGTGATGGCTACCTTATTTCTGATTTTAATGAAAAATGTTGAAAGTTTCCAGATAAAAATAATAAGTTATTTACACAGGAAAAAGAATTTGACTGGCATCATACTTCATCTGCACACTACTTAAAGAATTGCATTCCCAAACTTCTGTACCCATCCAAGATATCATTCAACTCTCAGAATAAAAGGAACTACTGTAGGCAATTTAACAACTGCAATAACATCATTTAGTGAATCCTTCTATAGCACTTATTCAATGTCAGCTTCTCTTCTAAGCACTTCAGTTTTTGTGACAGCTTGTCTGCAAAGGTGGCTATTGTTAATTCCTTCCCTCTTTCTTCCCTCGTGCCAGTCCCCCAACTCAAGACAGTCTATTCTCCACCTGATAGAATCTGGTTCAGGAATTACCACACAACTTCTGGACCAAGACATGATGGAGATCGGCAGTTTTCTGCCTCTTGGAGCTCTGAGTTAGCACGTAAGAAATCCAGGCTACTCTGATGGAAAGAGGGGTCTCCTGGAGGAGAACTCAGGCAAGTCCGTCTGGAAACCCAGCCCCGCCGAACCTTCAGATGGTGCCACAGCCCCTGCTGCTATCTGACTCCATCCACATGACAGCTCCCAAGCAAGAATTGCCCAGCTAAACCCAGCCAATCCACATAAGCATGAGAGAGAATAATAAATTGTTGTTACATTGCTGTTTTAAGGTCGTTCATGATATATGGTCAGCCCTCTGTATTCACAGGTTCAGCATCTATGGATTTAATCAACAGCAGATCGAAATTTTTTTTAAAAAAGCGACAAAAAATAGCAACACAACAATAAAAATAATGCAAATTTTTAAAGTACAGTATAACAACCACTTACCTAACATTTATATTGTATTAGGTATTAGAAGTAATCTAGAGATGATTTGACATATGCAGGAGGATGTGTGTAGGTTATATGCAAATATTATACCATTTTTATATGAGAGACTTGAGCATCTGTGGATTTCAGTACATATGGGGGTTTCTGGACCCCCCACACACAGATATAGGGATGACTATAGCAATGGATAAGCAGAATGCTTATATTAACTCATTTCACCTTCACACAATTCCTATGAGGTAGCTATTCTAAGCATTTCCATTTTAAGAAGACTGAGACCCCGAGAATCCTGAGAAGTTAAATAACTTTCTTAAGGTTTCTCAAGATTTCTCAGCTAGAAAGAAAATCTTTGGAAAAATGCAGAGATTCAAAAGTAAATCGATACCATGCTTCCAATGAGAAAAATATTGAGACAGACTAATACAACAAAAATAAATCACAGCAGAGATCTCAAGAGAGAGGAGAAGCATGGGAGAAAAAAAAAAGAGTGATGAGAAGTATATCTTGCAAATATGTTATGAAAATTGAAGGGATAATGATACCATGACTGAGAACATGCAAATTTAAACATTAAAGATTTCTGAAATAAGAGACAAACTGCAGGGTATAGTAATAGGAACAAAAGAAAACAGGAGTTGAAAAGAAGCAGAGCTGGAGGCAGGAGGAAGAAAAAGAAGTAAGAGCATTCCGAAGTCCTTGGTATGAATTTCCACAGGATATAAATTAATAAGACAACTGACTCAACAAGTAGAAAATTGGGTAGATCAATTACTGCAGGAGAAGTGATTAAGTTTCTGCAATTAGAGAGAGCAAAAACAGATAATTTCACAGTGAATTCTATATAAATTATAAAGAATAGAAATATGTTGTGGAAATTATTCAAAACTATAGAAACATAGGGGAAACCCCCAAATCCATTTGATGAAACTCACTTGTAAATACTTGCAAAAATTCTAAATAAAAATTAGCAAGTAAAGTCCAAAAGTGTATTAAATGAATACTGCCAACAATCAAATGGGGTTGATTCCAGAAAGGTAGTTTCCACATCAGCAAATCTGTTAGCATCACGCATAATAGCAACAAACACATGGAGTAAAGGTGGTTGGTTACATCAACAGGTTCTGAAAAAGCATTTGGTGAAATTCAACAGCCATTTTAAATAAAAATTCAAATAAAATAGAAAAAGAAAGAAACTTCTTGAATATGAAAATAACCCATTTATCGAAAATGAATTGCAAACATCATTCCAAACAACCAAATGCCAAGAATAAAATGGAATATCTCCTATTATCATTTCAATTCAGCAGTGAATTAAAGGGAAAAATAGTTAATATACACAGAGTAAATGAAAAGATAAAATTTTCTTTCTTGCTAATGATATATTCATACTCTTAGAAATTCCAACTCCAATTTAAAAAGAAAAGCTACCAGAATCAATGAAGTAATTTGATCAGGTGGCTGAAAAAGTTTAGAGCTTTTCTTTATATCTGTATACAATTTAACAAAAAATTATAATAACATAATATCAAAAATGAAAAATTAGAGATAAATATACAAATTCAAAATTTATACACATAGTTAATTAGAATCCCCAAATTTTTAAAGTAGATATAATACATTTTTAGATGAGAGTAAATGTCCAAAAATTGGCAAAAAATTTTAGAAAAAGAATAATGACGGGAGTGCCACACCAGACTGAAATCCCTCACAGTGAAACCACGGCAGGGGAATAAATGACAGAACAGACTGATGAACTCAGAAATAAATCCTGGTATCAATGAAATCTCCTGTATGACAAAATGAGCCTTGTGATCCATTGTTGAGAGAACAGCTTATTGATAAATGGCTCTTGCACAACTAACTATGCATATGGAAAAAAACTGGGTAGAGCTCCTACCTCACCTCCTATTCTAAGGCTATTAGAGAGTAAGTTAGCCCTGAACCACGAAGAAGAAAAGTCCATGAGGCACTGCTGAGAAAGAAAAGTAACATGCACAAAATATATGTTACAATAATCTGCCTATTATGGGATTGTCTGGTCCACCATTTAGAATTGTGGATTATGGATCCTGAGCACATGATTAATGCTGCTTTGGAGGGTGCCTTTTTGTACAAAACAAAACATAAATCTATACATTTGTAGATGGTTACATAAACATGGAGAGAAATGCGCAGATCTATAAACCAGGTTGTTCGATACTAGCTCACGGTGTTGGAGGGAGTGTGGATGTCAAGGGAGGAAAGGAACAAACAATGTCATTTTTTAAAGTTATGTACAATAAATACAGGATGCAAAATATAATTTGTGAAAAATTATTTACACACACACACATACACACACACACACACACACACACTACACACCAATATGTGTGTAGAGAGAGAGAGAGAGAAAGAGAACTATGTAAAACAGTGGGCACCAAAATATTATTTGTGGTCATCACAGAGACATTGAATTTCAAATGATTTTTACTTTATATGTAATCAGGAAAAAAATAAATTTCATTGTCAAAAAAGTATTCAAAATTATGAAATATAAATTTATGGATGTAAATGTACTTTTAAAATATATTGAAAATGGATGCTAACTTAGTGGGTCTTCACATTGGTTTTTGTGGGGTTTAGCTAAGGTGGAGATTAAAAGCCCACGACACAGCGCCCCACACAGAGAATAACAATTGCCACGATTACTATGACTTTCACAAGTCCAGAGATCACCTGTTGACAACTCTGTCTAGTTGTAGCAAAAGTATGCCCTCAGGGACCCAGAGTGAGAGGAAGCTCCTAGAATCATTAACAGTTCTAAAATCACCTCCATGCAGAGGAAAAAAGAATATTGGCTGATTTTCTCAATACGGCTATGCAGTGAGAGGAGATGACGTCATTGTGTGTTCAGAGTTGAAGCAAAAACATAAGCTTCCGAGTTTCCAAAAAAAAAAAAAGGTCTTAAATACTCTTGTCATCCTGCCAGAAATGTGACACTGTAAGCTAATGACTGCAGTTTTTATTTTAGACTGTCAAGCCACCCAATTTGTGAGCAGGCTTTGTGTAACATCACCCTACCTCCATCAGCAGGTCTGGAGAGCCCAGCCAGTCCCATTCGGCACCTTGGGATTCAAACCTCACCACACAGGAGAGCGAACCACCCGGCCACTGCCCTCTCTTTGCCATGTTTCAAAGCTAATAGATGGTAATAGATTCCAGCAGAACTCAGAAAACCCTCCGGTTAAAGTGCTTTTTAAAATGCTCCAGTCTGTCTAGCGAGGGAAAACTAATCTCATCTTCTCTCACGGTACAGAGCAACCCAGATCCCTTAATCTTCCCCAGATTTGTGCATAAGACCTACCCTCTGATGTTCAAGTCATGCAGGGTCCAGAAAGGCAGCCCCCACCGCACCAGTGGGTCTGCAGCCTGCCAGCCGCCCGACGTGGCAGGTAGGACCACGCTTGGCTCCAATCCTGGCTCCGCAAGGCTGGCTGCCCACTCTCCACTCTGTGCGCCTGCTGACTCAGTGGGCCTTAATTCCTGATAAACTGGCTACTTAGTGCCTCCTAATATTCTGAAAGAGCAACTAAGAGGCTATTTATTTTCAAAATTTATGCTTCTGTAATTGTGAGAAAATACCACTGTTATCTTCACACAGAGAAGAGGTTTGCATTCACACGCTCGCCCGCAGTCATTATGACCAGACTGACTTCACTGGCCTCGCTGCTGAAAATGCTAGAAACACAAAAATGGGTTTTAAATGGACCCTCTTCAAGCTAAATCAGCCCTCAAAATACTTCTGATGGCATCTATTTATGTGTAAAACGCAGAAGCTATAGATGCATAAATGTCTTCAGATGTCTGATTATAATTACCATGAAAAAAAGGCTTTTATAGTTGCCACTGAATCATTCTAACTTGAGAAGTAAAGAAGACTTATGTGAGGCTCTATGCAATCAGGTAGGTATATGGAAAGAACACAAGACCATACAATTTTCATCATGCACCTGAGCCAAGGTGCAAGGATTATTCTTCCTAGCAGGGCTGTACAGAAAGCAATATCCTCTCAAACTGATAGGGACTTTCCCTGGGGGTCAATCAAACTTGGACCTAAAGGATTTCAAAAGAACAGATATTCAATATCTTTGTATAGCCTCAAAATTAAACCAATAACATAACGTAACACCTCTGCATTGCAGCACCCTGCTTGTGTAAACAGGAATGACACTCCTATGCCATCACAGCTTCCCTCTTCCTCATGGGGGTTGGTAATCATGGCATGAATTTCCAAGAAGGTGAGAGAAAAGCTGAGGTATGCAAAACATTCACAAATTCCACTCTCCTTTTACGGTCCAAATGCACCACTGAGAGATTGTTTTCTCCCACACTTAGACACCCACACACTTTGCCCTGACCGTCCTAGAGTGAGATCCTCCTCTATATGTTCTAACCTCTTTGCCATCATACCTCTGCTAGGGACTAAATTGTGTCCCTGCAAAATTCATGCTGAAGCCCTAAACTCCAGTGGGATGATATTTGGAAGCGGGGGTCTTTGGGGCGTGATTAGGTTTAGATGAGTTCAGAATGGTGGGGCCCCTCGTGGTGGGATTGTGGCCTTATAGGATGATTCACCAGAGAACTCACTCTGCCCCCCGCCCCCCCCCCCTCCCGCCACACACACATACCATGCGAGGATACAGAGAGAAAGCAAAGGTCTACAAGCCAAGGGGCCAGCCCTCACCAGAACCCAAACTGGCTGGCACCTTGATCTTGGACTTCCCAGCCTCCAGAACTATTAAAAAATAAATTTCTATTCTTTAAGCCACCCGGTGTTATTTGATTATGGCAGTTCTAGCTAACTCACACACCTGCCTTCTCTGTCTTCCGTCTGCTCTGTTTCTAGGCCCCAGTCAGCCAAACCACTTGTCCTGCTGAGGACACATTGCATATTCTTTATTTCCCCAAGAATGAATAGGGACACATATCACCACTTTCCTTCTATTTCATATACCTTCTATTCTTTCAGAATGCTTCTTTCTGACAACCCCATCTCTTCCTCTTACTGAAATGTTGAAAGGGTGGTGTGTCACAGGCAGGGAGAACTCAGGGTCACATCTGGCTCGTCACACATCCTCCAGTGGCCTCTGAGAGTCCGACTGTGAAACAGGGATCAAGTATCTGCCCTTATGAGGGGCAAATCAAATAACTTACATGGAAATCATTTTATAGGTTGTGAGGGCGCGTATAAATAAGAAATGTAATTACACTGTCTTAACTTCTTTTGTGGTATCTGACCTCAAAGCAAAGAGCTAACAGAAACAAAATAAGTTGGTTTAAAAAAAAACCCCACAAGCACACAGAGATCGATAATAGTCTATTAGTCTATGCCATCCCCTACCGTGAGTTATTTTAGGGCAAGAAGTTTTCTCCATAGTCAGAAAGAAAAGCAGGGTGGGGGAGGGGGGTTGGAATAAAAGAAAGCTCAGAGATGGTTTTAATAACTTTCTAAACCAGACCAGTCAGGGACATTGAGCAAGTGCTTCCCCCACTGGACTACGAGATCCTCGGGGTAAGGGATAAGTCTTTCTCACCTTTAAAACTTCAGAGTCCATCTCAGCACCTGGCACACAGCAAGAGAGAATCAGTCAGTCACTCAATGAGAAGATACAGCGCACATCCAAGAGAATGCTAGTGTCTTCTCCTGCTGATTGCAGGTCACTAATTGTCACCTCTAGGAGTCTTCTTTGTGAATGCCCAGCTGCAGGGCATAATGGCAAACTTTGGCTTTGAAGTCAGATGTACCTACCTCTCAATGACACTGATTCTGTCCCAGTATCTCAATCCTTTCCTCTGTAAAATGGGGATACTAAGTCTCACCACACAAGCTGAATGCATGTGGAACATTATCCAATCCAGCATATGTGCTCAATAAATAAAGGTTGTTTTTATTATTGATGAATCTCTCCAAGGAAGAGTCGATATATGAGCCCAGTTATACCCACTACATGATATCATAGCCTGTTCATCATCTGTAAACTACATCTAGCAATATTTCCATTCAATTGACTGTCTACACTATTTTGTGATTTAATGGATGGTAATATTTTGTGTGGGACATTAACAAGTCCTAATACTAAGAAGAAGACAGAATTGGCTATCTGAAGACCTCAGGTCCCGAAATTTAAAATGTAAACTAGGATATATACCCTGATGCTTTGGGACAAGCACTAGGGGCAAGGCCTGCATGACTGAAGGGTAAGGACCGCTGCAACAATTCCAAGTAACGATGTCCTAAGGAATTCTTCAGAAAGCCAAAATGGTAGGACAGAGGGCCACCAAGCAAGGTTAAAATGACCCACAGGCAAATGTGCAATGAAATGGAAGCATAGGAAGCCCTGGATGAGTACAAGATAGAAACCTGGGACAAACCAGGCCTCCCTGAATTCCCTGGACCCATGAGAACTATTGAGCACTTAGGTTCACAGCTACAACACGTATGTGGGTCTCCCCTGAGGGACAAGGGTGACCCCCTTTCCAAAGATTGGGCAAGAGTTATTCAAAGTAGAGATGCAGTAAGAAGATGCTGAGGGTCAGAGGCCAGGAGGCCAAACTGAATGGTGGGGCTGAGGGACTAACCACTAGGAGGCTAACGATTTTCAAAACTGGCCCAGGCTTCTTTCAAAGTCAGAATATGGCCCTGTGAAAATTACTCAGGATCCAAAATATGAATGAAATACCTAGATAGAATATCTACCTACA
Organism: Lemur catta; assembly: GCF_020740605.2. NCBI lineage: Eukaryota > Metazoa > Chordata > Mammalia > Primates > Lemuridae > Lemur > Lemur catta. Next base: position 72,571,699 of record NC_059135.1, read on the forward strand.
AGGAATTGAATGCAAAATAATTACAATCACATCTGGTTAGCAAACAGTATTTAATGCTTTTCAATGTGTTTACACATAGATTATTCCATGTAGGAAAATGCCAAGAGGCTGAATGCTGAAAGACCAAGAGCCAGGGATGGGGAAGGGTCAGCTAATGTAATCTCAAGACAGCCAGTCACCATGCTAGCCACAGGAATGACAGTTCAGTACCACAGCGCATGCCCTGCACTGCAGCTCAGAGAGAGAAGACTAGGGGGTCCTGTCCCAACAGGACTCAGGCAGTTGGAAGAAGGGGTAGTGGCTAATTAGAAACATGAAGCCAGTTTCTTCCACTCAAGGCCTGGCTCAGGGAGAGATCAACTTTGCCTGGAACAAAAGACTTTACAGACCAAAAATAAAGATATCAAACCCAAGCCCCATTTCGGTGACAGGTCAAAACTCTTAATCCCGGTGACCTTCCCTACTATTCAAATGCAGCCATTGTGATGAAAATGACCCTGGATTCAGTTTGTAAACCAAGAAGCAGACAACCACAGATGTTCCCTCAGGCCATTCATTAATGCATGGGGTCATTCTGGCTTCTCTGTTTCTAATTTTCGTATTTCTCTAATCTGATTTTCATCCTATAAATGCCTAAATAGGTCATTGTCCCTGAAGCCAGTTTCATGCCTAGTTGTGACTATGTTTTTATTCCACAATATGTTACTTCCTTTAGGTGTCTTGATTTCAGTAAACTCAGGGAAGCAGTATCAAATCAAACAGAAGAGGCTGGGGTACCCCTCCCAATCTCTCCCCTACGCTGTACAACTGGCCCCAACTTTCTCAGTATACACGGGACAGTATTTCTGGCATGAAAGAGCTACCTAGGCAAAGGTTGGGGAGATTGTTATCAGAATGGAAATAAAGAAAAGTGATTCATCAAATATCACAAAAGGACTACAATTTCATAAGTCTTTAAAAGTCAAGACTTAGGGTTTTTTTTTTTTTTTTTTTTTTTTTACCTTCCAGCCACTCTCCCTTCCCCCTAAAATCATGGCTTAATTGACCTTTAAATCCTACACTGTAACTTGATCTGAGAATGCCCACAGTAACAGTACTAACCCATTCTGTTGGGCAACTAACTTTCCAAAACATTCTCAATTTTTCCAAGGAAGGAGAGAGATAATATGCCCAGCATTAGGAAGGGTTAAGTTCACCAGGCTGTGGAGGATTTTTAATCTTTCTTTTAATGTCAGTCATGGTACCATTAACTTGAATGTCATTGAAAACAGGTTTAGTTGATCAGCTCATAAAATACCAACACAGAGAAGGGGAAAAGGTATTCTGACTTCAGTGAAACTAAGAAAGCGTAAAGAACAGGTTTTTAAATGTAGCTAAAGATCTTGTAAAAAGAAGCCAAGCATTGAAACAAGGATTACATGACTCTTCCTCCCTCCCTCCCACCACGCCCCCCACTTTCCCGCTGCCTTCTCCCCATTGTGGAGTTGGGAAAGTTCCATGGGCATTAACTAATTCCCAGATATGTTTTCCTGACACATCATTTTTGCACAAGGACTTCATTGTGTGTGGCTTTGCTTAATTGGGATGGATCCCAGGGCCTCTCAATCTTCTCCTCTTCATGACCTCTGCTTGTACAGTAGGGCAAGTGCCTGCCCAGGGGGACTTGAGGTTCAGCCCAAAGTAGAAATGTCCTCCATGCCTCATGTTTGTTTGTTTTTAAAACATGTGTCAGTTTCATTCTACTCTATGATACACACATTTGTTTTCATATACCAGCACTATGCTTCTGAATTCTCGTGAATGATTCAGGATGCTGCCCCAGGTCAACCCTGTGCCTTGTGTATCCGAGGAACACTGAGAGCATCAATTTACACTATCCTTTCTGTCTGTTGAAATCCACTCGAATCTTTAATTCTCTTTGGAGACCAACTTTAGACCCAAAAGAGGTATGAGAAAGGTAGTTGTACATATTTAATTATTTAAATGAAATTTATTTTCCTATTTAGAAACACTTAGAAGAAAGAGTATTTCAATTTTACACTTCCATCTGCCTCCCCCTCAGTCCCATCCTCTATACTGGAGTGGAGCACAGTGGCTAGAATTTTTGCTACTTCCCCATTGCCTTTTTTTGTTGTTGTTGCTAACAGAACCCTGTGTCAAGTGGGAAGCCCATCCCAAGCAGTTTAGGAAGGTTAATCTCCCAACACCAGTGAAGTGATGTCATCTGACCCAGACCTACGTGGAATATTCATCTCCTTAGCTACAAAGCCTGGCTCAAGAATAGGCATATGGTCAACCAAAGCCAACCAGAGGATCCCCACAGAACTTCTTCCCCAGAGCTTGTAGGAAAGATTCTTTTTCCCCTATATTGCTACCATGTAGGATATAGCTCTGAAGAAGTCAGTGGCCATCTTTGTTAACATGTACAGAAGGTCTTCTAGGAATCAAGCCAATTCATACAAAAAAGGTATTAGGAGAGAACCAGAGAACAAGGACACAGAGACTTGTGGAGACAAAGGCATAGAAAGAAATACATACATACAGGGAGAGAGCAAGACACCGAGTAAGTGGGTACACAGTTCTGATGACACCAGTTTAACCCCTAGATTCTACTCTACCTGAAGCTACAATACTCCTCGGATCTCCCATTTTGTGAGAGAAAAAAAAAATTCTCTTTTGGCATAATGTAGTTTACACTAGGTTCAGTCATTTATAATGGAGTCACAATACACTTTCCAAAATGAAAATATGGACATGTAATCTCCCATCTTCAAATCCTTCAATGCTCCTGATCAAATACTTAGAAGGAATCCAAACTGCCTAGGGTAGCATCAAGGCCATCTGTCATCTAGACCCCACTTTCCATGGGTCAAGAGTAACTGATGGATGAGCCTTGGTTTTGTGCACAACATGCAAAGGCAACTGGGAAGATGCTCTAAGTCTTGACAAAGCACATGTTTCTATTTTCTCGACTTATTTCACCATTTACAATTAGGGCTCCCCCTACGTTCCCTCACCTACCCATGGTTGGCAAACCTATCCCCTTTGCTGGGAGTGTCTCATGCTCATTGTCTGCCCAATGAATATCATCCTCCCATCTCAGCTCAAGCAGATTCCTGCATTAGAACTCTTCCCCAGTCCTTCCCCACTGAGTTGCTCACTTCTCTGAGGCTTCCTTACCGCACTCTCAGAGTGTGTATGGTACCCTAGCATTGTCCACAGGCTGCCTCCCCACTGACTAGGAGTCCCTCCAGTCTGTGACCTGTCTCCTAGTTCTCTTTGCTTCACCAGCATCTAACACAGTGCCTCCCATGAAGTAAGTTTTATGTGCATATTTACTAAATAAATGAAAGAGTGAACAGTGAAATTAATGTACTAGTCAGTGCTACTTTAATAAAGGGAAAGGTGAGAAAGAGAATGGAATTAGATGCCAGGTTTTTTTTTTTTTTTTTCCCCTTCCTTCCACTTGGAACCTCGCCAAGGACCTCTATTACTCAAAATGACTTGGCCTGAGAGAAAAGTGTCAAGAGGACTAAATTCATGGGACTAGATGTATTAAAACATTTTTTCCCCTTTCTACCATCCACAGTCAATTCCAATATCTCCCTCCCCTTGATTCTACTCATTTAGAAAAAACATTTTGGTCAGATGTTCTTAGGGGAACTGCAAGTTAATACAGAAAAATTGAGAATCTCCAACTAATGGAGGAGTTGATTTTCCTAAAGAGCACATTTTGATGTTGCTAGAGGGACTAGTGTCATACTGGGTGCACTAAGATCTTTTTCCAGCTGTTCTCATCAATGACCGCTGCAGTCCCCAGCATTCCCAACACACAGTCCTGTGGTCACACTGTGGGTAGGGACAGAGTGCTATGTCTTCATCACTGGGAAGCAGTGTGGTTGGTGGGTGAGCCTTGATTTGTGCTCTACATGCAAAGGTGATTGGAAGTTTTGATAAAACACATCTTCCCATCCTCTCAATTTATTTCATTGCTTACACTCACCAGGCAGTTATTGTGCAGGAGGATCATAGGCAGCCATCTGCTGCTTGGCTGTGGGCTACCACACAGAAAGGGGACATTGGTTTTGGTCTACCAGAACCTCCCATTCAGGGTTAACTGTGGTGTACCTTATATCCATTCTGTCCCTTTTCAGAAATTCTTCATTCTTCATTGCCAGTATCAAACTTCGCTTACCACCTCTTGTCTTCAGTAGTTGGGTGTGTCTGTATGCAAGGCTCTCCCAGCTTCCATCTGGGAATCAGGTAATAGGTATCCACTCTGAGTCTGATACTCAAGGACCCATTTCTACCCTGCCACCTACAACTTTATGAAATTTCCATCAGGGAGAAGGAAGAATCAGAAGGGAAACAGAAAAGAGGGAGAAACTGAGACAGGGCAAATAAATGGATGATCCCATGAAGCCACCTGAAGGTAGAGGGTTCTCTGTATGCACATGGACAAAGCCTGATGAGGAGTGAGGAAGTCCCACTGTCTAGTCTCAGGGATCCAGGGTTATATCTTGAGAAAGGCTTTGTGCTATTTCCTCTGTGGTGCCAGCTGTAGTGCCAACACCAACAACCAACTGTGGCAAGTGCCATGTCAAATAGAATGTTTCCTCTGCTGTGTGCCCAGGACTGGGACCAGCGCTGGGCCTTTGAACAGAAACAAAGCAGGTGATACAGATTTCACACTCAGGCATAGAGGACTTGGAGGAGAGATGTCCCCCTGTAGTGCCTTCTCAATTCCCACAACAAACACAGACATCCAGGAATTTTATTGCATATATTTTTATTGGATATCTTGAGTTTTCTACATATACTGGCAAATAAATGCCCAGGATTTTATGATCAGAATATTTTGCCTTCAGTTTATATCACAAATGGAAATGTCTGCTACCTCAATGCACAAAATTGGACCCTACATATATTTTGCTAATTGCCTCAGTAAATAAAATATGAGCATCTTATAATTGAGGTACTATCAAAAAATGAAGACTCCAGAAGGGATATTTACATTGATAAGTTCATTTATTCAGTCAATCAGTCAACATGTATTTAACGTGTTTCCACTGTGTGCTAGGAACTACACTGGGAATACAAGCAGGAATAAGACATAGCTCCTACCCTTAAGAAGCTTACAGTGTAGAAGAAATGAGAATTTAATGTGATGTTTGGTATAATATGGATTTTTTGTACTGTATTATTGAATCATAAAGGAAGAATCAATTACTGTCTATGGAAGTTGGGGAACGCTTCACAAAAGAAAGCATTTAATTTAGATCCTTATGGATGAATACACATTTTATAGGTGCAGAAAGAGGTGTAGGTCATAATAAGCACACCATAAGCGGGGAAACTCAGCTGTATTACTTATTGGTATATATCATCAGTTACTAGGAAATCACCACCAATGTTGTCTAGAAGCAAAAGCAAAAGTACCAAGGTTTCAGATTTGCTCAAATTGAAGTTTTAGATTTGCTCAAAGTATATTCAGTTCATTGGAATTCACCAAATTGTTTCCTTCTATGGTTTTTACACAGTTCATGGAAGGCTTTGACCCATAATGACTTAGTAAGATAAATATTTCTCTCGTTCTAGTTTCCATGTACGGTTCCTTTAGTCATCTGTTATTTGAGGTCTCTTTCAACTGAACTGACTTTCATCTTTGGACTGTACATGCAGCAACACACATGACCATCAAATCTCTTTGATGTTACACTAACTGATGTTGAGTTTAATTTTGTGGTACTTTGATAAAAAAGATTAAGAGAAGGCTCATGAAAGCAATTACCTTGCCTTAAAAACTGAATTTTAGTAATAATCAATGAGCCCAAAGATGTGGTTAAGCTCATCCTAGTAAGAAACGAGCATATTACAAAATATACACTCAGATTGGATAGTTTTTGACCCAAACACATTTACTGACCTATTAAAACTCAAAGTATTTTAATATTATTCAAGGTGAATCAACTGGTACAGAAAACTTTTAATATTTTCCTGAAGTTTAAAAGCACTTATTAGATTTGGGGTAATGAAAAGGTTTTAGAAAGGGTGGCAATGGTTGCAAAACATTGTGAATTTAATTAATGCCACTGAATTACACACTGGTTAAAATGGTAAGTTTTATGTTATGTGTATTTTACCACAATAAAAAAATACTGTATTAGAGTAATTTATTTAAAAAGCACATATTGGAATACTTTCTTTATTAACCAGATATTGACATTCAAAGTTTTTATTCTTACCATTTTCCATGGAGAGTATTTTAAGAGATCAAAGACTCTAGTTAAAGTTTATTGCCTTATATTCAGGCACAACTGTATGTGAAGTATTAACACTATAAGAAAACTCAGTCTCTCTTAAAGAATTGTAGAGGAAGAAAGTCCACAATATTTTCATACTTTCTATTAAATTAATGAGCAAACGACATTATAACAGGCTATCAATTTGAGTGTCTATTACTCTTCTATAGACATTTTGAAATTATTTCAGTTCTTATATTTTTTATGTATGACCAAAGTCTGTGCACAGTTAAGTTGTTCTGACACTAACTAAATCTTACACCAGATTTGAATTAAGCTGCTGAGAGATTTAGAAACTCAAGTGATGGATGGTATAGACAGTAATACCAAACTGAGATGCTGACTGATGTCAACATGCACTTCACAAACATGATTTAGGACCGCAGACTCAGGTCTAAAAGAAGGTGAAAAGAAATGAGCAAACCTTCAGAGGGTGGAGTATGTCAAAGAGCTCATTTGAAGAGTCAGCGTTTTGAGGAGGAGCTGTACCAGTTAAAATTGATTAAACCACCTCTAACACAATAGAAAAATAACCAATTTCACCTTAGAAATTCTAATCATACCTAAGGGAACATGAAAGATATTTAACCCAATATGATTTATGCATATGGCACAATTAGCATCGTGTGAGATGTGACTGCAAAGTAAGAAGAGTAATTCCGTATACCTCATCCCTATTTATAATAATCTTTGCACTTAAGGAAATTATAATTTCTCGCATTAACTAATGCATTTCTAAAAATGTATTTATGGTCTGGAAAGCAACCAAAACTTCCATTAACAAAGCTATGTTTTTCCTATTAAGAAAATTTCATTTTTAAGTTCTGCAAGGATTTTCTCACCATTACACTTGCTACACACTGAACTATAACTGAAAAATGATGAAACTCAACACTTAATAGTAACAGACAAAAGTACTTAATCTGATCTTTTCTCTCTAGGACTATTCAGAGCAATAAAACACATGAGGGGAAATAGAGACCCTGTGAATACTTTCATACCTGGAGATCATCACTAATTAACAGTCATTTAAAAAGAGATCAATCAAATAAAAGAATTCTATATTGTAATTCAAAAGACCTGAATTTGAGACCCACACTTTGACTTCAAGCTGTGTGATTTTAGAACATCCAACTCTCTCTGCTACCTGATAGCGTTGTTGGGGCAATCAACATGTGAGAAACCACTTGGTAAACAGAAAAGCACTGAGGAATGTAAGTTAACAAAAACCACCACCACCACCTTTAGAATTTAGTGTGCAGTATCAGATGCTAGGCTGTTCATGCTCCTATTCTCCTGGATGACAATGTTGTATCTCCCTTCTCTTTTCTTCTCAAACTTCTACCATTCTTTACCCGAGCATCACTCTGTTGGTCACCTGCTTTCTGACTTCACTGAGAAAGCTGAAGAAATCAGAAGAGAACTTCTACACACTCTCACCACCACCTCTATCTACCTGCCAGAATCTTGCCATGTACTCTGCCTCCCTCCTGTTAGAGAGGACGAATTGTCCATGTTCCTAAAACACAGGCACCTCTTCAATAGATCCCATATCTTCCCACATACTCAACAACACAATAGCAATTCTCCCCTCCATATCATTAATTTGTCCATTTAAAAGCAAAGATCAAACCAAACAACAAAATAGAGTCCTCTTGATTAAAGTTCCCCTACAAGGTACCAGCCTAGTTCTTTTCTTCCTTTTGCAGCAAAACTTGTCAAGTCTTTACATACTCGTCACCAGTTCTTCTACTTCCATTTTGTTTTAAACTGTCCCCCCCAAAAGCATTTGTCCTCTCACACCACACAAACGGTTCTCATCAAGGCCACCAATGACCTCTGGGGTGCTGAACCCAATGGTCAGTTCTCAGTTGCCATCTTACTTGACCTGTTCATAGCATTTGCCACAACTGATTACATCTTCTTCATACCCTTTTCTTCACTTGGCTCCTGGGTCACCTCTCTGTTGAGGCTTTCCGTCATTTTCAATGGTTGCTTTTTCTCATTTTCTTTTGTTATTTCTTTCTCATCTCCCAGACTCATACGTTGAGTGTTCCAAAGGTCAGCCCTTAAACAACTTCTTTCTCTACTTTCTTCCTCACACAGAACTTGGTGCTCTCATGCAGGCTGATGGCTTTAAATACCATCTGTATGCTCACACCTCTCACCCACGTATCTCCATCCCAGATCTCCCCATTGAGTTGTGTACTTCTACACCCAACTGTCTATCCAACATTTCCCCCTGGAGGTCTAATGCACATAGAAAACTTCAAGTATCCCACACAAAATAACTGATCTGTCTCCAAATGTCTGCTATATTCACAGGGTACCCTGCCTGAGTTAATGGCAACTCCAGCTTTCCAGGTGTTCAGGCCAAAATGCTTGGTGTATCCTTGACTCCACTCTGTGTCTCCCACTCACACCTTATCCATCTGCAAATCTTCAAAATATATCTGGAATCTGGCTCCTTCTCATCACTCCACCTCCACCATCAATTCTTATCTGGAATATCACAGTAACCTCCCACCCACCTCCCTGCTTCCCCTCTTTGCCCCTCTACAGCCTCTTCTCAACACACTGAGCACAGTGATTCCTTAAAAGATACGTCATTTAATGTCCTCCCTTTGCTTAGAACCCTCCTGTGGCTCTTTCTCACTTGGAGTAAAATCCAGAGGTGGTACAAAGACCTCCCAGACACTACATAATCAAGCCCCCATTGCCTTCCTGGCTTTTCCTTCTACCTCTCTCACTGGATCACTCCAAGGCTTGCTATTTCTCAAACTTGCCAACAAGATTCTGCCTCAGGGCATTTGCACTTGCTCTTTCCTCTGTGAGGAAGGCTCTCTCCCCAGAGATCCATAGGATTCGCTTCCTCACCTCCATCCAGTCTCAATTATTCAAAGTCACTTTCTCAGTGAAGCCTTCCTTCCTTATCTAAAACCAAAAGTCTCCCGCCATCTCCCTGCTCTATTTCAAGGCAGTTCTCTACAATACTTACTTCTCACCTTCTGATATGCCACGTCATTTACTGGTTTCTTTTGCTTACTGTCTCCCCCATGCTGCAAATATTTAATATAAGCTTCTCAAGGGTAGGGATTCTGTTTGTTCACTACTATATACCTGGCACTTAGAACAGTGCCTGGCACTTAGTAGGTTGTGCTTGATAAATATGTGTTGAATCAATGCATTAAATCATAAAATCACAGCTATTAGCCATAAGGGTTTCATAGTCAACTGTCTTAATCTGAGGCTCTGAAGGAACACGGCTGACATGGCACAGAGCTCAGCTCAAGGCAGGCTCCTGCCAGCCACAGGCCCGAAGGACAAATAAGTTCGATCAGGATCATGAGAATAAATTCCCCTGCCGCTGATTCTTGTTGAATTTAATACAAGCTAATCCAGAATGTTTTTCAAGTATCAATTTTAAAGTGAAGTTCTATTCCACCACAGGCATTGGACATCCTTTGGTACGCTTTAAAAAAATTCTCAAAGTTTAACCCTTAAACATTTAAGGTAAGTGGACTGTAAAGCTGGCACTTCCAGTGGTTTACCAGTTTTGTACATAAAGACTCGAGGCAGGTGTTGACACATAGGTCGCAGCGGTTTCTGAGCAGTCTCTGTTTCAAACACCTTCCTTTTCCTCTCAGCTCCCCCAGCTCAATTTACAGCTGCCCATCTGACATCAAACCCAGCTGCGGCCTGAAGGACACTCCTTCTACCCATAGCACAGATGCAATGCCCTCCTGCCTGCTCAAACCAACACAAACTTTGGTCTATAAAAGGCCAAAGAATCCTTTAGAGATCAGGTTGCAGTCAATTCAGTGAATGAATATTTCGTTCAAATAGCCCAAGATGATCAGAAAAATGTTTCCTAATACTTGGCTTCCTCAAATAGAATCACTCTCTATCAAATATCAGTTACTCAACAACCAGTACTCTTCATATATCTATATTCTGCTCAAGATCCTTTGCTAAACACTGTGAAGGAAACAAAGATGTAGGCATGAGATTCCAAGATGTACACTGCAAGACAAACCAACAAAGCAAAAGTAGGTGAGAAGTGCCCCGACAATGGAGGAAGAGAGTGCTTGAGTGATGCCCACCCTGTGGGTTGCATGAGAGAAGGTTCCATGTGGCAAATGCAGGGTGAGCTGAGGGGCTGTGTCACAGGAGGGGAAGAAACAAGGTGGCTGGCTCCTTAGACACAAGGCACATTGCTGAGTGCAAGGCTTCCCTTTCAACTTCTGCAAACTCTCATTTAAAAGATCCATGCAAATGAAAATAATCACTCATCAAAAACATGAACCCCATCGTGCTTTACAGATAATAGACATTCAAAAATATTTGTTAATAAATTAATGGATATTAGAATAAGTTAAAACATTGCTGCTAAATTGACCCTTAAAAACAAGAGAATTAAAGTGAAATGATGGGATAAGTACTCTTATTAAAAGTTTGATCATATATGCTCCCTTCATTCTTACTATAAATTAAAGCTATAGCTTTACTATAGCTAGGAAAGTCATTCCCAAGAACGGGTAAAGCTGGCATCTCCAGCTTTAGGGGGCACACAGAAAAAAGAAGAAACAGAATGTAAGTAGGAACTGTGCCTCCTCATTTGATCCCGAGGGCCCAGGGACAGTACATTTGGGATGAATGAATGTGAGGTCCAGTGGAGCCTCCAGGGCAAGAATAATGAAGACTGGAAGAGTCAGAGGGGCCCTGACACAGCTTCACTTGCTTTGCTTTTTCACGCTCACATTATTACTGGGCCTACGAGAGCCACTGTGCCTTCAAGGGGAGAGCCCACATCTGGGAGAAGTGCTCTTGTCTCCTGCAGTCTCCCTTAAAGTCTGATAAAGCAGTTCGTGTTCACCATGCCCAGGTCAACCCAGGACTTGCTCAGCAATTGTGGTTTTTTTTTCAAGTGATTAAGCAAAGCAGGAAGATTCCTACATAATCTCCTTACACTAAAACCTGCCAATAGACCTAAGAGGGCACATTACTCAGCATGTTTCAAAAAAAGGAAGAAAGAAAAGAAAGAAAAAAAGGAAAAAAGAGGGTGAGAGAGAGAAAGAGAGTGAAGAGAGTCATCTACTTCACCACAGAAAAACCATTTGCCTAATTCAAAGTAGAATAGACTTCATCTTTCTTGTTAGAAAAAGTTCTAAACCAGGGGCCATCAATTTTCTTAGCAGCAGTGGTCTAAACCCTGGTTAAGACAGTGGAATCCTGTAGTGAGATGGCTCATATATGCATAACCATGTACGGCAGTAGTCTGATTTTATGCCATCTCCTGGCACCAGTGTGACAAAGGAGGCAGGAAGGTACAGTGTTCGGGGACTGCGCTGTGGACAGTTTGTATGAAACCAGGAGAGAAGAACACACACGTTTTGGACTGCTCTATGTTTAATTAAATAAATATAGTCAGTATTCTACCCACCGAATGCCAGATTCCAAATTAGAGGACATAGTCATGGTTACACAGGAGCTCTGCTGTCGGTTCTGAGGATTTCAAGTCTCCTTGCTACTCTTTACAAGCTGTGTGTCCTTGGATTAAATTGCTTATCCCAAATGAGAAATTGCATATAAAGCCAGCCAAACAGTAGGACATAGTGAGTACTCAGTAATATGTTATTATTAGACCGTCTGTACACATATGGCATCTAATGATAACAATGCATTTTTACATTAAATTATAATAATACAATTAATTGCATTTAATTCCCACAGCAACCCTGTGAAGTAGTTATTATTAGCAACATTTTACAGATGGAGGATCAGGTTTATCTGACTCAAGCCTTTGTACTTAACTCCTCCCCTAGAACACCCAAGTGGTGGTTTTTCCAGACTAGAAGGGCCGCACCTAGTGAGCAGAGTTCAGAAGGCAATGGAGAAAAAAGCGCTGGGTGGGTGTGGGGTGGGTGAGGGGCCCCTATCTCCATTTATCCTAACAGTATTCAGATGAAACACAGGCCATACAAATACATATGCATGGTGTGAGTTAACAGCCAGAAAGCTCTTCAATATTGCCAAGTAAGAGAGAGCTGCTTCTTTTGTACCAGTTTTAGATTGCACATCTGGAGAATTTATCTGTAGGGCTGTTTTCCCAAGGCCTCCAAAACAGACCCGGGGCAAACCACACATCCCAGGCTGACACTGTTCAACTTCAGCTTCTGTTGTTTCAGCTCCGAGGCAATTTCCATGCCAGCGTGCAGCCCTTTTGTGTTTTCGCAGCCCCATCCCAGGCCACATTTGTTTAGGTGCGTTCACTATTTCCAGTTCAGCTGCCTCCTCTCGGGCTAAAATAACACTTGGCTTATGTACTAAGAAAACGCTGCTATTGTAATTTTGCAGTGGTAGCATTTTTGGAACTAGACACCCGATTCTGTATGCTTTGCATATTGATGGCATTGTTCTCGTTAGTCGCATCCTGTATAACTCAGTATCTCAGTCCTCAGCTTTCCTTCATCCCAGCCACATTCTCTTGTTGGAATCCCCCGTTCCAGCTTTCCAACCTGGTTTCTTGCCTCTCGGCAATAATAGCACTTCGGAGGGAATTTCAAATGTCTTGGTAATAGTTACAGCAATGGACCCACAGAAAGCACAGTAGAAGATAGAAGAGGCAGGGAAACAAAAAGAGTATAAAAGAGCAAATGGCCGGAGGACTCCAAAGATTTTCCTGATTCTGTTTAGAAAAGATACTTTCTTCATCTTGTTTTAGACTGTTGGGATTCCAGGGTCCAAGAACACATAAGAATTTTCTGAGCTTTATTTTCATCATGCCAAGACAGAGGGCAGGACCACATCTTCTGCACCCAGTCAATAAACAGTAGGCGTCATTATCATCAGCCAACCTTCAGAGGAAAAAGCAACCTCTGGCTCAGGAGCCTTCCCACTCATGCCACATCTACCTCCCAACAGTGCCAGCCAAGGCCCAGCTCAGTTTAGTTTGAGGCCACCTGTATGTTGAAAATCACAGTGCCACACACATAGGCCCTTACTTACAGGGTTCTGTCACGCTAACGAAAAATCCTCAAGAAATCAAGGCAAGTCCCTATTTGGCTACCTCCAAAATCAATCCACTCATACTCCCACCCCCATTTAAGAAAGATCTATTAATACGAAGGCTCTGTGATTCTAACCCAAAGTAAACTGTGAGGTCTGTGACACAGCTCTTCTGATAGGTCACGGACAATCCCCACGTCTCTCTAGATCCTTGAAGACTAAAATTCACCTGGGCCAAACTGGACATCCGATCTCCCCTGAAACCCTGCCTGACTACCAGAACCAATTAAGCTCTGCTAATAGTGAGAGTGAGGGAGTTTCCTTCACTACTTTCTCTCCTGTTCATCCCAGCACATGTCCTTACGTGAAAAAAAAACAGGTAACAAAAAACCCCTTATTTTTTCTCTTAATTTTATTATAATATTGTATAAATATGGCTATGCTGCAAAATCAGATTTCATCCTAAAAATACTAACCACCTATAGGAAAAGCCTAAAATGTGCTACCTCCCTATAGGCAGCTTGTTAACCCTCCTCCTTGACACCAGTATCAAGAGAACCTCACCACAGCTTTGACCTTCCAATTCTCAGTCGAACCTCCAAAGTGAATAAGAATGAGAAAATTAATATAGATCATTTCTCTTAAGAGCCTGAGACTCAGAAAGAAACAAGAGAAAGGAGATTGTCAGGGACAGATTTTCCCTTCAGGATAATATTATTCCACACTTGGTATCACTGGGACTCCCACTGTTTGTGGGGGTCTCTCTAGGTAATACTCAAATCGCTGCCTCAGTTCCCAGTGTTGTGGAGCACCAGGACACAGGGCCACGTGTCCCTCTAACTCTCCAGGATGTAAGAAAGTCCCAAGTCTACTCTGTACTTTTCCACATTGACCAAACTTCGACTGACATCAAATACTCTTGACCAAAGCCACAAGATGCATCATATTCACCACACACTTCCTACACTGATATCCTGAGCATAATATGGAGGCATTTTTCCTTTTTTTTTCTTTCCTTTTTCTCCATGTATTTAACTCAACAAAACAGTATGCTTGGGTTCTGAAGGAATGTGACACAAGTACTCCCTGCCCTGGTTTCTCCCCATTATCGGGATTTGTGTTAATAGGTTGAAGAAAAGATGCTGGCCATGTAGCCTAAAGGGATACTTAGCCTCAGTATCAGCTAGAGAAATTCTACATCCACCAAGAAATTCACTCAATACTTTGCCCTTTAAAGCAACATGAATCAAGTATCATGCAGTTCATTCCCGAGTGGGGGCAAGAATGGACATAAAATGACCTCTTTAAAAATCCTACTGAGTAAATATACAGACTCGACAATAATTTCCTACAGCATATTCTAAATTCAATTTCTTTCACTAAAAAAGCTAGAGAAACTGGATCTCAATTAATCCCCTTACATTACACTATAGAATTAAACTTCAATTTAAATGTTGTTACACAACTAAATGCTCCATAAAGGACTAATGTTTTGAATACACAATTAAAGCAACAAATAACTTACAGGAAAAGAAAAATACATCTCTGCCTCACCTCAGTGTGGCTTCTACCACCAGATCTCCATATAAGCCATTCTCGCTGAGGTGACCGATGGCCGCCACGCTGCTAAATCCAATCGAGGGCTTCAGTCCTCAACTGACTGGGGTCCTCAACAGCGTTCTCCACAGCTGACCACTCTGCTTCTGGAAACACTCCTCCCTCGGTGGTCAGGACAGCGCAGTCTCCTTGCTGTCCTCACAGCCCCCTTGCACTCCCTTTCAGCCTCCCGTTCCAACTCCTCCCCCACCTGGCCTCCACCTGTGGCAGTGTCTCAGGGCACAGTCCTAGAATCCCTTTCCTCCAAGCTCTGTGCTCTCCCAAAGTGATCTCATGCATTCCCATTGCTTAAATGCCAGGCCAGCACCTCCCAAATTTATAACTCCAGCCCAGACCTATTTCCTGACTCCAGACTCAGCTATAACATTTAATTACCTCCTCCTCATCTCTAAGTTTGGCTCACCAGCAACGGAAACTTAACATGTCTCCAGCTGAACTCTTGATCTCCGGCAGTGGCCCTTCCATCCACCCTAACTGCTCCTCTGGGATGCCTGGGAGTCGCCCTCAGCCCCTTCTTCTGCACCCCACACATCCCCCATCCCTGTCCGTCCCACACCCCTGGTCTAATCCAGTGCCTGTTGTCTCTTGCTGGACCACTGAGTCAGCCTCCCAGCCATGGTCACCACTCTCTCTCTTGTCCCCTCCCATCCTCTCCCCAGCAGTGATCAGCAAGAGCTCCTCAAGCACAAATCTGATCCTGTAACTCCCTACAGGATCTTAAAATCCCCCAAAGGTCTACTGAGGATGTGTCACAAAGCCCACAACCTTGGGGAATGATAGTATAAACTTCTAGATGAGAATCTCTTCATTCTTCTTCACTGAAAAAAATAAAGCCCTACGAAGTTTTACATTTGTATGTCCCTATGTAACTCCCACCCAGAGCAAGATATAGATACTTCCAGCATTCTAGAAAGCTCATGCCCCTACCCCATCCCACCCTCTTCAATGGTAACCACCAGTTTGGCCTTTATTACAATGAATTAGTTTTGACCGTCATCTACTTCGGCTCATAGACATGAGTAATCTTTTAAACTAAACCGAATTCTTCAAGGGTTCCTGCAAGTTGATTAGACCAGCTTTAAGACAGTGACATCCTGGAGTCATCCGAAGTCAGGTGTTCTGTTATAGTGTCTCAATTCCCAAAAGAGTGTGTTAATTAACAAGTAAGAAATAAATGCACACAGCACATCAGATGAAGGTATCCCTGTGAACTGTCCCTCAGTATTTAAAACAACACAGGGACTACTACTTCTAAAACTCATGGGCTGTGGGCCAGGCACGGTGGCTCACGCCTGTAATCCTAGCACTCTGGGAGGCCGAGGTCGGAGGATCCCTTGAGCTCAGGAGTTCGAGACCAGCCTGAGCAAGAGTGAGACCCCATCTCTACTATAATAGAAATTAGCCAAGCGTCATGGCTCACACCTGTAGTCCCAACCTACTTGGGAGGCTGAGGCAGGAGGATCACTTGAGCCCAGGATTTTGAGGTTGCTGTGAGCTAGGCCAATGCCACAGCACTCTACTCAGGGCAACAAAGTGAGACTCTGTCTCAAATACATAAAACTCATGGGCTGTGAACCAATCTGGATAATTAATATGCTAGGGAAATTTAGTCAGAGAGAGCACTCTTCTAATTCAAACAGAAACTTCAAAGTGACAAAAATACAATAGCATGAGCAAAGTGTATGGTTACAATCTTAAGAGAGGAATGGGACTTTATCAGGTTTAAGGTCTTACTGAAAGAGCTGTATTGCGAGTCCTTGGAATTAATGAGGATGGGCTACAGTCAGGCATCCTGCAGCCGGATAAAGCCTCCCCTACACCCATTCAATGTTATACACTTTACCCTAGGGCCTAGAGGAAAGCTACCAAATCTCTCTGTTTGAGGCACAGTCCCTAATTTTGCCCCTCTGTCCAGCATAAGGGCCTATTCCAATAACAGCCTAGGGAAGCCAAGCCCCTAAAATGCATCAGCTCTCCTAAGAGTTATTCTGACATCAGAAGTCCAAAGAGCCATCTCCCCAAGGCTTTAATTCCTGAAGTCTCTATGGCAGGGCAGAAACAGAGGTCCAGGGACTTGTTTCTGCTCCCCTGATGGTCCAATACCCCTCCCTCGGATCAAGAAGAAAAATTCTGGATCTAAAATTTGGATCTATTAGGAGTGCTGTGGACACTTCTGTAAAGTCTGCCAGAATTCAAAAAACTACTCTTACGGAGCGTCCCTGTTACTGCCCAGTGACACACCCTTTGGCACCGCAGTGTGACAGGTCAGTGGCCCAGCTGGCCCGCGCCTCCTGAGGCCTGCTGAGTGCCAGGCACAGGTTCCGATGGCACGATTCCTGGCATATATAAGGCACTCAAAGAATGCCAGTGAAAGAATTCCCACAAATCACAGTTTTTGCTTCCTAAACACAAAAGAGAAAAAGAATCGCCCTTCTGTTTGAAGTGTTGGGAGGGTGAGAGAAAGCAGAAGATAAGAAATTAATTTGGGCAAAATCACCATCATCCCATCTGCTTTTTGATGAACTAAACCAGAAGATTTCCTAGAGGGAAAAAAATATTGCTTCAGAATATTTAATGACATATTAGTCTGCTTTCCCTTCCTTACTACACCTAAATTTCCCTTGAAGCATAGTCATTCTCACTTAGCCTGGCTGAAGATGCACGGGAGAAAACCTTCCAGATGCTCTGGTAAATGAAGTGATGGTGGGAGCGTGAGTCCAGCCAGGGCCAGACGTCCTTAGCCACGTTCTTTACCAGTTACAGAACTTGGGAGCAAGCCCACCTCAGACAGGATCCCCACCCTAAACTGTCCTCATGCGACCAAGAGCCAGCCCCAGTGAGGAGACAGGATAAAGACAAACTCTAAGTCTTCCAACTTGTACAGTGGCCACCAGCCTTTGACCAATATTTTCATTAGTTACATTCGCAGTTTGATGTTTGCTGCTCTTGGGATGCTCTTGGGCACACTTAAGAAGTGTCTTAATCTGTTTGTGCCGCTATAACAAAATACTACAGACTGGGTAATTTATAAACAACAGACAGTTATTGCTTACAGTTGTACAGGCTGGGAATTCCAAGCTCAAGGTACCAGCAGATTCCGTGTCTGGTGAGGGCTGCTCTCTGATTCTAAGATGGTGCCTCATTGCCGCAACCTCACATGGTAGAAGGGATGGGAGGGGAAAAGATGAACAGCTCCCTCACACCTCTTTTATAAGGTCACTAATCCCATTCATGGGGCCTCCTAAAGGCCCTACCTCTTCATGGTATCACATTGGTGATTACGTTTCAACATATGAATTTTGGGAAACACATTCAGACCATAGCAGGAGTGTAGGAGGCATTTGATTTGGACAGGGGACACTGGGCCCAACCAGGGAGTTCTCTAGGAGTCCTGGTTGAACCTCTCACATCAATCCCCTGTATATGAAATACTAGATTCTTTTGTTGGCAGAGACATTCAAATTGCTCCTCTCAGGATTTATTCAATATAGCTAAAGAGCAAGAGAAGAACTTGGGGTTTTGTAAAGAGGAAATAATTCCTCGTGCCATAACCTGGACTTAATTTCTTGGCAGCCCACCCTCTTCCCCTTACCCTCCAAAATACCCATATCTATATCCCTCTTTCCCTCCTGCTAATCCCTCCGCCAATATTCCCTCCCAGTTGCTCAGGAACCTCATGCAACGATTATGGCCTCTTTCCGCTGTATTTTCTACAATCCCAATTTAATGCCTGCTCCTCCTCTTCTTCCACAGAGAAGCATACTTACGCCTTCGCCACGAAAACCAACACACAACTTCCCTCTTACTTTTGAAGAATTAGCTACTCAAAGTCGTCAACTCATGGTCCTCCTATTCCTCATTTCAACCTTTCCATGGGATCAGTGTCACCTACCACGGTGGACCACTTCCTCCTCCTAGAAACTCTCTCCTTGCCTGGCTTTCCTGACCACCCACCTCCGTTGTCTTCCTGTCTTTTCAGAAGCTCACAGTAGACATGATTTCTCTCAGGGCTGACGCCAGCTGGGGTGGCCCTTCCTAGCCATACCTGGACTGCATGGCCCCTTGGGCCCCTTCCCAAGGTGGACATACTAGATTAACTCTCCCAGAGAGGTCTCCCAGGAGACAGGTGACCCTCTTAGCGGGGAAGTTTAAACTCAGGGGCTGTAGGTGGTCACCTGCACAGACCAACAGGGGAAGATGGTATTTAGATAGAAAACGGAGACTTTGCTGAAATATGAGGACCTCAGTGTGGCAGGGTGCCTGCTGTGCTCCCAGAGATATTTTGGTTCCTAGTTCCAGAACCCTGAGTATGTTGGGTATCCCATTAGCCTTCTAATATATTCTGAAAAAAAGAAGAAAAAAAAGTGGTTTTGCTTGAGCTGGCTTATGTTAGCTTCTGTAGCCAGTAGCCCCAGGAATGCTGATGACCACAATTTCTCCTCTTCGCTTAAAGTTTCCTCTCCCCCCACCGCCCCCTAATGCAAATATCACAGGCACTCACCCTTGACTCTTTTTCTCTTCTGGGTCTGCATGCCCTCCTTGGTGATCTCCTCCACACTCGTGGCTTTAACTACCATCTCCGGCTGGGAAACTCCATAAGCTAAGTCACTAGGCCAGACTTCTTTTCTGCACAGCCTGCAACACTGCTCACCTATCACTTTCTAATGCTTTGTAGACTGGTGACTCACCTGCCATCTACCCAGTCACCTAAGTCGCAAATCTGAGTCAAGCTTCACTTCTCTGTCTGCTTCGGCCCTCCACAACCCGTGCCATCACCACATCTCAATAACTCTGCCTCCTTAGTACCCCTTGAATTCACCCTCTCTGGCTTCATTGCATCTCAGAGCCCCCTCCCTTCATGTGCATTCTATTTGGCCTTTTTGTCTCCTAACACCCCTCCAATCCACCTCTGCTTCTAAAACACATCTGGTTGGACTATCTCCTGAGTCCTTCAAGGTAAAGTCAAACTCTCTGGAACAACACCTGAGAACTCTGATGACGGTTGGACTCCTGCCGACTTTGCCAGCCCCATCTTCAACCACTTCCTAGCAGCTCCCTAAACTCCATCCACACTGAACAACCTACAGTTTCCTGAGGTCCCAAACTCTCCTCTGCCTCTGAGCCTTCACACCTATACCCTCTCCTCCCTGCAAAGCCTGACACATTTCTTCAAAGTCTAACTCCAACTATTCAGCTCTGCATCACCTCCTCCAGGAAGCCTTCCTTGAACGTTGTCTAATATTCACACACCTGCAACTTGGGATTAGGTCTACAGCATCTGTGCTCACACAGTACCTTCTGCACAACTTTTTCTCAGACCTTTGGATAACGTTTGGTAACCGTCCATTTCTACCTGTGTTTCTTCCACAGGGAAGAGATGGTGTCTTTCTCTGTACTCACAGTGCCTGCCATTCAAAAAAGGCTTTTTGGATATCTCGTCCTGGAGCACCCAGCAGGGAATTAATGAAAGAAAAAAATCTAAAACTCTCCAGAACCAGAATATATTCCTTTTCTTCTGATATAGCTTTAAAAATGAGAAGGAAAAGATGAGGGTATGTTTTCTGCCATTGTTTTGCTGGAGCTCTGTGGTCTTTTCTTTCTTTCTTGAGATCCCTCAAGGAGGTTGTTCTCTATGTACATTTACTTAGAGGGGTCTTGTGATGCCCAGTGCTGGCGAGGGCTGCAGAACCCAGTTCAGCAGAAAGTGTTGGCCATCACCTTGCCAAGACTCTGTAAATATTTTAACTCAGGAAAAAAAAAAAAAAAAAAAAAGGTCTCTTCCCCCATAAAACCTAAGATCCTAAAGGCTTGTTGGAATGAAGTCATGTATCTCTTTGGCATAGGATCCTAAGGTGCCCCTCAATCTTGTTAATGCCCTGTATAACCTCCTGCCCTTTAGTGTAGGCTGGTCTAGTGACTTTCCAACCAATAGAATATGGCAAAGGTGAGGGATGTCTTTCTAGCAGACTGTACCTCTTGCTGGCTTTGAGGAAGCCAGTTGCAAGGTTGAGAAGGCCCATGTAACAAGGTACTGAGGGTACTGAGGGTGGCCTCCAAAGCACCTAGGGTACTGAAGCCCTCAGTGCAAAAGCCCTCAAGGAACTGAATTATGCAACCACCACATAAGCTTGGAAGTGGTAGCACCAGTCGAGCCTTCAGATAAGATCCCAGCCCTGACTAACAACTGATTGAAGCCTTGTAAAAGACCCTGAAGCAGAAGACTCATCTAAGCCACGCCTCACCAAAAACATAAGATAAAAATATTTGTTGTTTTACTTGTGGTAGTTTTGTATGCAACGACTGATAATTCATACAATCTCCTTTACCCCTATTGAAAGTCTAGCACTTGGAAAAAAAATAACTTTGTTTTTCAGCAGGTTGGATAGAATGCCACCATCATGTAAATGTTTAACTAAAAATGGAATACCCTCTAAAAACAGGCTTTCAAATCACTTTAGCATTCTAAAAGCTAAGGCTAAAGGAATCCACACAAGACGTTGCGTAAAATGAAGACAAGAAAAGGAAACAAAGATACAACTTATAAAGGGCCCCTGGAAAAAATCTGCAGGCTCCATTGGTTTATTTAACTTTTAAATCTTATTAAATTTGCTAGATGCATGTTAGCATTCATGGTTCATTTACTTTTATTCTGACTTCTATAAATAGGCACTCTATGAGCCCTGATAAATGACTTAAAATCTTGCTTGACTTCAGTAAAGAAATCTTACAAATTCTACCCGTAGAAATGAATGAAAACTCCCTTTGGGCCAGCCTCCAATCCCTGCAAAGGCACCTCCCCAGGTCCTGGGCCTCTCCCTTCCATCCTTGTTCTCTTCCTTAGGCTCTGTGTTTATAATATCTGGCATTCTCCCAAATCACCTAGATCTGGCTCTCCTGTAAAAACAAACAGAAGCTACCTGGGCCTCTTTATTCCCGCTCATTTACATTCTTTCCATGCCAAGGGTCAGGGGATGTCAGAGTTGGTGGCAGCCAGTCAAACCCAGCATGGGATGGCCCTTATCTACCAATGCATTGTTTTCCTGCCTCTGAACCTGCCAGCATTTATTTGTCTAAATTATAAATGAAAACATATGTAACTGCCACAAATCTAAAACTAATAAATCTAAAAGTTCAGCCCAGAGCTGTGACCACAAGAAGACAAGAGCCCATAGAAAGCTCATAAAAAGGCAGGCAGTGGGCGAAGGGGAGAGCTATACAGTATGACCTATACAGTATATGGAAAACAAAGGCAAATTTGAAATTCCATGTGGTCTGATCATGCAGAATGCATAATTAAATAATTAACAATTCACCCTAAAGCACAGCTTCTTTGTAAGTAATTAGTGGGTTTGTAGCTTTCTAAACAGCCATCAGGTACAGAGTAATGTCACTGTCATATGTATCCCACTATGACACATATACACCAGCTGCATCGGCAAGTCAAACTCCCCTCTCTGCCCTGACAACCAGGGTTAAGGTTATCTAAGTTGGTTTGTCCATTAACATTGCTTTTCAGCTCTCAAGAAGATTAAACTTGGTTGTTAGAGGCAAAATAAAAAAAAATCAGAGATTACAATAGTTTATGGCCCTCTGAGGCTCAACCCTCCCTACCTGACAAGATTTTATTCCTTAATATTTAATTTTTCTCATTAGGAAGAATTTAAATTAAATTAAATTTTTCTCTTGGGGAAGGAGGGGCAATGATGAAAAAAAGAAAGCTGAGAAACACTACCACAGATGTGTAGCATTCCAGATGAGCACATAGGGAAGAAAATGAGCATAAGAAAGGCACGGTATAACCTGGAAGATGCTAAATGAAATAACCCTAAAAACAATCTCATAACCAGACCCATTTGTGTATTAAAACAGGAGCAGAACTAGAGAAATCTCAAAGGCAGGTTCTGATACAGCTTTAGAAACTCTGCACTTGAGGTCAGAAGACCTGCAGTGCTCTAACACATGATTATTAGTTGTACAACCTTAGAGAAAAGCCACTTGTTACTTGAGTTCTTTTTCCTTTTTCTGCAAAAAGAGAATGGAAATGCCTGATTCACAAGGTCCCTGCAATAATTGAATGAGATAATATTAGTGAAGAGGTTTGCCAACAGAAGATGCTATTCAGTTGAAAAGTAACACCGTCCAACAGAATTATTCGAACACTGGAGAGCTCTACATGGGCAGAAGATTCTATGAATAAGCCTAGAGTTGACACTATAGTGAATTAGTGATCCAAGAGGGTAGTAGACTGATGAAAGGGCTGTTCATTAGGAATCGCGTGTCCTGTGTAGAAAAACACAGCAGTGGCCTAAGGAGAGTGATCTACTCTAAGGTGGCAGTGAGAGGTATTCAGACCACAGAAGGAGTGACAGAAAACTTCCTTTCTTACCTTTATCCCATCAACTAAACCAGTGGTTCTCAGCTGCCTGTCTACAACTTTGAATCACCTGGGGTGCTTTGGAAAACTTTTGAAAAATGTCTGAACCTAGGAGATTATAAGAACTTCCTAAATGTTTATGCAGTGAGTGAGCACTGACAAAGTTGCAGTGAGATATGCATGCTCACCTATGACTGGTGGAAGTATAAATTAGTCCAGTCTTTAGGGAAAGCAATCTATCAAAATTTTTGTTTGTTTGTTTTGTTTTAAGTTCATATTCTTTGTTGAGTAATTCTATGTTGTAGAATCCACCCCAAGGAAATAATCAGAGGAACATAAGGATGCTTATCACAGCATCATTTTATGTCTGGATGTTGCACCATTCAGGATAGCCTGACTTGCTTTGAGCGTGCAAAAAACACTTGCACTCTGTTGACCCACGTTATAGGTGGGAATATCTGGCAGGTAAACAAAAGAAACGATAAATCAAAACAAGATGCTCCGAAAAGTCAGGTGTCATCTCAACCAAAACTCATTAATTTTTCAAAAAGTTGAGAACCTGCCAGTCAGTTCAAGTCTGGTCAGGTCAGGCCTTCCATCGTCGTGGTGATCTCCACTAATCTCAAAATCAAACAGCAGACAATTAGCAATTAGAGCATCTTAGAGGAAAAAGTAACCATGCAGGCTATGGCAGGGCAGGGAGAAAGAATCAAATGTGCTTCACTGACTTTCTTTTTAAACTCCCTGTCTTCTCGAGTCAGGACTCACTGGGATTTGCAACTCAACACTGGCCTCCCAATTCTCCACCACAAATGACTTAGCATTCTCAAGAGATTAATTATTCACTTGAAACCCTACTGAAAAGCTGCTGAAATCATTGCAAGTCTTCTGTAAGTCCTACCTTCCTATGGGCTACAAGACAGATATATTCTCTCAGGGATGCAATAAGAAAGGCTCATTAACAAAAGTGGGGAGAGGAATGAAGTTCTATGCAGGAGACTAAATTGTGAGCTCTCAGGTTTTTAGTGTCAATGATCCAAAACATAAGAATGAGAACCAAGAGGGCAAAAGAGTATTTTTATCAAGTGCACTTATCAAATACTATTAATCCTGTACTCACCAAGGGAATCAGACATCGTAGCTAATCAACCAGGGAACCCTGGTACAGGGAAATTGGTGGAAGATATATAGCAACCAAATATATACTCGTAAATAGCATAGGTGTAGTGCCTGCTATTTCTGCAGGTTAACATGTGCCAGGTGAGATTGTTATTAATGTGCCCATTTATTAAATGGAACCCTGGAAAAGAGTGTCAGGTAACTATGTGTCCAAATCCTCCCTCAATCCTAAAAGACAATGCCTTTTCCTGCAAAAAGTGCTTACTCAGTGTCAATTACAATGCAAACAAATCAGACTGTGACACAGGCACTTGAAGTTAAAGCTCATAAAGCTCTCTTTAGTAAGAGAAAAATCTAATTCAATGGTTAAATGCCAATCAGGGTGGGATAACTAGGCAGAGCTGAAAATACAAGGTTTAGACATCTACAGCAACTCCTTTGAAAATGCATTACTACTGAATGGCTGTCAGAACAGAACATAAGTGAGTTAGCACCATTAACTTAGGGAAAAAACAGAATGGCTCCTATTTAAATGAACACACATAGAATCCCAGTAAATTTTTGGAGAGTTCCATGTTAAATAGGTTTGGAAAACTTTCTTAGCCTGAAAGCATATGCAAATGAATTTGGATAATGAAAAGAAACTAGTAAACAAAGAAAAATCAAAAGTGCTTTTTCTCCAACTACTACACATTTTATACGTAAAAAGAATTAAATATCTCCTACTGTAGTCAAGAAAATTTGGACTGATGACTGATCCATTCACCCTAAGAAAACATTTAGCCTTTACCAAAGGGCATTACCTCCTGGGCCAAAAGCAGATTCTGAGCTTCCCCATTTGACTTTTCCCTCTGCCTTCTCCTGAGTTGCCACTTTCCCCTGCACTACAAAAAGGAAGATGAGGGTCACTGGGCCTCAAGGGAAAAGATCAGAAGAGATCCGCTCTAAATCATCAACCCAGGAATTCTCTTCCTGTCTACAATGTCATGCCCCAAGTTCCTTACCAAACCATGAAAAGAAATGGCATACAGCATAGAGATAATGGGGATAAAAGAAGATATCTAGAAGAGGGCAGGAAATCATGATTGGGAAAAGAGAGGTGATGTGTTCCATGTACAGGTAAAAAAAATATCTCGTAAAAAAAAATATCTCATGTGTGTGAACCTTCTCCAATCCAGTGATTCTCATTTTACTGATACATATGAAAGGAGCCACCAACGACAGGCTTCTACACTGTGGTCCCACCCTGAGCCACAGCTAATTGGTCCACGTTGATATCTGTCCCAATCTGGGCCAATGAGCTATCTTTCCTAGGACTGTTGAACCTGGGACCAGAGAGAGCATGAATCAGTCCTACATGATGGCATAAAATATGAAATATGTACATCTCAGGAGCCTTAGAGGTCATTGTTCCACCTTGTTTGTACTTGATCTGAAATAAGAAAGAATGAAACTAGCAAGCTGAGAGAAAAAGAGAGATGGGGAGAGAGTATCAGATGCTTTCAAGACTCCATTAGGAAGGCCCAGCTCTAGTCTTGTTCTTCTAGCAGTTTCACTATCTGACTCTTCCTTCAATTGTTTTACACTTAATAACACAAGGGAGGGGTAGCACAGTCCATCACCATAAAAATGTACTGCTAGCTAATCACACGGACCCAGAGTACAAAGGCCAGTCCTCACAGTCCACAGACAGTAAGTCATATGCAATAAAAAGGCACATTCTGCCCCATGCATGAGATAATCCTTTTAAATAAATTTCCCTAAATTAATTTGAGTTGAGTGTTTGTTGCTTACAAACAAGAGTCTAAATACTTGATAAGAAAAATAAAAAGATTTTATGGCTGGCTACCTTCAAACGTCATAGGAGACTTAGAAGGATGATTAGTTTGAAAAGCAAAGACGACCATGACATTTGGCCCTCCAAGTATGCTGGAGTCCTTTGTCTTGCTGACAGTGGGGTTCTTTGGGAACTGATCACTCATACATATGGATATATGTGCAAATATATGTATGTAGGTTTATGACTATCAGGTCTTTTCTTAGCACCAGATGTGAAAGCCAACATCTTCTCTCCCTGACTCAATGCAGTCTTGAGATAATATGGGATTATTTTGGAAGAGTAAGAAAGACAAATTTTGCAGTCCTCAGAGAAGTTCTGAAAGTTTATAATTTTCTAAAACTATATGCAAGACTTTGATAAAACATACCAAATGCTAATGTTTATGTGATAAGATTAAAAAGAAGACTAGGCCTCATGCAGAAGATAAGAACTGACCCTGGAAAGCAGATTTAATTCCCATCATATCAATGTAAACTATCTTAGCAGAAGGTGATGTTACCAAAAAATGTAAAATGATACTAACAAGTTTTGATATTTAGAGACAGAATGCTGAGATTGATGCTAGTTTTCTTGGTCACATCTTGGTAGATTATTCTATCAGCCTGCAATATTAAAAACACTCTGAATTAAAGATTAAATCATTTACCAGGAGCAAGATTTATCCCACAGGAAAAAACATAATAAATTCAGCAACTATTTTTTTTTTTTTTTTAAGAGATGGTGTGTTGCTCTGTCACCCAGGCTGGAGGGCAGTGGCTCCCTGCAACATTCCAAGGGAACTCCTGGTCTCAAGTGATCCTCCCACCTTGGGCTCCCCAAATACAGGGATTACAGGCATGAGCCACCATGCTTGTCCACAACTTTTAATTACATAAAATCTAGTTTTCTTCATAACATCATCTCAATGGCTACTTCATAACACTACAAGTACTCTACGCTCGTAAGTCCATGGTTCCTAAAACCTCTTAAATGCCCCAATTCTCAGGGCTCAGGAGTATGCAAAGCAAACAAATCTGCACATCATAAGTGAGTACAAGAGGCACAATTGTAACGGCTAGTCCTGCCGTTACATAAGTCAATACTGTCAAGGTTAGCTGCTTCTCCAGATTCTGCAGGTCATTCATATTCTTGAACTTCTATACACGCTTGAAGCAGATTGGCTTTTTCATAAGGTAAAAGGTCAGTTGCACTCCCAGCCCCCTTCCACTGCAAAGTGGAGGGAAAAGGTGACCACAGGCGGTTCAAGGACACTTCGTGGTTTCCAAGCAATACAGGTGTGCTTCTGAACACAAATTGGACAATAGGGCCATAGAAAGCCCTATAGTCCCGTCTAATCTGTTGTTCCACCACGTGTTGATGCTCTGGGCCTCTATTTTAAATGGTTTTGCCTTTCTCTCTTAAAATGCTATAGCAAAGAAGCTATTGAAATAGCCTCAGCTAAGAGGGGCAACCTCTACAGCCACCACCGTCACTGCCCTCACCTCTTAGCTGCCTTATCCACCAGTGAAACACGTCCACGAACTGCTGAACAAGGTGAGGGCTGGAGGGTAGATCTGGGAGACAAGCGCAGGATCTTCTATTTGCATCTTTCTGACACCAACCCATTTCCCTAATTATACATTCTCATGCCAGACTTTAGGATAGAACTCCTTTAAAGAATGGCAAAATACACTGCTACATTTGCATTCAGTTTTCTTTTTTATTTACTTTTTGTTTGTTTTTGTTTTTTTGAGACAGGGTCTCACTCTGTCACCCCAGCTAGAGTGCAGCGGCATCATCATTGCTCACTGTAACCTCAAACTCCTGGGCTCAGGTGATCCTCCTGCCTCAGTCTCCCCAGTACCTGGGACTACAGGTGTGTGTCACCACATTCGGCTAATTTTTTAAATTTTTTGTAGAGAGGGGGTCTCATTATTGCCCAGGCTGGTCTGCATCTGCATTTGGTTTTCTGAGGGAAGCTTCAGCCCCCTGCATGGAAGGCAGACCACCATCCCTGGCCCCTCATTAAGACGTGATCTTTATACAGGAACCACTGCTCCCACCATCATCTGTCTGGTGCCAGAAAGATTTGATTTACAAGCTGGAGAGGCACAGAAAAGATCCATAAAAAGGTTTCAAGGTGGAGAATTTTTTTTTTTTAAATGAGCATATTTAAGTTGCTATGTGCCAAGTTCAAAATTCAAGTCACATATGAACAATTTTTACAGGGGGAGGAGTAACCTGATGTTCAAATTCATTTGCCTCCCATTTCGAAGTAATTCATCTTTAAAATTTCTGTGAAAATTCTAAAGTTGCCCAGAAAATGGCAGCAACCATCTGTAAGTAAAAACAAAAGCTCTCTGTAGTATATATCACAGGTTCAAAGCACTTTGGCATCGGCAGATTGAACACGTTATTAAAAGAATTTAACTGCAAGAAGAGCTACCATAATTACACAGCAGCTGGTCTAATGTTGACAAAACAACTTTTAAAGGCTTGCAGAAGCCTTACAGGCTAATCAATTAAAAAGGCATGAATAGTAATGTGCATCCTATCCTTAACACTTCGAGTTGCATCTCCTGCAAATACAGTGAGGTTTTCATTTTAGAACAATCATTTCTTACATCCTACAATTAAGCCAAACTTAGAATAAATTCTAAGTTGTGTCTAGGTGAGACAATTATACTTAAAATAAAATAACTCCATAAAACTCAATTATAAACATTGAACTTTATGAGCATTTTCATTCTAGCAAACTTATCAAAATACCAACAGCTCATGCCAGAATTTGTGCTTACTTTACCAAGAGCAGGCAAAGGAGTGTTTTAGATTACTACATTGGCCAACAATATGCTAGAGGCACAATGAATATGTGAATGGATGAATGTTGGAATGAGTCTGCGCACTGCATTCAAGGAAATGTGATTTAATCCTCTTGAGGTTTGCCCAAGTGGTCCATGCAGAGCAGCCGGCTCTGCCAGGACAGTAGGTGTTTTCCTGTAAGTTCCCCTGAAAGTCTACCTCTCACAAGAACCCTTCTCCAGGCTTCACTCAAGGCTCTAGTCTCCCTTCTTTTCTGAGTCCCTTACAATCAGAAAATTAGAAAGGATTTTACACATCTCTGGATACAGTCCTACTTAGGGCCTTGCAAACTTTTTCTACAAAGGGACGGATAACAAATATTTTAGGTTTCGTGGGCCAATCTCCATCACAATGACTCACCTCTACCGCTGCAATTCGAGAGCGGCCATATAGAATATTCAACAAATGAGCAATGGCTGTGTTCTAATAAAATTTTATTTACAGAAGGAGGTGGCCAGCAGATTTGGCTGAGTCCCCTCTTTCCCATCCAGGACGCAGAGTCTCTTTGTGAACTCCTCCAGTGAAGGGGCTAACCTCCTCCCAGCAGCCTTGTTTTCTTCACCCAAGCTCTCCCTTCTACTGACCGAAATGAACCTCCCTGGGACTTGAAGCCATGGCCACGTCTTCATATCCTGCACACTCTGTCCCCTCCTAAGTCATTCTCCCTCCCCAGAGTACTCTGTATAATAAATAGGTCTTCAAAAATGATTTCTTTAATTAAACAGAAATACCACCAGTTTTGCCTTCTGGAGCCCCAGAGAGTAAGTCTAACACCTCTTCCACCCGACAGCCCTTTATGCATCTGAAGACAACGATTGGATATGGCATTTACTGTCGGCACCACTCATTGGGGATCTATCTTGTAGCGTTTTTTATCGTTAGTTTTCTTCTTCCATGTACACATTTTTTTCCTCCTCATTTAGATGGCAAGTGAAGCATAGTCCCTGGCACATAAGCTCCATTTAGTTTTACGAGAGAGAGTGGCAGAATGGCCACGGAAATATCAACCAACAAATCTTTTTAAACACCTTTCTCAGCAAATTCAATTGGGACAGCTTTTGAAACAGGAGGCGGACAGCTCACCACAGCAGCGGGCAGACTGCCGGTGTGCCCGACTTCTCCAGATGTGAAGACTGACAGTGGAGAGTCAAGAGAACTCCTTTCTCCATCCTCTGCCACCCACCATGCTCCTGCACTGTGACTTTAATTGGCACATTCCATAACACCAATGCTCCCCTGTTGCCTGTGCTTGTCACACTCCCAGTCCTTTGGCTCACAGTGAGTGACCCTATCTTTGCCATTTTAATATCCTGTACTATTTATCCCTCTCCTTATTAACCCCCATCCCAGAGCAATAAATACACCTTTTGCATTAGTGTGAAGGTGCATGGTAGGCCTTTAATAATCCACCCTTAAATTAAAAAAAAAAAAATGAAAACCCAAAGAGTGTGCCTTATGAACATGCAATCCTCCTTGAGGTATGAAACTGCGTCCCTCGCAGTACTCCTACATTCAAGACAACAGTAAAATGAGCATCTCCCAATGTTACCTATAAAATCTGCTCCCCAGGAGAATGCTCTCTCTCAATCAGTAATAAAATATTAAAATAGGCTATTTTTTTAATATCTCTGCGAGGAGGGTCTTTAAGACCATTAACAATTACCTCTTCTTATTTAACATCATTCTACCTTTCTGCATTCCTGCTCCCCACTTCCAGAAAGGACGGGAGGGAAGTATTCACAAAGTCCTGTACAAAATCCAGTTCCTAGAAATAACCAGGGGTGCCGTGTCCCTGTGTGAAACATCTGCCTCTGGACGCTCAGCAGGGAGGCGGGCGAGCCCCAGCCAGGGCAGAACGAGCTGTCAGCTTTGGCTGCACCGTCACCAGTGTATGGTAGACACTAGCTACATGTGGCTACTTACATTGAACTTAATTAAAATAAAAACAATTTAACATCCAGTTCCCCAACTGCATCAGCCACATTTCAAGTACCCAGTGGCCATGTGCGGTTAGTGCCTACCATGCTGGCCAGAGCATACATAGAATATTTCAGTCACCAAG
The DNA here is from genome assembly GCF_020740605.2 of Lemur catta. Taxonomy (NCBI): domain Eukaryota; kingdom Metazoa; phylum Chordata; class Mammalia; order Primates; family Lemuridae; genus Lemur; species Lemur catta. The sequence goes on from NC_059135.1 coordinate 72,602,862, forward strand.
GATAGAACAGACAGTTCTACTGGACAGTGCCAGAGGGTCCACAGGTAACTTTCCCTACTCCCAAAACACAGGGTGATTGCTGCTCTCCAGCCAACACCGGCGGGAGTCAGTGGATTCAGATAAACTGTCAAGTCCTGTTTGAGTTGTGCTCTGCACCTCCTTGAAACCCAAAGAACACACGGGGATATGGAATGCCACACCTGGTTATGCCAAGCAATTAACACCACATTATTTTAAAGGCATTCTTTAAGGAAAATGAACAAAGAAACGCATAATTTGCTCTTACCTTGGGGGGATTCTGCCAAAGTCCTCAGCTTTTGCAACTCTATGAGAAACTTTTACACAGAATAAAAACAAGATTTGACTCTCATCTAGATTCTAGTAAAAAGTAGGGGGAAAGCAGACAAAAGGCAAAATTTCTCTAACTGTTCAGAAGTCAGCATCCTTTGTATTCATTTATGAAGTTCATTTTTGCTTTAGTTATCACTTTGCATTCAAAGCAGCACCAAAACTGTAGGATTGTTTTGGTTTTCTTTTTTTTCCTTTTTAAAAATATGACTCCAAAGTTGCACGGAAAGTGTTAAAATACTTATGTACCTTAGATTTATCACCAGGAAAGTAAAGTTATTCAGTAATCTACCTCTAGGTAACACAGCATATAATTTTTTTTCAGATTTACTGAAATTGCCATCACTCTAAACTCCAAGAACAAAAGAAAGAAAGTTGCCAATAAATTTTAAATTTCCCACATAGTTGCTTTGGAGAACATGAAATTATAAGAGGAACTAAATTCAAATTCCAGGCTGCTTTCTGAAAGATGAGATAACCTCCAGATAGTCTATAAAGTCTGTGAAACATCTGTTTTGATAACATATGTACTTAAAATTCCACACATGTCAGTTTCAAGTTACTACAAAATATAAGGCGGCACCAGCTGCAAGGATAAGAAGGAGAAGCTGTTAGCAAAGTGTCGGGCAATGTTAAAGATTTTAATGGGACCCAAGTCTCCTTACTATTTGCATATAATAACCCTAGAAAACACATCGAACAGAAACTCAGTCCTACCCCTTCCGCACATGAGGAAATTCCACTGTGACCTTGGTATATTTTCCCTTACTACCGTATACTGCAATGTGTTTAACTCTGGCAACTTTAACCAAAATGCCCTCTCCACATTATTTCTGCCCCTCCAAATCCTAACCATCTGCAAGGACCAGTTCAACACCCTCGCTTTCCATGAAGGTTGCTTCATCTCTCTAGCCCACGAATTCCTGCTTCCCTCTGCACCTACAGCAAATAATAAAGGACCACACAACTGCCACTTAATCTTTCTCACTCTGTTTCTGACATACTGATCTCATCTCACTCGTGGGGATTTGCTCCCCTTTCATGACTTTTACTGAGAGTGCAAAGCTCCCAAAATTGTATCTTTAGCCAAGACTTTTCCCCTGAATTCATATTCATATTCCCAACCTCCTACCCCATAACTCTATTTGGAAGCCTAACAGGCATCTCAAATTTCAGGTGTCCAGACCTGATCTGATACTCTCCCCAATCCACTTCTCTTCAGCCCTTACATCTCAGTAGATGACAGCCCCGCCCTTCCACTCATTGGCCCCAAACCTTGGAAGCACCTCTGATGCTGCTTTCGCACTCATGCCCCACATCCTTACCCTTCAGGAAATCCTGTCTCCTCTACTCTTTCCAAATAGACAAAGAATGCCCTCTTCACAGCCTCTGCAACCACCCGGATCTAAGCCAACATCATCTGGATTATTCAACAGCCTTGTACTTAGTCTCCCTCCTTCCAACCTTGCCCTCCTACTATTTATTCTCACAGTAGCCAATGATCTTTTAAATCCTTTAATTGGGCCATTCCTCAATGCAAAACCTTCCAACAGCTTGCCAACTCACAAAGAAGGAAGGAAGGAAGGAAGGGAGGGAGGGAGGGAGGGAGGGAGGAAGGAAGAAAGGAACCAAAATAGTGTGGTAAGCTCCAAGGCCTTGCATGATGGACAGCTCCCCTTATGTCTGTGACCTTTGACTGTTCCCCCCTGGATTACTGTACTCCCACCACTGGCCTCCTTGGAGAGCAAGCCAGGCATGATGTCACCTCAGCACCTTTGCATTTCTGCCTGGAAGGCTCTTTCCACAGAGGTCCCCAGGGCTCTCTCCCTTACCTGGTCCAGGTACTCAGTTTCTCCACAGCACTTACCATCAACTAACATACTGCACATTTTCTTATTCATCTCCTTACTTTATGCTCCTATCGCTCTAGAATGTGAGCTCTATGAGGACAGAGATTTTTGTGGGTTTCCTTCACTGCTTTATCCCTAGACTTCTGCCCATTTCATTTACTGTAATATTAATATTTCTACCTAGAACTGTGATTGGCATGAGTTGGCCCTCAGATACTTAAAGAGCCTGAGAGAGAAGCCAGTCTCAAGTTTCACGAGAGCAGTTGCCATGTCTTACGCTCCCTTTTATATCTCTGTGTAGGGCCCAGAAAAAAGTACTTCTTGCCTGACTGTTGCTATGTTTGCATTGGCAAATATAAAATATTAGATCATTCAAATTCTTGGATGCGTTAAACATAGGCAGTGTTGACGTGATATTAAAAGACGTAGCTATTTTTAAAAGATTTTAAGGCTATTTAAACTTAAGCTCATAATCTCTGTTCAAGTATGAACAATTCGCAAAATCACCAATAAGAGAGAGTTTCTTAAGTGCTGCCAAAAAAATGACACAAATACCTAATCAAAAAGAGACGGGAAAGGAAACTGTCATTTTGGGGCAAAATTATAGCAAATAAAATAAATTTCAATGCCAAGCACAAAAAAAGTAATTTGAATTCTGTTGCCATTAGGTGGGTTATTAAAATGAACAAGTGCTTTTTTTTTTTTTTTTGAACAAGTGCTTTTACAAATCACCTCCATTTTGCCAAGTGATGTTGGTGATGACTTAGTCTAAATTAGGAAATTTGGAAATAGGCAAAAGGCAGTAGAGAGACAAAGAGCTTTTCCTTTCCCGTGTCATAAAAAAAGAATGGTATGTGTCTCCCCAACATTTGTATGTTGAAACACTAAACTCCAATGTGATGGTATTTGGAGATGGCGCCTTTGGGAGTTTATGAGGTCATGAGGGTGGGGCCCTCATGCATAGGATTAGTGCTCTTATAAGAGACATAAAAGAAGTTTGCTTCTTCTCTCTCTCTCTCTGCCACTTAAGAATGCAGCAAGAAGGCAGCCATCGGCAAACCAGGAAGAGGACTCTCACCAGACACGAGATCTGCCAGTGCCTTGATCTCTGACTTCCCAGCCTCCCGAACTGTGAGAAAAACAACTAGTCTTTCACAGAGACTTAACTAGTTCAGTAAATCTGAGAAACAGCTGGAAAGCCTCAATCGTTCTACACATCCAGAGCATCACCTATAAAACATCGACAATTAAGTACAGACCAAACGCAAACTAGATTTCTTTTTCACAAAATAGGACTTGAAGGTTATGTAGAAGGCTTTATGGAAATCCTCTATCCATAAAATGATAGAGCATTCCAGAGGGGAAATGCTGTAACACACCAAAACAAACCCTACCAAGTGATTTTATGGCACTTATGTTCAGTCTCATAAAGAGCAACTCAGTCCTACGTGAGAGGACTCAGGTCTCTCCCAAGTTCACTGAGCTGCTGCAGTACAGAACCAGCTGCATGGATATATCTTGTCTGCTTTGGAAAATCTGTACAAGAATATCTATGTAGAATTTTTAAAATTTTATCTGTGCATTTTTAAAAATAGAAAAATAAACATTAAATACGAATTAGCATCAAGCTTGTAAGTCACAAAAAAAACTACTGTTAATTGTTTAAAAAAATAGTGTCGGATGCCAGGTAATGGCTATATTACTGGCATGAAAGTGGTGACAATTATAATAAGCACTGCTCATTAACTAATCTGTTCATTTTTCAGCAAACATTGATCTAGTAGGGAGAGTCTGCTCATCAAATATCTACTGAGCATCTCCTCTGTACCAGCACTTGCTATCAGTGATGAACTAAGACACCCTTTATATGTTTAAGGGAATAGAAAAGGTGGCCTCTAAAAATGGGAGCACCGAATTCAAAAACCAGTGCACAATGCACTTTGAAAGCCTCTCCAAGACAACTCAAGGAGGCTAAGGAATGAGACCTCAGAATCAAGCCAATATTATAATACATCTCTTATTGCTTTGGAAAAACATAGCTGTCAATTGTTCACCAAATTTTAAAATGCAATTTGGAGTTTAAAAAATATGTAATTAAACATATATAACTAACTCCAATTTTTTAAACAAGACAAGGAAAACTAAATAGGAATATTAACATTTCATCAGAGTATAAGCTTGAATTCAAATAACAGAAAATTTGACAAATATTCTTAAAAATTTTAAATAAGGGTGGAGGATAGACAATGAAAGCAAATTCATAGCCTACTGTAAGATTTCTGCTGTAGATTACCTGCAGAGATTCAGATTACTCTAATTTCAGAAAATTCATAAAGTAAAATTATAACTATATGAGAAACAGTCTGTATGAATCCTTTTTTTCTCTTTCTCTCTATTTATTTATTTATTTAGAGATGAGTCTTGCTATCTTGCCCAGGCTGGAGTGCAGTGGCTACTCACAGGCCTGACTGTAGCCTGCTACAGCCCCAAACTCCTGGACTCAAGTGATGCTTCTGCCTCAGCCTTTGAGTAGCTGGGACTACAGGAGCATGAGCCACACCTAGCTTTTTGTCTTTTTGACCCAAAAGATTACAGATGACCACTCTGTATTCCCCAACCCAACTATTTCTGTAGGAGGAGGTCCAACCCAGACTCAGCCATGCTATGCCCTGGACATCTAAACCTGCCTCTAGTCCCCAACCCCCTCCCCGCAAAACACCTCAGCTTTCACCAAATCCTCTTCAAGACAAGGATGGATCTCGCAGAAACCAAATAGAAAACCCAAGACTGGTGTTGATGAGGCAAGGGGCAATAAACATCTGTAAGCCTAAAAATGAGGGGAAGAATAGTGCACATTTTGTATATATTCAGTATTCATCTTTTCATCTTTACGTTACAGCTCTATGATTAATTGCACTGCTTTGTTCAGAAATGGCTTTGTCAGAATAAAATCTGGGTCTTTTATAAATTGTTCTTTTCTGAAATATTATCCCCTCTATTAATATAAATGTTTCAATATTTCTGTTAGGGTATTTGGGAGGGGTGCAGCACTTGGGGAATTCATTATTTATGTGTTGACTGCCTGTGACTTAATGTAGTCTAAAATATAAAAATAAAGGGAAAAATGCATAGCTTGCAGGTTTGCACTATGTCAACGTGCACTTCTCTTAAAGTAGATGCAGGGGATTTTCTAACAGAGTACATTTTTGATCAAATCGTTTATATATAGCACAAAAACTCTTCTAGGTAAGAGGCAAGGAGGCTGGCTAGGCAAGAAACAGGAAGGGAGACAAACTATCTTATTGTAGATTCCCAGAATTTAAAACCCAGAAGGATCTCAGACATCAGCTTGTTCAGTATTTTGTGTTGCAGAAAACACTGACTCTGAAGATAAGCCCTCAAAATGGGTATCATTGTCAAGTAGGCTCCCAAGCCTACTTGGGACTCATTGAATATTATACTTCCTTTCAGATATTTAGAATGAACACTCAGTTACTAAAAGCTCTGAAAAGTGCTGCAATTCAAAATACAAAAATATTTTTTAACCCACTGTTTCTCAAACATACTTGTATTTGACCATGCTACACTTTTTAATTTTTTTCCTTGCACCATCCCACAGAGCCACTGTTTCTCCTCGCAGATCCTGCTCTGGAACTGCTGCCCATATACAATCATTTTGAGGAAACTGAGGTTCAACGGAGTTAACCGGCTTGGCCAAAATCCTATATCTAATTGGTGGCTGATAATTCAGCAAATAGCATGATGAGAGTTTAGATAAAAGTGGGAAATAAGCAAAGATCTCAACATTTTTCTTTCCATCCACACCTTACCAGGACAAGGTTACCTCCTCTGTGTTCCTGTCTCAGTCCCCTTGCTTGGACTCATAGTGTCTCAACTTTTACTTACCTACTTGATCAATATGTTACCCAGCTTAGATTTATTCATTAATGAGCATGTCCTTCCCCTTGGGGAAGCCTTTTCAACAGTGATCTTCTAGACTCCAGAGTTGAATCAATGACTTGCCAAGGGAGTGGATTTAGTGGAGAGAGTGGTAGGATCGTGGGAGATAATTTAACGCAAATGGATCTTTATGGTTCTCCTCAAATGTATTTCTGTTTATTTTAGGGATTCCCCTGGTAGGACAGGAATCAGATAGGATCAGAAAGTTTTCTTAAATTGATTATAAAGTAGGTGGTACTTTCCTTATTGTAAGTCCTTTAGCTCCTTCTTCTCTGCCCCCCTTTCCTTTCCATTTTCTATTTCAATCTTACTCAGTCCACTGCTTCTGCTGAAGAGACTGAAACCTACAGGTCAGAACTGCCAAGAAGCTGTAGGAAATGAGCTCACCCACTTGCCTGCAACATCTTACGGATGCTATAGCACTCTATGTTTTTTGAATTTGCGTGACCTGGCTGAAAATTGTCCCTCCTAGCAAAGTTAACTCCTAAATAGGTCCCAACTGAGAAGAAAATACCATTGCAGACATTTTAAAAATGCTTATTCCGGGCTATGAAATGTATTGCCCTTCAATTAGCAAGTTGAGCCTCTGAATAGCTTTGGTGAGAAAAACTTTTCACACCATGTTGACTTTCACTTGCCTGGTTTGCCTATACCAAAGAATAACATTGGCAACAGGAGTTGAACACTGAGTTGTTTCTCAGAATTGGGTGGAGTTGATGCTGATCCAGCCATATCTCACCTGGTACTCTTAAAACAACATTTTAAATTAGTTGTCTGTGATTCCAATCTATGGCAATGAACAGGAAGCAGAACCTTGGCCATTAAACAGATCTACCCTTTATTTCTCTGTTTAAAAGCAGCAGCCCTAACTATGAGCATTATTCCCATCTATAAGCAGGGGGCCATATGGGAGACAGTTCATGAAAGAGTTTTTCAGTGATATAAAAGGACAGCATACATCTTTATCTCTATAGAGCAAGTTTGCTATCTTGTCCTCTATTTTACTCTATTCGGATGAGAACCAAACACACTCAATAAAATGCTACATGCATAACTAGGTAGGCACCATGTGACCTAGAGAAAAAGAAATTACACATGAATAATTAAATCTGGGTGATGGAAAGTGGAATTATTTTCTTCCTTGAATTTTTCTGATTTTTTAAAATAAAATGACCTACACACGGTTTAAAAGCATAGTACATCTTAGTATGAAATGGTGATGCAGCCAGAATTTTATTTTCACCTGTGAATATGTCATACCTAACTTTCCAAAGTCCCAGGTCATAAGCAACTCAGGGTGTACAGTATGTTTTGTGAATACCCTCCATACCTAGAAGGTAGTCTTAGGACATAAAGACAGACTCTAAGGAGAATCGTCACAGCTTGTGGTATTTGCTTGCTTTTCCTGGACATCAGAGACCAAAATTAGGTGGCAGTTGTCATAGAATACAAAACCCATCTGCTATGGTTGGACTGTGTCCCCTCCAAAATTCAGATGTTGCCAATGTGCTATTAACACGTGGGGCCTTCAAGAGGTAATTAGGCCATAATCGCTTGTCCCTCCTCAATGGGATTAAGGCCCTCATAAAGGAAGATTCACATGACATTCACTCATTAATTTTTCCACCTTCAACCATGCATGGACAGAGCAACAAGGTGCCATCTTAGAAGCAGAGAGACCCAGCCCCCACCAGCCTGCACTTTGCTCTTGGACTTTCTGGCCTCCAGAAATGTGAGAAAAATTTTCATTCTTTATAAATTTCCCAGCCTCACGTATTTTGTTATAACAGTGCAAACGCACTAGGACACAGTCGTTTGTGATTTCCCCCGATCTATACAGCTTTTCTCTGTGACAGCTGTCATGCTATTCAACACATGTACTGAGGGCTTACCTGGGCAAGACTGTATGCCCCTGCCGGCATCCATGAGAAATGAGAAATTAGGCAAATAATAAGCTAGAAAGAATATGTCAGTACAAAATACAGGCATAAGTAAGAGAGCAAAACTTACAGTGATGAGGGACCAGGAGAAAAGTCTTCCGTGGGCAGGCTGCATTGAATTAGACTGTGAAGGATAAAAGGATTACCAATTGGGGAACAAGGGATGGAGGGACACTCCTGACCAAGGACACATCTGACTGAGAACAAGTCAGAACTGAGGCAAAAGATTCTGTGAATTCACTCAGTTGTGTGACTGGGAATCTGAATTAAAAGAATTCAACAAAAGAAAAATTTTTTATGAAGTCATACATAAAAGAAAAACCATTTACTTCTAAAACCATTCCTTTGATCTTCCATGAAAAGCTACTACATAAACGCAGAACATTACTTCTATTAAATTCAGTATTTTTAAATGATAACGCTTTTAGAACACCTGAAAGTGATTTTTTTTCCTCTCCAAGATTGAAACTTTCTAAGAAATTAAACATATTCCACATTGATAGTCAAGGCAAAAAAGAGTGAAGATCTATATGGCAGGAAAAGAACAAATTCTGGGGGGATGTGCTAGATCTTTTAAATTATTTATCATAGATCTCATGTCCTTAGAAGCCAAGAATTCTTGTATGTTTAATTATTTTAGTCTATATACCAAAATTATGCCCCATTTTCAGTTAATCAAAACTATTTTATTAGATCAGCATTAATGGGTAGTTTTAAATGTCAAAAAATATATGTTGGTTCCTATTCATCTGGGAATTTAATTAGTGTAGCTTCTTGATTTTATAGTTGAAGCAAATGATGCCCAGACAGTGGGTGACTAACTGGCTAAAGGTCAGCCAGGTAGTTAATGGTAGCCAGTTGAACTGGAGAAAACTAAATAACTTGCCCAAGGTCACCCAGGTAACCACTGGTGGGGCAGAATTTCAACACAGGAGAGCCCAGACCCCCCAACTTTCATTCTACACTGCCTCTCTGCCACTGGGAAATTAACATAACCTCTAACCAGCAGGTAGAGTCCTATGGAAGAAAAGCTATGCAGGCAAAAAGTGGAGGGTAAAACATGCTATTACTGTAAGTGCAAGTAAGTGTATGCATTATCTAAATTGCTTTAATGGCATAAAGGAACTAGTATTTCTAGATGTCTTGATGGAAACATAAATAATGTGTACATCTGCTAATTTATTATACTGTTTGGTACTGAAAAAAAGAAAAAAAGTTTAAAATAGCATAATCTTTATTTCTCCTTTATTGCTCCTTTTAGGGAATAAAAATATTAAGAAATACATTTTTGAAAATGTTCACCCAAAATCCCACCACTAAAACACATTAACTGCACGGTTATTTAATTATGGAGAATGCTTAAAGATACTTGTTTTCATAGTTCAAGTAGCAATCATGATTAAAAAAAGAAACCAGAGATGGTAGGATAAAGCTAGGCTTAAGAATTCTCACATCTATGGTTGCTGAAAGGTCTACCCAAAGAGTAAGACTTTTACACCCAATACTTTCATTTTGCCTAACAATCCATTATGTGGTTATTATTTATGCATACAACCTAAACTTTTTTGAAACTCTTTTTAATTTTACTCTGTATCCTCTTGGCAAAAAAGAGTAGGGATGAGCAAGTGGGAATGCAGGACAGGAGATGGGGTACCACATCATCTTTGAGCTTACTTCTTTCTAAAATCCCTTGTTTTCAGATACCAACCGATCTGTTCTAGTTTTTTATTTTCATGAAAAATAACCCAAATTCACTCTATTTTTAACTTCGTGCATGAGAATTTGGCTCCAAGTATCTGTCTAGCTGTTCTACTCTAGCAACCTGATAAGAGTAAAAATGTCAATCTGATAAGGGTAAAAATGTCATGGTAACTAGTTACAACTATGGCTCCTGATTGGTAGACTGGGAGAAAACTAAAATTACCTGATGGGGACATCATGCTTAGGGCTTCTCTGGGAGCCATGGTTCTGTTAACTGGACACATCCCTTATGGCTGCGGTCCCCAACCCCTGGGGCCATGGCCCGGTACCAGTCCGTGGCCTGTTAGGAACTGGGGCACATCACTGCCTGAGCTCCACCTCCCCACTCGCTCCCCTGTTCTTTCCCCCGTCCACCTGGAAAAACTGTCTTTCATGAAACTTAGGAACAGGATGGCACAGCAGGAGGTGAGCAGCAGGCTGTATTTACAGCTGTTCCCCATGGCTCACAGCTCTGCCAACCCCCCAAACCCTGACAGTGGAAAAACTGTCTTCTATGAAACCAGTCCCTGGTGCCAAAAAGGTTGGAGAGCGCTGCCTTACGGGACCCTGGAAGCTTTGTCTATGAAACTGTTACAAGAGATATTGGCTCCTGGGGGCCTAAGGCTTCTAAGCCAGAATGGCTTCTGCACCTGTCCAATATGGATTTCACTTCCTCACACCTGAGCTGTGCTACATGGACCATTTCAAGTATTGCCTCAAGCAGGAGTTCCAATGGGTTGGCCTCTGGTAGCCTTGGAGTCAGATCAGTTGAAGACGACCCTCTAGCAGGCAGTAGCCTTCATAATGTATAGACAAGCGTCCTATCCCTTGAGCCTTTATCTTTACATGCCAGAGTTCTTATCTTTATATTCTGTCATCAGATAGCTACTTCCCTCAATTCCTCACTCACAATCCTGGGCACTGAGTTGATCATCTGAGCATTCTTATCTGATTCCTCCATATCTTTCTTGAGAAATGAAAATCAGAGTTGCATGCTGTAACATATACACCAGATTTTATATAAGAAAATGACAAAATGTTTGTTCTGCTATGATTCTTTCTGACAATACTAGGTATATTACTGAATGCTTTGACCATAGCACCTTAGTAAGCTGATGTTGGAGAACGATATACAATGACTGCTATATCCCTTCTGGGAATCAGGTATTAATATTTATCTTAGTCCATTTCAGGCTGCTATAACAAAATACCTTAGACTGGGTAATTTATAAACAACAGAAATTTATTGCTCACACTTCTGGAGACTGGGAAGTCCAAGAAGAAGGTGCCAGCAGATTTGGTGTCTGGTTAGGGCTCATTCTCTGCCTCATAGATGGCACCTAGCTGTTGTGTCCTCACATGGCAGAAGGGACAAAGCAGCTCCCTTCAACCTGTTTCATGAGGGCACTAATCCCACTCATGAGGACTCTGCCCAAAAGACCCCACCCCTTAAAACTATTACATTGGGTATTAGCTTCTAACATATAAATTGTGGGGTAACACCAATATTCAGACCATACCAATATTCAATTGTTAATATTTAATAGTTTGGGGCATAACCACTCCTGTGCAAAGATTCCAGCTTACTAAGATGGCCAAGAGCTAATTGGAATCATATACACTGGTGTCTATAGTGGGGGAAAAGGCGTTGAACCCAAGCCAAGGCCTGAGAGAGAGGTAAAATCCAGAGCAAAGGAAAGAAACAAAACACCAGTCCCAAAACACAGAAACAAATAAGAGATGGATATAAGTGGCAGGAGATGGATCAAAAGTCGAGAATAAGCCAGAGGATCCTAAATGCCCAACACAAATCACTTGTGTGACCCAGGGGTCATACGATACAGGGACGATCAGGATGACTTACAGAGACACAAATTAAGACTGGAGTGAATCACATGACCTCAAAGGATAAAACGGGCCCTAAGAACTCTTCTTATTTCAAATTTTTATGAACCTATAAGAGCTCTCAGTTCTTTCATTTAATTCAAAACATTCAGTGGTATTTACTGGGAGGCACCTCTGTGCCAGGCCCCAAAGGAAGCATTGTGTAGTCAGAAAGGAAAAAAACAGACTTGGTCCCTGTCCTCTCCGGGTTTACAGTCTAGAAAGGAATCAACAATGCTTCCATAGCGTGGGTCTTCATATCCTAACAGTTATGGCAAAAATGAAATCTCTTTAGATTTCCCAGTTCTATCTAAGAAAGCACAGGTGTTCATCTTCAACTGCACTTTTTCCCAATACCAAATGCAAAAATATTATCCCAACATGCTGCCCTTTTTATACAGGGGATTCAAGGAGAAAAACAGGCAATATTTTCAACTACAGATTTTCAGAAAACATGGAAATGATCATCAAATGAGCCTTTCTTTAAAGTAAGACTACATGAAATCTGAGGTTATAATACTAAACTTATTTTTATAACATTTTTTCTTATAAGAGCAACACATGTTTATTTTAGAAAATTTGGAGGATACTGAAGTAAAAGAAGATGATAAAATCACTTGCAATTCCATAATACTCAGAGATAGTCACAGTTAATATTAATATTTCAATGTATTTCTTTCCATATAGATGAACAGATAGAAAGGATTTATATAAACTTGCTGAACTATACATTTTTTTAAAAAAATAGCATCACACTGATACAGAGTTTTATATCCTACTCTTTTCTTAACATTGACTTTAACTTGGTGGACAAAAATTTTTTTAGAGAGCTGAGAGAACATTAGCCAGCTATGTTGTCTGCTGATGGGAATAGAATTTAAAACCATCTCCTATAAATGTGCTTGGGATTGCTTTTCCCAAGTACACTTATCTTCAATCTTCCATCTTGACTTTAATCTCCTATTATTTTTCTTCCCATTTACGTTGTCTTCTAAGTTATTTTTATAGTTCAACTTTAGCAGCTGGGTTTTCACTTACCCAAAAGAACTGCATATCATCTGTAAACATTTATATTTAATAGAAGTGTAAAATAAGACCAGCCCCAAACCACTTTCTGGAAGAGCCTACCTGTCCACTCAAAGAAGTACCTATTGATCTCCGCTTTTTGTTCCTCACTTCTTGGCCAGTTTCCCATACAGAACAAAAGGTCATGAATGGGGAGGGAATTGGGATTTGAAACCTGGTTAGCCTTTTGGAAAGATTAAAATATTACATATTATGCAATACTTTAGCAGCAATTACACAGTCATGCAGCCCTTAATGATGAGGATATGTTCTGAGAAATGCATTGTCAGGTGATTTTGTCATTGTGTGAACATCACAGAGTGTACTTACACAAACCTACATGATATAGCCTACTCACAGGTAGCTATATGCCTATTGCTCCTAAGGCTACAAACCTGTGCAGCATGTTGCTGCACTGAATACTATAGGCAATTGTAACACAGTAGTATTTGTGTATCTAAACACATCTAAACATAGAAAAGTTACAGTAAAAATACAATAGGAGAGATAAAAGAAAAGGTGCACATGTATAGGGCACTTACCATGAATGCAGCCTGCAGGACTAGAAGTTGCTCTGAGTGAGTCAGTGAGCGAGTGGTGAGTGAATGTGAAGGCCTAGGACAATACTGTCCACTACTGTAAACTTTATAAACATTGTACAGTTAGGCTACACTAAATTTATTTTAAAATTTTTTTCTTTCTTCAATAATAAATTAACTTTAGCTTTTAATAACATTTTTACTTTATAAACTTTCAAATTGTTTAAAATTTTTTTACTCTTTTGTAGTAACATTTAGCTTAAAACACACACTATACAACTGTACAAAAATATTTTCTTTCTTTATATCCTTATTCGATAAGCTTTTTTCTATCTTTAAAAATTTTAATTTTTTTTTTTTTTTTTTTTAGTTTTTAAACTTTTTTGTTAAAAACAAAGACACAAACACACACATCAGCCTAGGCCTACACAGGGTCAGGATCATCAATATCACTGTCTTCCACCTCCACATCTTTCCACTGGAAGGTCTTCAGGGCCAATGACACCCACGGAGTGGTCATGTCCTATGACATGACATGTCCTATGACTTCTTCTGGAATACCTTCTGAAGGACCTGCCTCAGGCTGTTTTACAGTTAACTTTTTTTATATATATAAGTAGAAGGAATATACTCTAAAATAATGATTAAAGGCATAGTATAGGAAATATATAAACCAGTAACATAACGGTTTATTATCATTATCGAGTATTATATACTGTACATAGTTGTATGTGCTCTACTTTTATAGGTCTGGCAGTGCGGCAAGCTTGCTGACACCAGCGTCACCACAAACACGTAATATGTTGCACTATGACATTATGACAGCTACAATGTCATTAGGTGATACAAATTTTTCAATTCCATTATAATCTTATGGGACCACCATTGTATATGCTGTTCATCCTTGACCCAAACGTCATTATGTGGTGCATAACTATATTTTCCTCCTTTAACTCTAATACATTAATCCATCTTTCTTCAAAAGAAGTCGTTATTTTCTGTAATCTGTGTTGGCTTTGAATATTGATCTCCCATTCATCCACAGAGACATGGATCTGGTTTGATGGCCCCAGAGTCCTTTCTGAACCATTTCCCCTGACTGGAGTTCCCAAGGTCACCAGCCAATGCCCACCAATGCCACAGAGAGCTGTCACTTACACACCAAGTTTCTTCAGCACACTTGGGTGAAGGCCATCTATTCTTGGTGATTTATCTGTATCTAGTCTGCTGATTAGGTCTGGAATATCTTGAGCACTTGGCACTTCTTGATTTATTACCTCCAATGTGTGTATTGCTTGAGAAAGTGTGGGTATAAGAATATTACTCAGCAAAAACAGAAGCAAAGAATTCATTTACACTCTGTTTTATCTCTTTTTATCTCCCAGTATATATGTGGTATGATGAAAGCCAAGTGCTTCCACAATCCACATTTCACAGTATTTAAGGGCCTTTCATTACTGTTTTGGAAATCCAAAATCCAATTGTAAGGATCTTTTTCAAATTAATTTTTGGCTACCTTATTCTAGTGTGCCTGGGATCTATCACCCTTCATGTGCTCAATTTAATAACCTGCCCCTTCAATTTTTCTTTTTTCATTACCTGTATCTAAATAAGCATTCTTTTCTTTCCTTTACTTTTCCCCTATGTATTTAGTGTTTTAAAGAGCTGGGGTATAAGACCTTTATTTTTCTTATCACATTGGGGTAGTTCCCATAAGGTAATTCATATACTCTCTACTTTCTTATGAGTAATGTGATATTTTTTAAGTATTGCTTTTCATTTTTCCCCCTAACATATCAGCTTTCAATTTCCTTTTAAAGATTGATTATGCACTTGATGTCTTTCTTTGGAGTCCTCTCTCCCATTAGAATATTTAATTGAATTAAAATATACTTAATTCATCATTATATGTAATAATCTGTGTTACATCTGGCAGGCACTTAGTGAATATTTCCTGAAACAATGTATGATACCAACAACCAACAATAATGGTGCATTTACTAAGTGCCATGTCCCATGCTAAGCACTTTACATTCATCATGTCACTAGGTGTCAGGTGATAGACAGTAAATTTCACAGGCAAGGAGTTTGTCTATGTATCCCTAGCGTCTATAGCACAACTGATACATAGTAGGCATACTAAACATTTGCTGCATAAATAAACTGAAAAACTGCATATGGTAGGTACACTCTTCATGCTTTACACATAAGGAAACTGAAGCACAGAGAGGTTCAATCATTTTCTGAAATCTCACAATTAGTTTAGACAGGACTCGAACCCCAAACTCATGTACTTAACTAAGTCTTATTACTAGTAAACTCAACACCTACCCACATTAATGCAAATAAAATTAATCCCATTCATCTTAATAAAAATTATGCAATGTCACAAGAAAATACTGTAAGCAATAATCTTCCAAGAAAAAATTTGCAAATGATGAGCCTCTTAAAAATAATCAGATAGGCAGATATCTGTAAGCTTCTTATTGCTAAACTTTGCAAGTAAAAATATGATTTCTCTTTAACAATGTCTTCTGCTGCATTTGTACACTAGTTAATGAGGATTTCAGGACTTCTGATAAGTGGGTGCTTTTTTTTCCAGAGTGGTTCTGGGTTTATTTAAGTCATTTGTTTTGTCAATTCTTTTAAAAATAAGAATAGCACTAATGAAATAATCACTATGTCTTCATTGTTATTGTCTATAGAGCTGATGAGGAGTTTCTGCTTATAAAATGAGATACGTATTTCTCAAACATCTCTCCCACTACTAGTCACTTTGTTTTTCTGAAACACTGCATTAGGACATCATTCTTTAGGGTTTTGATTACTTGTATCTTTAACAACTCATTAGCAAAAATAATGTATACCTTTAAAAAGGGTAGTTCCTTAAAATCATTATTACCTTTCTCCTTAAATCTTTATCAACCCACACCCAAGTGGGAGCTAAGTGATATTTAGTGGAGAGCAAAGTCTTTTGGGAATGATTCATAATGGTCCTTCAAGCTATGGGTTGAACAATAAAAAGAAGGGCAGAAATTAGAAGTAGGTACACACCAAAGATTTAGCCCAGCAAGAAGGAAGGAAGGAAGGAAGGAAGGAAGGAAGGAAGGAAGGAAGGAAGGAAGGAAGGAAGGAAGAGGAAAGTGGAAGGTAGGGAGGGAAGAATTGAAAAACACTTGACTTTGAGCTCTGCTGTTCACCCTGAAAAAGTCAAACTCAGAAAGCCTCAGTTATTCCACGTGTGAAATGGGGATGATAAAAATTACTTCCTCACAGACACTTTAACAGATTTCAATGTGCCATATAAACTGTACAGTATGATACAATACATGGTATGATTTTTCTTTTTACTTGGCATATTTGCCAAAAATCAGCTCCATTTTATGCATTAGTGCTAAAAACATTCATCTTATGGAGACTGACAACAGCTTCAAAATGTAGCCCTATGAATTGTGTCTACCTTTTTTGGTCTGGAAGCATTTCTGATATTTTTAATGCAAGGAACCAATTCACAATTTTTAACAAGCTTCGTGTGCCTACAAGCTCAGAAAGCTTACTGTGTGCTCCCAGGACTAGAGTTCTGTAAACCTCTGTTTAAACAATGAAGCCTCTCTTAAGTCCTGTTTCAACCTGGTGCTGTTGGTGGAGGTGGAAACTAAAATTGAAAACAGATAGATGTTTTACATTTCAATGGGTTTAACACAAATGTGCATTAAGCCATTTCATGGACCGTTGCACAAATATCTTTTGCAAACTTGGTACACGTGAGCACATATACAGTAACCATTAATGTCTTCTAGAGAAATAAGGTGCAGGTCCAAAATTTTAAACAGCCAGCTCGAGTTCCTCTCACTCGAAAGAAAATGTAATGGCTTTAAAGGAATTGCTCTAATAATATCATGGCATCTGCAATGGCTGGCCAGAGCAGAGCAGAACAGAGTGTATGTCACTGCAAGTCAATTTAACAAGAAATAAGCTTCCCCCTGGAGAATCTAAACTCCCTTGCCTCCCACAAAGAAAATTGAATTTTGGAGGTCACACCTTGGGTAGGTTACCAGAGGGAGAAGCTGAACATTCTTCATATGCTCTGGGAGGTCCATGGTGTTCTCCCAACAAGTCGCTACCAAAGACCCTCTTCCACCTTCCCCAACCCCGCCCCCACCCCGTTATAACAAGTCTTTGGAGTCCTCTAGGAAGCGGCAAGAGATTGTGACACTAAAGATACCAGCGACCACGCCGGATGCAACCATGTTCAGACATCAAGTTCTGAACCGTGAAGAGTAGGATCGATACTAGGGGAGACTGGAGGGAGGAAGGCAGAGGCGGTGAGGCTGTGGTGGGGGTCAGTGCGAGTCATACACACAGAGAGCTTTAGGTTGAAATTGACTGCTTAGCCAAATGGGAATCAACCGAACTGCTGTCACCAAAGAGAAAAACCGGTCGCCAAGTCAAGGCAAGGCGAAGTCCGGACTCCGCTCCGGGGGTCGTCGGGGTGGGTGGTCGAAGGGCCTAACGCGGTCTCGCAGAGGCGGGGAGGTGCCCCAGCGCACAGCAACTCCCGCAGCGGCTCCGGGTGGGCGCAGCCGGGCCCCCGCCCCCGCCCCCCGCCCCGTAGCAACATGTGGGGTGCTGCCACTCCGCCACCTGGGAACTCCCTCCGGCTGGAGTTCCTAGTGGACGCACGCTTGGCCCTGGGAAGGTGCTGAATTACTCCTGGAGAAGAATCCTCCAGCCTTGAACTTGGCAGCTCCTGACATTTCCATCCCACCCTCCGCGCTCCAGCACCACACACACGCACACACACGCCCCTCTGGACCTGCCCAGGCTGCGTGCAGTGCTCTCTGCCCACTCCGGAGCAAAACACCAGAGCACGGTGCAGAGGCCGGGACCCCCCTCTGCTGGCCCCAGGGGACAGTCCTAGCACGGGCTAGTTCCAGCGCCTCAGCCCACTCCCTGGCTTGGCCCAGGCCCCGCAGTAGCCGGGGCCGCTGGCACCAACCCCATCTTCTTTTGTGCTCTCCCGGGAAGCCCGCCTCTACTCACCCGGGCTGCGCGCGGATTCCGGCCGCCAGCGGCAGCCCGCTGCCCCATCCCACGAACACTGCGGCGCCCCCCGAGTGTGCAATGCGGAGCCCCGCCAGCGCGCGGCCGGAGCCCGGGAGCGCAGGGAGGGAGCGAGGACGAGGGAGGGAGAGAGCGAGGGAGGGAGGGAGCGCGGCGGGAGGGGCGGGGGGCGGCGGGGGGCGCGCGCGCCACTCCCACTCGCGCCGGGCACTCGCCGCCGCCCGCAGCCGCCGCCGGCCAGCCCGGCCCCGAGGGCCGCGGCACCAATCCCCGCGCGCGGGGGGAGCCGGGCCCTCCTCGGGGCGCGCTCATTGGCCGGGCGCGCGCGACCCAACTCCGGCAGAATCGGTCTGAGCGCCAAGTCTGCAAACTCCGGCCCGCGGGAGCCGACCGGCCCGCGCAGGTGGGGCGCCCCCGCGCCGCGCTCCCGCCCGCGGGGTGAGCGGGACGGGAGGCGGACCTGGGACCTGCGGGACGAAGCCTGTTCCCCGTGAGCGTTCCAAGCGAGCGGTGTTTGCTCAGGCTGGACCGATTCCTTCCTGTGCGCGACCCCCGGCGCCTCTCCCTCGCCGCCGGCCTCGCCGCGCCTAGCAGCTGCGAGCCGGGAAGCCGCCCGGGCCACATCTCACTCCCCGCCGGCCTGAGCGCTGGCGCTGGAGAGCAAGTCCAGCCCCGAACTCGGGGCGTGCAGAGCCCACCTGACGTTTGCAATGGAAGACCCCGACTGCCGGGCGGAGGGTGGAGGGGGTCGGCGGGGGTGGAGAGCGAGACAGGCACGTCTTAGGAAGTGGGAGTCCAGTGACGGGTTTTGGTGGGAAGAGCCCAGGTCATAAATCTCCCACACTCCGCCAAACCCTCACCTCAAGCAAAGCCCCCGCAGCCCTCCCAGGGGCTATTGGTTTTTCTCCTCTTTGTTGGAAACCACGCTTGACTCCTCTGCACTTTTCAGTCCGGAGCCTTGGCGTGGAAGTGGAGCACGACCCTACTCTGCTCCCCTCGGAGCAGCGCCGGGGTGGGCGGGGAAGGCCCGGGCAGGTCCGAGGAAGGACTCCGCGGTACGTGGGCCGCTCGTGCCCGCCGCCGCTCCTCCGCCCTGCGCCCGGCGGCCGGGCCACCTCCACGGGCCCTGCCCGCCTCGGGGCTGCACGTGTCGCCGCCGAGGCCACACCCCCTTCTCCTTGGACTTTCTGTTCCTGGAGCTTATTTTCAGGCCTCCTCTGAACCTCCCTGTCTCTGCTCTTCCCCATAATCTATCCCTCTCGAAGTAAAAACATCTTTCTTCTTTCTTTTTTTTTTCCTTTTTATTATAACTTCCCTCCCCAGTCCCTCTATTTGGAAGGGCCTAGGATAATGTATTTTTGATCAACAGCTCCTGGACCTCAGGTAGGTTTACTCTTTGTTTATGTGCACAGGCTTACTCAAGCTCAGGGTTCGAGGAGGCAAAAAATCATCAGCTCCCTCTGGGTGGAAATCCCTGCTGTTCAGTCTTCCTGCTGGGCACGCTGAATGGATTGAATATGAATTAGTCAAACGGAACCTGGAGGTGTCCCTCGAGGTCTGGGCAGGTTACCTCTGCCCGTTAGCATGTGCTAATGAGGGCATGTCCTGGGTGACACTCATTTAGTTTCCAGAGGAGAAATTCCTTCTTCGGCAGTTTTCTTCCATGTACCTATTCCCTCGATTAAAAAAAAAATCAGCGCATACTTTAGTCAAAACTTAATATTTGGGTTCAAAATGAAGTTCAACATATGAATACAGTTTATGAGAGTTCCTGGTGGAGAGAGAATCCTTAGGGTCTCTTTTTAAAAATCAATCTTAAAAGAAGGATAGGAGGATATGCACATGAAATGTCTGCAGTGGGTATGTCTGTATATTGGGATAATGGATGATTTTTTGTTCTATGTACTTTACTGGATTTTCTAAAGAACATGTAATATTAATCAGAAAAAAAGCTTTAAAAAATTATGTTCACACCAACATACAATAACCCCCAGAAGAACTAAAGTGTTAAATTCTCCTTCTACTGTACCCTTCCCCTCTGATCAAGTCCCATAATTCTGCCTACTAGAATAGCTTTCAGATCTATCCCTCCTCACTGTCTCTACTGCCACTGCCCGACTCTCATCAGGCCTTATGAGCGCTTTGGCAACAGCCTTTCACCGCTGGGCTCTCCAGTCGGCCACACGCTGCCATCTCCATTTAAGAGTCATGACTGTGATCACGTCACTTACAAGCTTAAAATCCTTCATTCCCGTGACCCACTGCTATGAAGTTCAAACCAAGCCTGGTTGGCAAGTCCTTTCCTTGCCAGTCCGCCCCCAGCTTTCCACGTTGGCCTTGTCTTCCCTCGCATCCTTAGGATGATCCAGCCCCACGGGCAGCTTTCTGTCCATGGGCCTTCACATGCCCTTGTCTGCCTTCACAGTGCTGGAATGCTGCCCTTCTCCACCTTCCCAACCCTCTCATGCCCCCAACAGCACGTTTCTACCTCTGCTTCAAGACTCACTTCAAATGTCACCTTTTTAATGAAATCTTCAAAACTGCCAGGGGCAGAATTAGCAATTCCTCCCTTCTGTACTTCAATAGCAAGCACTTTTATTCAGTGACTGTTAATCTAGTTCATTGTGCTATATGCCAAGCACAATGATGAAAACATATATTCTATTTATACTCCTGGAGCCCACCATGAGAGAGACAGACTTTAAATCAAGTAGTCACACAAATAATTTCAAACTGAGATAAATGTGATGAAACCACTACATGCACAAAAAGAAGCATGGTTCACTGAGAATGTATGTCAATCACATTTCTTACCACATTGTATTATAATCTGTTGATTTATTTATCACAAGTTCTGTATCTCATCATATTCATCTATGTCCCCCCATGTAGAACACAGTGCCTGGCTCATAGTAGGTGCTCAGTAAAAATTTTAAAATAAAGAAATGGAGGAATAAATGAATGAGTATTTGAAACCCCATGAGGTATTTTACTTCATGTATTTACATGCTACTATTATACAAAATCTAAAAGACTTTAGTTTTTTTGTTTTAAAAATTATCATTAGATCCTTGTCTCATCTTTCTGAACCCTAACTTAGTTCTTTCTGCACAAATTATCTAATATTTAATCTCTTCCCATTTAGGTTCATATTTACGAGATATAGCTAATGTATTATTTGTAGATAATCTATTGTTGCTTGGAGGAATTTATTCTTTTTGTGTTTTGCAAATTTTACTTTTAGCATATAAAAACCCAAGGCTGAAAATTTTAGTATACAAAGCTAAAAGCACAATCCATAAGAAAAAATAAATAAAATAGACTCTCTAAAAATTAAAACATTTGCTCTTCAAATAACACTGTTATGAGAATGAAAAGACAAGCAAAGACTAGGAGAATATATTAACAAATCATATATCTAATACAGGACTTATAGCTATTATATACATAGAACTCTCAAAACTCAACAATAAGAAAACAAATGACCAAATTTTTTAAGTGGGCAAGAGATTTGAACACTTTACCAGAGGAGATATACAGATGACAAATGGTACATGAAATGATGCTCAGTATTATTAGTTATTAGTAAAATGCTAATTAAAACCACAATAAGAACTACTATACACTTATTAGAATGGCTAAAAATAAAGCCTGACAATACCAAGTGCTGACGAAGATGCAGAATGACCAAAACTCTCAGACATTGCTGGTGGGGATGCAAAATCGTATGGTCACACTAAAAATAGTTTTGCAGTTTTATAAAGTTCAATATAACCCTGACCACATAACTCAAAACCCCCACTCCTCATTTTATTTTGCTTTACTGTATTGTGTGCACTTTAAAGATACTGTGTTTTTTACTAATTGAAGGTCTATGGCAACATTTTTCCAACAACATGTGCTCTCTTTGGGTCTCTTTGTCACATTTTGGTAATTCTCATGATATTTCAAACTTTTTAATTGTGATTATATCTTTTATTGTGATCTGTGATCAGTCATCTTTGATGTTACTAAATTAATTGTTTTGGGGCACCATGAACCCATATACAATGGCAAACTTCATCCATAAATGTTGTATATATTGTGACTGCTCCAACAACCAGCCATTGCCCCATCTCTCACCTCTCCTCGGGACCTCTCTATTCCCTGAGACACAACAATACTGAAATTAGGTCAGTTAATAACACTACAATGGCCCTAAGTGCTCAGGTGAAAGGAAGAGTCACAAGTCTTTCGCCTTAGGCCTGGCATGGTGGCTCATGCCTATAATCTTAGAACTTTGGGAGGCCAAGGCGGAAAGATTGCTTGAGGCCAGGCATTTGAGATCAGCCAGAGCAAGAGTGAGACTTTGTCTCTATAAAAAATAGAAAAATTAACTGTGCATGCTAGCACCTGCCTGTAGTTCCAGCTACTGGGGAGGCTGAGGCAGTAGGATTGCTGGAGCCCAGGATTTTGCTCACGCCACTGCACTGTAGCGCAGGCGACAGAGCAAGACCTTGTCTCAAAAATAAACAAATAAACAAATGAAAAACAAGTCTCTCACCTTAAGTCAAAAGCTAGATGTGATTAAGTTAGCAAAGAAGGCATGTTGAAAGCTAAGATGGGTTTAAAGCCTAAATAGGCCAAAAGTTAGGTCTCTTGTGCCAGTTAGCAAAGTTGTGAAAGCAAGGACGAATTCTTGAAGGAAATTAAAAGTGCTACTCAATGATAAGAAAGCAAAACAACCTTCTTGCTGTTCTGGAGAAAGTTTTAGTGATCTGGCTAGATCAAACCAGCCACAGCATTCCCTTAAGCCAACGCCTAACCCGCACAGCAGGGCAGCAGGGTCCTAACTCTCTTAAGTTCTATGAAGGCTGAGAGAGGTGATGAATCTTCAGAAGAAAAGTTGAAAGCTAGTAGAGAGCAATTCATGAGGGTAAAGGAAAGAAGCCATGTCCATAACATGAAAATGCAAGTTGAAGCAGCAAGTACTGATGGAGAAGCTGCAGCAAGTTATCCAGATTTAGCTAAGATCATTGATGAAGGTGGTTACACCAAACAACAGATTTTGTTGTCAACCAAACAGCCTTCTACTGAAAGACTATGCCATCTAGGACTTTCATAGCTAGAGTGGAGAAGTCAATCCTGGCTTTAAAACTTCAAAGGACAAGCAGACATTCTTATTAGGAGCTAATGCAGCTGGTGACTTTAAGTCAATGCCATGTTCATTTACCATTCCAAAAGTCCTAAGGAAAGTCCTTAAGAATGATGCTAAATGTATTCTGCCTGTGCTCTAGAAATAAAACAACAAAGTCTGGATGACAGCACATCTGTTTATAGCATGGTTTACTGAATACTGTAAGCCCACTGTTGAGACCTACTGCACAGAAAAAAAAAGATTCCTTTCAAAATATTACTGTTCAGCAACACCTGTAGTCACCCAAGAGCCCTGATAGGGAAGTACAATTAATGTTGTTTACATGCCTGCTAATACAACATCCATTCTGCAGCCCATGGATCAAGGAATAATTTCAATTTTCAAGTCTCTCTCTTTTTATTTTTTTGAGACAGGGTCTTGCTCTGTCACCCTGGCTAGAGTGGAGTGGCATGACCATAGCTCACTGTAAACTCGAACTCGTGGGCTCAAGCGATCCTCCTGCCTCAGCCTCAGTCCCTTAGCAGGGACTACAGGCATGTAACACCACACGCAGCTAATTCAAGTCTTATTTTTTAAGAAATACATTCCGTTAAGCTATAGCTGCCATAGATAGTGATTCCTCTGATGGATCTGGGCAAACTAAATTGAAAACCTTCTAGAAAAAGTTCACCATTCTATATGCCATTCACCATTCCTGAAAGGAAGTCAAAATGTCAATATTAACAGGTGTTTAGGAGAACAGTATGCATGCTATGGAGAAACCTTTCAAGAAAGGAAGAGTCAATCAATATGACAAACTTCAGTTTTTGTCTTAAGAAATTGCCGGGCGTGGTGGCTCACGCCTGTAATCCTAGCCCTCTGGGAGGCCAAGGCGAGTGGATCGCTTGAGGTCAGGAGTTCGAGACCAGCCTGAGCAAGAGTGAGACCCCGTCTCTACTAAAAAAATAGAAAGAAATTATCTGGCTAACTAAAATATATATAGAAAAAATTAGCCAGGCATGGTGGCGCATGCCTGTAGTCCCAGCTACTCGGGAGGCTGAGGCATTAGGATCGCTTAAGCCCAGGAGTTTGAGGTTGCTGTGAGCTAGGCTGATGCCATGGCACTCACTCTAGCCAGGGCAACAAAGCGACACTCTAAGAAATTGCCACAGCCACCCCAACCATCAGTGACCACCACCCTGATCAGTCAACAGCCATCAACATTAAAGCAAGACATTCCACTAGCTAAAAGATGATGTCTTGCTAAAGGCTCAGACGATCATTAGCATTTTTTGGCAATAAAGTATTTTGTAATATAAGGCATGTACTTTGTTTTTTTAGAAATAATGCTATTACACACTCAATAGACTACAGTACAGTGTAAACATAACTTTTATATGCACTGGGAAAATGAAAATTTTGCGACTCACTTTATTGTGATATTTGCTTTATTGAGGTAGTCTGGAACCAAAGCCACAATATCTGCAAGGTATTTCTGTATTTACCGAAGTGAAATGAAAGAGCTATGTTCACACAAAAACCTGTAAACAAATATTCATAGCAATTTTATCACCCAAATCTTGAAACAATCCAAAAGTCCCTCAACTGGGGAATAGATGAACAAACTGTGTAGTATATCCATACGATGGAATACTCCTCAGTAATAGAAAAAATACACTGTAGATATAAACAAGATTATGTATCTCAAATGCATTCTGCTAAGTGAAAGAAAACAGACTCCTAAGACAAAATGCATACACTGGTTAAGAATGGCAGAGTATCAGGATAGAAGGATTCAAGGTTTTTTATTGATAATGGAGCCCGTCTTTGAGGTCTGAAGATCTAGATTTACATAAGGCAATTGTTTAAACCATTGTTATTTCAGATTTCCTGTCACACAGAGCTAAATCTCATTTTACCTAATATAATAAGTGCATAAGTTAATCAATTTAATGAAAATTCCACTAAATGTAAGCTTCATGAAAAGAGAAACTGTGACTGTCTCATTTACTGAAATATCACCATTGCATCCCAGGACACCAGTACACAGAGCGGGTACTCAATAAATATTAGTTCAATGAATGAACAGATAAGAATGAAGATAAAGTTGGAATTTTACAGGACAGAGTTTTACATTCAGATGAGTAAGCTCTCCTTCAAAGAAGCTACTTTGGCACATTACATTTTTCATTCGAGTGATGCCGCTTGCATTTGAAAATATATTCCCTTTCGTCTTTCTGCTTATTAAAATATTGCTCTTTAAGTAAAATTGTTTCCCCTAAATAAATTATTCGCTTTCTTTCTTTCCCTCACTGAGCAAACAATAAATTTAATGCATCTTAAGATTTTACTCATTTTTCAATATCCTAAGTAGTGTCCAATTTATCTTCTTTTTCTCTAACAAATATGAGAAGTTTATATAACAGGCACAGAGTTAAAATAAAAATCCAAATTTTATGCAAAGCTTGAGAGATTTGGGCTCAAAAAACCATCATATTTCCAGATGTATCACTAAAAGTAATTTTCATTTATTGGACACTGATGGGTGACATTAAGCTCTTGAAATATCATTAAAATATTTCTGCTCTAACCAGTTTGCACAGTCAAGTGACTTTTAAAAAATCATTTACAGCTAAGCTGCTGTTACGGAATTTATTATAAGAACTCAATTTTCTCCACCGGTTTTTCTACTAGGAAACAGTAATCCTGGCTGCTAGCAGAGACCCCTCAGTTGCTGTAAGACTTCCGTCAGTTTTATGCCATGTTCCTATCAGGGATCACTTTCTGCATAAACACAGATACCATCCAATACCATCCTACATGGGACTGACACTGTAATTCTTCAGATAAATAAACTTGTCTTCTAATGACCATCTGAGAATAAAAATATTGGGGGTTCAGGAGAGGAAGTTCAGGGAGATGGGCAGATATATGTAAGCTAAAGAGGATTTGCAAAGACTGACTTCAAAAAAGCCTAAGAGTGTCATTACCTTTGTTTTTCCCAGTTTCTGTCACTGTACCTGAGATCATCAAGTACAGTTTGAATTTTTCCCTATGATCTCAGTTCTGTACTCAGGGCCAAGAAAGGTGAAATGGGTAAGGGTTCAAGACACTGGGTTTCCTTCATCCCATCAACTTCCCTCAGCCCCGTGGCTGATGCCTATAATTCCACCATCAGAGCAAATTTCTTAGTCAGATGGCAAAGAGGGTTTATACTGAATTGAGCATTAATTTGAACTGTGGTCATGGCTGCCTGGGACACAGTGTTGACAAGGATTATGAGGCCAATTTGATGGATCAGTTAGCAAACCTTTGGTGAATGAGGGCAATTTTAATTTCGATTTTAGACATGTACAGATTGAGGTGGTTGTAGGGTACCCAGATAAGATTACCTCGTGGGTAGTTGAATATGCAGATCTAAAGCTCAATAGAGATATAAATTTTTGAGTCTTAAGTATAAAGTTTAAACTCTCCCCATTCTCCACGTGTGCCCATAATAGACATGGTGAACTAATCATGTGCTTGTCTCCTATGAGCCCGACTTGACCTCAGCCCTCTTCTGAGTGCACTGCTCCTCATAGCCATCCCCAACAGATAGTTGGAACAAGAAAGAAAAAAAATTTTTATCACAAATTGTAAGACTAATCCAGGTTAACCCTCTGTGGGTTAGTACAACTGGACAGTGGCTAAGGAAGTTCTTTATGATAGTAAAGGCATTATTCAAGTGACTGACCATGTTGTCTAAGTTGGGTAAATGAACAAAAAATTAGGAATAGACTTAAAAATGATTTTTTTCCTCCTCAGTCCCAAGAATTGCTATGCCCAGGTGCTATACTCTCATCTGGCTTTCTTAGCTCTTGTGAGGGTATTTGCATGCATGGATAGTTGTTCAAATCAGTGTTTTTGCAGGGGGACAAATGCTGGCTTCCTGGGCTGTTTGCTGCAGAGGTTGTGAGTCACATATGATCATACATGGTCTGGCCATTGTCCATTTGAAACTTAATTCCCAGTGCAACAGTGTTGGAAGGTGGAGCCCGATAAGAGGTGATTAGATCATGAGACTCTGCCCTCAAGAATGGATTAATGTCATTATCGCAGTAGCAGGTTAGTTATTTCAAGAGTGGGTTTGTTATATCAGTGAATTTGGCCTTCTCTTGCAGTTGCACTTGTCCTCTTGCATTCTCCTGCCCTTCTGCTACCACCATGGGATGATGCAGCAAGAAGGCCTCTGCCAGATGCTGACACCTTGATATTGAACTTCCTAGCCTCCATAACTGTGAGAAATGAACTTCTTTTCTCCATAAATTACCCAGTCTGTGGTATTCTGTTACAGTAACACAAAATGGTTGAAGACAATATGCCTACTAGATTTTTGGACCTGCTATGACAATTCCCTAATTTTCTTTTCTCTCCTATTTTCTCTCTCTCTCTTAGGAAATTTCTCCAACTACCTTCCAATCCTTATAACAATTTTTTAAAATTTCTGCTAACTTACTTTTCATTCCCAAGAGCTCTTTTTAATCTTCTGTTCTGATTTTCTGGTAGCCTGTTCTTGTTACATTAGTCCAATATTAATCGTTTCTCTAAGGATGTTTATAAATTTAGCTTTCATTATAAAATGTCATACATATATTATACAAACTTAGAGTACTATGGTGACCACCCCCCTCCATGTGCTCGTCACCTAGCTTCTCTGAAGGTAAAAGTGACTGAAGGTGTAGTGCTGTAAACAAGGGGTTAAGTAAAAATCTATATTCTGCAGCTGAGATCTCAGCCCTTCCCCCGCTCAGCTGTCAGAAGCCTAGTAGACGTGTTTCCCCCTGTATTAATTTCCTAGGGCTTGCCATAGCAAAGAACCACAAATTGGGTGGCTTAAAACAGCAGATGTTTTATTCTCTCACATTCTAGAGGTTAGAAGTCTGACAGAAAGGTGTCTTGGAGGGTTCTGAAGGAGAATCTGTTCCATACCTCTCTGCTAGCTTCTGGTGCTTGCCCACAGTCCTTGGTGGTCCTCGGATGGTCCAGTAGATGCATCTCTCCAATCTCTACCTCATCATTACTTGGTGTTCTTCTTGTGTGTCTTCCGTCTCCTCTGTTTTCTCTTCTTGTAAGGAGAAAGTCATTTGATTAGGGCTCAGCCTAATCCAGTATGACCTCATCTTAATTACAAACACCATTACTTCCAAATAAGATTACATTCTGGGGCTGGGCACAGTGGCTCATGCCTGTAATCCTAGCACTCTGGGAGGCCGAGGTGGGAGGATCACTCGAGGTCAGGAGTTCAAGACCAGCCTGAGCAAGAGCAAGACCCCCGTCTCTACTAAAAACAGAAAGAAATTAGCTGGACAACTAAAAATATATAGAAAAAATTAGCCAGGAATGGTGACACATGCCTGTAGTCCCAGCTACTTGGGAGACTGAGGCAGAAGGATTATTTGAGCCCAGGAGTTTGAGGTTGCTGTGAGCTAGGCTGAAGCCACCGCACTCTAGCCCAGGCAACAGAGCAAGACTCTGTCCCAAAAAAAAAAAAATTACATTCTGGGGAACCAATGGTCAGGACTCCAACATAGCTTTTTAAGGGATACAATTTGACTTTTAACACATACTCGTCCACTCTCCATAGGAGATTGAATGGTAGTCTTTGCTAAACTCTTCCAAACCCCTGGTTTACCCCAAGTCAAGCTCAGCCCCGGTTCCTCTACCTTTCAGGCCTTCCCTATTTAACAACTTAATCCTTCTGACAAAAATAGTCAACAGTACTGTTTTTATGACTACTCCCTTATGCATTAATATATTTCAACTCTGAGTACTCACTTCGAAAACAACTATATTAAAGCATTTTCCTAGTGTTCCACTCCTGACTGAGACATGTTTTTAAACTGCCATTCTGTTTGAAATCCATTTCACAGGGTTTTAGGAATGCAGTAACTACCTAGTTTGTCTTTGTAAGCCTAAACCATAACTTGAAAGGAAAACCTAGAATACAGGGATAAACTTTCAATCATTTAGCAAATTACGTTTTTGTTAAGTATCCCTCTTTTTTTCTCATACAGATACATGGACGCATGTCTTACAGTGAATTCCTTTAATTATAGTCTTTGCCATTCACAGCCAAAAATTGCCCGTGTGTGTGTGTGTGTGTGTGTGTGTGTGTGTGTGTGTGTGGTGGGAGTGGTGGCCTCACACAGATTTCACGTCCTTTCCCCCATTTTGTAATCAAAATGCAGGCAGCATTGGGTGGGTAGAGTCCTGAGTAAACTGCCTTTCGAGCATTGGCCAGATTTCTACTATTGTGTTGTGAATGAGCTGCTGTCTATTGGGAAGGACTGGGGGGCTCCTGCAGATGTCACACCTTGTCACCAGCCACCCCCACCATGGAGAGAACACCCTGTAGGCATCTGTTCCCTTTGAGTAACTACCACCCTCCAAAGGGTTTTATCTTTTCCACAGGACAAAACATGCTTCACACAAAGTCCATTCCTGATTCAATGAGGGGCACAAAGAACATTCTTTTCAGGGGTTAAGCAAATGATCTAAAATGGAGGGGATACAAAGTTTTGCATTTTTTCCTACTGGCTGCATCTTATCAAAGGAAAGATTCTTATTGTTGAATCATGAACAACTGATGGTGTGCATTAGTTCATTTATTGGAGTAAAAAGAAAAAAGGGAGAACTAATAAGTATTTTAGTCGAGACACAGGAGCCTTTCTATACAACAGAGTAAAAAAAAAGCCTGGTAAGATATATTTTTCTGTATTTCTGCAGTCTTTGCCTGGGGGCAGTGCAGCCCCTGTCTTTGAACAAGGTCAGGTGCATTGTGCATACCCATGATTTGAAGAGCATTGAAAGATTCCTGCAGGGGGTGTAGCCCCAGTAACAAATGGGTCTGTGGGGGAGGAGAGGGGACCCCACACAGACTGCCTCTTTAACTCCCAAAGGTAGGGGCCCTGCAGGCTCTTAACTAGCAGAGGTGGGTTAACACCTGCTCCCAGAAAGAATGTACTCAGGCTCTCTGGTCACAGGTAGCTGACTTCCTGATGGGCAGGACTGGAGGCCCCTCTCATGGGAAATTTTTCTCTCTTCATAGCAATGGTAAATGGATGGTAGACAACTATAAAATGTTTTCCAAGTTTTAAGGTCAACAGGCACTAGCTCTCAAAGCATGTAGCAAGGGGGAAAAAAAAACCCTGAAAATGTCAAATATGTACACATTTGTATGTGGCTGTCCATTTTTGTATTTTAACATTACCTTTGGATACATAAATATTTTTGTCAAGCAGCATAGTGCACTTGATTGAGTAATTAAGAAAATTTGAGATGCATGGAGTAAATCAGTCTGGTAATTGATATTTATATGGAGAATTACTGTGTGTGGCTACCAGAGAATATGTCATTTGGAGAACACTTTAATGATAAGTCATGGTCCCTACTTTTAAGCAGTTGGCAGATTATTTGGAAAACAGGACATGCACGCACATAACATTTCTAGCAAATCAACAAGTACTGACTTGTAAAACATATCACAAGTATTAATAGAAGATGTCAATGCTCAGGCTCTGTCAAGTGGAGGAATAAATAGGAGTCAATCATAGGTATCTTCCAGAAGGATTTCTTGCATTATCACAGAGGATGTGGAGCTCACTGTGGAGACGGGGGCTTGAAAGAAAAGTCATTTATGTACCATTGTCAAATGAATTAATTCAGACTTTTATAATGATCAAAAGGCTGTGAGTTCACCTTTCCGCTCTGAACATATTACCAATGACAGATGAAATATTTAAAAAAAAAAAAGAAAAAAGAAAAGAAAAGCAGGAAGACCTAACCAGGCTCTGGTACAAGATAAACATCTCTATGGACCAGAAACAAAAGAAAAACAAATTGTGGGTTGTCTGGGCTCTGGAAGTAGGCAAGAGTGACTGAGAGTTTGGTCCCTGTGGGACAAGGAGCTCTGACTGTGAGTGAGACCTGGCGCAGAGTTAGGCTTCCTGTTTGATGCCAGAGGCGGACAGGGCCCTCCACCCTTCCAGGACTACTGCTTCAGATGAAGCTGACAGCCTACAGCACAAAGGGGGAAGATGAAGTGTGACTCCCAGGACCTGAGGTGCAGACTCAGCAGTGGACCTGCCATATCCCTCAATGTCCCCCAGGGGAAGTACATCCCAAGCTCGGATGTAAACCTGGTTCTGCTTTAGGTGTAGGAGAGCTGAGCTAGGTGGAGAAAACCACCAAACTCTTAGGCAGGGAAACATTTGGAGGAGATACTCAAAGGAGCTGCAAACCAAAATTTCAAAATGTATGAAGAAGGCTAATTTCTCAAAGGACAACCAAGAAACAAAAGACTTGGAAGTATAATTTACTCCACCCTAAATGAAAGGTATTTCAGACAATAGTCTGAAAAGTTGTCAGAATTAATTTGTTAGGATGGTTCAAAGATATAAATAAAGGCATTTATGCATTAAAGAAATAAATTACAAAATAGCACTAGTCATAAATGACATGTAAATGAAACAAATGAAATCACATCCTCAGTTCTGACATTGCTAGAAAGGTTGGGAACAAGCCTAGGTCATAATCAGACTCCTTCACCTACCTTGGAAGGGATGATGAATCCGTGAGGTTTACACAACATTGTCAGATGAATGGAAGGTCTCTGTTGTTAGTCCATCCTGGTCCTTGTTAATATCCTCATGTCTAGGCCCTGTGGTCCCCCACCATGACTGAGCTGCTTGAGTTATAGGGGAGCAAAGACTGTACTGAAGCTAAGAACCCTCAGGTCCAGGGCTCTGCCTTCCTGGTGTGCAGGTCATGTCACTGAGCAGAGTGCCACCAAGGAGGAGGATACCAGTCCCACCGCTCTTAGGACATTCCCATCACTTCTATGTTTAAATATATTATACATGTTCTCAGGCCCTACTCAGAAATTTTTGTTTCATTAGATCTGGGGCAAGCCTTGGAAACTGGTGTTTCTAAAAAGCTCCTCTTGTGTTTCTTACTCAGCTGGCCCAGCATTTGGGAAACACTGATATTGTTTATAATCCTCATTTTTCAAGTGATGAAACCAGGTAGAACCAGAGAGAACAATACCTGCCTAGGTCCCATGGTTGACTGTTGCCAGAATAAAACCTGATTCTTTCTTCTGTTCATTTTAGGTTTAATTCTCTCTTTTTTTTCTAGTTTGTTAAGTGTGAACCAAAGTCATTGATTTCAGACCTTTCTTCTATTCTCATAGAGGTGTTTAGTGCTGTAAATTTCCTCCTAAGTACTGCTTTAGCAATCCCACAGATTCTGATATATTGTATGTTCATTTTCATTTCATTCAAAATATTTTTTAATTTCCCCTTTGAAGTCTGCTTTGACCCATGGGTAATGTATAAGTATGTTACTTATTTTCCAAATATTCGGAGATTGTCCACATATCTTCCTCTTATTGATTTCCACTTTAATTCCTCTGTGGCTAAAGAACATGCTCTGTGTGACTTGAATCCTTTTTAATTTATTGAGACTTGTTTTATGGCTGAGAATATGGCATATCTTGGCAGATGTTCTGTGTGCCCTTGAGAAGAATGTGTATTCTGCTAGAGGAGTGGACTGTTCTATAAATGTTAACCAGATCAAGTGGCATAGGAGTGTTCAAGTTTTCTTGCTGATTTTCTACCTACTTCATCTATCAATTATCAAGAGAAGGGTGGTGAAAACTCCAATCATAATTATGTGTTTTTCTATTTCTCCTTGCAGTTCTATCAGTTTTGGCTTCATGAGTTTTGAAGCTCTGTTGTTAGCTATATAAATATTTAGGATTGATATGTTCTCTTATGGAATTGGCCCCTTTATCAATATAAAAGGGCCATTTGTTTTTTTATCCCAGTAGTAGTCTTTGCTATGATATCTACTTTGTTTGATATTAATACAGCCAGTCCAACTTTCTTTTGATTAATATTAATATGGTATATCTTTTTCCACCCTTTTACTTTTAACCTATTTTTCTCTTTACATTTAAAGTGGTCTTCTTACAGACAGCATATAGTTGAATCTTACTTCTTTTATCCAATCCAATAATCTCAACCTTCTATTTTTATTTTTATTTGTTATTTCAGGATATTACAGGGATACAAATGTTTTGGTTACATAAATTGCTTTTGTACCATTTGAGTTAAGGTTATGAGTGTTCCCATCCCCCAGATAGTGTGCATTGTACCCGATAGGTGTGGATTTATCCACCCTACCCACCTGCTTGATTTCCAATGAATGTTATTTCCATATGTGCACATAAGTATTGATCGATTAGCTGCAATTTAATAGTGAGTACATGTGGTGTTCGTTTTTCCATTCTTGTGATACTTCACTTAGAAGAATGGTCTCCAGTTCCATCCAGGTTAATACAAGAGGTATTAGTTCACCATTTTTTAATGGCTAAGTAGTACTCCATTGTATACATATATCACATTTTGTTAATCCACTCATGTATTCATGGACACTTGGGTTGTTTCCATATCTTTGCAATTGCAAATTGTGCTGCTATAAACATTCAAATGTAGGTGTCTTTTTTATAGGATGTCTTTTTTTCCTTTGGGTAAATGCCCAGTAGTGGGATTGCTAGATCAAATGATAATTCTACTTTTAGTTCTTTGAAATATCTCCATACTACTTTCCATAGAGGTTGTACTAGTTTGCAGTCCCACCAGCAGTGTATGAGTGCTCCTATCTCTTTGCATCCACACCAACATTTGTTGTTTTGAGACTTTTTTGAGAAGGCTTCTCAAATATATTTGTAAAGTAAAGAATTGAATCTATATGAAGAAAAATATTATAAAATTACTGGCCTAATGCCATGTGAATATAGCAAAAATTATGCAAGTACTTTGTAAATGACTGAAGCTTAGGAAATACCTGTCTACCCCAAATCATGCACCGTACAAGGAAAAGAACCTAGATGGGGCAAAAAATCCAATAACACACAATTCCTTAGTGAGAGAAGAAAAGCAAAATTCACTTTTCCTCTCACTATGTCCAATATTCTTGCCAATACTTCACTGTTTCAAGCTACCCCAAGCCTGCCAATTAAAAAGGAGAGATTTCATACTCTTACAAAATATACCTGATCAAATAGCAATGCCTTTGCAGTTGAAAGCCATAAGTAACCAGCTACTGGTTCAATTTATTTGTATCATAATAAAAACTTATTTTCAACCTCCTTAAGGATGCTTTAGAGACAAAATTGTTCACACTCCTTCTACTGAAATTAAATAATTTTACAATTCATCTGTGAAGGAAAGGGGGCTTCATGTTAAGTGATGGAATCTGACACTGGCTTAAGATTTCCACCACCTTGTAAATTCTGCTGTTTTTATGGGGAGCAAGAGGACAAGTCGGTTGTGAGAAAACATACATCTGACTGCAAGCTCTCCATATAGATAGGTCCTTTAATCCATTAGGCACCAAAGGTACAATTAATTGCCTGCAACCCTCAAGATTTCCAAGGGCCTGTGAGAATGTTTGAGATGTGGAAAAAGAAATTGATTGGTTTCAAGTATAAAAAAAGAAAAAAAAATCACAAAATTAAAACTAATGTTTTTACCTATAAAAATACAACCTGAAAACCTATAACTCTTATATTTCTGTATTTATTTAATTAAATGTGGGTTTTCAGTTCATTCTAATATGCTTGATATGTTGTGGGTGGAACAGCCACAAGTAAGTGCTCAGGACCACTAAAGGTCTTTTAAATGTCCCATATTTGATTACTAAAATTCTGGAGAAGGATTCAGAGTGTTGCTGGTCACTTTTGCTTAGAAATAGTGATGAATTGCAATAAATACAGGCTTAAGTTTTTCTTTTTTCCATTGTACCAAATGGGAATACTGCTTAGGTAATTCCTAGTTATTTTAGATTTTTATTGTTAAATTTTCTTTGCTTGTTAAGCCATTTCTCAAGCAAGATCAGAGAAATCCATATCCCAGTGGAGGTCAAGTCTTTTTCTCAGTCATCTTCTGTTGGAGAATTTTAACAGATCTGAATTGCCACAGGGTTTCTGGAATGCAATGACATTTGTGTTTCTTAATTTTTCTAAATAAAAGAAATCTGCTTCTAACACCCCTTCACCAAGGCTGATGAGGAGTTTGGTTATCAGGGTTTTATTGCCACTCTTGGATCTTACAAGAAGCCCAGGCTGATGTCATCAAGACAAATGGAGGGTAACCCAGTTGTGGTGGAGTTATTTTTTCTTATTTCACAGGCCTGTAAGGGTACACAAAACAACTGGTAGAGCTTACAGTGGCTCCAACAGTCCTCTGCACTCCCACCACACTCAGCTGAGGGCATCTCTGCTGGGACCTCCTAGTGTATGCTGCTTGGTTCCCAGTTCCACAGAGCCATCCCCACTGAGGTTCCGCCATCTCTGGAGTATTGTATTGCAGCCACCCCATCACATTGGCTAATTACAGGAAAACTAACCATACCCCAGGGTCAGGCTCTGTGACATAACAAAAAATATGTATTTTGTCTTTGCCCTAGGTTCCTGGCATAGAGCTCTAAAACCCTTGTAATTTCCTAAGTGACAGGGATATTAGGAACATCTTTGTATTTAATATTTGGTCTTTGATCCTGGTTCCCAACATAGAGTGCCTAAATCCCTTAGAATTTCCTGGAGATAGGAGCATCTTTTGTTCTTATGAGGCAATTTTGGATGGGCTCCTGGATAGCTTCAGGATTGGGGGAGGTCACCAGAAAGAACAAGACATGATCAGAAGCTTGGAACTCAGCCCCAGTCCCCATCTTCCAGGAGGGAGGAAGGGATTGGAGATTGAGTTAATAGTTGATTGTGCCTCTATAAAAATCCCTAAAGTATGGGGTTCAGAGAGCTTCCAGGTTAGTGAACACACCCATGTGCAGGGAGGGGGATGTACCTCAATTCCATAGGGACAGAAACTTCTGTGCTCAGGATCCTTCCAGATGTCATCTATATACCTCTTTATCTGGCTGTTCATTTGTATTCTTTGTTATATCTTTTATAATAAATCAGTAAGTGTAAATAAACATCTCCCTGAGTTTTGTGAGCCATGATAGCAAATTATCAAACCTGAGGAGGCAGGCATGGGAACCCAAGATTTGTCACCAAGTTGGACAGAAGTGTGGGTAACTTGGTGACCCTCTACTTGCAATTGGCATCTAAAGTTGGGGGAAATCTTGTAGGGCTGAGTCCTTAACCTGTGAGGTCTGTACTAACCCTAGGTCGTTAGTGTCATAATTTAATTGTAGGACACAAATGGTGCCCACAGAATTGGAGAACTGGTTGGTGTGGGAAACCCTCCCCCTCACATTTGATGTCAGGCATATTGTGAGACTAGATAAAAACTGTTTTTCCCATTTAGGCTCTTTCCATCTCCCGCCCACACGGCCCAAGTCCCCATCTGGTTCTCTTTTCAGACAATGTAGTCCGTTCCCTCTAAGGACCTAAAAGCAGTGTTTCCTGTAGTGTGTTCCAAAAGATGCTGGTGGTCCCTGGTAGCCCATCAAATAATCTGCATGTGTTTTGACAGTTTCAAATGAATAAAAGCATGCAAGCAATTTTGTTTCCATCTAGTTCACAAATCAGAAATGTAAGATTAATTATGACTTTTACAGAAATCCCATTGAATCTTTTATAACAAACCCAAGTTTACCAAGAAGCCTCTGCTGGAATAGATGCCCAAGGGAATGAGATGAACCAGTCTAAGAAAGGACCAGTGTAAGAGATAAGTTTTTGGTGTTTTTTTAGGTAGCATTAGGCATTAACAACTATGGGCCCTGCAGAAGGGCCAGAAAGGTCTCCTCACACAATGTCACTCATACTGCTATCTTTTTTGTCCTTCAGCTTTGTTTCCCCAATAAATAGAGTGCAAAACAGCTGAAGAAGGATCCTCATTACTCACAAGGAAATGTTAACACACCTGAGGGCTTTAAGTGTATAACATGAAGAGCCCAGCTTTATACCACATAAAGTAGTAACGTTGATGGCAAATGAAATCTACTCTTTAAAAGCCCCCTGGTATTAGTCTTCATGAACACTCTTAGGCATCTTAGAAAAGACTAAAAAACATTTTGGAGAGAGAAGAATGAGTTTAGCCAGTGGGATCGAAGCTATCTGGTGAAACCTTGAATTAGCACCACTTTCCCCGTGGTAAACCTTCGCTGGAACCCTCAGATTGAGCCTAATACATGATAGCAGCAGTGGTATATTACTTCTCTTCCCAAACACTAGAGTAACTAATAGGATCTGATATCAAAAATCATAAATACTCACAGAGCAATGCAATACCACCAAGAGCAGAATTGTTTAAATGCTGTCTAAGAGCTGCCCTTCAGTAGTTACCCAACAACACTGTACGTAGTCATCTCTCTGCAACTGCTTCTGCTTCTCTAATCTATACTATGCAATTAACACCTCATTCTACCCCACCCTGTTCTCTGTGCTTGGCTCTTTAGCACTTTGTTTTGTCAGTATAAAACATAGTTAATTATCACATTGTCTTCCCACTAATTGCTATTTGAGATTATTTTGTTTTCCCAACTAAATTTTAAACTTCTTGTGAACAAAAAAGCATTGAAACGCTTTGGCACAGCATAGTTACTAAAATAAGTCTAAATACCTAATAGCTTCTTAATTATATAATCAATAATTGACTCGGGTTCAAACCACACATCAAAAAATAAAACAAAACTGAATATTTCTTGGTTTTTTTCTTCCCAAAATTAGATGTTGCCTCAGAGGTACTACCAAATGTTATATTTTTTTGTTATAAAATCTATTTTTTTTTCTTTTTAAAGTCCCTTTTAGAAAACCATTTAGAAAAGTGCAATACCACTGAGAGATGGTGACATCATAGGAGAGTGAAGATAAAATGGGTTCCCTGTTAGAAATGAAGTGGTTTTAGTACTAATTTGAGTCTTCAACTGGATTAATTAGATTAAGAAGGACAGAGCCATTCCTCAGGCATGTTTGGAAGAGTCAAATTTGGACAGGTGGAACACTGAAGGTAAAAAGAACAAGACCCAGGTCAAAGGTCTTCCCAAGGGACAGGCTTCATGACTCTGCATGATGAAACCCTTAGTGTCTGTCACTATGTTCAAAGCACAAAACAGTGCTCAGCCCAGAGCAGACCCCTGGTTCCATCTGCCCTGTGATTAGTGACAAGATCACTGAATTGCAGGCTGATGGACCCAGTTGCTGACTGAACCTGTCGGGCTCACTTTTCATCATCCTAGTATGCATTTGTGAATAACCAGAGTTTCCTTCCTCCCCTTCCTGTCTGGTTTGCATCACTGACAAATTCCACTTTTCCTCTCTTGAGAAAGACATTCTTCCTCGGCCTAGCCTATTTGGAAGAGCACATTCCATTTCAAGATGAAGGGGAATACAGCCTTTATCATGAAACAAGTGTAAGTGGTTGAGATAAAGCACCCAATAAAGCAAGTGGAAGTAGGAAAAGGCAGAAAGAATCTGTGCCTTCTTATGAAGCAATATTCCCCATCCATCAGCCAAGAAGGAAAATCTGGGACGTGGCTTAAAATTTTCATTAAAATGGAATAGAGCATCAGGAAGTTGGATTTGGACCAATAACGATGAGATATTTTTCTTACGGTTCCTTTCCTCAGGACAGCCTTGCAGAGGACTTCAAAGTTCTCTCGCTGACCAAATTCAGTGAAGTTGCTTTTTCCTCCTCTCTCTGATTGAACCAGAGCTTTGGGAAGGGCAGTGAAGTAGGCCGAAATGAAATTGCCAAAGTTATGGTTCCCAAGTAAATGAGATTTTCTCTAATGCTTACCGACTGTCACCAGGTCAGATGGATTTTTCTGCTTGAAGTCCCTTGATGCATTAATTTCTCTGCTGTCTTACGGTATCCCTCTGAAAGTAACCTTAGCAGCCGTAAAAACATAAAAAGAAAATGCATAGCATAACTGGTGCACTAAAGGATGGTAAGAAATAAAAAGTGGGAGAAGGCTGGAAGAAAGGTCTTAGATAAGCATGTTGTTTTGCTTGGCTTCCAGCTCAGAGGACAATTCACACATCACTCCATTCAGACCTACCAGAAAATAGCATGATGTGAGAGGTCTGGGTTAGCTGAACTAGAAATCCTAAGGTAGCGGCATAGTCTCTTTCCTTGGTTTATCGAGTGCAGTGATTTTTGGAAAACTTATTAAAACAGAAGAACCACGATATAGAAAGCAGCCAAAAATGGGGCTGCCCTGGCTGAGTAAAGGGTCTGTCCAGGAGGGCCTCCCCTTCCCACAGCAGTAGCCCAAGCAGGACTAGAGGTGAGATAGTCACCACTCCAGAGGATTTTTAGTGATCCAGCAAGTGACAACACCAGAACTTAATTTCTCTGAATGCAAATGACTGTCATCTAAGTTAGGGAACAAGAAGACATCCTCTGCTTCTCTGTAATGTATTCATGTACAGTTTCCTCATTCACTCTGGTTTCTTGGGCTAAAAGTTAGTATCATTTATAATAGATACCACAAGCCTTACCACCTACCATCGAACGGCCTTCATCTTCCTTCCTTTGAAAAGCACTTCACCAGGTGCTTACTGAATCTCTCTTATGTCGAAGGCACTATCTGCTCATCGAAAGATATAGATAAGTAAAACAGTAGTGGTGGTACAGCAGTAATAGTAAAAAACAATAGCAAACACATAGATAGCACTTACTAAGTGTCAGACACTGCTCTAAAGCTTCTTACATGTATTAAATCTTTTAATCATCTAAATGACACTTTAGGAAAGACGTGATTGTCATTTCCAATTTATAGATGAGGAAACTAGGACACAGAGAGGTTAAGTAATGTGCCCAAAATTGCATATCTAGCAAGTAGCAGAGCTGAGATTTGAATTGAGACAGTCCTGCTCCTGAATCTGTGCTTTCGGTACATTGCCTGTGCACTGTCCTTGGGGGCTGCCAGTGTGCTTTTATTTGTCTTATCATCTATGCTGCAAAAGGGAAGTTTCTGCTCACAGAACTTTAAAAGTCTTTCTTCCTTTCAGAACTTAATAAAGGACTACAAACAGTGTGTACGTGAGAAACACTGCTGACTGCATCTTTCCCTCCCAAATCACTCATCGAATACCTATTATTTCTTAGGTACTTCACATAATCAATATCATTAATTAAAAATGAATCAATGAAAAAACTGAGGATTAGAGGAATTTATTAATTTGCTCACAGGCCTGTAACTCATGAGGATTCATGCTGAATTCTGACTCACACTCATCTCACGACCAAACCCACATCCTTAACGCTTCCCTTATGCTGTGAATCTTGGCCAAGATTGTGAAGTAGTCAAAGTTGCTCATCAATACCTCTAATTAGGATCATTAATGCCATGAATCCTTTGCTGCAACTTTCTTCTCTTATACTGTGTGTGTCCTCGGGTAACTGTTACGCTTGTGCATATATTCTGCAAAACATACTTGTAGCATTTCACTTATTGACTGTCTGTTGTCTAAATGTGGAAGAGGGGCAGATGCTGCTTCCCTATAAGTCTTGAAAATGACATGTGGCAAGTATGGGGACTTGGACACTCCAACTCCTGTGGTTTTGCACTGCTTTATCCTGAACCCTGAGCCCTAGCCTGCTCAGAAGCCTTCAAATGTCTGAATATTTATGATCTCATTCACTCGTTAGAATGCACCACAGAGCTCTGATGACTTGAATGAAGCTAACAGGAGCTGATAAAGTCTTGCCACACCAAGAGGGTTGAGCTAGTTTTGAAGAGGGGCAAGGATGACAAATCTGCCTCAGTTTAAGTTGGTTTTCACTTCTCTTGCCTACCAACTGGCAAATAAAGCAGTGTAAATAACATACATACGCACGATTAAAGAGCAACATGAGCAGGTGTCATTCCTGGTTCCTTTGGTGAGAGTCAGTGGTCCATTGGAGAGAGACTCTGCTGTGCTGGAGAACCTGGACCTACAGACTTGTAGATGTATTATAATAAGTATCCAGGAGTGCCCTGAGCGGGCGGGTACACACGCATGTGCCTGCTGGGGCCATATAAGGAATTCCTTGCAGCGCCAGTCCCACTTCTGAGCTCTGTCACTTACTGCATCACCGGGGCTGCAGCAGGTCTGGCCATGGCCTACTGTACTGGCAAAGAAAATTACTAACGTTACACTTGCATGATTGAAAAACACTATTCCTGGCAGAAGTCATTAGGTGTTCTGTCTGGGCTGGGTGTGAGACTGTTTGGGTAGAGCATGGGATTAAACAACACCACCTCCTGAAAGTCTTTTGGGTTTTCTAAGCAGAAAGCCACCTGGTATAGATATTCAATGAATTTCTTACTTATTGCACAGTACTTGAAGATATTTAAAACAGATGCCCACTAATTTCCCTTGATTTCTATGAAACCTTGAAGACCCATGTCAAGGAACTTGAATCCTCTGTATGTACAATGTGGCTTCAGACATGACGAACCCATTGGATGGCCTAGGCATCCTCAAAAAGAAGAAAGCCCTAAGGAATGGAACCTGAATCCCTGCAAAAAAATCATCTTGAG
Organism: Lemur catta; assembly: GCF_020740605.2. Classification (NCBI taxonomy): domain Eukaryota; kingdom Metazoa; phylum Chordata; class Mammalia; order Primates; family Lemuridae; genus Lemur; species Lemur catta. The sequence goes on from NC_059135.1 coordinate 72,644,899, forward strand.
GGAAGAAACCTGTCAAGCATGGCCAGCTGAGCAAGAGGGGCTGAGCCTCTGGTTCTGGGTGGGGATTAAGGCCCTCACATGCCCACCCAGATAAAACCCATTGTCCTGCCCCCGGGATGCCTGGGAGCTCAGCAAAGCAGAGGGATGGGGAATGGAGAACTATGTCATTAGCCACCCCCCAGCTCTGATATGGGGAGCCCTTCTGAAAGATCTGGTCATAGAAGCAGAAAGTGCTTCCCTAGTGAACGGTGGGGAGGAGAAGCCACGCGATTGGTGAATTGGAGCAAGTCAGGCGCTGTGTGAACGGGAACCTGTGGCAGCAGGGAGGCCAGCGGTCCCCAGGGCAGGCTGGGCCTGGCGAGGGGTAGAGTCAGCAGGCTCAGGCTTGAGCGGCTTCCTGTGGTGCTGCAGACCCAGACAGGCCAGAGGAAAGCCAGCAGCAAGGTGGGAAACAGCAAGGGCAGTGCCCAGCGGGCGGCCAAGTGACAGCAGAGAGATGAGAGGCAGAAGCAGAGCTGCAAAGCTGCAGCTGCTGTGAGACGACACCCCAGCTAGGACTTACGGGGGGGATTAACTCCATATCGGACCCTCTAATCCTAGAGGAGTAAGGAGGGAGCTAGGAACAGTCACGGCGCACTTGTCAGCACTCTTAGAGATTCTCCACCGTCAGGGGACAGAGGAGACCAGACTTCTTGCCAGCTAGGCTGGCAGGGGCTTTGGAGCATTGAGATTCCAGCTATTACTACAAATGTGACATGACATGTCACTGTGTGAAGCCTGGGACTTACAAATTACATGAATAACATTTGCATCTTAGTCCAGATGAACGTGCCATCTCTGTTATTTGCTGCTGGAGCTTTGTTTCAGGAGGTGAGTCTTTGGGGGCTGCTTTAGTTTGTATGCTTCCACCTTTTTTAATTCAGCAAACATTTGTTAAACATCTATAATATGTCAGACAGTAGGCCAGGGGTTCAGAAAACAAAAATACATACACAAAAATAAATATGGTGTAGTCTCTGACCTCAGCAATCTCACAGCTTAGTGGGGCACTGACCTGCTAAATAATGCACGTGAGGCGAAGTGATCGGTGTCACTGAGAGGTGTGGCCACGTGTAGGGAGATACAAAGGAAGGGCTTGGGGGAAGTTACAGAGGGTAGCATCGTGGACAAGCTATACAGGGCTTAATGGGTGACGACGAGTTTGCCGGGACAAGTGGGAGGCAGGGTGTTGGATCTGCAGGGGCGAAGGGAGAATGCCCCCCACCATCTCCAGGCTTCTCCCTGCTCTGTGTCCTGTGAGTTTGACTTCTATGAACCACATCGCCCCTTGTTCTCTGCCTTTAAGTTTTGTATTTCTAAGGGGAGGTGCCAGCAGGAGGTCAGAGGACCAGAGGAAAGAGAGATGTTCATTCCCCCAGCTCCCCGTCTGCCTGGTTTGGCAGTAGCTGTGTTCCTCTATCCAAGACCCAGAGAACAGTGACCAGAAGGGGGCAAGATTGGCAGCTTCCTGCTACTGCTGGCCCCAGGGTAGTTACCTTCCCTTACTGGCTTCATTAAGCTGCCCACACCTCTGTAAAGAGTCCCTTCATTTAACGTCTTCCATCACCTTTCTGGGAGCGCCATCTGTTCCCCATTGGGACCCTGCATGAAACAGCATCTAAGCATAATAGCACATGCAAAGGAGCTGTGAAACGACACCGCTCAGTCAGGGAGCTGTTACTAGCTCACTGGCTGGAGGCCAAGCTCCCAACGCAGAGACAGGGGATGCAGGCAGAGAGGATGTCAGGGGCCAGCTCACGTGGAACCTCATGTGCTCTATGTAAGAGACTTTATTCCAAAGACTCCACTGTTAATATCACAGGAGTTTATGTATTTGACTTCACTGGTGAGTTCTTCAGAATGCCTCACAATTCCTTAGAATCTCATATTATTCATAACTTTGGATTAAAGGTATTTCTCTATCTCTGAATTATAGAATAAAGCTTTCAAATAACCAAGCTGAAAGGTAATATTATAGAACTTGCTCTGTGTTCTGCTGAGAACTCCCATGAATTACTCTTACAATGAAAACACAGGACTCAGTCGAAGGAAGTAGTTTCCTCCTCTCAATGTGCATAATCTTTAGACAAATCATCTACTAGTAGATGATCCAGAACTTACTGCTCCCCTAGAATTAAACAGTTGTTGTTCTTCATTTTATCTTTCCCCTAAACAACCACTGAATTATCGTGGGAACATGAGCCAGGCGCGAGTCTTTGCAAGCCCAGAGAATAAAAGGTTTCTGTATATTCCATATTCCTTCTCAAAGTCAGATTTTTGTGCTAGGTAAGAGTAGGTGAGCCAACTGGCAGAGAAGACAGTTCTTTATTATCAAGCACAGCACATTTACTATAATAGGATCTTGTTGGTGGACTGATGGCTCTAACACATATACTTAAACTCTCTAGCCAGCCCCGAATTAGAGGCCATGTTGTAGGTGGGCTGACCTACGCTCATTCCCAACCCCTTTCTCCCTTGTCAACCTCTATCACAGAAAACAGAAAAGTTAAATATTCATTTTACCCACCTCCCTAGTGAAATGGACATGTGTTGAAATTCTGACCAGTGAAATGTAAGTGGGAGTCTGCTAAGGGTTTCTGGGAAAGCTTTGGCATTTCTGAGAAAAAAGAGACATCATTCCCTCCTCAAGTCCTCCTGACCTGAACATGGAAGAGCTGTCTGGAGCAGCAGCAGCCATCTTGTAAGCAGGAGGCAATAACTGTGAAGACCAAAGGTATACAAAGAGATTGAGCCCCAAATGGCATTGCTGAGCATTTAGAAGAACACAATGGTTCCACCTCTGTATTTCTTGTTATGTTAGATGCTATTGAGGCTAACGTTTGTTGAGTAATCTGCTCTTATAACCAAATACATTCTTAACTAACACACAGGAACCACAGAAAAGCCGCAGCTATTCTAAACCTTTGATTTCTCAATTAGAATCAGTGCTTTTTAAAAGATAATAGTGTGTCTTGTATAATGAGCCAGGATTTTTTTTCCAAAATGACCTTGACATGTCTCAACACAGAAATTAATGTTCCTATCTCAATGACACACATTTTGCAGGAACATTAAGTGCACTTCCATTCTTGCCCAGCTTAGATTCCATGGCCATTATTACCAGAATTTTTGAAAAGACCTTCCCCTCTTTAACCCTCACTCCCGCTGTCATACTCAATTAGCAAGACCCCACAATTGAGAAAATCCATCCTCTTCACCTTGTGGACACCCAAGCTACTAAATATCGTAGACTGGTTTCCCATGAAGTCACAGTTGCCAACCTCAAATGAGTCCTCAACTCTGCCTCAAAATCTGTGCTTTTCTAGGGCCTTACATTTCTACTCTCTGAGATGGCTTTTATGCCCTTTGTTCTCTTCTTAAATTTCCTATTCAGCCTCCTCCTCCCTCACTGTCACAGTTTACTAAAAAACTAGACACTCTCAGGAAACTACCCCTTCCCAGCTCTGTAGCTGCTCATCTTCTCCGGCTTCCCTTCTCTTACAACCAAAGAAATAGCATTTCCTCAGTTAAAGATGTAACCCTTTATCCTCTACCCTTGCTACTCAAAGTGGTCTGCAGACCTGGGAAGCAGCTAGAAATCTCAGGCCTCACTCCAGATCCCCAGAATCAGAATTTGCCATGGTAACAGGCTCCCCCGGGGCAGTTATGTGCATGTGTACATGGACATTGGAAAAGTATGACTCTCGACTCATTCTTTCTTAAGAACTTCATGCCTCTGACTACCCTCATCCTCCTGAGTCATCATTTGCTTTTTCCCCACTGACACAATATGTAATTCCTATTACTAGAAGATTGCTTTCTTCCTTGGGGAAGGTGGTCATCTCGATATGGGAGAACTATCAGAAGGGGCCCTTTACTCTCGCTTAAAAAAATCAAGTTCCTACCAAGTTTTCTTTGGGTAAACTTTGAAGTCCTCATTGACCCAAACACTTTTAGTCTGGATGCTAAGAGTTCCAGGTCATCTGAACCACTTGGTATAATTAAAGCCAAATTATTGCTCTCTGCTGCTGATGGGTTAGGACACGTGTGTTTTATCAGGCAGATTGTATGTTGCACTGTGCCTGCAGTTGTCTCTTCTTGTCTCAGAGGCCTCAGTACAATCTTTTGTAAGTAAAAGCTCACCGAGGTGATGAGGACTGTGAAAGTCAAAGGCAGAGGTTACCATTATCAAGAATTAGTACCAGTCAGGCACTGGGCTAAGAGCCTGGTATATATTGTCTCAGTTCATGTCTTGGCACGTCTTTGAGGTAAGTACTACCTTTGTCTCCATTTCACATTTGAAGGAAACAAGACTCAGTGGTTGAGTTACGTTCAAAATGCACTATAGCTCCACAGAGCAGGGCCAGGATTTGAATAAAATTCCAGGCAGTGTTAAGGGGTGTATGTTAATCACTGTAGGTTAAGGAAGGCTCTTCATCTCTTGCTGGAAGAGAGGCACAAACAAAAGCAACTCAACAGGACTGGACTGGTCTGGCGCAGTCCCACACAAGGTGCTATTGAAGGCCAATTACGTTGTTGGCCAACATGTGCTGAGTCATTATCCGGCCGGGGCCCGTGAGCAAGGCCATGTTCTTGTGGGTGAGGTGGGCTTTCTCTACAGGGAGAAGGCATTTCCACTGTTCACTGTCTTGGGAATAGGAAATAATGTTTGCAGAGGTGGCCCTTAGTCTGGAGAAACTGGAAATTGCACCCCTTTCCTGGGCCTTGGCTCTGAGGGAAGGACACTTGCAGAGAATGAGGAGGAGCCTTGCCCCTGCTGCGGTCAGGCCAGGCGGGGGAGTCTGGGCCTGGGGGCCGTGCGTGCAGCCAAGCTAAACACTGCAGTGAAGCTGTGCTCTGCTCTCAGGGGTGTGATCCAAATTAGAAGAAGGGCGTTCTCTCAGGTTGGAAAGGAAAGAAAAAGGGAAGAGCCGCCCAACCCCACCTCACAAGGCCAGACTCTGGTGATGCAGCCACCCAAGGGAGACAGTGTCCTGGGCTCTAGGGAAAGCGTCAGAAACAGGGGTGTGGCAGCATGACAAGGAACAAGAGAATGCCAGGGGCCCATTTCTGAGCTGGTAGGAAAGCACCCTCTAAGACACAGGTGACCGGGAACACTTTTGTTTCTTGTCCCCGCCTTCCGATGACGAGGATCTAGCCTGTCTCATGCATAATTCATTACTTAATATCTATAAGATTGTTTTGTAGTCATAGGCTGGTGAGACCTTTTCTTGTTTAAGGTGACACTCTTGATTTATAACTGATATTCTGTGTTTGTGTTTTAGTCAGAAATCTTTCAGATGCTGTAACAGAAATCCTGCAGAGAAGGGAATTAATTGGCCCATAGACCCAAAAAGGGTTGGAGCCTGAGGCCGAAATGTCTCAAGCACTCAGGGCAGCCCTCACCCTCCCGGCTCTGCTGTTCTCTGCGCTGGCTTCTTTCTGAGCCAGACTCCCCCGTGTTGTGGCAGAGATAGCCCTTGCCACTCCCAAGCGGTGCTCTCTTTACAGCTAGCAATCCCAAAGGAGGTGTAAGAAGGGGCCACTTGTCCAAAAAGCTGCCACAAAAGTCCCAGAGAGGATTTGTGATTGACTTGGTTTAGGGCACATGCCCCCTACTGAACCACTCAGGGTTCAGGCTAAAGGGATGGGGTATTTTGGCCAGCCAGAGCTGGGTACCAGAGGGGACAGGAGAGACAGCCCCATCAGGCAGGAAGCTCCTGAAAGGAAAAGATGCTGAACTAACAAAAAAATAACTTATGTCCCTTTCGGTGAATAGCACATAATCAATTGACAATTTAACAAAGGCGCTTTCCAGGGGGAAAAGATGAAACATGGATGTGCAGACACAGAAGAGTGACCAGGAAGAAAGAATAAATCCCAGGGGTAAAAAGAATGACAACAGGGAAGAAAAGGTAAAAATGTGTTGACTCCAAAATAACCCAGGAGCTCCAGCATACGTTCACAATATCCCGTAGATAATGGGAGTTGCCATGGTCTCTGGAAGGTGTAGAAGTGATTCCTAGAGCTGAGGCCCCAGGATATGCAACCTGAGATGATAACATCCCTTTCAGTGCCCAGAGAGAAACAAAGGCTATTCACAGACTGGAATTTGGAACACAAGGGGGAAAGGCATCCATAAAAAATTCACAAATTTTAGGTTTGTCCTCTATTATTTCCTGTAAATTAAATTTCTGTGCAGGGAAGCTGTAATTGTACATATCCAAAGGAGTTCCATGCCAATAGTGACCACTTTCCCTGAAGCAGAATATCAGGGGATCCTACATGATCAAACTGGTATAGCTGCTCGCATGTAATGCCCAGGGTGGCCAAAGACGGAGAGAAAGAAGTGAAAGAAGCTCCTTGTTGGTGATGATCTTGAGATATGGTCTGACTCCAAAAGTGTTTAATCAGGCCCAATTGATATCTCTGCCAGTCAGTCTCTGGAACAACAGCCTGACTGTGGAATCCTGTTAAAGGTAAATATCTGAAACCAAGGCAGATTTCATAGACCATAAACCATCTGGTACCAGGCATGTTAAGTGTCTCCATTCAGAATACCTTAAAAATAGGAAAGAGCATACAAATAGGGAGAATATACACATAGAGAATGAGAGAAGGATTTTAGGATACTTTATAACAGGCACCTTACTTTCACAAACAGACCCACCTGCACAAGGTAAGAGAGTAACGTGATGAATTCTGTAGCCAAGGGAATGCTTTGGCTCATAGTGACCCTGTGACAGAAGGGTGATCCCCACGGTTTTAGCCAAAGGACTAAGAGAAAAATGCATCTTGTTTTCAGCATTTCAAGTTATCATCTTTCTCCCTGTGCCCTAATCCCTTATCTATAGCTATTCTCATAGTGCTGGGATCCTCTTTCACCTGACAAGACATCTAACAATATGAAAGAAGAGCAAAAAGTCTAGAACAGGGGAGGAGCATGCATGGGGCCATGCGAGTGATGGAAAGGGGAGGGAATGCACAGGTACCGAGCTGTCAGCCAGCCCCAGTCCCATAGGAAATCATCAAAACAACTATTTCATTGAAAGTTAAACACCAGCCATCATCCCTGTTATGTCATCTTCTAGGCGCCACTCATATTTCAAGTTCAAGTGCTAGGACACTGTATTACTTGGTTTTGAAGATACACTAATAAATACCCCACCTTGCAGATTCATTTTAATCAGCCCTGTCTTGAAATAGCTGTTTACTAATGTTGTATAATATAATTAAACGCCCAAACACTATATTTAAGAAACATTAAAGATATGACTTATCCTGATGAGAGTTGGGAAATTCCAAATTTAGAATATCTACAATCCCTGGTGTTGTGAAAATAAGATTCTCCACACAGACAGCAAGCTGGAATGAGAATTAAAGAGTATGGTTTCTCTTCTATTAAATATTATGATACATGAAGAATACAAAAGGCAGGAGCTCGGTGACGTTTGGAATCTCTTTCAACATTTTCTCCCTTAGTGAATCCGGTCCACGAAAACTGAATTTGACATTAGCTTTTGGAAGCTCCTAGCTGGAAGGGTTTGCAGTAAAGGAGGAAAGGTGTGGTAAAGGAGTTAATCAGTTTTACCACTTTTTAGGTCATCTGTTTCCTCTCCATCATTTGACATCTCCCCACCCCCTCCACAACTAAGTAAGAAACCTTGAGGACATCTTTGATGTCTCCCTCCTCCCTTCGTTTATCTTTGACCTCTGATGTTTGATCATTCTTACTCATCCTACATGGCCTTTGTCCTAGTGAGGACCTAGTGAGGACCATACCTTACCTGGGTCTCCCAACTCGGCTTCTACCCTCCAGTATCTTTTTACTCCGGTCATTGCTGCTCATACTGTCAAACTGGCCTCTAACAAGTTGTCTATGTCATTCCCATTAGTCAACATCCACGAATATACTTCAAACTCTTGCTGCTGGAATTTAAATTTCCAGGCCATGTTTCTCATATGTTTTGGATGCTTCTCTACTCAAATGTTTCTGCCTCAGGCAAATTGATCTACTTCTTTTCTCGTAATAAAGTAGGTCAGTAACTTAGCACAGTGCCTGGTACACATAAGGGAGGATAAGATGTATTAGTTTATCCAGCTTGGAATTAAATAAAGCTACTATGCTTCTAGCCCCTTTGCCTTCATCATCCTTCCTATCTAATGCCCTCCTTTCTCTTTGCCACTTGTCAAAATCTGTTCTTTCTTTCAAGAGATAAAGTTCCAAGTCTTCCAGGAAGCCTTTTCTATCCAGCCATTGTGGTTATTCCTCTCTAAACTTCTGTAGCACTTGCCTGTCTAGAGCAATATTGGGTTCCAGTCCAAGGGAGACGCTCTGGGGTATTTATCCACTAACTCCCATCCACCACTGGTGGAGAGCTGCTTTCAGGAGCATTGACTCTCTGGCATTTTGGCCTTCCCCATGCATAGACCAAGAATGCTCTCAGCCAGACAAAGCCTCAGACAGAAGGCAGCAAGTCTTACAGTAGAAAACTGTAGGATTGTAAGGGAATGTTGAGGTCCCAGGAGCATGGGAGGGGCATCCTTCCATGGTGTCTCGGGCAGGGAGGCACTATAAGCTCCCCCAGGGAGCCTCTTGTGTATCAGATACCCCTCTCCCTGCCCCTGTGTTGTAGCAGTCACCCTCTCCCCTCAAGATGTCATTATCAGATGGAGCATGGTGGCTCATGTCTGTCATCTCAGCATTTTGGGATGCTGAGGCAGGAGGATCACTTGAGGCCAGGAGTTTGAGACCAACCTGGCTAATATAGCAAGATCCTATGTCTACAAAAAATAAAAAATTAGCTGGATATGGTGGTGCCTGCCTGTAATCCCAGCTACTCAGGAGGATCACCTAAGTCCAGGAGTCTGAGGTTATAGGGAGCTGTGATTGTGCTGCTGCACTCTAACCTGGATAACAGAGAGAGACCCAGTCTTAAAAAAAAAAAAAAAAAAAGATGTCAGTGTCAACAAGTGACTCCAGCAACCCCTTTCTCTATCTGCTAGACTACTGGCATGAGAAGCCGAAATAACTAGGCAGCAGTGGATTAGTATGATGTAGTGGATTAGTATGATGCTCTGTGGAATAGCAAGATAACCAAGATTCTTTGGACTATATTCTGCCAGAGAACAGTGAGCACAGCCTGAGGTGAGGCTCTGATTGGATACTGCTGTTCATCCAGACAAATGGAAACTGCTTTGGATTCTACTTTCTGATGCAGCCTGAAGGGTATATGCACCAAATAAAGAATCACATACCAAGTGCCCAAGAGGGAGAAGCTATGTTGATATGACAAAGACACTGCATCTGGCACAGCTGCTGTGACTGAGTTTATGGTGGTCCACCATAATTACCATGATCCACCTGGATTTTTCAAGGGCTAGGTTGATGTATTAAATGCAAAAACCAGTGTGGGAAACACATAGAGTACCCTGGGTTTATGTTCTGTGTGAAATTTGTCTACAGAATCTTTGAAATCTGGGGATGATGGGACACACTAGGGGTGAAAAACAAAGCTGCTTTCAACTGGCAAGAGGTGGAAGACTTGGATCCACCTAAATGGTTTGATCTGGGAAAACCACCAGAATCAACCATTGACTTACATGAATGATAGATACCATTACTAGGAAAAACGATTGTGAGATTCTCTGGCTATATGTTGTTAAACTGTTCAAAAGTTCCCTGTGTTGGAAGCAGAGAACACTGAAGAGATAAGGGACCTCAAAGTCTGATGCGAGAGTGGTGCAAGCCTCATGCTAAATTCACTTGGGAGGAGTAAACAACTGGACCAGGATGGATAAAGCTTCCCCTTGCCTGTTGATGTCCTACACATGGAGGCTAGACCAAATGAATAACTCAGATTTTGGGAAATACACTCGTGTATTCTGATATCATTTTTCTGATGGAGATAAAAGGTCAGAGTTGAAGCTTTCCCTGGGAGCCTGGTCGTTTCCACTCTGAGTCATCCTGGGAAGAGTCAGTTCTGAGGACAAGGTAAAGATTAGAGACAGGCTTTCAAGGAACTAATACTTTGAGAAGAAGCTAAGATTATAAACAGTGATTATTAAAATAAATAATTATAAACAAAAACAAGAGAACTGGGTTATCATTATTTTCATCACGAGTTCAGCTGCCCAAGCAGGTTTAGCCTGAAATCCTATAAACCAGTTGCATAGAAGGGAAACATGCAATCCATATCAAGGACCCACACAACTAGAAAGCAATTGTTTCATCCTGCAAAGTAATGTCCAAGGTGATGGAAACCATGCCAAGAAAAAATGGGCTAAGGTCAAAGATAATGGAATGAGCAAAAGAGCTCGGAACAAAGGTAGTCATTAAACTGGCTTTATTTCTCTTGAAATCTTTAATAGAAAAGACCAACTCTAACTGTCAAGCATTTATATTCATGCTGCTGGAGGCTCTCTGATGTGCCACGTTGCTGGTCGTTACTGACCAGCTCAGAACACCGGCTTGCAGGGACAAACCTATATCTGCAGCTCCCCTGGTCACAACCCTCTCTTCCTTCTCGTGGGATCCACTGGGGGCCTCCACAAGGCTTCAGATTTCTCTAACCCCATCACCAGAACAGGGAGCTGCCTCTCCACACCTCTTAGGGGATTTTATTTTACAACAGTATTTGATTTGATGTATCTCATCTCCAATGATTTCCAAGGCAACTAAACCTACTAAAGCTTGTTACAAAACCAACACTTCATGCAGTGACATAACCAACCATCCCCATCTATAGGGCATATGCTCTTAGGTATTATTAGATAATATTCAGTATTATTCTACCAAAACTGGATAGATCCTAGTTATTACCAAGTCTATAATAATAAAAGGTAAGTACATTCGTCCAGTTTTCATATCACATAAAAGGACGTGAAACACTACACCTGGGGATTGGTACCTTCTTTTCACAATGTGTCCCTCTTTGCCTTTGTTCACAGAGCCGCCAAATGTTACCCTTTTGTCGGAAGCTAATGGATGGTGCCCCCACTTTGTCTACTCTCAGCAGCTGTGGCCATCATCTAAATGAATATGTGAATTGAATTAACGTGCAAAGTGTACGCACAGTGTCCTGAACTATATTAACAATGGGGATTGATGGCCCTGAGGAATAAGTTCCTCTTTTCTTTGAAGCTCAAAATCTGTGCGAGGAATAGATTAAAACTATCTAGTCCATAGTACACCTCCCAGCTGTGAACTAGAAAGATGGATAACCCATAAGTGTACTTTACTTTGGTCCTGGGGTTTATTTCTGTACTAACCCCTACAGGTGTGCATGAAATTCTGGGAATTCATGAAACTTTGATCAAAATAACAAAACCACTATGTGAAGCTCTGAGTCTGCCAGGAAGCTGTTCAATTTTCCCTTGGCAGTCCACTCCAGACTGAAGAGGCCGTAACTGTTGTAGTCATGGGGCCCACAAAAAATAGAAGGTGTGTTCTGATGGGGTTTCTGGGGAGACTATAATGAAAGGACTCTCTGCAGAGGTTTTGGTGTGATCATGGAAACTTACAGGCAAAGTTGAGAATCCCAAGGATGATACCAGGGGAAGTCATTACCACCCTGACAGTTCAATAGAGGTTGACATTTCATCAGTGTCTAGGTGGTGATAATGGTGGTCATTCACCTTTTGCCCTTTTCCAAATCCATTCTCCACCCTCCTCTGTCCTGACTTCTGCAGGCTACATCATCTGGGTTCCATTGGCCTCTGGTTTCTGGTTGCATTTGGCCAATGTGAGGCAATGCAAGAGATGGAAAGGCAGGCAGAGAGAGAGGTTGGAATGTGTCTTCCACTACCCGTGTTTGGAACTACAGTTGTAGCAGTGGTTACATCTCTCTCTCTGGTGGTCACTCCTCCTTCCCTGTGGACCCCTGTACTCTCAGTTCTCCCAGGCTCCAGTAATACCCGGTCAGGTCTCAGGGTGGTATTTCCCAAAATATATTCCAGATGGGGGATCTGTGGGGGTGTGTGGGAGGGGAAGTTTCCTGTGTGTACATTCATTTGAGAAACACTGGATCAACACATTAAACTCTGGATCAACACACAAAACAGAGCTCATTACTCCAGGAATTTTCAAAGCTGCTGTACGTTCACAAATCTTTTTTTAACAAACAACTGAGGGCTACGATGAGCCAGGCACTGGGCCTGGTGTTAGTGACACAGTGGTGACAGGGTGGTGGCTACACTTGCAGTACTTACACACAAGTGGAGGACAGACAATAAACAGCAAACAAAAAACGTACTTATTACAAAGTGTTTGTGACGAAGCTCCCACACGGGAATGAAACGTGAAGTGTGTTTCACACATAAGCTATTTAGCTTCAAAAAATCTTTATTCTGGAAATCTTTTAGGGAGAGAAGGACTTATTTGAGAAAGGCCACTCTAAGTTTTTTTCAACTATCATTTATACGTTTTGGTCTAAAATTTACTTAATTAAATGCTTAAAACCTAGTTTTTGACACCAGCTTTTCCCCCTGCTGGCCCTCGGCAGCCAATCAGAGAGCAAATCTGAGACTTACAGAAAACAGGTAATGGGAAGGTAACACAACAAACGGGAAGCAGTATCTCAGCTGGCAAAGCCACTAAATCAACTTAGCATTTTTCTCTCAACGTAGAATTTTTCTTGGCCTCCGGCCTATAAGGCGAGATGATTGATACTGTTACTGAAATCACCATCAGAGTAGAGGTGTGTGAGGAAGATAGACTGACTTACCAGGTTTTGAGGCAGAGTGCACCGTGGTTCAACAAAAATAAAACAAAGAGGAGAGAGTAACTTTCAGGGGTAATTTGTTTATAAGACACATTTACCTGCCTTTCCATTAGAGAAAAGGCTTTTTAGAAGAAAACGTTGTCGTAGGCGCGGGTCTCTGTACTGTGCACGGTGCCCCAGCTGCTGTGACAGTTGCCTGCTCAGGGCTCACAGCTGCCCCTTCTTACGCCTCCCCTGACCTCTCTCCTGCAAGGGCCAAGTGCCCTTGAGTGGTTTGTGCCAGAGGCGCCTGTGAATCAGGCCAAGGCTCCACGTCACCCACACCACGTTCATGCTGACTTGGCCCTTCACGCCTTCTCTCATAAACTTCCCACAGAGCCTTTCCATAGCTGTGGTCCCCTGTTGTCAACAGGCTTCACAGGAAACTGGAATCAGAAAATATTTGGAAGGAATCACAGTAAATTAATGACAGAGTGTGAAAGACATTATTAGCCTCTTCAGTATTCTGTCTGCTGGTCTTTCTGTTGTGCCTCGTGGAGATCTAGCTACATTAGCACATTTAATAGCTCTCAATTTTGACTCATCTTCAGAAAGAATATATGTGTAGAAAAGCTTATTGAATTAACTCTTTCTGCTACCCACATCTGTGAGAAGCTGAGCTATTTAGATCATTAGTCACCATGACCTTCTGTTGACTATTGACCCAAATTGTGGGCTTAACTATCTAGGAAGAAAATAAAAAATGTGAGCTTCCAAGAGCAACACTCTAGTGAGCTCTTTAAAGTGACAGCAAAGGTGACAATCCTTAAAGAATTTTGCCACATATTAAATGTTGTTAGAATAGCATTTGCATTGCACATTATGACTTATAATACACTGTCATAAATATTTCACTTATCCTCACAGTAACCCTGTGACCTGAGTAAAATATTAAGATCTCTATTTCATAACTGAAGAAACTGAAGTTCAGGGATATTAAGGGACTTGCTCAATCTCTAATAGTTATTAAGTTGCATAGTGGAGATTTGACAGAGTATTTTTTTATTAGCAAATTTCGAGCCTTTCTACTCAATTGTCTATTTTGTCTACTTTGTTGTGTTTTGTCATTTCTTAAATTGTTGGACTTACAACATCAGCTTATTTAATCATCACAAAACTCTATAGTACTATTTGGTTTTTTTAATTTCAGAATATTATGGGGGTACAAACATTTTGGTTACATATAATGCCTTTGCCTCTCCCAAGCCAGGGCTACAAGCATGCCCTTCCCCCATACAGTGCTCTCCACATCCATTAGTTGTGAGTTTACCCACCCCCACCAACCCCTCCCACCTGACCAGCACCCAGTGAATAACTTCCATGTGAGCACCTTAGTCTTGATCAGTCAGTACCAATTTGATGGCCATAGTGCAGTGTTTATGCTAGAACACAAGACCTTCTAGAATTTCTACAAGGTAACAAAATAGGCTGCATAATTAAACATGTATCCTATTTCTATGAAGTTGATGTGTCAAGATTTTTGTTTCACTCCACTTGTCATAAATTTGATTTGTGGCTCTGTAAAATTAATGTCCATTGATTTCTCAGAAAACTGTGTATTCCCTACATAGAGGGTTTGGTTTTTAGAAGAACCAAACAGTACATCATTATTGATTATGTATTGCCTTTCCTTAACAGCTGTTGAGAATGTGAATACTCTTCTAAATGGATACTCAGATGTAACACTTTATTTAATTCATTTCCAAGATTCAGCCTGTCTCCTAGCCAACCACAATATAGTTTACTTTAGAAATATCAATATACTTTTTCAGCCAAGAAAAGTCAAACAATATTGCCCCAAGTGTTAGCTTTTATACACAGAGAAAATGTATGTTTTCAACTTAATGAGAGACAATAGAAACTATTTCTTTCCTGTAGCTAAAAAGAATATACCCTTGATTTCCACTATTTTCTTGATACTGGAATGTGCAGTTGAAAGTGACAATGGGAATATTGATAAGCCAGAGAGGAAACACAGAACTATTGAGGGGCTCTGGCATATCTTAGAAATTATCATTCCAAGTGCTGTATGCACTTATCTCTAACTCTGGGCATGCATGAAAGAGCCAAGCAAATTTCATGTAATTGCCATACTCTGAAGGTTCCAGAGGGAAATCACCAATCACAATTATTTACTTACACACAAATGGGAAACTTAAGTAACCTCAGGGTCACAACAAAACAGCTCTTGACTTGGGTTACAACGTCAAAATTAATGGGAAAGAGCAGGCAGTAAGGTCACTGGGGCTCATTGAGCAGCCTTGCCACAATTAAAGACCCACACCAAAAAAATGACATTATCTGCTGCTCTGGCGGGGAGAGGGTTTACTCATCCAGCAGATCGTAAACATCAGGTAGTTGCAAGTTCTGGCCACAAAGTTCTATGCCTATAAGAAAGCAAGTTTCCTTCTGTGTTGTTGGTAAACTGATTGTCATGGGCAGTCATTTTAATTACTTTTAAATCTTTTATAATCATGTTATTAAAGGATTTACATACCATCCCGTGCCTGGCATAGGGCTGCAGGCACCACGCACAGAAGGGATCCGTGTACAATTAATTAGCTCTAATAAGCATAGAGAGCTTAACTCTGCAAGCTTCAAACAAACATAACTTGTAAGTCGATCAAGTCACTCAGAGCCAGAGATCCAACTGTTAGATTCTTGGAAGGTACAACTCACTTTGGAAAGTTATTATAATAACAAGATGAAGTAAGATTTGGAGTGGAGTGAGAAAGACATGCAGAGCCCCAGCTGACAAAACTTTACTACCAAGTTCTCCTACGGGACACATGCAAGCAACGATTTAAGCCTGTAGATGCAGCCAGGTCACTGCGATAGTTGAGCTATTTCATCACAGCTGGGTTTGGGTCACTGTATTGGCACAGTCTTTCTCCAGAGGTGACTCTTCACACAAGGAAACAGACAGCCCTTGTCTGTGGCCTCCCCAAAAAGCCTACTTTGGTCACTAGCCCTTAAAGATGGAGATGCCACAGAGCTTCCTTTTATGAAAT
Organism: Lemur catta; assembly: GCF_020740605.2. Classification (NCBI taxonomy): domain Eukaryota; kingdom Metazoa; phylum Chordata; class Mammalia; order Primates; family Lemuridae; genus Lemur; species Lemur catta. The sequence continues at coordinate 72,660,710 of NC_059135.1, forward strand.
GTGTGAACATAAGTAAGGCAGAGAACCAAAGCGATACAGCAACAATGGAGAAAAGAAAAATTTTTTTTAATTATTTCTTTTCAAGACATCTGATAAAATTAGCTGACAGAAATTAGAGTTTTTGTTTTTGTTTTGTTTTGGGTGTGGTTGTTTTGTTTTGTTTTTTGGATTTTTTTTTTTTAGCTTTATCTGCATAATTGCTTCTGATTCCAACTGCCCAGTCTGGGTGGTGACATACCAGACATTGGGTCCAGAGGTATCTCATTAGAACCGAAGGTTGATACAGGGGCACCTGGCTTTACCATGATCAAGGCCACACATTTCCTCAGCTTTTCTGGCTTAGAAGGAGCAATAACAGCACCTTAGAGAGCTGTAATAAGAACAAGAGATTTTGCTTTTACTGTACTTTCCCACATGACATTTGAAAGGCATGATGGTTCTGAAAAGTTGGATAATGGGGAAACTGAGTCACAGTTTAAGAATTATTTGCCCCAAGTCAGGGAATCTGATAGAGTCACCTCTCCCAGGTGCAGTAGAGCATCTTTGTGAGCGGAAGTATTTGGGATTAGCCACCCACAAAGTTTCCACTGTTATTTAGTTAAACCGATTCTCAGCAAGCACTTGAAATATCAGCCAATGCTTTCAAGTCTCTCTATGAGCCACCAACATCTTTCTTTGTCATGGATTTCTGCTTCATTTCCACTTCATATTTTTTATTTATACAGTTCTAAATTGATTACAAATACTTACAGAATTCTAGATGCAATACCTGCAAGATTTGGATTTTTGAAAGTTTCCTTTCCCCAAGCATTAATGTTAACTGTATCTTCTTCCCAGTATAACTCAATCAGACCAACAGATAAAACTAGGATCCAAATACCCATGTGTTCAATACATGAGTGGATTAATAAAACGTGGTATGTGTATCCCATGGAGTTCTACTCAGCCACAAAATACAATGGTGATCTAGCATCTCTTGTATTATCCTGGATGGAGCTGGAGCCCATTCTACTAAGTGAAGTAGCACAACAATGGAAGAACAAGAACCACATGTACTCACCATTAAATCAGTACTAATTGATCAACACTTATGTGCACATATGGTAGTAACATTTATCGGGTGTCGAGCAGGTGGGATGGGGAAGAGGGGATGGGTATCTTTACACCTAATGGGTGTGGTATGCACCGTCTGGGGGATGGACATGCTTGTAGCTCTGACTTGGGTAGTGCAAAGGCAATGTATGTAACCTAAACGTTTGTACCCCCCAGAATATTCTGAAATTTTAAAAAATTAATTAATTATAAAAAATTAAAAATAATAATGTCTTCCTAACGAATTTACCATTTTTTGTTATAAAATGTCTCTGCTTATCTTAGATAGTTCTCCTTATCTTGAAGTCTATTTTGCCTGATATGAATATATCCATGCCAGCTTTCTTGTGCCCAATGTATGTATGATATATCTATATTCATCCTTTTACTTTAATCCTATCTGCATTTTTATATTTAAAATGTGTCTCTTATATAAATAAAGATGGATCATTTCAAAAAACTCATCAGAAAAAAAAATACCCATGTTATTGGTAGACTGCAGAAAAATCTGTTTCCTGATATAATAATCAGGAATATTGCCTGCTCTCCAATTATTGTATTAATTTTTTTAAAAAATTAATGTATTATATTAATTTTTTTAAAAAACCAGAAATATTTAATATTTAAGTGGATTGTTAAATATGCAATGCTAGCATACTTGCTCCTAAGTGCAAAAGCTATTTTAATGCACCACTTGGTTGGTTAAGTCACATGTGCACAAGATAGCACATGACACAGGTCCCTGCAAAGTTGCCTCAGGCTCAGTGTCTACACCCACCTTCCTAGACAGAAGGATCAGAAGCCTCTAATTTCTTCCAAAATCTTCTGTGGCTCTTTAAATGAAAGCTACAAACAGTATACAAATTAGGCTACATGCAGGAAGAGGCGTTTAAAGAAAAGTTGAGGATCTACCCTAACGTTATTCCGCCATTCTTGTTCTAAAGAAATCTTTTGTATCCTTTTATAGTTAAAAAAAAAAAAAAGAGGAAATTACTCATTTCAGAAAAGTAAAATCAGATCATTTGTATGTGTCTTTGTATTTTCAGTGACTGATAGGTAGGTTTTTTTAATGAATATCCTTTTTGTTTCTTGAAATAAATTTCTTCTGTTCTAAATGTAATGCTTTATTTTCAATTAATCTAAGACCTGAGAGCATTAATTATCCCAGCAGCAAGTCAAACTAAAACACTGATTACAGACATTTAAACTTTGACCCTAAGAAGTAGTTACTCTTCGACATGATTCATTTTATTTTTTTCCTCCAGAGGTCTAATCTTTCAACCGTTCCCAGACAACCTATAATTCTGTTCCTTTACCCTCTCTGAAATTGCCCAAGTGCTGTCTGCCTTCAGGGGAGATTTACTGCCCTAATGGCAGAATCTCTGAAGGTCAGCCGAAAGTTTCAGGTCTGTCTGCCTAGGGACAGGGGATTCCTAAACAATTTCAGCAGTCCCCCAAAATAATGATTGGTTTCAGTAACTTGATGACAGGCAAACTACTACCCCATACAGCAAGGAAGTTTGTTTCTCCACTGGGAAGAATTCATTTGCTGAGTTTCTGTATATAATGACAGTAACTGACTGTGGGCAGAGTCAACACCACTGACTCTGTGACATCACCAGTAAGCCATTAAACCACCACCACGTCTCCAGGAGTTTGTAGGGTGGTGGTTGTTGCTCCCTTTTAAGTGCACACAACATTTTTTTCTCATACCAAACTTCCCCTTGCTTTCCTCAGGGCTGTATAATGCAGTGTTTTATCGTCCATCACAGAACAGCTTCAGACCTGGCTTTCCAACTTCTCTTAAAAGATGTATGACATGATTTCAGCTAAATTCTTTTGAAGGTTTGGTCTTGAACTAGGTTAATATCCATAAACTTTGTGAGCTAGAAATGGACTCGAATTGCTGAAGTCAACTCTTCATTACCTACGAGGGGTTTACCTTGGCTCCCCATGACTCCCTACCTGCCTGTGGGTCAGCCCATGAAACACCAGAGGGAGGCTAGATGGGGGTGGGATGAGAGTGTGAAGATGCCGGAGATCGGTGTGTGTGCTGTGGCTCAATGTCCTTCCCATGGCATGACCAAGGCGGATACTGACAGCTATTCATTCAGTGTTCACGAAGTCCATTCATGATTAACTCCCTAGTATCGTCCACATTTCCCCCCTACTGATTGCATGTTTAAATTATGAAAATAAACCTTCTCACAGATGTTACAGTATATTTGTGGACAAATCCACAAGTATTTGTCTGGTTAGTGGTCCTCTTAATCAGTTTTCAGTCTCAAGTGGACAAAAAGTAGGAAAAGAAACATACCAATAGCGTAAGGCAGGGCTCCAGAATATCAAAGAGTTGAGTTCCTAAGGCTTGGCTTAATATTGTAGCCGGCATCACACAAAGCATTATTCAAAAAATAGAGAACTAGACTTTCTTGTACTCCATACCATGTCATTTCCGTTTCAATTTCTAGATTTCAATTCAATTTCAATTTTCTTCAAAAAGCACCAAACGAGCACCCCAAGCACATACTGATGCATATAAAGCCACATGATCTCGCTCTGAAGCATTACCTAATTGTATTATTTTCAGTAAAATCTTCACAAATCATTCTCCTCCACTCCTTGGCCTTCATCTGCCTTTCTCAGAGCATGATAGTGACTTTCTCCTTTCATCTGTAAAATATCAGGGATCTCATCCTAGTCTTAAAATGTCTTCAAAGAATTGTTACTTCTTAAATCTCTTTACAGGCTTTGCTGTTCCTCTTATGTTCTACTTCTCTAGTTTTCTACAAACTTCCTGTGGTCATGTAGTGCTGTTCCTTTTTTTCTTTCTCTCGAGCTGGATGCATGAACAAATTCAATGACAGTACCTATACATATATGCATGAGCTATTTGCCTTATTTTTATCCTCGCTTTAAGGTAAAACTCATTCAGTTTTAACAGCTAATTATTTTATATCATTGTGCTGGTATGTCTATACCCAGAATACACACCAAAGAAAAGTTATTGGTTTTCTAAATACTAGGCCATTACCCCACTAATTGCTATTCTTGTTTAGAGCTATTTATGCAGGCTTGAAGGTCATAATTTAACCTGGCTTCCTTAAATAAGTTTCTGCCTCATTTTTCTTCCTTTATTTAAACTTGCTTTGTCCCTTTTTTCATACTTCAGTTTGATTATTAATCACTTGTCCTTGTTTTCCACCAAACTTAGATTAAATTTCTTAATAAAAATCTCCCAAATACTAAATCAGCATTTCCTATGCAGGAAAAGACACAATCATTCACACTGTGTGGGGTATTTGCCATCTATCCACAATAACATCTGCTTCCAAAAAACAAAGTCACACATATTACTTTTGTTGATTTTGATATTTTGGTTTCGGGCTTCCTCAGAAGCTCTGGATTTATTGCCCCATTACTATGATTTGGTCCCTACTTCATCTTTGCATTGTTGACCCTTCCATCTATTCACTGATACAATTACTTTCCTTCAGAAATGGAAATAAATCTGCCTAAACTTGGGATGGAATTATAATTTATTCTTTCAGTTGGCTTCCTTGATTAGTCTCTCACTTTTCTTTAAGAGTAGTGGATTTTTCAGATCATCTCTTTGTCCCTGCTTGTCTACTAGAGTCAACAGCCTATAGTAATTTAAAAAGCATCAGGTAGCATTGGTTACACACACATTTTTGCAACACCCGATAAATTCAGCACTAGTTCCCTAAGGTTTAATCAAGAGAACCTTTCTAGTACTGGGCTAAGCAAATGAACCTTTCTTGAAGTTTTTCAAGAAAGGAGCTAGCATTTACTGAGTGCCTGACATGCATCTGTCCTTTTACCACATTAACTCATTTAATTATTGGAAATAGGCTCATGAATTATGTACTATTATCCCCATTTTGCAAATAAGAAATAGACCATCTCACAGGTGAAGTAACTTCATAAATTATATAGTTGCTAAATAGCAGAGATGAAATTAGTGCCCAAGTCAGCCTGACTTCAAAACAGCTGCTTTGTCTATGATATACTATATCATTCTGTCTCTAAACAAATTCTATTATACCTTTCAAGAAACAGAAGAGTAAGACCTACCAGCCTACCCTCTCTCCGAGTCAGAATAATAAATAAATAAAATTCACATTCTTTGTTAATGGCCCACCATATATTACTCCCAGACGAGCTGGGGCAGGCAAGTCATTCCATGACTGTTCATGCTGGAAAGACTTTTGCTGTCTTCAGTTCCTAAGTTCTATCCAAACTATTCTCGTAATTTAGTATCACCAATACCTAGCTCCCGAACCTATCAAAATTTATTAGCTTGTTCTTAAACATTGTTGACTCTGAGTTTACATAGTATGTTTGTGTCTACAAAATACCCCTTGGCCATGGGAAAACAAAAAAGCTTCTATGATTTATCTCTGTGGCTCATCTGACATTAAGGTATTGAATATGTATTTCAGAGCATCTGGATTTTCAACCACACATACCCATTTTCTCCCAGCTGTTAAGTATATAAATTCTGCTACCATCTCTTACTTGTTCTTCCTTTAAAGAATTTCTTGGTTTTGCCTCTTTCTGTCCATTCCCATAAACTCAGTCCATGGATTTTTATTCCTTTGTTGCTGTAAAACATTCCTACATGCAGATTCTCTCTCTCCAATTCACAGGACGTGCCATAATAGCCCGGCTAATCTTTTCAAAGCTTTGCTTTCATCCTGTTACCCCCTTGCACAAGCATTTCCAATGGCTCTGCCTGTTTCATCAAATATGAAATTCCTCTAACTGCTGAGTGCTCGGAAATCAAGCCCCACCCACATCAAACTCCTTTCTCCCTGGTCCCCAGCACAAAACCATCCCTTTGGTCAGGCCAGTTCTCTCTTTGGGTTCTACATGAATCTGTGCTGTGTAACCCAACGTCCCACATCTGTGCTGACAGCTATGTGGCAACCTTGATCTGGAGCCTTCTCCACGTCCCACTCATGTTGTGTAACTGAACGTGCAGCTGGTGGAATGAACTGCTGGTAGACAGGACAGACACCAGGTGGCCTGAAGAAGGCCCATGAAAGGTCGTGGGAACTGTGCTGCCTTGGGAACTGAGTGTCAGCAACAGACCTAGGAGGGATGAGGAGAGAAAGAAGGGCAAAGCAGAGAAGAAACAGATGGAAAGGGGGTTAAACAAGTGTTACCCTTACAGCAACAAGGGTCTTGGGAAATAAAGCATGAGCCTATTTCCGGGATGTTGGGAAGAAATTGGAGATCATCAGAAGTCAATGAACTAACTGGAGAGATTTCTATTGTCCTAGTGTAGAAGCACAGAATTTAGATTCTGAAAGGAGACTTACCCTTAAGTGTGGGCGAAGTAACTCAAGGCTGCAAAGATCAAAAACGATAATATCGGGATACCAGATAAAGCACTACAGCATTGAAACTTTCAGGGGTGATTGAGCACCCTTCAAGAGGACCAGAACATGAGACTAACTCCTCCTTTCACAGCGGGCACATTTGCTCAATCTCACAGTGCTCAGCAACTTCCTTGTAATTCCAGCAACTGTTTCTAGGCTTCTGCACAACGTATAGGGATGTGTCTTAGGTGGGAGGCAGTGTCTGTATTATACATACTAAAAATGGCACAGCCAGGCTAGAACCCTGACTTCGGAAATTTTTTCTGTCTTGAAAGTCATGCATCTTTTCATTCAACTGTGTGTGAGTCTAGATATCTGTGAGTATAAATTGGTCTTCCTATGGGCTTCAGAGTGCCAACAGGAATTTCCTTTTGGAGTAGCTGGATGGTGGCAAGGTGATCCTAAAGATGCTGTTCATATTAATAACCAGCATTTTCTCAGGTAGGGGGAAGTTGAGGCCAAAAGTTTGTTGTCAAATACTAAATCTCTAGCAATAGCCTTAACCAGTCTGGATCTGGCCATATTCTAACTTGGGACAAGAGCCCCTTAATTGTGTAATCAGCATTGGGAATTCAGCAAAAGGTTTATTCAGCATGATACTCCCAAGGAATGTATAAGCATAGCTAGTGAGCTCTGTCAAATTACATAACCTTTTTAAGTCACAAAACTGTATATAATTATAGCACCATAGTTTGTCTTGCAGTATTGTTGTAAGGATTAAATGAGATCATGCATGCAAAGTCCCACACATGTTGCCTGGCAGATGGCAAGTGCTTTCATATGAGAAGCTTTATAACTTCATTGATAATGCATACAACAACTCCATGTGTTGTAGCATTGTTTGGAAATACAATGTATTCTGCAAGTAACTGAAGCCTAATTCTGTATTAAAACTTTAAATTTCCAAATTTTAGTTGAAAATATTTCTAAAATGTGTTCCATACATTTGGGGTCTTCTAAATTATGTAACGTGAGATGAGGTCTATTCTAGGAGCAGAGAACAGGGGGCTGTGTGGGAAAGATGTTGTACTTTAATCTCTGGATTTTCCGTTGCTGTATATTTTTAAAAATTAGACCCCAGGCTGGGCACGGTGTAATTCTAGCATTTGGGGAGGTCAAGGCAGGAGGATTGCTTGAAGCCAGGAGTCTGAAACCAGCCTGAGCAACACAGTGAGACTCAATCTCTACAAAAAATAGAAAAATTGGTTGGTCATGGTGGTGCACACCTGTAGTTCCAGCTCCTTAGGAGGCTGAGGTAGGATAGCTTGAGCCCAGGAGTTTGAGGTTACAGTGAGCTATCATGTCTGAGCAACAGAGCAAGACCCTGTCTTAGAAAAAAAAATACTACTAATAATTACTTAATTAATTTTAAAAAATAAGATCCTATAGTGATACTGACAAGGACTGAGAATCTCAAGACTGATAGTAAATTTGTTTCAATATTAGTATTCATTTCCATACCCCAAAAATATCTTTTAAGCCCTGAGAGGAAGGAATTAATTTGTTCATTGAACAAATATCTATTGGGTGCCTACTGTGTGCTAGGAATTGTTCTAGATGCTGAGTAAACAGCAAGACATAAAACAGACAAACATCTCTGTTCTCGTGGAGCTCACATTCTGGTAGGAGCTTACATTCAGACAAACAAACAAACAAAAAAGTTTCAGTATAAGATATGAAAAGGTAATAAGTGCTGGGTGGGGACTACACTTTTAAATGAATAGTCAGGCAAGCCCTCACTGGCAAAGTGATATTTGATCAACGTTGGAAATTTGTTTAATGTATTTGCTGCCCTGGCATCCATTTTTAGTCCCGAAATAAGTTGTTTGAAATCCAGCGGTAGCTTGTCATCTTTGGCCTAGTTGAAACTTCCCCTTCCTGTGTGGTTGTTGGCAACATGCCCATTTGTTACTCATCCCACTGACCCAAAACCCAACACACCCCACAGCTGCTGCCCACAATACAACCTAATGGCCAACACTGGAGTCCTGTAAATCAGTTCCCCTTTGTGCACGTTCTCTTTAAACTAGCCACTCCATAGCTCCTGACGGCAAGCCTAAGGGACGATACCCATGGCCCTTAATAAAGACATAGACCCACAGGTCCTCTGTCTCTCCTCCCCCAACACCACTTGTGAGCTCGCTGCCACCTCTGACTTCCTGTTGGCCTCCCATCAGCACCCCTAACCTCTCTGCGACCTACAAGTAATAACTTTCTTCTGTTTCCTGCATTTTAGTTTCACCTCCTCATTGGGTCTCACCTGACACACACACCTGCACCCAATCCCCCTCCCCTGTAGTCTCTCCTAGACGGTGACTATCTTGGCTTATGGCCACTCTCAAGAGAGAGGTCTCAAGACCCAATTAGAAAAGATCACAACAATCAAAGACATGAAGGAAAGGAGGAAGGAAGAGTGTAGAATTACAGGGAAAGAGCCTTCCAGGCAGAGGACACTGCAGTGTAAAGACCCTGAGGTGGGACAACCCCGGCCATCGAGGAACAGCAGCACAGCAGTGGGGCCTGTGACAGCGAGAGAGAAGAGAGTGGCAGGAGATGAGGCCAGAGAGGGCTCATAGGAGGTGAAGGTTATCTTCTGGACCTTGGCCTTCCTCTGAGCAGAGGGAAAGTCCCTGCAGTGCTTTGAGCAGAGGAATAATTGGACTTAAGTTTTCAAAAGTCAAAACTCCAGCTGTTAAAAATAGACTCTGGGAGCAAGGATGGGGACAGAGGTCAGAATAGTGACCCAGGTGGGTGATGATGGTGGCTGGGGAAACGGTCAGATTCTGGGATGCATTCTGAAAGTAGACTTCCTGATGGAATGGGTGTGAGGTGCAAGAAAGAGTGTCCACAATAACTCCAAGATTTTTGGCCTGAATATGAAGATCAGAATGATGATAAACTGAGATGGGGAAGATTACATGGAGAAGAAGTGTGAAAGGGAAGAAGGAGCTCAGTTTAGGAACACGTCTAGCTTGAGATGTCTACTAGACATCCAGGTGGCAATGCCAAGTAGGCCATTTGGATATCTGAGTCTGAAGTTCTAGAGAAAAATCCAGAAACAGCCTCTCATATTAACAATCAATGTTTTAGCAAATGCATTAAGATAATTAAATAAGAAAATAAAAATATTTTCAATAAATGCTGCTGGAAGCAGATATTTATGTGGAAAGAAGTAAATCTGGATTCCTGCCTCATACCATACCTATACATTAATCTGAGATGGATTATACTTCTAATTGTAAAAACTAAAACTAAAAACTTTTGGATGAAACATTAGTGAACATCTGTACCACCTTGACATAAGCAAAGATTTCTTACAGTGGACACAGAAAACCACTAACCATAGTGTGGAAAACTGAAACTTAAACCTTAACAAAACTTAAAAGTTCTTCTCCTAAAAATAATTTAAAAACAAGTCTCAGAATTGGAGAAAATATTTAAATGTATCTGATAAATGACCTGCATCCAAAATATATAATGATCTCTTACAAATTGATAATAAAATGACAACCACATTTTTAAAATGGACATAAGTCTTAAATTGTCACTTTATTAAAAAAGACATAAAACTAACCAATAAGCATCTGAAAATGTGCTCAACATCATTAGTCATAAGGGAAGTGCAATTATAACACCCATGAGATGCTACTTCAAACCCATTAGAATGTCTAAAATTAAATAGTTTGATAATACCAAATGTTGGGAAGGCTGTGGAACAAGTAGAATCCCCACACATTCCTGGTCACAATTTAAGATGGTACAATCACTATGGGAAATTACAATAGCAATTTATTATTATAATTTGAGCATATTTGCCCTTTGACCCAACAATCCCACTCTCAGATATTTACCCAAGAGAAATGAAAACATACATCCACAAAAAGACCTGTAGAAACATGCATAGCAGCTTTATTCACAATAGCCAAAATATAGAAACATCCCAAATGTGCATCAACGTATGTACATGTAAAACAAGTGTGGAATATTCATACAATGGCATAATAATAAAAAAGAACAAATTATAGACTCATGCAACAATATGCATGTGTATCAAAAACATTTTGCTGATTGACAGAAACTGGGCCAAAAAAAAGAACATACTATAATAAGATTCCATTTTTAAGCATTATAAAAATAGAAAAAACTAATTTATTATATTAGAAAATCAGAAGAGTGATTACCTCTTTAGTTGGCTAGGGCTGACTGGAAATGACATGGGAGACTTCTCTGAGGTGACAGAATTGTGCTCTATCTTGGTTTGGGTGTTAGTTATATCGGTATACATGGTTACTAAAACTCATCAAATTGTTCACTTTATTGGATAAAAACTAATTTTTGATTTTAAAATAAAACTACTGTATACAACTGATCATGGTCAGCCACCGCTGCCTCCTCCTCCTCCTCCTCCTCCTCCTCGTTAGCAGTTTAGCTCCCTGTTCTCCCAATGCTAGCACAAGACTCTCCTCGGAGCAGGCAAGAGTGTGAGCTCCAAAGCCCTATCAGGTGTTGCCACTTATTATCAGACCTCGCAACGATGAGGGAGGGGAGGCAAGAATTTATCAAAAAGGAAGGATTAATTTTTATAGACGTGTCAAAGTAGAGTTGTATAATATCTTCCAGGATTTCACCTGTCCCAGTTATACCTAAGGTTAAAATAACCTGGTTTTAGGTAGCTTGCATGCTGTAGAGCAATCTAGAAAATTTGCATGTTCCCACAAACAGTTTTCCAAAGAGAAAAATACACACTTTCTAAATAATTGGTTCAACTATTTTGTGAACTGACTTAAATTTGTATTCCTTTTGATTTTTTTTTTGTATGTTTTGCACAGATTATAAATAGGGGCTGAAATTTACTACATAACATCCAGCTGGCAGAGCAGGGAAACTTCACAATAACCCAGTTCCATCCAAGAGATAGCCTCTAATTCTAAGCACATGTGAGTATTTATTTTTTATAGCCTGAGTTTTTTATGAATATGAATCATGTAGTATAAGTCTCAGAAGCTATTGAGATCTTGAAAGAAGTTTGACTTATATTAAGTCATCCCAAGTAACTCAGTGAGTTTTCAAGACTATTTTGTAGTGTTTTCTGCCTCTCATCTTGTAGTCAGGCTGATCACAATCATTTCTATTTTTTTTTCCAGCTTTACTGAGATAATTGGTAAATAAAAATTGCATATATTTAAAATGTACAACGTGATGTTTGGATATACATATACATTTTGAAATGATTACCACAATCAAGCTAATTAACATATCCATCACCTCACATAGCCACCTTCTGTGTGTGTGTGTGTGTGTGTGTGTGTGTGTGTGTGTGTGTATAACATTTAAGATCTACGCTCTTAGCAAATTTCAAGCATATAGTACAATATTATTAGCTTTAGTCATCGTGCTGTATGTTGGAGCTCCAGAACCTGTTCACACTGTGTAACTGAAACATTGAACCCTTTGACCACTATCTCCCCACTTCCCCATGGCCCAGACCTTGGTAACCACCATTCTACTCTCTATTTCTACCAGTTCTACTTTTTTGGATTCCACATGTAATTGAGATCATGAAGTATCTGTTTTTCTGTGCCTGGCTTATTTCATTTCTCATAACATCCTCCAGGTTCACCAACTTTGTCCCAAATGATAGGATACCTTTTTTAATAAGGCTGAATGATATTCCACACAATAATTTCTGAATGAACCCATACTTCCTTCTAAGGGCCTTGATGTTACTTCATGTAATTTGCTAAGGGCCAGGAAACTAGAAACCCAGTCAAGTACTGTGTAAATTAAGTACAAATTTGTATGTAAATTAAGTGCACCTCCCTTCTTTGTCCCTGAATGTTTGGCCAGTTAAATGTGCAGAAGCAGAGAAGGGTTTTTACTGGGGAAGCCATATTTTCACTGGGTTTCCATCAACTCTGGGCTACGCTTGTAAAACAGGTAGCCCGGGCTAAGAATGCAGACTATGAACATGGGATAGTTAAAAGTTCCTTGGCTTTTATAGCCTAAAATACATGGCTTTGTCCTCATTTACATAATCATCCCAAGTTCCTTGAGATCAGAAGTACCATGAACTAAATGTGTGTGTGCCTCCAAAATTCGTATGGTGAAATCCTAACCCCCAATGTGATGATTAGGAGGTAGGGCCTTGGGGAGGTAATTAGAGAAGTAAATCTACAGCAGGAAAAAAAAAAAAAAAGAAAACCATATAATGCTTTGCAACATCCAAGAAAATAGCTGTTGGATTATGTGCTATTAGGAAGTATTTTGCTCATGTTCCCTTCTCTTTACTCATTTATTTATTCATTCCATAATTATAGGGAACCTGCTAAATATACAGGAATATGACCCTGAATTAAGGCAGATCATGGAAAACTGATGATGCTGAATTGATGCTGAACGACCGTTATCATCATTAACCTGAGGTCCCTTCCAGAAGTGTCCTTTGATCTCCAAGTGCAGCTGCGAAAAGTGAGAAAGAAAGAAAAGTCAACACTGGCCACAGTCAGGGCTTTGTCTTTTGGCCAGAGGGTTCAAGGTGGATTTACAGCTAAATCTTTCACAACTGATTCCAATTACACATCTGAGTCTCACCTCCCACCAGTGTTGTCCTAATCTCCCCCAAAATACAGAGGTCACTTTGAAAGTGCCTCAAACAAACTCTAAATTACCAGGCTTACTTGCTGTTTCTGTGAAAACGACTTTCATGTAAAAATGCTCCAGCAACATAAAAGTTAATCGCCCCGTATCATTACTTGCATCTAGCAGCAGGGTAAAGAGGAAATTAAATTCTTCTTCGTTCTTTCCTACAAAATGAGTTAGAAGCTCAATCTCTTTCACAGCATATGTAGAAATGGAGCACAACCCAATCCTTCTCTTTCTTTCTTTCTTTCTTTTTTTTTGTTTTTTCTTTTTCAAAAAGCCCAAGGTAAAACACAGAGAATGTTCTAAAACTTTCAAAGTTGGAAAGGAATTCCAGGGAGAGTTATAATTCTACCAGAGGTAGAAGTACACTAGGGGTGTATTGTGAAGGTCTGGAAATACAAGTTAATAAGAGGTTAGTTCTCTAGCAAATGAGATGTGACTTATTCACATATTCAACATAAATCATTGGGGGCTACATAAGAAGTCTGTTACCCCAGATAGTTTATTGTCAGTATTCAGCAAAACCTTTATGTTCATTTTTTAATAATGATGCCCAATCCCCAAGCTTCCTTCTTTTTCAAACTTTTCCATAGCCTGGCCTGAGTATGAAATGGAAACCTTGTGTTCTCCTAACTCCAGGCTGCTCAGCTTGAGCTCTATGAATAAAATATGACTCTGATCATTAAAATGTAATAAAAGCTAGTACTTTGAAGCCTTAACCTAAACAAGCTTGCTCTCTGATCTTGGGGGCAAACTTCAGCTGTTCTCTCAGCAGGGCCTCCTCTGCAGAAAAGCCAGGCCTCCCAGAAACCACTGTAACCTGCTAATCTGAGACCTGCACAGCTAAACACACAGTCAGGACCATTTCCACAGTGGGGACCTCCCAGTGGCTCTCGGTGCCTTGTCATTTTCAAGATGCCGGAGCCTTCTCACCCTGGTGCCAGAAAGAGCAATGCAGTAGGCAGGGGTCAGGCTCAGGTTATACAGAGGCTAAGTTTGTAGCTGAGTGTCTCTACCTTTTGTCTCCCCTAAAATCCCCTTCCAAGGGAACAGAATAAGGTGACTTGTTAGGCAGCTCATTCTTTAAGGGAAGGTTGCGCAAATGTTCACAAAGATTGGCCAATGGGATGGAGAGAGAAGGCCCTCAGGTAAACCGCAGAGAACCAATACACCTGTGGTCCAGCTGTGCTCTTGGAATATCCTTTTCATTGGCGTTAATGTAACCCGCTAAACAGTGGATGGGAAACAGCCCCAAACTACTGCTGTTGCTACTGCTGCCAGGATTCCCCAGACAGGATGTTAACACCCAGAGAAAGCGGTCCTAAGGCCTGTGTTGCTGTGCTGGGGTGAAAAGGCCAACGCAGTTCACATCCCAGTGTGGAAGTGACATTTCTGCTCAAGAGAACACAGTTCAAGATTTCTCTCCTATTATCACAGCACGGACAGAAAACAGAACTACTCAAGCAGAGGAAAAATGTTTTATTGAAGAAAAACAAAGCTGCAAATAAATAAATAGATAACCCCAGGTAATGTGTAACTATCTGATTATTTTTGTGGGGCTTTCCAGAGGAAGGAGACAACATCTTAGTAACACTAGTGATTAAACTTTCATACTTAAAGAGAATTTGGGGTCATCATGTAAAAAGAGTGATAACTTCCTGAAATAAAGAAATAAATAAAGGACTGAGAGTCTAAATTCAAGATCCCAAACCTCCTAGTGCTAGGCAAGTGTGACTACATCAAAATGGTGCGTTTGGAATCTACTGAAATACTGATTGCTGTAAGTTTTTACTCATAATACACAGTGAGCAGCAGAAGGAAAAGGCAGCTGGCACACACACACACACACACACACACACACAGACATCAATTAATTTCGTAGGGGCTTTTGAAGATAGAGCCAACCTATGATCTAACTCTTAATGTATGCTTGTCCCAGATCTGGAACTGTGTTGAGTAAATTTCTGCTTGAGGAATTTGATCAATAGCTTGAATCCTTTAAAGAGATCAAATCACCAAATAAGATGGAGTCAGGGTATTGTTTCCATATAATACCGGCAAAGTTCTATGCTCAAGTAAAGCATTTTTCTTAACCTTAGCTCCTTAGGAGTCAGGGTGCCCCAGAAGAGTCTATCAATCTAATCCCAAAGTTCAGCTGGTTTCTGGAAAATATCTATATCATTGATGAATTTTTCTCTTTCATTTAGGCCAGAGTCAGGTAGACTGACCTTCAGAACACATCTATTCCTTGTTCTAATTCCTTCCAGCCTACAGGATGATAATATTTTAATCAGGGCAGCTGAAACCCAGAGACTAATCCTTCTGTGCCTGGTGTAGTAACAATCCCATTAACACAGTGGTGATGTTTGCCAACCCATCTGCATGGAGCCCTGGGAGGGGGACCTGTAGACTCTGCTGGCCCCGGGGTTAACCTTTTGGTTGTCAGGTGTGAGGAGTTGGGGTCCTGAAGACAGGGCTGAGGCATCAGGCAGCAAGCAGGTGTGAGTGGGTGTACCTTGGGACTGAGACCATTTCTAACTCAGTATTTTAACAGCTGCTACCATTGGACTGGTTCATCCTAGCTGAAGTAAGCTCTGAGTGGCTCACAGAATATGAGTCAGAAGAACTAGAGCTGTGAAAATGCAAGATCCGTAGAATCAAAGTTTTAAGTGCCTAGTTTAATGTACCCAACAGTTAACCTCCACTAAAGCTCCCTTTAAAATTACTCTGCCCCTCTTTAACCCCCTTCCCCTTTCTCTCGACCCCTTTTTCTCTATTATTACACTTATCTTCCATTTAATGTCTGGCCTCTCCCATCACCTCTTCCCCTTTAAAAAAAACAAAAACAAAAAACTTCTACATTGTTCTCTGTCTTTGCTCTTTTTCTTGCTGTCTTCCCTTTCTCTTCCATTTCCTCATCACTTCTCTCTACTCCCTACAATGCCCTAAAAGTACAACATTTAATTTTGTAGAGTTTTTCTGTAAGTCATCGTGGCCCACTCTATGTAAGGGCAATATGGAAGGAATTACACACATAAGAAAGTAAAATGAAGAATAAGTCTTTGTCTTCATTGTGTGCAGAAAAATTAATTAATTTCAAAGTTACTAATTTTAAAATCCCCCACCCTGCTTTCTTTCGATGCCTTAACTAAGGCACCCAATTCTTGGCTTTCCCAAACCAGCCGGCCAGACTTGTTTCCATAAATTACTTAATTGCATTGTTCAGCCAAGGTCATGAGTTTGGCCATTAGGCTGCTCACCCCTTCCTGTCCTCCATCTGTACTTCTACCCTAGTACCAAATTGTCACAGCCTTGGCCAAACCTGAGGACAGTCATTTCCCTTCCAACTGATAGCAGCCTAAGCATAAAGCTTAGTCAGCAGGCTGTGAGAGGCACCGCCAAGCCCAGCAGATGACATGCACAAAAAGAGCTGCGATCTTCCAAATAAAGCCGGGAAGGGTTGTTGGTATCCCACAGCACAGGCATCCCAGGAACACCTTGGCAACCTGGGCCTGTCTGCCTTGGAGTGATTTCCCTGCCTGTCCCCCACTCTGCTGTTTCCCTGGTTCAGAAGGAGGTTGGCTTCTGGCTGGAGGAAGAGAGAAGCCAGTGTGTTCCTGTCCTTTCCTTTCTGCTTTGGACTACTACTTTTTGCTTTAAATAGAACTCTGGGTTGACTATCTATGGCCCGGTTGGTTTGTCAGGTTCCTTTACCTTCTGTGAAATCAATTCCCTGAATTAAATTCTCTCTGCTTTAAGTGCTCACAATGGTTCCCATTTTTCTAGCTGGACCTTGACCTTGGTACATCGCCTTAGGAGTGGCCACTTACTTTAGGCAGCACCACTGCTGCCTCCCCATCCCTAACAACCCCCCTCCGCACCTCACACACCCTCAGCCACCACCTACGCAAATCTGTGCCTTCCTCTGTACCTTCCAGTTCAGTTCCTGTGGTTACAGGAACTACAGACCTAACTTTTCTCCACTAGAGGAAATCCAGGACCAGGGTCCAGAATCAAGCTGGTCTGGGTTCAGAGCACAGCAGAGTAGGAGCTGTCTCCCCAGCACCCAGCATCTGCACCAAACCACAGCTGAGGCATCCTAAACTGAGCAAACCACAACAACTTCCCCAGAGCTCTCTGGTAGATGCCATAGAGTCAGAAAACTTCATGAGCTGGCATGTGAGGTTTTATTTGAATGTGTCTATGTTTTGTTTATCAGGTGAGATGGTCTGTTTATTTTATTGATTTCTGGAAGGGAACACAAGCCAAAAACTGGTGAAGAAGAAAGTGACTACATCAAAATTTAAAACTTCTGAGCACCAAAGGACACAATCGATAGAGTGAAAGGGCAACCTATGGAATGGGAGAAAATATTTGGAAATCATATATCTGATAAAGGACTAATAGTCAGAATATATAAAGAACTCCTATAGCTCATCAACAACAACAAAAAACCAAACAACTCTATTAAAAAGTCAGCAAAGGACTTGAATAGACATTTCCTCCAAAAGATATGCAAATGGCCACCAAGCACATGAAAAGGTGCTTAACATCACCAATGATTAGAAAAATGCAGATCAAAACCACAGCAAGATACCACCTCACACCCGTAGGATGTTTAATATCAAAAAAATAATAGAAAATAACAAGTGTTGTCGAGGATGAAGAGAAATTGGAACTCTTATGTGCCGTTGGTGGGAATATAAAATGATATAGCCACTATGAAAAATAGTATGGTGGTTCCTTGAAAAACTGAAAATGGAATTACCATATGATCTGGCACTTCCACTTCTGGGTATATGTACAAAAGAATTCAAAGCAGGGCCTCAGAAAGATATTTGTACACCCATGTTCACAGCAGCATCAGTCACAATAGCCAAAAGGTGGAAGCAACAACACCCAGCTTCACAACATTTTTAAAAAAATTTTTTAAAAAGGAAAAAGTTGAAACCTACCATACACTTGCAAACTTATTTTATAGCCCAAAGGGTAGATTAAGGAAGACTGGATTTAGGTCACATTACATCTTTTCTTCTTCACAGTATAAAGTAATTCATTGGATGGGATTTGGTTTGCTCAGTTTAAGGGTGTGTAACTGGCCAGAATTTCTCTGATGAAGATGACTTTGGAGACGTGGTTTGCAAGTATTGACTGGGTTTCAGATTTCAATAGACATCACACAGCAAGTGGGCTTACTGCTGTGTAGCCAGTGCCAGGACCTCTGTCCTCTGGTGAAAAGAAAGCAACATGGCCCAAAGAGAGGAACTTTAAACCTGGAGCCAGGAAATCTGGGCACGAATGCTTGTCCTAATGACCTGGGGCAAGTCAAACAACTTGTGTGTGCCTCAGACCCTTCATCTGAAAATGAGGCAGATGATACCTGTTCCCTATTTCATGATGTTGCTACAAGGCTCCAGTAAGAATATGTACGCAGATATACTTTATAAACTGGAAATGTGATTCCAACAAAGGCATTAGTATAGTTCCCACTTACAATACTTGGTTTATGTTCTCCCTCAATTATTTTTACATCGCTTTTCCAAGTCAATCTGTTATTCATTAGTTCTATTAACTTAAGCAACTTAGCATTTAACAAAGACTATAATAAACAATACCAGCCTTGTGCAAACTATCTCCCAATCTTTGCTAATGTGCAGACGCACATCTCTATGTTGTAATGAGCTGTTGCATACCACTTTATGTTCTGTCTTTTCCACTTAACATTGTACACCATTCTCAGGTATTAACATGCCATGTAAAATAACTATGTTATTGCAAACCATCAACATGCTATAGTTCGCAGCATCATTCCTGAATAGGCCTTGGCTTAAAATATTGGCCAATAAACAGAAGGGTTTAGAGGAGAACCTACATGCTAGATGTGCTCTTGTACAAAAATGGCAGACTATAACAGAACGGGGTTCGGGGCAGAGACAGTGTCAACCTTCTTCGTTGAGAGAATTCTGAGGCAATAACCAAAGGAACACAGAAATGATGAAGGCAGTAAATGACAGTCCTACAGGAGAGAGAACTAAAGGCTGCCAAGTTATTAACCAAGAAGCAAGACTAGATTTATCATAAGTGAAAGACCAAAACAGTGTAGCATGGAGTGGGGAGAAGATATACAAAGTGGCCCACAATTTTAATAGCAGAGTTCATGAAAACTTGGGTTTGAGTTCTGATTCTGCCACCAGCAGGTACCACTTACATATTACTGAGATGGAGACTTAACCTTTATCAGTCTCCATTGTGCCATCTATAAGAGGAGATAATAGTAGCATCTAACTCACAGGGTTGCTTGGAAAAGTAAATAAGGGCATACACATAAAACACTTAGCAAGTGCTCAACACTGCAGATGCGAAATAAATTTTGGGAGTATGTTTCTGTATCTTCACCACATTTAATGTAAAGGCTAAATGAGGTCTCTGCAGAATATTCAAGGCATATCAGTCTTGTGGGAGTCAAACAGACATCCTCAACTGAGGGATACCAACACCCAATCTCTTCTTAAAGATGTTAACTGTTTTATAAACACAGCCTTTTGGTTGCATTCAAACTGTCAGTGAAAGGATGGCACCCATACCTCCTACTCTAAATTCTTGACTGTTCCCTGTGTGCAGAATAAAGTATATTCTACTTCCAAAAGTCTGATCATCTAGCACTAATAATCCAGGGTACTGGCCAGCCCTACTCCAAGTCTCAGAAATCATCAGGCTGACATTCATCCTTCATTAGATAGCAGTATCTGTTGTCCAGGGAAAATATAGAAGTCTACTTCTAGACATTGCAGACTCCAGACAAATGGAAAACATTTCTAAAGCTGTTAATGAAAAGTAAGTGTATCCACATGTGAAAACAAATCCTGTGTTCTGAGGAAGACAAGTGGCATGAAAGCAGCAGGAGTTTTGCAGAGTTACTAAATTCTGAGGGTTTGAAACTGCCCAACAGGCCACAACACCCAACAGGTTCAGAGTACCTGTTTCTTGTTTTAGTATTGACCCAGGAGTAAAAGGTTGGCTCTTTGCTTCACTTGGCAGAAAAGATGGTTTCTAACATGTAGAAAATAGCAAGGAGTTGATGTAGGGAAGGGAACTTGTGCATTTTCCTATTGTTCCCCAAATGTGATCTTTACCGGCACACCCTTTGCCTCTGCAATCCCACTCCCAGGTGTGTACTCAACAGATGGGCCACATATGTGTGTTAAAAGACACACACAATAGAGAAGCAGCTTCACTCCCAACAACCTCAAAGTGAAAACAACCCAAATGTCCATTATTGGAATGGATAAGTAAATTGTGGTATATTCATGTAAAGGAATAACAATCAGCAATGAAAATGAATTGCCACTGCACACAACAATATGAATGAATCTCACAGACATAATTTTGAGTTAAGAAGCCAGACAGAAGAGAATATATGCCATGGGATTGGTTTCATAAAAAGCCCCCAAACAGGCCAGCCTAATCTATGATGCTGGGAGTATGAGAGTGCTCACCTTTGGCTGGGGCAGGGCTCAGGGAAGAAGGGAATAGTGACTGGAAAAGTGCTGGTGGGGCTTTTGGGATGCTGGGAATGTTCAATTTCTTGATCCAGATGGTAGTTATATGCATGTGTTAACTTTATGCTAACTCATCAAATGGTCACTTTGATCTGTACATTTTTCTATAAGCATATTAAAAATTTTATCAAAATAGATTTTTACTGTATTGTAAATATTTTTAAATTTTCCATGTGTTCTGATGTTTCAACATCTTAAAAAACCTGGAAAGAGCCCCTTCCTGGGGCAAGTCAATTCTTAGAGCTAGCAAAGGGCCCCGCCTGGGTCATGTCTATATGCAAACTAACCAATCCGGAGCCACACCCGCTCTGTCTGGCCACGCACCCAGGAGGCACTATTCCTCCACTTAATCATCCCCAGGCCAGGTCCCAGTTAACGAGGCACCTCTCCTGCATTCCAAAGCCTGCTGAAATTATTCAAAGTAGCCAGTCCTAAATTGCTAAACTTGCCTGCCTTGCCTTTCCCTAAGGAAACCCCAATAAAGGTGGTGCCCTAAAGCTTTCCCTGCATCCTCTTTTGCCTCCTGGTCCCCCTGGTGTCTTTCCTGCATGGCATGGCCTGCTTCTTGTCTCTTGGACCTGCAAATATAACGGACTTTGTCCTCCTGAGCCCCTCCTATGTCTCCTCTTGTGGCCATATCAGAGTGACCATCTCTTAAAAAAAAATACAAACCATTTACTAAATTGACTAACACCAAAAAAAAAAAAAAAATGGAGAAATTTCCTTACTGGATAGGACTGATAGAAAATTCAACCTAATTTTCTTACAACGAAACCAAGGACATGCGTTAGAGTTGCTAACTGAGGAATCACCACAAAGCTAAACTTCCTTCTTTTGTCTGAAAGCTCTAATCTAATAATTCACTATTACCTTCTTGAAGTTACATTCTTTTGATTTAAGTTTTATATATTCATTATTGCCATGAAAAATATTTCCTCCTTTTATATAATATGTACTAAAATGATCTCTTTTAAGCTTCAACATGTATTCCATCCATCCTAACAGGACAAAATTTAATCAACAAATCCACTTTCATATTTCATAATTTTGTTAATGCGTTTGGTGTATTCTCTTCGAATATTTTCAGATTTAACAGTTCTAAATTTTAAACAGTTGATAGAACTCCAGTGCTGGAGTTTCTTTTTATACATGTCTTTCTGGCTTCCTGAGCACTTTAGTTGCCTTCTTTGGACCCAGCTCTCATTCATTATGTCTTTCCTAAGGTCTCGATGTGCAGCGATTACTTAGGAGGTGTGCGGGGGGAGGGCTCTGCAATGGTGAGCATCTCCCCTGCTCACGCCCACCTTTCCTGGGCCTTTCTGGGCAGCTTTAAGGAAGATAGCAACTGCTGGTCTGGTTGGCCTGGATTAAAGCTGTTAGCTTACCTTTTATATGTTATAAAAAAATACATTATTTGTATCTGTCACATTGAAGCTCATCTGCCTCATTTTGGAAACACCCCATCACAGAACCTTATGTTAGCTTTCTAAAATAAATGACTACTAGAGATTCCTAGAGTTTCTTGATCCTTTTTGCAAAGTTGGCAACTTCTGTACTCTTGCCTTCAAAACAAGTATAAAATACATAAAAATGTATGGGCCCAGCATCAACTCCTATGTGACCCCACATTTAGACTTGCTGATCTAGAGAAATACTTATGTAATTCTATTTCCTGGTATCCATCTGGTTTCTTGATAACATATTTTGCAAAGTTTATAATAGCATATTTTTAAAGGATTTTGACATAAAACCTATCCCTTGACCTTTCAAAAATCCAATATATATATATAGTAGTTGACACTTATCCAAATAATGACAACAATAATAATAGCTAACATCAGGAACTTACCGTGTACTGAGAAACTTGCTAAGTGATTACATGCTTTTATCTCTTTGAATCCTTTCAAATATGCCATGACATAAGTACTGCTACCATTCCAAGTGTAACAACTGGACTGAGGTCACCTATCCCTCCGCTGGCAGAGCCTTGGTGAGAATTGACGTGCACCTGCTGCTGTCCACGCTCTTAGCACATTATTGTCCCTTTTGAAGCTTACTCACTTCCTTGAACAAGGGAACTAGCTATCCCATGCTGTATTAATATTATGAGTTCTTCATTACTGCATGTTAAAATTAAAGCACCAAAGTCCATTTCAAAGCTAGATTTAAGTTAGTTTTGAATTAGGAACTGCTCTTAAATTATCTGCCACCATTGGCATTGGTAATCAAGGTTTGGATGTAAACAGTAACAATCAAAAGAGTAACTGGAAAAAATACTTGGCCCAAAGTTTTGGTACAAAAAAAGGAACAGAAAGAACCCCTCCTTTTGTCTGACTCTGCTGCTGCAGGCGAAAGTGATCTTGTTACACTGAAGATATTTGTAGCAAACAAATACGTAGGCAGGCATATTAGGTGTCTTTATATTTATTTGTTACTTTATCTTTTTTCTATTACCCTCTGGTCTCCAGAAGTCAATGGGATTAGTGTGCCAGCCACTCATTTAATGTTAATAGTAAGAATTGCACTTTACTTTTACAGGACTGTGATAAATGCCCAGACTGTGGTCCTCAGCAGTCTCAAGAAAGAGGTACTTAAACTTTCATAGGCAGAGTTAAGGGCCAAGAAGTCACCGAGAACATTATGCTAATGTACATTAATACTTACAAACAGAGTCCACTAAATTAGAAGCTTTGAACTGAACAGGTAAGATAAGTGAGGGTCACTAGGAAAGTGTTCCTCTAAGACAGCTCCTCTAACACAGGCTCAGACGAGGACAAGGAGATTTTAAAAGGCTTAGTTTGAAATGAGCTAAAAAAAGAAGCCTGATAGTGAACTGCTGGACAGAAGTGAACTGGCATACATTTCATTTTAGCAGTATTTTTATCCTCGACATCATTAGTTCTGTGACTGAATCAAGAAGAACACTTGAAAATTAATTACACATCTATTCAGAAATGGAGATAAGCCCATACACACAGGCCAAGAAAAGGCTTGTTAGCTGAGCATGTTAATGCAAAAGCTCTGAGGTCATGGAACACTCAGTATAAACCTCAGTCACCTTTGGGAATTGGACAATGAAGAAACAGGGCTGATGGGACCTGAAAGATATTCATTCGTTTCAAGTATAAGCCAATTTTACCGGGGTTGAACTATCTCCTTGGAGGTGATAATAAAACACTCACCAGGAATAGGCTTTTCCATGAAGAAAAAGAAAAAAAAATAACTCTCAGAAAAAATTCTCCTCAGTGAATCTGACTTATCTGTCCTGCTGCAATTACAAAAGGAAGAAGGAGGGAAAAAGGGAGGGAGGGAGGAAGGAAGGAAAGGGACGGAAGGAAGGAAGGAAAGGGAAGGAAGACTTGCCAAAGGGCAACTCTTCTTTCTTTGTCCAAAAGGCAGTGTGATGTTTATGGTGAGGCTAAGAGTGTGGTGCCTGTACTTCCTACCACTGTCCCATTTTATTCTTTGACCCTGCTTTCTTTATCTTCACAGTGCTTATCAATACTTGAAATCAGCAAATATCACTTACCCATTTGCTGGTTGTCATGTGTTTTTGCCATTGCAATGTAAGCTCCATGCAGGCAGGGGTGTGTCTCACTCTACCTGTATCTCCAGCTCCTAGAACAGTGCCTAAAACAGTAGGCACCCAACACATATTTGTGAAATGACTGCGCTAATAAGTGTGTTGATTGATTAATTAATTAATTAGCCAAGGTATCAGAATATTTTATTTTTTCAAAATATTAATATCTGGGCTTCCTTTCCCTCATCAGCCATCAGGACATGGAGGTGGGAGGTTGCTGCCATTACTCCCCCAACCCTAAGCCCAATTGAGGACAGCTGTCTTAAGCACACACACACAAATTTTTGTTTATGCAAAGAAATTCAAGCTGAAAAGAAAAAATACGCTCAGATAGGGAGACAACAGGAACAGACAAGTCAAAAAACAAACAAACAAGAGAAATAGCAAAAAATACACTTTCTGCAGTGATTAAAGAGATAAAATTAAAACAGTAATGAGATACCAGTTCTTTAAAATCTTTGCCATTGGAACGCAAAAAAGCAATAACCATTTTTGCAAGTATACAGGGGAACAAACACTTTTATATGCTGGTAGGAGTGTCAAGTATTGGATGTTCTCTTCACTCCATGTAGCCTTGGTAGGGCTGTCAACCCTGGTGTGCATCCTTCTGCCACAGAGGGAAGCCCAAGATGGTCACAGGACCCAACAGAAGGAAGATGGGCAGTTGTGCTGGGAAGATTAATCTTTTCCTGGTACAGATCGCTACAGACACATAAAGATGCTGAGCTCATTCACACAAATCAATGACCCAAGAACTGACCCACCCTCTTCAACTGACCATAAGAGCAACATCCTGTATGAACTTCTGTACAAAGAGAAAGAAAAAGAACACTGTGTTATGTAAGAGGCAAAGCTACAAAACATGCACTATCTAAAGCAGTGAAGAAAAAACTACCCTGTGAGTAACCAGTTCCTACTAAACCAAAACCCCATAGAACCACATCATTATCTAATAACATTATACAGACAAGAGCAAAAGAGGAAATGCCTCATTGAACTATGGGCTGGAGATAGCTGTGTACTTACAGATACTCTCCCCACATACGTTTCTTCCTTGAAAGTCAATAGCTTTGCTTTATAAGTTATAATACACATTTCTCTATCTATCTATCTATCTATCTATCTATCTATCTATCTATCTATCTATATATGCTGGGGGACACCTGAATGATTTGGTGTTTGGTATCAATACTACAACAGTTTTAAATGGATTTTTGTTCACTTTGGGTGAACATAGGTTAGTTAGACAATGAGTCGTTTTTCAATAAAAGCCGTGTGGACATTTTTGTGTTTCACTCACCATTTTCCTAAGGTGATTTCTAGTAAATAAATAGAAATATGTTCTCTTTTCAATATAGTTTAAAGAGAATCAAGAGCAATTTCCAGAGTTTATCAGCTAAATATCCTTCTCTGAAATAGCACACAAGGAGTGTCATATCTAAAAATAAAATGTAAATCTGGACCTCTCTACTTTCAGTGATGTAAAAGTCAAATTGCTGCATCCCCAGACCTAGCTGGTGACAAAAGGGGCAGGGGTGATAGTGGCTCATCACTTTCTAGAGGTAATGGTGGATTCTGAATCATTTTGGGTAAGGTTTCTGAATTATATTTAGTATTATTTTCTCCATGCTTCTGCTTTAGGAATTCTAGAAATTACATTTTTGTTAAATGGGAATAGTAAAAAAAAAAAAAAAATAGAAAAACCATGGTCTGTCTACCACTGAGTAAAAGTTCATGGAAAGGCCTCCTTCGTGTTCTCCTTTCCTTCATACCCTTCCTTGTAAGGAATGGAATGTTTCACTAAAACTCACTTATGTGAGAAAAACTTCACTTTTACCATCAAATCCAGAGTCACTGCACTTTCAGAATTCATTGGTTCTAGAACTGATGCTTCCTTGGCTCTTGTCTTCATAGTCATAAAAGGGTTGCCTCTGCCCCGGTCATCATACATTCACTTTACATTGCCAGACACAGGAAGGAGGGTAGGGCAGGGTTTCTCTCATAGTCACAGAAAGATTATATGATTTACCATTCAAACTAGAATACTGTTGAAAGTGAAAGGAAACATACTCATAATTATACAAGGACAATATATATAAACCAACTCTATCTCAGGAAAATTGGGATATATGCACACCTTACTTATTGGAGACAAATGAATTTCCCAGACACCCTGGGAGTTTGAAAGGGTGTCCCTTTCTTTGAGCACTTTGCCACCAATATTGGCTTCTGTCATGAAGAAGATGGGTTAGCTATTGAGTAGACAACAAACTGTATCTGCTGTAATCCCAGCCCTCAGTACAGGTCTATGATAATGCAACTGAATTTGCTCTTCAGGCCTTAGAAAAAGAGAAGGATGCCTGCTTTTCTGAGAATAAAGCTGCAGCAGAAACAGATAGAGCTTCGATGGCAGTTGCTACCCTTCCTCCAGGCTTAAATCCTCACAAATCCCACTATTAGACATAAAACTCTCTACTGTGCCATTTGAGTTAGTGTTCTCCAAGTGCATAGAGCAGTGCCTTGTATTTGCAATTGGTTTTTCAATGAATGGCATTCATTCCTGAGCCCAAAGCATACGTGCACACGTGCAGTCAAGGATGCTCACCTGGGGAGACACATTTCAGCCCAACTATCAGGGTGAATGGCATTTATACTCTCAAAGTTGAGAATTCCAGAATAAATATCTTAAGACTTTATTCTAGTTTCATTTTCTAAGTCACAACAGTGAAATATTGCCTCTTATATAGTTTCTAACCATCCCATTTTTTAAAATCATCGGATACACCTTTAAATCAAAAAGCCTCAAAGTCCTGAAAGGTTATTCAAAAGGCTGGCAAGCAGTCAAACAGATGTGCAATTAAAATCTTTGTAATCCTTTTTTGATGGCATCTGAACCATCTGAAAACCTAAATCCAACATTCTGTTCTGAAGCTGTTTCTTATGGTGGGAACACATACACAACATGTCTTAAAAACTAAATGCTAAGGGCGCTGAACCAGTTCAAGTTCAATATGCTCACAACGAAAGGGGAAATACTCGCTGTCAGATCTTGACTTTCCTTCACATTCATACAATATGATGCCTAAGGTCCAAAAACCAAGGCTTTGACATTCAGTATGAAAAAATACTCTTAAACCCTTGCATTTCTATTATTAAATCTTAATTTCCATCTGGAATAATTGACAATGAAGAGTAGGGATGAAAAGAAACACTTTTTACTTTCTCTTAAGTCTGATGCCTGCCTTAAGTAGTGAAGGTGAGACTGCAAACCCCAATCACTGGAGCAAAAGGTCATGGCTGGAGAACACGGTAGGATGTGTGTGTTTGCACGTGCAGTATTGGGGGATGCTGCTGGTCACTCAGGGAGGACTCAGACTCAATCACCACACCTCTTGGGGCATCATTTCCAAAATCCCCAAGGACGAGAATTAACCTATATGTCAACTACTGATCCTCTCAGCTTATGAAATATTAAAAATCCCTAATCAAGTAGAAGGCAATGGGAATCAGACAAGATTCTCCATTTTTAACATAATTATAATCCCATTATTCAAAACTGAAGGCTTCTTCTGAGTTTTTAGTGTGTATTAGAGAGACACCTCCCTTTTCATGAATGTGTAACATGCCCAAGAAAAGAGAGAGCCCTAACTATATCTTAGACTTTGGTTTCAGTGACCCTTTACCAAGGAGGGCTGATACTCATAAATGTGCTTCCCAAATGATCATGTATAAACTCTTCTAATCAATCCAGTCCATTTTTAGGACAAAATCATATTTCACTATTATTTTCAGCCACATTGCATTGGTCAAAAACAACAAAAAAATCAACTCAAACATTTAAATACATTCTATTTCTCATGAAATGAAGAAAAGGGCAGGATTGCCTCAGTCATGGTCTCCTTCATGCTAATTTTTTTCATGCAACAACAAAATGATGTCATGGAGAAGATATTAATTAGAGAAGTGGCTTCAGAAAAGCAATTTTCTGGACATAAATGATTGCTAGTGGGGGGCGCAGGGAGAAGGAGTTTGGTACCCGTCAGACAAAAGGATTCTCATTCAGCATGTTGCAAAGACCAGGGCTCAATCTGAGACCTTAGTCTCCTGCTAAGGTCTGAGACTGAAACCTAATATCACCACGTAAAGTCCACCTTCCACCTTGGAAGACTGTCGATTTCTTTGCTTTGCAGTTCCTCATGCAGAGATCGCATATCAAACACGCCATCCCAGGAAAAGCACCAAAGTAAAATGCAGTCGGGATCCTGCCAAGTGTATTAGGGGGTGACTAATAGTCAAACAGATGCAGGTAGTATCTTTCTTCTTCTTCAATAATAGTCTCAAAAATCCACAGGGATATGTTTTGCTTGTTTGCTTTTAACATGCCTCATTTATATAGCCTAAAATTGTACATTGCTTGGCAAATGGGCAGATAATTTTAACCAGAGGACAAGTTTCATCAGACTGTTTGCCCCAAGCTTCCCAGGCTTCACTCAATGGTGGTTCTCAGTAAAGGCACATCAAAGTCAGGAAAGCACCCAAGGAGGAAGGAATTAGAAAGTAAAATAATTCCAATAACAAAGTTGGCATTCCTAAACTGCCTCTGCACTCTCGTATTAAAAAAATAAAATCTCTAGATAAGTAAAATTCTTCTCAGCACACAAGTTCACTCTATCCTCTCCTGGATCTCTCCTATAGGATTAAAGACTCAACATAGATTGGGGTGCCCTGAGCTAGTAACACAAACATATAACTTAAGACCTTCATGGGCAAATCACACTCCAAACTCACAGCTGTTGACATAAAGCTTCTCTACTCTCATGTGACTCTTCTGTTCTAGAACTTGAGTTCCCCTCTCACCCCAGCATTACATAGTGACATGAAAACATGCTAATTTTTAAAAAATTAAATAGAAAAGGATATGAGACATAGAAATAAGACAATAGTAGTTATTCTTGAGTTATGAAACTATGGGTAGTACTAATATTTCTTTCTGCTTTTCAACTATTCCTAGAGTTCTTCAATAAGTATATGTTATTTGCATAAAGAAAAATAAATGCATAGAAAACTAATAGTCACAATCATTATATTGTTGATATATTCTCTTTCTGAAATAAAGCATCTGGACTTTTCTGAATGCAAATGTTATGCAGTTCTATTCAGTAGGTTTATTTCCTATTCAACTCCTTTCTTCACTTTTTTCATTGCTTTATAATTTCCATATTTAGGTTGGAAAGGGCTCAATCTTTGGTCCTCTTTAACAGAATTTTTAGACATCAGTTGAATACAAATAGATTATAAATACTGCTACAACATATAAATATCTTCCATGTATCTATGTATGGCTCCTTTATTTAAAAAAATGTCTTGAGGGTAGGGAAATAATTATCTATGCATTGTCTGCAGCTGTAACTATAAAGGTTTAAGTGGAAATATAATACAGGCCCTATTCTCTTACCTGAAAGAACATTTTATTTACTCATTATCTGTTCAAATGTTCCAAAAACCAATCAGCTGAAAGCCCCAGAGTTCTGAATGATAAAGTGTAGAAAAGAAGAGATGTCTTAAATCTGGGAGATTCTGAGAGCAGGGTCTATCAACTTTCTGCCCCTTCCAAAATATAACTTTAACATTCCAGTAGAATAATTGATTTTTGAGGAAGACTGAATACCAATGAACCTGCCAGGTCAGTTAACTACAAAATGCGCTTCCAGGTAAATCATTTACCCATGCCCTTTGATGCACACAAGCCCTGCCCACACTGAATTGAAATTATTCGCATATACCTCTACTACTCTGGACATAAGGGCTCCGGTGAAGGCAGAATGCTTGCTTCTTCCCTCCCAAGTCCTTATCAGAGTGCTTAGCGCATAGTTAATATTTATGAAATATTTATTCAATGACTCATTTAATGTATTGATTATTTGAATTTTTGGATGAACAAAGCTATTACCAGAAAACTACATTTTTTTAAAAAAGGCCTTTGTGATGGACACAGATTAGCCAAGGCCTGGTGTTTCTACCTATTCCTCTGCTCAATCCTGCTTCCCCTCTTCCTCACACGGGAATTGATCTCTAGTTAGTACCATGCACCTCAAAGTCTGTTTCTGTACCTGCTTCAGAGAATCCAATCCATGACTGCCAGAAAATAAAACATAAGACAAAATAGACTTTAAGGCAGAACACCTTAATGGCCTCTGATCAAATGTCACATCCTCAGAGAGGCCTTTGCTGACCCCTCCCCATAAAATAGGTCTCCTTGGTCATCCTCACTCCATTCCTCTTTCTTCCCCTTTGTTGCTCTATTTTTCTTCCTGGCAATATCTCTTCCTGGATTGTCTGCTTGCTTACTGTCTCCCTGCACTAGAAGATAAATTCCATAAAGCCAGGACTTTGACTTGTTCATTGCTGTATGCTCAGCACCCGAGAGCGCTGCCTGGAATGTAGAAAGCATTCAGTAAATATTTATTGAGTGAATAAACCATCACTACATTTATTATCTAGGAAACATAAAGGAAAAACCTAAAAGCCAGGTTCTATATAGTGAAATTTTAATAAGAGTTTCTTATGGTTAAACTTTTTTAAAAAACTTATTGGATATACCAAATAGTCTCAGCAGTTAATTGGATTCAACGGTTATAACTATAAGCTTTTGTGCAATCATGGAAATAATTACAAATTCATAAATCCTGAACAAATAAAAATCTGAGGCAGACCTAAGAGGATCATCATCCACCTTTCTCCACTACTGATTTGGTTTGGTTTCCATGTAACCTCGTCTTATTTTGTTTTGTGTTGTCTTGTTTTTAGAGAAAATTTCAAGGGTATTTGTTTTAGGAAGACGACATTCTCTCATAGGCTGGAGAGGGGGATTATAGCAGAGGAAAAATGCAATGGCTAGGAAGAGAAGGAGATGACATTATTCTATGTGGGCTCATCCTATTCATTAATTCCCCTTTAAAGTATGTATTTAAAAATATAGCAACACAGAGATGACTTTGAAAGCTTTGGAAATAGATCCAACCACCTAGGTGAGGTTGAGAACAACTTTTCCACCTCGGCTGCTCATTAGAGTTTAGATTCTATCACTTTGCACTTCACCTCTGACAGTTCACACTTCTAACTTTGGATTTCCTACTTCACATTCCTCACTTCACACTTCCTAATTCCCACTCACAACTGTAAAACTTTACAACAGTGTGATTCTATTGCCCTTCCCTCTGTGTGCCATTATTGTCATAACTTTTACCTGTACATTCATTATAAACTCCACCTTAACATGTTATTATTTTTGCTTTTAAATAGTCAGATGTCTTCTAAGAAAGTTAGAAAGGGAAAAACCATATCCTTTTATATTTACACATTTTCCATTTCTTGTGCTTCCTATTCCTTTGTATAGACACGTTTCCAGACCATTTCATTTCTCTTAGCCTGAAGCTTTTAGCTTTTCTTATGGCACAGTTCTGCTGGCTACAAATTCTATCATTTTTAATTTATATGAAAATGTACTTTATTCCACCCACATTTCAAAACAGTATGTTCACTAAATGCAGAATACTGGGTGGAGAAGTTTGGTTTTTCTCTCTCTCTTTTTCTCAGCACTTTCAAGATGTTATATCATTGTCTTTTGATCTATATTGTTTTTGGTGGAGTATCCAGCCATCATTTATATCATTATCCTCCACACAATGTGAAATTTTTCTCTGGCTGCTTTTAAAATTATCCCTTGATCTTTGGATGTCAGCAGTTTGACCACAATGTGCCTGGGTTTGGTTTTCTTTGTGTTTTTTCTGCATGGGGATTACCAAGTTGCTTGAATGTCTAAGTTGATATTTTGCATCAAATTTGAACGATTTAGACCATTACTTCTTTAAATTTTTTCCTGCTACGTTTTCTCTTCTCTTTCTTAGACTCCAATTATGCACATATTAGATCATTTGATATTTTCTATAGGTCCCCAAGGCTCTGTTATTTTTCTTCATTTTTTTCTCTGTGTTCTCTAGATTTTATTAATCTGTCTTCAATTTCACTCTCTATTCTGACATCACCAATGTGTTATTGAGTCCACCACGTGAATTTTTCTCTTCAGTTATTTTACTTTTTAGTTTGAGCGTTTAAAAACCTATGTAGTACAGAGAGATGAAATGTGCTAAAAAGAGAGATGAGATCTAGTGGAAAAGCAAAGAGATTTATCTTTAGTTTTAATGAAAGGGAGGAAGATGAGAAGACAGGTACACACGAAGATTGACTTTTAGATTCTATCGTGGGGAGAGTTCAGAACTCTGTTCAATAGTGTCTGATTTCTCAGTGTTGTCCACTGAGACTAGGTATGAAAAGTAGCAGAGAGATTTAAGAAGACAGAAGATGGTAATAAATTGTTATCTTCAAAAGTAGGAGTTTCTTTCTTAGAAAATAAGCAAGGGTTGTTTGGTGTGCTTACAGGAAAACTGTTTTCATGACTTTCTCACTATATTGGGCTACATGACTGGAGGTAATTGGAAGTTTTGCCAGGCAGGTATGATGAAGGGAGAGGACAAAGCATTTGAGTGAACTTGATACTCAGTATATCATGCACTAAAAGAGAAGTAGGAAAGTGAAGGCATTTGTGAGAAAGTGTTAGGATCACTGAAGTGAAGGTCATGATGAGTTTGAAGACTGGCAGCAGTGAAGGCAGATGCCCTAGGGAGCCTTAGGTAGATAGAGTTGGGAGTGATCCAAGGGTATGATGTTTAAAACTGAGAGTTTTAATTTGGC
Source organism: Lemur catta (assembly GCF_020740605.2). Classification (NCBI taxonomy): domain Eukaryota; kingdom Metazoa; phylum Chordata; class Mammalia; order Primates; family Lemuridae; genus Lemur; species Lemur catta. The sequence goes on from NC_059135.1 coordinate 72,693,742, forward strand.
AAATGTTCTAGTGAAGAAAACTTTCTGCTAGAAATATAGAAGGCATTCATAGTTGAGTCAAGGAACTGAGATGTTAGGGGGTCAAATGAATAGCAGGGCTCAGGAAGGTGAGAGAGTCTATGAGTCAAAAGGTAAACTAGATACAGAGGAAGACCTTTGAGGGGAAGAGAAACTAGGAAATGCCCCAACCAGTACGTAGAAAAAAGTCCAGGTGATGATGGAGACCTGGAAAAGAGAGTGGGACTTTTGGAAGGACCTGAAATAAGCAGGGATGAAACATGATAGAACAAGTTTTAAAGGTCCCTTAGAGGGTGAGAGTACAGTTCTAGAGTTATAGACCTGAATATTTAGCTCCTTTCAGCTCAAAGCATTCTGGCAGAGAAATGATTTGTGCAAACTACATACAATTATCCTGAAGGTCTCTGATGTAGGCTTCGCTAGGCTGATGACAAACTCCACCTCAATGGCAATACCTAGTCTGCCAAAAGATTTTTTTTGAAAACTGATGGTATATATCTATCTAGCTTTGGTGTTCCCCAACTATCCCTAAACCAAGTCAATATAATAACTTTTATAAACATGCAGATGGAGATTTTTTTCTATTTAAAAGAGAAATAAGTCTTAGAACTATTTTTATCAATCAGCATGCATCTGAGTTTGTTCATGAACAAAGCAGAAGCAGGTACTCAGGGGGTCTTTTGCAATAGGTTTACAAATGCAGTCTGTGGTTTATAAACGTCTGGAGAAATTTTATGCACTCTTTGGATTTTGAACCAAATGAAGTAATATTGAAGAGGGACATATATGTTAGAACTTGAACTCCACATGTTCAGCACAGCTCCTTAGGAAAGCATTCCTGCCTCATTTGTGTTTGCAAGCTAAACAAGCAAAGTACAGCGTGGGGTTTTTAAAGGAAAACCCCTTCATTACACAAAGGTAACACAATGACGTGATCATTTCATATGCATTTGCCACAAAGGACCCTCTGAAGATGAATCCAGTCACATTTGTAATATGATATGTGCCCTCCCCATGTACTCTGATTTTTTTGACAAATATGTATTTCCATGCCTGTATTCTTTCTGGTATTCCCTGCTGCTCTTAGGGTAGGATCTGAGTATACAAAGACTAATAAAACCTTGTTTATGCCCTCAGCGTCTGACATATGACAGGTACTCTAGAAGGATTTGTGGAGTGGATTGATACAGGCAGGCAAAGGAACACAACCAATGTAGTCCGGCAAGGAAACTAATGCGGTAACCCCTTGAATCCAGGATCTGTGACAGAATAATAGTTCATCTTCTCCATTCTGTTTCTCATGGAAAGGAAGAGTTAATATAATGCCATGAGTAATAAAGTGGTCAGACTTTCTCTTTAAGCTGAGTTTTGAATTGCACTTCCCTGAAAAAGACAGGCTTCATGCTTCCAGGACAGAGGAGTTGACTCGATCAAAAGCTTGTAAAAGTTCTGGCAGCATCCCAGCCACATGGAGGCATTTAATATGTAGCCTCTACTGACACTACATTGAACATAGTATGTATGCCTTGAATTACGTATTGTAGAGATCCACTCTAGGGTGACACATAAAACAGGGATGTTGCAGTTGACACTAGTGGCACCTGTGAGAGTTTCTGGCTCCGTCCTTTCCTATGGCTGTTATTTTGTGTGGCTGCATATACCAACAGCATTCCCAGATACTTCAATAGAAAACAAAAGGGAAAAATAGTATCTTAGTTCAAAGAGAAAGAGGAAATTGGTATAAAAGTACTGTATACACTTTAAAAAGAAAAAAAAATTGTGAATTGGCAATATATTCGATATGTAGAAATCACTATAGCAGAAATCTTAAGGGAAAACATCCAGATTTTGCCTCCAAAAATGATACAGCTAGTCTGCCCAATTAGCAATGGTAATATGCCTCCTACACCCTTCTACATCCCTGTGATCGTTGTCCTCTTCCCCGCACAGGCCTCTGCTGCCATAGTACTTTGCACTGGTTTATGTATTTCCTTTGTGGTCATTAAGATTATTCACATGAGACCTGTTTGTCTCATTATAATAAAGATTTGCAGAAGGATATGCTTTTTCCTTTTCTTCTTTCCCCTTCTTCTGTATCTCTGCCTTTCCTTCTGCCTGTCTCTCCAGCTTCCTTTCCAACTTTCTCTTTATTTAGTCTCTAAAAGGGTTGCCTCAATCCATATGTCTCTATCCTTGTTTACAATCACATTCTCACTCCCACTCTTAACTTCTGGGCTCTCTCATAGTCTTGGAACTTTACTGGGTAAAGGGAAAAGCATTCCATGCAGAAGTGACAATAAGAATTTGTCTTGGAGGGTAGGTAGGAGTTGACTTCGACATACCTCTTTTTCAGTGCATCTCTGTGAGATACAGAAGATGGTGGTTTACCTTGAAAGTGATGCCACTCACCTGGGCAGGAAAAGAATTTCAGGTGTTGAGACTGGAGAGCCAAAGACCACATCTGATCTCAAGGGCTGGGACACGGAGGTAGGAGAAGGGCTCATTCCAGATGTAGTATGTAGCCAAGACTAGAAACCCCTCAGACGCATCTATCTGCCTTGGCATGGTAGGAATGCCTGGGGAAATGTCTGTGCTTAAGTCCTAAAATAGCTGGTAATTTTGGGAGCCCAATTCTGAGAAGGCTTGGAATGAGCAAAACAATTGAAGATAAAGACTTTCACTTCTAACCCAGGACCACCATAGGATCAGTGGCCCTAGTCCACCAAAACTCTCTTCTTTGGTGGGTGGGTATACATCACTCCAAGCTGCCACGTTACTGGACTTCAGTGCCATGTCCCTGCAGAGCTTCCAGCCATGGGCTGGCATGGCATCTGGTGGCCTGATGTCAGTATTTCAACAGGATAAAGACAGTAACTACCAAAAGAATAAGAGGGCCATTGGCTGACTGAGCAGGTTTCCTGGATTTCGGTCAATAGAAGATGATCAAATTAGGCCTAGATTCCCAGACAGTGCAAACACTACTGGAGTTCTTGGAAAAACCCCAGGAAGGATAACGGCAGAGAGGAAAGAATGGTATTATTTGTGATAGACAGAATGAGACTCCTTGACATTTAATGTGCATATTAAAAATAATGAGCTCTGCTCTATGTCCTGAGCTGAAGTGGTCACTGCACCTGGCCAACCCAGAGGTCACATGCAGACCATTTTTGCACGCACCAAAGTTCTGACAGCCTTCTCTGGAAGGAGCCATAGCAGCGTGTTCAGCCAGCTGGCAGGGCAGCCCAGAAGGATGGAGTTAACATCCCAGGAGCGACCCTCAGCCAATGCCTGACCTTCCTTGTCCCTCAAGGAGACAATTCTGAGGTGTGATCCACAGTGTCTCAGAAGGTCCCAGGAGGATGGACCTCCAGTTGCCCACAGCAGTAACATACTTGTTATGATCTCCTTCATGTCTCTCCTCCTTCTCCTGTCTTGCTTCCCCACTCCTTCATGGGGTTTCCTGGGCCTAGCTCTCTTCCCCTTGGAAAGAGACAGAGAGGAAAAAAGCTGACCCATCCACAGATCCTTGTCTCAGGGTCTGCTCTGGGGGAAACAAAACTAAGACAACCCTAAGCTATGGAGAGGGACTTATCTATTTAATCTCTGCACATCTGGCTTCCTACGAGATTGAACTCTTTGGGGGAAAAGGACTCTATTCTTTGCACCTACCACATCCTGATATTTAGAAATTAAAAAGACCTCATCAGGTCTTTCAATATTTGCTTAATAAATGAATGAGGAACTTGAAAATGTCCATTTAAGCTTAACAAATTTTCATCTTATAAGCAATGCACTCAGTTTAGTGGGTAAAAGCGAACTGATGACAACTATTATAACGAATGAAAAGTGGTATCGACTTCTAAAAAAGATGTCCATTTGGCTTTTGACAGAATGAGAAGCAAAGACGACCTCACAGCCTAGGCCTACCAAGAGTTCACTGAGGAATCACTCACCACCACACACACAAACACACATACACCCTCACACACATGCACACTCATATACATGCACACATATGCACACTCACGTGCACATGACTGATGTCATACGAGGCAACACCAACACTATGCACACCATGAAGGGGAACACACAGCTAAGGCAAGGTGCCTTTCCATTCCACGCAAAAGCATTCAGCAACACACATCCAGACTGGTGAAACAAACTTAGAGAATTGTCCAGCTGTCGTCAAGAGTGGAGAAATATCTGAGACCCAACTTTGAAAGACAGTAGCTTCAAATATAATTTCTATCCCTTACTTCTCAGCCTAGTTTTTGTATCTATTTCTTTCAACCACTCCCCCAAATTAATTGCATCATTAACAGGTCAAAGAATGATCCAACACTAGTATATTCTTGATTTTTCAGTCTTAGATAATAAAGTATAATTTTTTATATGCTCGTTTTTGAGGTGAAAGGGTCGTAATGTACCATCAGGGTGAGAAGCCGGTCTCTCGAATGAAGTAGAGATTCCCATGCAATCATCCTGAGATGAGGCAGCTTCTGGGGCAGGAACAGAGGCCTGGGAGACAGGTTATAAACCGAAAGAGAAACTCCTTCCTTTCTCTGTACCAGGTAAGGACGGATCTGCAAATAATGAAAGCATTAAAATGTTCGATAGATTCCTGGCAGTTGGGGGTATTGTGGGCAAGGGAGGGGATGGTGTTGGCAAATGGGTGGGAATGCGTAGCTGGCTGCTGGCACACGGAGGCTGGCCAGGCAGGTGTCAGGGCCCTGTAGAGTGACGCTGTGCAACTGCTTTAAGTATCAGTGGTCACTTACTCTGTGCTCTACTTTCTCTCCAAGTTGACCTAACTTGTTTTGTTCAAACTTTGCAGCTTGGTCTTAGCTAGGAGGGATTAAGAGAGAGGATTAGTGTAGGGGAGGCCATGCCCTGCTCTCTAAGCCCTGAGTGGTGTTAAGAGGAGCAAGCAGCCCGAGAACAGAGGCAGGTTTGTCTTGATAGTGGGGAAACAGAGCAGAAAGACTCAAGGAACCAGTTCTTAGAGAGAGCAGCATTTCAGGGGAGTTTTTAGAAATAATGAGAATCGCTCTTTGATTGTTGGTTCCCTAGGTCCCCTCAAAGTGGGCGTGGCTGAACATTTCCTGGAAGTCCTCGGTTGCATGCAGTGAGCTTCTGTTTGTTCTGCTCCGTGATAAGGGGGTCAGATTGCCCAAGAGACTCCCTCCGCGGCAGGCTGGCCGGAAGTGACCCCTCCCTCTCTTGAGAGTTCTTTGCAAATATCGTCCAGACAGTTCTCATCTCCCAGCTATTTGGCAAAAAAGAACAAATACCATTTATTGATTACAGTGGTGGCTCATTGCAATGACCAAGGTTAATGATTTATCCATTTTAACTAGACTGATGTGTTTACATTAATCATTAGGGTCCACGAGAAAATTTTAAGGAATTTGGGTTTTCAAACTTTTTCAATTTCACTTCGATCTTGGCATTTGAAAACATAATTCATCAATCTGTGGATTCTTTTCTGCCATTCGGACATCCCATCCGCTTGTTGGATTTTGCCTTTTAATGTAAATCTGTTAGGGGTTAATCAATAGGTGTTAAATTCTAACTTTCCTCCACCTCACATTCTAGAGCCACTTTTTCTATACCAACCAAAACAAAACCTACACATAAATGATTGAAATGCATTGAAAATGGAATACAGAATGAGACCATGTTTCTGAAATTTTGATATAGAGGCACCTTTCTGGAAAAGCTCTTATACGCTGATAGTCCAGATCTCTCGACCTTCGGGAAACACAAGAGACAACCCAGTAGCCAGCCCTTGGCCTGATGTGGTTGAGTCCCAGAGCTGACATTATTTATGGAAACATAAGCGGTTGGTTGGATGAATGCCCAGGGACCTTGGCATTGTAGGTACTTAAATAAATCAAATGATCCAGAAAACCAGTATAATGTGAGACCTCCACTTGAACTGTCACCTCCCCCGTACCCACGGGCAATCCAAAGGGCAGGGAGGAAGAGCATTACAAGTAAGAGCGGGGCCAAGGAGGATGAGGGGGCCCAGCCAGGCATGCCTGGTGTTAAGCGACATGGAAACCTTGCAATATCAGGGGGGGCAGAAAGAGACTGTGCCCTCCAGATATAAGAAATGCTGATTAGAGTGTTTCTGGTGCAAACTTGGCTTCTAGAATCCAGGCCGTTCCTCAGGACCTTGCCCTGAAGCTTTACTGAAGCATACATGCATTTTAAATCAGGTTTTGATTATTTTAATAATTTTGAAATAAAGTTATTTCTATCATTTTACTAAACACCTTTATCCCTGTGGCTTGCTTTTCAAAAATCTGGTTATCTTGCAGTCTCAAGTATTTTTCAGAAATTTGCCCCCAGGAAAAATAAATCCTACTTGAACATATTAAAGAAATGCAAACTTGCCATCTAAAAACTCAGGTTAAAGGCAAAAAGACCTAATTGAATATTGACCAAATAAAAGCTATCTTGCTTATTCCTTACTTTAATATTCTTTCTTAAAGCAAATTTAAGCAGTCTAGCCTCTTTTCCATTAGACAGATCTTCCAGCAAGATCAGCAGGAAATTGGAAACGCTGCATTAGGATATTTAGATCATAAGTCTCCAAAACTGGAACCACATCTGTCTCCTGGTTCAATGGATACTTGGGGAGACCAATGAATGTTACATCAATTAGCGCGACAGCAACACCAGCAAATGTGCAGTGAGTTACAGCTCGAATGCAATTCAAGATGGACTTCACTTCCTCAAGAGGTAATTAGACGCTGTGCATATAAATAATCTCACACATTCTAATTCCCTGTCCCAGTTAGGGTCACCCTGGACCTGCAGCCATTTGCTCTGCTTCACCACTAGGTGTTGATTTGAAAACTAAGAGCAACTAATATAAAGGCTGGCCCCAAAGGAAAGCAAGCTTTCTGGGCTGTCACCTCTCGGACATCCTTCTTTGTGCCTCTGTGGATTGTATCCCCGTATAAGCATAGCCCCCACTGTCTAGAACATTGGAACGAAGGATGTTTCCCACCAGCCCTTATCCTCAAAGTTTCAAGCCACTGAAAATGTGATAGCTGGCAAGTCATGGTCTTGTTAACCAAAATGCAAACACTGATGGAATAAATCGGATGTTGAGGGCAAGTGGGGTACGGAAGTGAGAAGAGAGACCAAAAGGGAAAAGCATCCATACATTGCCACATTTAATTTTAAAAAGACCTTCCAAGGTGTGTTCCCACATATTATTTGGGGTGCTGACCAATCACAGTACCTAGCCCACCTATGGCCACTTTTAAGGGAAACGGCCCCACCTAGCTGCCGTGCAGAGGGGCAACACTGGGACCCGTGCTCCCTCACCTGCTGCCTTCCCCACTGTTGGGCCAGAGTGCCCTGGAGCAGAGGCAGCCAAGCTCTGGGCTGCACAGGGGCCTCTGGGGGAGCCTAGAATGGAAATGACTTCCACATCAAGAAAGTGCTGAGCAAATCAAACCTTGCAGTCGGAGCAAACACAGAAAGGTCGTGAGATAAAGAAGTTACAAGGGCCCAGAAAGCCAGAGTCATGAGGGGCTCAAACATCTGAGTAAGCAGAAGCTGCACCATAGAGAGAGGGTCAGGAAGCCAGTTCCTAGGAGGAGGGATACAATGAAAAGACACCAAAAAGAAGCATAATTGGAAAATCACCTCAAAGATACTGCAGTAGAGAGATCCAAGCTCTTCTGCTTTACGAGGGTCTTGGATCCCAGTGGGCCTTTCGTTGCAGTCTCAGAGAGAACTGGCTAAACCACGTTCTGTTCTGCCCAGGAGGCCTGGTTCCTACACCGCCTTGTAGCTGGGAGACTTGCTTTCATTTTCCCCACATATTAAAACTAAGCCTCTGATAAGCTGGGCTAATGCTTTTCTGGTGGGCACATTAAAGTCTCCTTACGTAACAAGCATCAAGGACAGTGTAGGAACACTCCAGATGAATTTACTTTTAACTGTCAAGTGTAATAGAACTGTTACCCATCAGCATCTTGAGAAGTAGGCAAAAGCAGGATAATTAAACCCAGCCTTTCAAATAAGCGTAGTTGTAAAGGTTACAAAACACTGCAATGTTGCTAAACTTGGTGAAATCAATTTCCATTTTGTTGCAGTATGTGTTATGCAGAGAATGCTGAAGCCAACAAAATGAAAAGCATTAATAATTGGTATTAATAGCATGTATAAATTAATTTGCTTATTTGCCTAAAAAAATTAGCCAAACAATTCATTAAATGGAAGCCCTTAATATAAAGTGTACACTTCCTATTGTTTTCAAAAATGAGGCATTTGAAGTTGAAGAATTCTAACCAGTTGATGGAAACTAAATGAAAACCTTTGTCAAGAGAATGAAGTCAATTTAACAGGGTGCATAAGAAGCATCTTAGTGACATCAAAACCATAGAAAGTATAAAGGATAGTGAATAAAATATTACTGATTGGCTTAAAGTGAAATGGAGATAATATTTAATATCTGTTCACATTTGTTTGCAGCACTTGCTGACGGCCAATACTTGATCTTCCTGCAACGCCTAGGAGGTAGATGGGGAATAAATAATAAGTACAAATGGGAAATCAAATCCTGGTGAAGTTAAGTACTTTGTGAAAAGTATTTCATGGATTCAATTGAACAGGTATTTATTGTTGGGCGAAGCCATGGTTTGCCTGCTGCCGGCTCTATTACAGGAACCAGTGTTGGGTGTGGTGGGAGGTGGCAGGGAAGGGAGTTGGAGACCCTCTGTGCCAGGTTTTGTTTATAATCATATCTTTTGTCACATGCCTAGGCCACATTCACCTCTTCAAGGACCAAGTTACAAGCTTTGAGGACTGTTAGGCTCTAGGCTTCTTTCCCTATTGTTCCTCCCTTCTGTCTCTTTATTTTTATTAAGGATTGTACCAGAGATTGATTTCTAACTGCTCCCTATGAAGAACAAATACATCAAAAGTTGGCTACAGTTACAGAGTGTTAGAAATTTATCATAAAAAGGCAGAACTTCAGCTATGTGGTGCAAGACAGGGAGTAGGAAGAACCTGATTCTCAAATGGAATAATATATGAGATTGCAAAACCATTTCCTAGCTACATCTTATAAATTATTCACTTTCCCACCTACTGACCTACACAATATGATCCATGCATCTTCCACCCAAGAGCACCACAGGCAGGAAAAGCCATTCTCATTCAACAACCTGGCCCTGAGTGCCTACTCTGGGCCAAGCACCTGGTACGTTAGGGCACAAGTCATTCCAACACTGGTTATAAACTCAGAACAGAGCTGCAACAGCCAAAGCTCCCTGAAGGCAAACCGTTAGGCCAGCCTTGACCTCTAAATTGAAGGTACTGCTGAACCCCAGCAGATTCCAAGAGAGCAAGCGTTGCCAAGACTCTCCGCATGTGTGGTTTTCCTACTCATCTGTGCAGATCTCAGATTACACTTCCCCTAAGGCACTGCAGCTTCTCTGAGTAAAAGAATTAAATGCTTATTAGGATTCTGCACGTGTGCCCTGGGAACTGCATCCCACATACGGTGGTGCTGTCCTTGCATCGTTAGCACAAACACTTATCCAAGTCTGACAAGGGACATCAAACCACTTCAGGTAATTGCATTTTCAGAGCAGCTGATAATGAAACAGGGAAGATTTGGCCTTGCCCCTTGCCTTGCTCAAAAAATAGATAAGATCTAGCATTCTTGCTTTTTTTCTCCCTTTAATAATCAGTCAAAAAATTGTGCCTCCAACTATTTGACTGTTTTCTCCCTAACCATGAACTCTAAGTTGTAACCATGTTCCTTTTGTTTGCAATATGTGTGTCATTATCTTATTTAATCATGGATTATCTTTCCACTTAATTAAACTCACTTTTCACATTGAAACTTTGCATTAAAAAGAAAAATACAGATGTCATGTAGAATTATTCCACTAATCTATTATATCAGTCAAATAATTGCTCCCTGCCCCTAAGTAGTTAAAGATGAGATATTGTTGCAACTATGATCAAAATCTTTCTCTTGTCTGTCTTCACATTCCTGAATTTTTAAAGCCCAGGAAGTATAAAAGTGCCAGATCCTGAATACTGCTAAGAAAACCTCTTCCAAAATCAATGATAGCCATTCAATTTATGATTAATTACAAGAAAAAGCCCACCAAAAGAAATGAGGGTTCACCTATGTTAGGTGAAATACTGCATTATTCCTTTAGTTTACCTTTCAACTTAATTCTATCTTCATTTTCCTTCGTTGGGTAAGATATAAAATACTTTCCTTAAGGATCTGTCCGGATTTCTGACAAAAAGGTATTCTGTCAGTCCATGAATGAATTCTGATCTAAATTCATTAGTTAAAATGTGGATAGATACTTAATATTCAGGACTCATCTCTGATTCAAGATTGATTTGGTAATAGTTAGAAATAACAAATGATTACTTCAGAGAATTCTTCAGAAAACATATGGAAAGATAGGAAACAAGAAAACGTAATCAGGAAACTTGTTTTCTTGATTGAGTTGCAGTCGAGCCCTAAGGAGTGGTGAGCACGAGTTTGATTAAAATCAGTTCTGGACACTGAATAGTCAATAAGCATAAGAACAAAACCAAAGAAAAATTATGTGGTGCTTTCTCTTTTTTAAGGAAATCTCTACACCTCTGCTCACCTAAAGATGACAGCAACAGGTCTGTATAGGAAGGAGCCTATGATCTTCAGAAACATGAGTGTTTCTGAAGGTTTAAGGTTCATTCATTCAGTGTGCATTTATTAAGTGCCTATTAATAGGATATACCATGCATTTTGTAAGTCCGTGTCTTACCCACCCCCACGTTTTTGCAGGTGTCCGCTTCATATCTCTGTACATTTGTAGGGTGGTGTTGGCTACACAAAGTGTACTCTGTGGAAAGCCGATGCTCAGTGAAGAAAAGGTTCTCTCATGGAATCATTTGGGAAGCGCTGCAGACTCTTTCCACACCTTGCAGATTTGCAGTGTACATTAACCAAAACAAAGTGTGGTAGGAATTGCAGGAGGCTGAGAGCTTCTCTGTCTGGGTCTGCTTGTAGCTCGCTGTGCGCTTAGGGCAAGTTCGTGTAGTTCTCAAAGGCTCTGCTCTCATCTCTGACATGATCGCATTGTCTCAGCCACCTGCCTGCCCACGCAGCCTCACACTGTGCGGCTCTGCAGCAGACTGTTTTGGCTGCCCACCCAGATCCATTTCTTCTCTCCCCCTCTCCAATCCTATTGTGTTCGGGTATCTCCCCTCCACCCATGCACCCTGCATGCCTACATGCCTCAGGGGATACTGAGTTGTGTTGCCTTTAGCTGTACTAAGCCAAGGGCAAACACATCTTCCTTGCTTGCGATTTGCTGGGACGCTGGGTGAAGACCTTCTCCTCCTCTTGGAGAGCTCCCAGCAGCTTCCCTCTGTCTATACCCCGGCGGGACTAGACACTGGGTGGGCAGTATCACAAAGCTGTGGCCATCTGGGTACAAAGGACATGAGAGAGGTGAGAACCAAGAGAATAGCAGAAAATGGAGCTGGATAAAGTCCACCTTGAGACCCACTCTCCCTCTGGACTTGCAGTTGTGTGAGCCAAGAAATTCATTGACACGTTGGACTCTGTGTTATTTGCAGTTGAAGTTGTCTGGTGGCTACAGCACTCTATGAAAGATGCCCTCCTTAGCTGGTGACCCTCAAAACCCTTACCAGAGTCCATCTCCAGGACCCACCTGCCCCATGTTGCCTGTTGTCTTTTGGACAGTATTGGCATCAGAACTGGTTCTGAGTCTGTGCTTAGCCCCTGCGGATGGGCTCACCTTGTCCTTTGCTTTCATGGCTTCTTCCTGCCTCTCTCAGCTATGACTCCCAGGGACTCCCCTGAACATCCTGCCTGCCAGGAAGGGGGCCTACACTCCCCCCACCCAGAGTTCCCACTTGTCCCAGGCATCCCACAACCATTGCCAACATGGCAGCCCTGCCAAGCCACAGTGTCCTCCAAGTGCTCTGGCCCCTTGGCTGGGACTGACTTTCCTGAACCAAGAGAGTCCTCATATGGAGGTTTGGAAGACATGTGATGCTCTCAGCACAGAGCTCTACAGCCTTATGCTGAGGCCCTGGGCTACTGGCTCTAAAAATGAAGCTCTAAGACGACCAGTGTGAGAATCACCTGTATCCGAATCAGACACTTGTTAAAAATGCAGAGTCCCAGGCCTGCCACCTAGTGTTCCTAGCAGAGCTGTGGGAGCCCCACTTTTCACAGCCCAACCATGGTTATCGCACACTCTGGGTCACCCCAAAGGCAGCTCAGCTTCCAGCCTCAGCATCTGATGAAACAGAGGCCGAGGCAATGGGCGAGGGCGGCTGGGAAGGAGGCAGAATTGTGAAGGTGGAGGGAGCGTGGGAAGCGTGACAGAAAGATGCCAGCCTGTTTCGGATGCACAGCAGGGAACTGTGCCCAAAGGTGGGCTCGAGTCACCACAGATGTTTGTTTTCCAGTTTCTTTGACTTTTGCCTTTGTGTATGTGTGTGCCTTTGTCTTGAGGCATGATTTGCACCCAGACACGTCCAGCATCACTGCATTACCCTCTACAAATCGTACAGTCGATGACAAAGGATGAGGCAAAAAAGAAAATGTCCAAGATCCAAAGAACATAGCAAACTGTTGTTAGTTGTAGTAATCTACATGTTACAAGAGTTTTGTCTAACAGTCGAGTCATCTGACAAATGTGAAATATATTTCCCAATTCCATGCCACACCCCACCTCCCACGTCCATGCCCATCCCTGTTGCTCACTTCATGCTTCGGGTGGCTTTATAAGTTCCTTCCCAGGAAAGAGAGAGAAGCTGACCCACCACCTTCTTTTTTCTTACGAAATTTATTTTACCCAGTGTCTGACATGACAGAATGCAGATTGCATGGAAAATAATGTCCATAATTTCTGACTGCTAACTTTGACTCCGAATCAAAGTTAGGGAGTTTGGACATAGCTGGAGAAGAAAGTGTTAGGTACCAGTTTTTTCTTTCTCAAAGCATGATTGATGGATGGGAATTCAAAGTTTATTCTAGAATGTAGATCTATTCAAAATGGACCTTGACAGGCCATCCCCTCAGACCCTCCTCATATTCATAGCTAATCTCCTTGTCTCTTTTATAACAATAAATCTATGTATTCCCCTTCTTTCCTGGCCCCACTACTCCAGTTCTCATTGGACATTTTGACACCAAAGTACTTCTCATTTTCTTGTGAGCTAGGGGCAAATTAATCCGAGGTCTGGGATACTTGGCCGCTTCAGATCCCTATGCAACGGACTTAAAAATCCATTCGATGAGCCCTAAACACTACTTTATTTTTTAATTATTACATTGGAGATACTGCAGAGTCAACTTAACAGGCGCAGGGCTTTCCCATTAGAATGCAAAGGTCAGGTTCTGGAGTCTGCACCTCTAATGACCAGGAACACCCCCGTAGTTTATTCTTTCTTTTGGTGGCTCACAAAGTGGCTGCGTATCAGAATCACTTGAGGAGTTGGTTAAAAATATAATTTTCTTACTCAACCCAGACGTAAAGAATCTCACTTTCTGGAGTTGGGGGCCCAGGAGTCTGATTTTCTTTCTTTTTTTTTTTCACAAGCTCCCCCACATGGTTCTCATGCAGACGCCAAGGCCCCGTCTACTGAAGACTTTGGGGGAGCACTTCTCTGATCCAGTGGTTCTCAAACTTGTTAAAACACAGATGGAACCTTCAGAGTTGCTGAGTCAGTAGGTCTGGATGGAGTCCAAGAATGTGCATTTCTAACGAGTTTCCAGGTGACACTGATGCCACTGGTCTGGGGGCCACACTTTGAGAACCTCCCTCTGACCCAGGCTGCTTGCGGATGCATTTATTATTCATTAGCATTTCTGTTATGCGGCCAAGGACCAGGTTCAGAAGGAATGATCCTCTCCGTTCAGAGGTGACACTCTAGCTGAGCCTGATAATCACCTGAAAGGTTTTTTTTTAATTTAACATTCAATTATTGGCATTAGGCTTGGGCTTCATCTCAGATCTACTGAATCAACATCTCCAGAATGCCCTGGGAATTTGTTTTGTTTTGAAGTTACCCAGAAGATTCTGATTTATTACAAGGATTTGAAACCATTTTCTTAGAAGAGCCAGCCTTGTGAGTTCATGAATAACTTCAATAAAAAAAAAACACTTGATTTTATCTGAAATCAAATTTAATGGGGCATTCCATATTTTATTTGTAAATCTGTAAATTAAATTGTTGTTTATCTAAAATGCAAACTTAATAGGGTATCCCATATTTTTATTTGTAAATCTGTAAATTATTTTTTTGTTTATCCAAAATCCAAATTTAATGGGCCATCCTATATTTTTATTTTAACCTCCCACTCACTCAGCTGTCTTTGCCAGAAGTTTCTTTCCTCTGTGTATTCCCTCCTTTGCTCAAATACCCCTATATTAAAGGCTTGAGGGAGTGGAGGTGAGAAGAGAAATGCATACAAACATGATGTGTGGGGTGAAGGAGAGAGAATTAAGATGTTTCCTTGGGAAAGAAAAAAGAAAGCACACACGCAAAGGAAAATTCATTAATCTAGACAGCAGAAACAAAATCAGAAAGAAAAAAAAAAAGATGTACTGTCTGCTAATGGTTTTTTACCAGACAATTCGTCAATTACACAGTCAAAAGAAACCCCGGGGAATAAAAAGACACAAAAGATGCTATTAAAATGTTCCAAGTGAAGCCATATATAATTAATTTCAAACAAGCATAAGCTATGAAAAAGCAAATACTTCAAGGTGCTGAGTGAAAGGTGGGATAAATCTACATCAGGCTTCAAAACTGATGCTTCCAGGTGAGTCTCAGTTTAGGCCAGAGACAGGGAGATGATGATGTCTGCTCCCTCCCTGTTTTATGGGACACTAAAGAGCCTTAAGATGAAACACTCTCTGTGTGTCAAGGATGAGAAGAAACATAAATACAGGATAGCGCATGACATTAGCACATAACTGCTAAGAGCTGGAATGGAATACATGGAATAACAGAGAAAAAAAAATTCACTGATGCAGAAGACAAAACAAGGGAAGGTACCTGGCAAACCACTGCCCAGGCTGAGTAATCGTCATTAGCACCATGGTGCCTACAAAGAAAGCAGTTTTCTCCTTAAGCAGTCTTAACATCTCACAGGCGAGGAGTCAGCAAACTTTTCCTGTAAAGGGTAAGACAGCTTTTCGTCTCTGTTGCATCTATGTAACCTTGCCATTGTAGCATGAAAGCAGACAGAGATAATACATAAACAGACATGGCTGTGTTTTAATAAAAATGTATTCACAAAATTAAATGGTGGGATGGATTTGGCCTGTGGGCATAGTTTGCCAACCCATATCATAGGTGGCCCCATACTGCAAGGATAGCATTATTAGTAGATGCTACAGGGCACTCAGCATTCTAATGGTGGACTTTTTTTTTTTTTTTAAGAGATAGGGTCTCACTCTGTCACCCAGGCTGCGGTGCAATAATGTGATCATAGCTCACTGCAGTCTTGATCTCCTGGGCTCAAGCAATTCTCCTACCTCAGCTTACTAATTAGGTGGGACTATAGGTGCACACCACCACACCTGGCTAATTTTTTGCAGAGATGGGGTCTCAATGTTGCCCAAGTTGGACTTGAACTCCTGGCCACAAGTGATCCTCCTACCTTGACCTCCCAAAGTGCTGGGATTACAGGAATAAGCCACTGTGCCCTGTTGTGGATGTTTAACTGGTGAAAAAACATTCCATTAATGTACAGCTATACATACAAGGGCAGAGTGTTTAAAGGTCACTTCAAAGTATGAAGGCAAAAATCAGGATTCTAGAAACAGGGAGAAGATGCTCATTTGAATTTCTGAGGTTCTGCTAAAAAAGGGAAAGAGAAGGAGAGAATGGAACCAAGTATTTCACCAAGTGTTTAGAGAGGTTCTCTTGGTGGACCTGACATTCAGGGAGAAGGTGACTGCCGTGGGGAAAGGGGCCCTCACCATCTTCTCTGACTGGGACTCTTGAAGCTGCTTCTGCTTCGGGTGCATCATACGATAAGGTGTCATCTTCCTTGATCAGGGAGGTTCCCTGACCTCCTCGATTCACTAAGTTTGCATTTAGCAACCCAAAATGTATCTTTCCCAAACAAGAGAAAAACTAAGTCACTTTGGCATAGAATTTTATACTTTAACCCAGCAGACATCACCAACAGCGCATGGAAATGGGACTTCAGTGACCTCCCCTATGAGCCTGGTAGATGTGTCACACCAGAGGCCTCCACATCAGCCAAGAAGCATGAGCGTGCATTTACACCGTATAATTTAAAAGCTTTATTTCCCACCCCCCCAACACTTAGCAAACGGATTTCATATTAGTTCAACAGCGAGCTTTCTCCATACAGTTGCCTTTCTCATTGACGATGCTACTGGGGGGGAAACTGCTCTCTCATGGGGGGAAGGGTTAGATTTCACAGAGACACTCTGAACTAATTACAGAAACAAGAGGGTTTGCCCTGGCAGCCTCCCGTCAACAAAGTCAATAAATTCTTTCAGCTAAAGGCCTAGTCAGGTGGGGACTAATTGCCAGGATCTTCCCTGCAGAATTGAAGTCCCCTTTGACCACGAAGCCTGGAAGCTGGACCATCTTCTCAGTTCCTGCCAAATTCCTGTGCTCAGTCTTATGGTCTCACATGGGCATATTTTACCAAAGCAAACCACCAGCTTCTGCCTTGGGGTCTGAGGTGCACTCTTCACCAAGCACAAGACTGGTCTTCATGCCAAAGTTCACCGTGCACACTGTTGTTGGCTTGTGCTTTAGAGAGCTGGTCTCTGCCTCTCTGAGGAATGGTGGCATCATAGCAACGGAAGCACAAAGACCCAGATGAGCACTGGGAGGTAGGGCGCAGGGACGCTGCTGCCGGATGTTCTCTGAGCGTGCATTATGGCAAAGACCGCGTTGGTGTGATTGGTGGGTAATTCTACATTGCAGATCATTCCTTCACAGCAAGACCTACACTCCTGTTACAAAAGGAAAAGAGGAGAAGGAGAGTGAAAAATAGGAAAAAGAGAGAAAGGGGAAAACAAAGAAAAACAGAAGAAAGGCTTCACCAGCTTTGTCTGAAGACAGACAATTAGAACTGGCTCTCCAGACCATGTGTCACTCAGACCCTCGGGTACCTTTCTCCTGTAAATGGACCAGGAGGGAAAGACCATCTTGAGAGTCTTTTCATCCTAACTGTGATTTATCTGCATCAAACTCAAGCATTAGCCGGGCAAAGAATAGGAAGGGAAACTGAATAAGACCGCTTGATTAAGTCAACAAATCTTCTAAAGGTTTGTAAAGGAAAACACCGAGAGGAAAATGAAAGCTAGGAAACTTTTGGATTAGTCATTGATTCTCAGTACTACTTGTTAGGGGATAATAATGGCTTTCTATTGTCTATGCTAACACCTGATTCCTATCATCACAGCAGCAATGGTTTGATAATGACGGCTGCTGAGTGGTGAAAAAGGCTTGGTCAGTAACAGGTGTTTTCAGAGGATGTTTTCAGGTAACGCCAATTTGTGCCTGGTACAACTGCCTCCGCCAGATCAACCCAGCCATTCACAGAGCCTTCCACCATGGCATGATGAAGGCATCAACTCTAAGCATCTATATCAGTGGTTCTCAACCCCGGCTGAGAACCAACATCAGAATCACCTTGGGGAACTTTTTTAAAACATCCTAATGCCTGGGATCCCTACCCTGAGGTTCTGTTTCAGTTGGTCTGGGATGCCCCCTACTGCTACGCGCACAGCTTGTAAAAGCTGCCCTGGTGATTCTTATGTAGCCAGAGCTAAAAGCCTCTAATGTCAGAACCACTTTCTACACTTCTAGGCTAAATCAAAGTCTAAAACCTCATGAAATGAACATACTTTCAAGCAATGTTTTCTCAAACATCTCAGGATTCCAGGCATATGAAAGAGTAAAATGCTCATTTAGAATGATAGAATGAGAAAGGTAAAGAGATCAACTGGTCTAAAATGCATCTATAATTCATTTTATTAAACTGAGGCTAATCCTTCAGACTGTCACTCCCTCATTAAGCAGAGGTAGTGGGAAAGACAAGGTTTCCTTAGTAAAAGGTGCCACCATTTTCCCTGTGCAGTGTTCTTGGTGATTCCTGGCCATGAACAAAACAGGGGAGTTGGACTCTGTCGTGCCTGTCATTCTCTCACGGATGGTTTGCTCTTGAGCCACCAGAACTGGCCTCAGACCACTCACCCAGAGGCCTAGGGTCCAGCTCTGGAGTCTGGGAACTGTCACTCATGTTTAGTAACATTATTTCTTATTGAAGGACAGAAAATCTTTGACTTCTTTTGGTCTCCGTTTTATCATGGTAATAGAGTCTTTCCTCAAAATATAAATATGTTCATCATGTTATCCTTGCTGCCTCCCCCATGAAGTATAACTTACCATTACTAGCATGAATTTTAGACAGTAACTTACACACGATCCTTACCGTGTGCTCAGAATCTTGGCTGCGGTGGCAACCGACAAAATGACATTCAATCCTGGAGGCACACTTTTTGGTGATGGATGTACTTCTTCCACGGCTATTGAAGTGATGAACTGTCAAACAGTACTGTGTATCTAAGCAAGAAAAAACAAAAACAAAAAAAGCAACCTCATTTTCAACACTGCAAAAGAGATCTCTCAACAATCACTTCAGAAATGTCTAAAATTCAAGGCGATCCTTAAGTTTCTGCAAGAAATTTAATAGCAGTGAACTCTAGAGTTTCCAGGTGGCATTTGTGAAAAGACATCAGCTTCTGAAGCACACGTGTGTTTTGAAAGCCACTATAAGCAGGCACCCATTCTTTGGTTTCCGCTAAAGCCGAGGAAAAAATGTGCAAGCTTTTCATCAAAACCGTGGGTCTGCTCATTTAACACCAAAGTGTTTATGTCTCTGGGCTTCTTTCTCTCCCCCTCTGAAGCACACGTTCTAGAACTAAAATACCATGAAAATTGTGAATGTAAAATGCAGTGGGTCAGAACACCTGTTGCATTATGCAATATCTGTGTCTTATATACTAATGGGCCACGTGTGGCACTGCAGTGGAAAACAGATGCTTCAAATCACACATCAAGATCACCTTCCTTATCATCTAGCTCCTATTCTTGTTCTAATCCTCCCAAGGTGTCAGACTTTTCCTCAGCAGTGTGTTTCCATGTTTTCTCCTCCTCTTTGACTCTTTCTCTGCTTCCGCCCATCTCCTGCTCCGCACAGCTACAGCACCACTCTTCTGCACAGAGTCATCCTTAAGGTTTTAACCACTTGCATGTTACTACTTCAGCTTCTTTCAAGATGTTTCACTCAATACCCCAGGATGTTCTGCTTTGGTTCCGCATCTCTCTATAGGCTCCTCAGGCCAATGAAATGCTTCCTCATTTACTGATCGGGGATTGTGGCAGCAATGTCATAGAGTGGGGACAAAACCGCACTGAAGTTGAGAAGACTGGTCTTATGGAACTGCCTCTGTGACAAATGAGCAAGTCATGTTAGATCTTTTGATCTGGCTTCCTTTTCAGTAAAATGATGACAGCAAATGCCCTGACATTTTGACAGGGTTGTTGGAAGCTTTAACTAATGTTAGCAATAGCAAGCACGTATTGAATGTGTGCCATCAGCCAGGTAGGTACTTCTAACTTGTGTTCATTCCTTCAATCTTCACCAAAATCCTTAAGGTAAGTCCTACTAACATCTTCATGTTACAGGTAAAGAAACTGAGGCACAGGTTCTTGCCCGTGGAAGAAAATGGTGGAAGGTAGGATTTTAACCAAGACAGTTTTCTAGGGTTTGTCCTCCTAATCAGAGCACTATTCTAACCCTTAGTACATTTAATGTTAAACTCGATGGTGCTGTAGAATGTTCGATAAGAGTAGCTGACTTCTGAATTCAGAAGGAAAGGGAGCCACTAAATGTTTTAGAGAAGACATTCAATTTCTACTACAAACAAATGAGACCTGAAAACTGGTAGCTGCATAGGTTCATATAGAATGTCACACATGCTAAAGCAGCCCTAAAAAGTCAGCATAAAAGCCAGGGTAAATAAAACGAGAAATGTCATTCTTGTCATATCCTGTTACACTGAGAACCTCTTTTAACAACACCAACAGACCGCAGAAGTGAAGCTATAAAGTGAAAAGGAAACCTGAGATGACAAAGAACAATAGCTGCAGGCCTGTTTGCCCCAAGAAATGGTTGACTGTCACTCCCCGGAATAATGACAAAATGGAAAGTGAGAAATGACACCCTCCTTTAGAATTCCAGATGGTTAGTATCTTTGGGACTTGACTGGCAAGAATGTCTTGTCATGCCATGCTGGAATGCAGGGACATTCCGTGTTAATCTCGTTAAGAGTCAGCTCCTCGGGTGGACAGGGGAGAGCTGACTCTCTTCCTCCTTCCCATCTCCGACATTTTCTCGATGGTAGAAAGCTTCAGCTTTCCCTTTCTGTTCACCCTTTCTGTTCACCCGTGTTTCAATGGAGAAGATAGCCTAAAACCCAGAAATAGCCACGTGTTGTCCCTGCATGCATGTTAAAATGGCTTTGGTTAACAAACGACAAATTGGTGCATTATGCACAGACCTAGTAGGAACAGTGTTTTGGTACAATCAAAACAACAGCACGGTCCATGGAGGTAAGAGGTTGGACATCAGTGCTTCAGTTTATACTCTTCTAACCCTTACCGCAGTTTTTAGGGGAATTTAAAATAAATTTTTCAAGAATGATACTCACCCTCTGAAACAAGTTAGTAAAGAGAAGTATTAACCAACCTTGAAAACTTTGAACTAAGATAAATTTCTGTGGAAAATCCAGAAACAAATCCCCAAATGTACACAATCATACACGTACTCATAAGTGCACACACGATTTAAGGACGATCACTCCACAGGAATGTAAAAGAACCCTAAGAACAATATTTTGGTAATCAACTATTCTTGAGAAGAAATAATAAAAAATATTGTCCTTATAGATGTCACAGCCATTTGTGTTCATTTACAGCATAAGATTCTTGGACATGGTGGAAGTCTCCAGTGGCTTTATCTGAGAAAGGTAAGGCTATGCCACTGTCATAAAGACTGTGGTCTAGAAATTTCCAAAAGAATCAAGGTAGTAGTAGACCAAAACTGGTAATCTCTAATTCTGTAGGAGTCTATTTGTTTATTTTGGTCTTTTATATCTGAGAAACCTAAAAAAAAGTACACCCCAAAATCTGAACAGTCTGATCTCCTTATAAGTAGAGTTTTTAAATTCCACATCATCCATCAGCATATTCTGTCCCTATCTGTTCCTACTTGGTGTTCCCCTCTACTCTTGTCCCAACCATCCATTCTCCACACAGCAGCCAGCGCAATGTTCTGGAACATGACTAGTATCACGTAATCCCTAGCTGAAAACTCCCTACTGCCTTCCCATCACATTCACAATGAAATCCAAAGTCATTATTAGAAAAAGAAGACCCTGCATTGTCCTGGTCCTTGCCTCCCTCTTGGATTTTTTTATCTCCCGCTAAGTCTCAGTGGCCAGGATCCTTCCTGAGCATAAGGCCGAGCCTACTCTTACCCCTTAAAACCTTTGCATGTGCTGTTCCTTCCTCCTGGCATGCTCTTGCTACAGATCTCCACATGGCTGGCTTGTTTTGGGTATTCAGGCCTTAGTTTTAATGTATATTCCTCAGAGATTTCCCTGACTGCCTCATCAAAGGCACCAATTCATCCAGTCAACAAATATTTACTGAGTGCCTCATATGAGTCAGGCACCAGATTAGGCACTAAAGACACGAGGGATGTCCAGAAAGTATCCAGCCCTGTTATATTTTATTGTAATATTAACAATGGCTGGATACTTTCCAAATAGCCCTCGTATATCAGGGAACTAAACAAACTAAAAAGGTACTCAAGTGTTATTTAATATTTAGCATTATCTAACATTTTAGCTTGCTTCTGATTTTTCTTAAATGAATGAATGAGTTTCCCAAGGATCAATGTATCTCAAGGGTACAGAAACCTTCTTTTGTGTTAAGCCTCAGTAAGTATGACTTTTCTAGAGGCATCATTAAGCATTTATGAAATTCTGAAAATGCCTTAACCCACATTGTGGTCTATCTGTTCTCCCTCATAGATACCATTTAAGAAATATTTCCTCAAGGCATGCAACTACAAATTGAGGCTTAGGCACCAGTTTCCAAGTCCTCTCAGAATAGTCTGATGTCTGGATAGTCTCTCAGAAAAAAAAAAACCCTCTGATTCCTAAAGAACATCGTCAGCCTGTTAAGTATACTAATCCATTAGGTAAGACACCTCTGCTCTAGGCAAGTCAGGAGAGACCTAAATGAAGTGAGATCACAGAAGAGTCTTCCAAACACAGCACACTTACTTTGTGGACACCATTTGTCTTCTGCCCATCGATTGCAATTATAATTATCCCCTGCGTTTTCACAGGTAAAACACTTGAAGCTATTTGGAAATGGTGTAGCTTTAAAGAAAAAAAAGCAAAGTGAAACAATAAGTTACAAAAATTTACAAAAAGTTGCAAAACTTTCAGACCTCAAATATGGCACAAAATTAGCAACTTTTATTAGATGAAACAAAATTTACAAGCCATCATCCTTAGAAGTTCTGTTTCTAGGGAGCTGGATTTACCCATCAGGCTTTCAGGCAATTTCTTTGTTCCCTGTTGTTTAAATATTTCATCTGTGAATTTCCACTATAGAGCAATGAAAGTGATTCCACAAGCCACTCTAAAAGATCCATGGCATTGTTCTATTATCATCAATGGTTTGGGAATAAGTGAGGTTGGAGGGGATGGACAAGGGTGGTAGTAGTATTGGAACCAATCTTTTCAGTGTCGTCCCTGAGAACAACTGCAGTCCAATTAACCTGAGTTTGGAATCTCTCCCTCCCACTAATTAGTTGTGTGATGTTTAACTTCTGAGATATAATAATATTTATAATAACAATGAAGATCCCCATGACTTGCAAAGGTACAGTGAAGATTAAATGGGGAGGTTATAAGAAAAATATTCAGTGGAGTCTCCAGCACATCAAATCATGCTGGTTTCCATCCATATGCACTTCCAATACCGCTACATTTAACCTCACGAGTAATTTCATTTGATATATGTCAATTATCACAGCATTAGACCCTGACCAGGAATGTAACATTTAATGTGAGAATGACAGTAATTCTTAAGCCCTTACACTCAGGTCAGAGTGTTATGGAAAGAAGAAATTCTGAGTTGCTGGCAGTCTGGATTGAGAGTAACTAGAATTTTTTGTTGTTGTTGTTGTTTTTGTCTTTGTGCCTTTTTTTTTTTTTGTCTTGTATCTTGTCATTTTAATGGGCAAGAAGAAAAAACAAAATAATTTGACATTTCTATATAGACCAGGGTATAGGGACCTGCGTAAAACTTTCAGTTCTCCCATTTTTGGAGAATGAAATAGACAAAGAACAAGGTGAACCCCAAACCATCCCAGTAATATAACCAAAAGCTGGGGAAAAAATCAGAAACAGTGGGTGTTTCAGATAAAGGGGAAGATATGTACTGCTGCACAAAACAAGAATAAAATAAAAGCTAAATTTTGTACAACATGAAGTTAAATACTGTGAATACATTTCTGTTTTGCCTATGTATTAATATAAAAGTATATTCAGTAGGTAAATAAATAATGACATCCATTTTCATTTATTAAATCAGTATAGTTTAAAAATACTAATAATCAATGATTGGGGGGGTAAATGGTTAAAGTATAAATTGGCACAACTCTTTTAATTTAGTAATTCTAATTCCAAGAAATCTACTCTAAGGTCATTAGCCAATTGAAGAGAAAAGTCCATTTAAAAGATTTTCAATGAAGCATTATTTAACATTTAGCTTGCTTGTGATTTTTTTTTTCCTGATACAAAGGATGGGGAATGGTGAAATAAGCTACAGACCAGCCATATGAATTTTTTAAAAATGTAAAAGGAATTAAAATATTTTCAAAGACATGGAAAAATATTCAAAATATAGTGTAAAGGGGCAAAAACTAATATAAAATTAAATTTCTGTGATCTCAGTATGTCACATACTTAAATATATATATATATAGAAAAATGCTGGAAGGAAATATTCTAAAATACACAAAAGAGCTTCTTTGAATCTTGAGGTTATGAATAAATTTTACTTTCTTCTAAACATTTCGTGTTTCTTTGGAATTTTCTATAACAAACATGCATTACTTTTTTCTCTTTTTAAAATTTTTATTTATTTTTATTTTTTTGTAGAAACAAGGTCTCTGTTGCCCAGGCTGGTCTTCAACTCCTGGCCTCAAGTGATTCTCCCACCTTGGCCTCCTAAAGGACTGCGATTACAGGTGTAAGCCTCTGAGCCTGGCTGCTTTTCTTTCTTTATTTTTTAATGATTTTTTTTCTTGTCATAAAATTATACTAAGCTTAACAAGTTCAAGATGTGTAGATAATTTAGAATCTATGAAAACAATGTGCCCTATCTTTCAGCCATCAGTGTATAATCACGATCAATTTAGAAATGTAAAATAAGTGATAGTTCAAGGTGTGTAATATACATGTGTGTAGTGTATATGTGCATTCACACATACATACAGATATGTCTGAGTGTCACAAATAATAAACAAAACACAAAGTAAAGAACAGTAATGATACAGACCTCACTTAGGATAGCATAAAGACAGTGGTTCTCTCACTTAACTGTGCATCAACAGTGTCAGGAAGGCTTTTTTAAAAAGAAGAATGGAAAAAGAAAAAAAAAAAATATTCTGCATCTCACTCTCCTAACTATTGAATCTCTGGAGAAGTGACTTGGGGCTATGTAGTTTTAAAGGCTTTCATCCTGATTCTGCTACTCTTCCAGGCGTGGGAACCACAGGTGTTCACATGTGTAACAAATAACTTTTACCATAAGAATCTCTCTCTAATAAGGAATGTCAGAGAAGTTCTTCTTGTTTGAAGAAAGAGAAAGGAGGGGGTATAATACATGTATACACATATTTATACATATATGTCAAATACATTAACATCCATTATCCTGTAGAAGGGATACACTAATGTTTGCCTATTTTTAAACTATTAGTGAAAAAGTTGAGTGTTATGTAACCTTTGCTAGTGGTCAGCATGTATAATAGTAATAAAAATCCAGGTAATATTCCCTTCCAAACTTCAAACACACTAATCTGTTTTCAAAATTGTTAATGGTCATTTGAAAGAACTAGTATACCATTTATGCAGAAGCTTTCCACAGCCAATATCCTTTCCCAGTGAAGACATTAACAAAGAACAAAGAATTTCTTCTGCTAAACCATGATGAGGGACAGTGTTCAAAAGCTGGGTTTTTGTGTTTGTTTGTTTGTTTTTTTAAACAGGAACCCTTTGAAAACTTCATTAGGAAGCCAAACCATTTTAAAGAAATGGAGAAAATTTCTGTCACCATACTCTTACCCACAGAAACAGTGAAGATTTTCTGTTTTATTCTGGTTATCAACTAAATGTTCCAGAAAGATAAATGGAAAAGAGGGCCTCAGATGGACACTCTGACCCCACGGCCGTGCACTGGGGCGGCAACCACTACTTACGGTCAAGAGGAGGCCTCACATTATAGAAGTTGATGTTCTTGGCAAATGCCCAATTTTCTGAGAAGATAAAGATCTGGACGACAGCTACAGCTAGGGCGTGACAGAGAGGCAGCATTCTGACCTTGTGTTTTGGACGGTCCCAACGCACGTATCTACAGTGAAAAGACAGACTGGTTCAGTTTCTTTATATTTTACCCATCGATGGGAGCACGTTTTGTTTCTGTCTGGAAAGCTCAATGATTCCAATATATTCAGCCATCTACCTGTTGTGTGGGGCCCGTACCTGTGAATCAACTGCAATCATTTTCATCAGATGCAAGGTAAGCAATTACTGCCTTCTAGTGGTCAGGCCCCTGCACTGGCCAGGTGAGTTCTAGCAGGACGCCCGTCCAGCGGCCTTGCAGGTTCAGGAAGAACAGGCATCCAGAACTGGGCTGCCCACCCACGTCCATCGTGCCTGAGGCTAGCTGGTTTACCGCAGGCTGAGTCGCCTGATCTCTCTAATCCACCCCGGCTCTGAGGCATGTTCAACTGAAGTTACCCGACCACCTATCTGTCAAGTCCATTCCCTGAGTAAACACTTATGTTTGATAAATTTTGCAACCCTCTCAAAACCTGGAGGAAACAGTGAAAGTGAGAGCAGTGGGAAGGACAGTGGGGAGAGGAACAATGAGTCCGAGAAATAAAATCTCTGCCAGATCCCAGAGCACACAGATGCTGAGAAGAAAAACAAGTCGCCCTGAAATGCCAGCCCCACCTGATTCTGTCACACTAGGGGCAAGGAGAGGCTGCAAGGAGGTTCTAGAAGAAAGAGAATAAGAGTTGTTTGAAAAGCTGAAAGCCATACAATGTTAGTCCTGGCCCACAAATACTACTCACTGAGTCCATAGACTTTACGTAGGCAGGGATGAAAGCTACCGAAAGAGCAAACATGCACACAACACTCAGGAAAAGACAGGACATCTTAAGCCCCATAGATTCTACCCCCTAGAGGCAGACCTGGTAGCAAGAAAATCTGTAATTATAATGTCACCACTGACAGGTTCTTTTTGACAAGGGGGAGGTGTGGGCAGCCGCAGAAGAATGTAACTTGGGGGGGGGGGGTCCAGTTTTTGATTCAGGTGGCAGCTCTGCTACTTATTAGCTGCCTGACCTTGAATAAGCTCTTTAAACTCTATTAAGCTCAATTCTCTCATCTGTAAAGTGGCTTAATAATACTTACACTGCCCACATGTTTAGGTAAACATGAGCATCAAATACAGACTCAGATAGGATCATCATAGAATTGTGTACATAAAAGCGCTCATAATAAAAGCTCTGTGAAAATGCTGGAATATTAGAGTTCAATAATACTGGCTGAATTCATTTTCTTCTTGCTGAATCAAATGGTCTCAGTGGGTTTAGGGAATTTTTCAAAAAAGAAAAAAAAAAAGGTTTGATCTCTGCACATATGAGCATTGTTCTTCACATGGACATTTGGTTTGAAGCCAGAGTAATAATACATGGATTCTAGGGATTTTCTTCCCCCTCTGTTGTGACTATATTGGTTTTGCCCATGTGGCCGATAATGTCTACCTATGGAGATGGAACTGACTATAGACCAAATGCAATGTAGACACAACATCATATCATCCCTGTAGATGATATGTCTGCCACTGATAGAACTGAGTCACTAAGGAAGTACTCAGCGTAAAAACGAAAAACAAAAAACCCTGGTGAGTAAATTTCAAAAAGCAACAGTGCTAGACTTTCTACTGCATGCCAGCTCAGTACCTAATTGGTCCTAGTGATATATAAAAATATATATAATTCTTTCCTGGTTCATTTTAGAAACCAAGATTGACCTTTCATAGTTATTGGATTTCTAAATTCTATTCTTATACTCTTTCTGAAGAAATGGACATTTATCCAATCCTATTATTCCTTACAGTCACGTGGTTATACTGATACAAACTCTGCTTCTCCCATTCACTTCTCTAAGTTGGTCTGTTCCCTCGTCACGATTAATCTGTAGACAAGGAATGGACACCCCTTCTGTACACCAGTGGAGACCCTTTGAGTAGGGGAGACTAATCCCTTTTTCACAAACCTCAGAATGACTGTGTTCTAACACCAATCCACAAGCGTTCTTGTGATACAGAGATGATGCCCAAGATTATCAATTTCAGAAGCATGTTGTTGACATTTAAATTCCTTATTTTACCACTGCACAACTATGGGACCTTAGACAACTTGCTGAAGCCTTCCAAGCCTCAGCTTCGCCATCTGTAGAACAGGCATAGGACAGTGCTCACCTCACAGTTTTCAAGAGGACTGAATGACCCAGCTGAGTGCTGAGCACATGGTTAAAGCTATTAATATATTTGTTGAGCACTTTCGATTTGGTAGTAAAGAGCACTGGCTCAAGCACCTGTTTCCAAACCTGCTACTTGGTGCAAGTTCCTTAACTTCTGTGTACCACAATTTTTGCATCTATAAAGTGGGAAGAATAATAATACCTACTTCATAGGATTGTAGGAATTAAATGCATTATCTATTAGCAATATGCCCAGAATATTGCTAATTCTGACTAAGTAAACATTTACTATGGAATCACAAGACATGTAATCTCAGTGTGGGATAAAAGCCCATTCATTCATTCAACATGTTGTTATTGACACCTAATATGTAACAGTTGTTATCACTGACTCCCCAACAAGGTCTTTTCTGTCATGAAAATTGCATTTTAGAGGCTGAAGACAGGCAATACACATGGAAAAAACATCATTTCAGATGGTCATAATTTCATGAAGGAAATATTAGGGTAAGGTGACATGTTGGTGAATAGGACGAGCTACATACATGGTGGCCTCGGGACATCTCTCTGAGCAGGTGACATTGGAAGAGGTGAGTTAAGTGATGAGAAGGAATTGGCCAAGCAAAGAATCCAGGGAAAAAACCAAGGTGCTAAGGCTGGAAGAAGCCTGTCTCCTTGGGGACACAAAGGGCAGCCAGTGTGACTGGAACACGCAGACAGCGGGGAGCAGACACACTCAGGGATCACATGGGCACTTACACATGGCCTGTGGCAAGGATTTGGAATCCAGGAAAATCACAAAGTTGTTTAATTTCAATTATCTAATTTTGCAAAATACCAAGAATGCTTTGTCTCTCTGTAGGATAATTGGTCCCAAATTCCTAGCCTTATTTCTAACTCCTGGGAACAAAGGAAAACAAGTGATAGTGAGTACAGAGGACTGTGGAATTCGGATGTGCCACAGCGGTTTCTCTGGATAAATAAATGAATGGGTGACAGGCAACTTAAAGTCAGCTGAATGAACAACACAGTCAAGGATCTGAGTTCAGTTTTGGTTTCCCCATCCCTCAAAACAGCAGTGTGGGGGCCATAGCGTCATTCTCATTGTACAAGTAAGGAAACTGTGGTCCAGAGGCCATGGATGCAAAGATCCCGGCACACTGCCCAGAACATAGTATCTCCTCAGAAAGTTTCCACAGAGCACACCTGAGCCTACTAAACTTGAAAACAAATAAAAAGTAAACCAAATGATTGCTGCTTCCATATAGACAAAGTGTTTTCATTTCCATTTTTAACTAAAACAGCATAGCTTTATTCTATCAAAATTCTCCAAAACTGCAAAGGTTTTACCTGTCAAATGAGAAAAGCACTAAATAAAAATGTCTTGTATCTCCAGAGCATGCTTTATAATCCATTACCATATACCACTTCTTCCCAAGCACTTCTATCTATCTCTGTCTATTCTTCAGTGTATAGGTTTGTGTTAACATGACTGTTTTATTTTTCACAACCAAAAGACATTGGGATAATGAAAAAGTAAATGACTAACTATAGCATCTGAGAGTAGTTTTACATTTGGAATCATTTCACGGAGACTCTGAACTAAAAATTATCTGCTGAGTAGGCTCTCACTGCAGTCTTTGTGGCAGAACAAGGTTACGAAACAGAGCTTATATTTTGTTCCAGAGATGGAAAAAAATCTGTAATATGAGTTAGACTAAACCATTCAGGTTATTTTCTCCAAGGCCATCACATAGGGCAGGGTTACTTCTCCATATGAGGGATGGGGTGACCTATGAGCTTCCTAAGGTTATTTGCAAAATTGTGTGTCTGGACATATTTTCCCTCTGAGTGGAGTATCTCAAAGGAACCTGTGCCCAACAGAACGCTTAAGAATGGCTGCTTGCTCTTTCAGAATATGCCGGTAATAACTTGACCTCCTGTGACTTAGATGTTTTCACATTTTGACACTATGAGAAAAAGTTCTACATATACATTAGGTATCCGGTCCACACTCCTCAAACTCAAGGGTAGCTCAAAACATTCTTCCCCAGAAAGAACTTATTACCTTCATCCATTTTCCCTGATCCACTGGCCTGGTCAGAAACCCCTCACCTATGGTGTTGGTCTTCCCTGTGTTATATGAGTCCTCTCTTTGGAAGATATATTGAACCTTGCTCCAGAAAGCAGGGTGCTTCTCTGCCAGGAGAAGGAAGGGATTTCTGCAAAGTATATTTATAGGAATACAGCAGGGATAGACAACTTGCAGGCATTCTATAGAATGGCAGGTAGCCAGATTTGTAAATTTAAGAAACCCCACCTGAGACTACTGCCCAAAATAAAGGACTTAAATGGCACTTGGTCTGGAAACACAACTATTTCCTAGGTCTGACCCCTGGTAACCATCTCATCCTACATGTGGCATTCTACACCTCCATGGGAAACACAGAAAGTTGGTGGGGGCCTTAGGAAGCAGCACACCTTTGACATCATAAACTGTTTTGAGGTAGAAAAATGACCTACATTGTTTTTTTTTTATATTCCCCAGGCCCATGCTCAGCACATGGTAGATACTCAGCAAATACTTTTTGGAATAGAACCAACATCATTAGCTATGACCTATAAGGAGCGCTTTTCTTAGCAAATAAGACAAGGCTGTGGGCAGTAAGGAGTTGGGAGGGTGTCCAAAGATGATAAAGAAATGATGGACTCAAAAGGAGATTTGAAAAAGAAGAGACTAAACAGAGATGCTAAGTGCTGGCATTCCTTGCTCAATTGCTAAAAATGAGTCAGCAAGCACAAGGCCAACTTCAACTGCTAATAAGACAAATAAAATAGATAATGTAAGGGAAACAGCTCTACTAAGTCCAACATGCCTATCAACACTCACGTTCACACCTTCCTGCAAGCACCATTTATCCCACAGTGAGACACTTTAACGATGATCTTTAATAGGCCTGGCTTTCCTTGTAAAAAGAATAGAAGGCAAAGTGGAAATTCAAAATAAGTGCTGAAATCTTACTCAGAAAGAATGGAATAGATGAAAATATTCCTCTCACAAGGCGAAATTTGCCAGAAAAGTTTACCATCCACGATAAGGGTTATGATACTTGCTTCTGGCTGTTAAGCCATGTTGACAAGAAGGGATATTCTGGTTCACATTAAATTTAGGAAGAGTGTGTGGGATTTATTTTGAAAGTGGGTTTTTCACTCCCTTCCTTGCAGGGGAACTGAGGTTTCAGTTTCTAACCTTCCCTGGGCATTGAGGACTCAGTTCCTAAGGCTATAATTTCTACCTTCTCTCATAAGTTCTTTCTCTGTATTTTGGACATGGAGGGTTCTCCCCCCATCCCCCGCCAAGTTTAGATATGACTTATTTTAATTTTAAAGATATTTAATCTAGCATTCTATATGCCTGAAGCAGAATCCAAGAGAGAAGTTTAGCTTATGATCAATCCATCATGTTGATCTGAAAACATAAACTCTCCAGAGACAACGACAGACTTTACTCTTGGATAACAACATTCAACAGGGAAAAACAGAATCATGCATGATTTAGCCTTCATTGCAGCTTGTCCAAATCTTGAAAGTGGTGTGATTATAAGTCATGCATTTATACCAGGCATTGCTCCAAGTGTTTAGTACACAATAGTGAATGAGAGAGACACAGTCCCTGTGGTCTCATAAATTATTGGGACCGAAAAGTCAGTATGAGCCACTGGTAAGATGCGATTGACAAGATTTAATGCAATCATCTTTGAGATGAGGAATAATAATGGGCTTTAGATTCAGAAAGACCTAGAATAAAATTTTGGTTCTACATTAATTAACCAGGTGACCACAGAGTTCAAAAGTATTGTGCCATTTGCCAATAAGAAAATTGAGGCTTAGGGACATGCAGGTAACTTTTCTAAATTGTGTGGATTGAGTGTAGTTACTAAGTAAAGCACCTTTTATTTAGTTAGATGGAGTTCAAGAAATGTTAAGTTCCTTCTTCCCCCATTTCTCCCTCCTTCTCCCTTTCTCTAGACATCAATAGCAGGAGAATAGAGATAAGACCAAGGGATAAAATTGTGCAACTTCATTCCATATAAGCTGGACCAAATCTGGTGAACAGTATTGTGTTCTATGCACTAATTTCTTAAGAAGATTTAGAAATTTTCTATTCCAACCAAGGTGGAAGTTGGAATGAATGACCACCAAGGTCCCTTCCCCTTCCAATATTCTATGATTTTTATGGAAGGAGATTAATGAAGAATTTCAGTTATTCTACAAAAAGTCATGAATGTAATACAGTATTCCCATATTTCAGATTCCTGCTGCATTGCTTTAAAGAGTACAATCTTACACACACACACAAAAATCTCAACAAGCACAGAATCAAAAACTCATAAAAATTAGTATCTCCTTTCTAAGCATAAAGCTGCACATTTTTCAATACCAAAGATTAGAACCTTTTCTACTACATGCAACCTGATCAAAGAGAATGTCTGAAACAGCGCTGATGTTAAAATAATATTATGCAAATCAATTTTAAATCTAATCATGAATTAATACAGGGCCCATAAGTGTATAATTTGGGTAGAGAAACAGTCTAATCAATTTAAAGACATCTTTTTAATGTGATTCAAATTTTAAGAAAAAGCTAAAAGACACTTCTAGGTAATAGCTTCTCAAATGCACTTTGTCAAAGACATGATTTTTTATCTTTGAGGATGCTTTCATGACATCAGAGGGGTAAGATGGTAAGAACTCCACATGTACAAGATTTAATAGATGTTTAGGAATTAGTAACTGGACTCCCATTAAAAAGAATGAAGATTGGTTTGTCATATTTTATACAACTATTTGGACAAATGGCAGGAACCTAATAAAAATGTGTTGATTGAATTTGAGAGTAGCCTTCACATAGGTGAAATAATTTTTACCCAGCTTGCTTCCATAAACAATTTTTAGGAGGCTTATGCCAAATCACTTAAAGCTCTTACAATACTGAATAAAAGCCACACTGGATGAGAAGATAGTAAAGATCCTATGCCCTTCCTCAAACAGTGCACTCAGCTGTGTGTGACCCTTTGGCTCTGCACTTCCTAGAAGCCAAGGGAGACACAGGGGACACGTTCATTCTCGTTATTTGAGAAAAGGAACCCCTTTCTGATACTTAATTCTCAAATTAATGAGTCTTATGAGTTATCATATAGAGGGCACCAAACAACATACGGATAATGCCCCAAATTTGTTTTGAAGAGCTCCCAATGCAGCCGTTCTTTGGACATTTCTTGAAAAAAGCCAAGGACTTAATATTGAAAGGTGATTCTATAGAGATACTTCTGCTATCAGGTAGGTAAATGAAAGATTTGTTTTTCTTTTCCATGGGAGAGGGATGTCTTTATGTTTGAGATAAAGATGGAACTGGGCAGAAGTCCTGCAGGAGAGCTGCAGGCACACAGGTGTTCGGTGCTATTCACGAGCAATCCGCTTGCAGAACGGCATGGCTTTAAACTGACTGGCAACCCAGGCTGGGCACGGAAGACAGTGTCTTTTATGTTTCATATCGTTGCTTGCTTTACTGAACTCATTTCATTTAATAACCAATCAAAGCTCTCATAATAGAAATCGAGGCTGAAAAGTCTGACAGCTGGCTAAGGATCCATTACTCTGCATTTGTTGAGTGGAGGAGTGTACCATGCCAAGAATGCACTCTCTAATACATGGCATTCAGAACGCAATGAGGAAATTTAGCATTCAGGGTCACTTGGTGTGTAAGGTGACGGCTAGCATTTTTGACTTAGTTCAGCCTCAGCTGATATAGAAAAATTACCATAAAAATAAAGTGTTCGTACAGATGAGTTTCTCATTTGAATCTCTCTGTACATGTGTGTATGTATATATTGATATGTGTATATATGCATATAAACATATACACATCCATCTTACTGAATCAACTAATTGCTAAAGCACTATGTGCCAATTTGTAAAGTGTTCCTAGAACTCTGTTTAAGAGGCTGTATTGCCAATAATCTCAGCTGCTTTCAGCACCTACACACCCACACAGTTATCTTGCAACTGGGAGAACCGTAGGATGTAGAATTATTACTATGCATTTGTTCTGTCTTCGTTCTTCTGTTCTAGAGTTTTATGTCATCGACCATTGTTTATAAAGCCCCTGCTAACCCTATTCTTCATTCTACAATAAAAATATAATATACAAGTAAATAACATGTTTGTAGAATATCATTTGGAAATAGAAAGGCATTTAACACATTGCCACACTAGAAAAAAATTTTTTTTTCCTTGGGGCCAAAGTCTTTTATTACAAAAATGGAACAAAAACTTCGAAAACAAAATGATCATTTCTAATTTAATGGAAAATTTGTTACTTTTTATTGTTTTCTGTGTGAGAGCTAAATGCAACTTGAAAAATAGTTCTCGAAGCTCCCAAGGTAAAGAGACGTGTGAGTTACATATGCTTCACAAGGCCTCGGGCTCAAAACTAGCGTGAGTTAAATACAACTTAACACAGCACTTACTGTGTTAAAAACAACAGTAAACTACATACAATGGCAAAAGAATATCATGCTGACTTTTGCATAGTCCACAAAATCCAGAACAGATTATTCAAAGAACTTTCTGGAAGCTGACAAGCTTATAAAAGCAATCCTAATAAAAAAAAATTCTGCATATATAACAAAGTTACAGTGTGTCACTTGCTCTATAAATTGTCACTATTACCACTTGGAGCAGAACGAAATGTACATCTATAAAGATATATATGTGCATAATTTCATATTCCCAGACAAAACTGAAAAATTATATATGTTAAATAGTGTTTTAATTGCAACACGAAGAACTACACTAAATGGTTCATGATATGGTTCATGATCCCACAAGGGTAAAGTTGACCATAAATGCTGTCTAGTAAAATGGGGGGGGAAATGGCCTTTGTAGGCACCTGGGCTTGGGAGCAAATTCTAACTCTGTCCTGCATCTACCACCTCTAGCTATTACTTCATTGTTCTGAGACTCAGTTTCTCTATTAGTAAAAGAGAGATATTAAATATCCATTTTGCAGAGAGACGTTTTATGAATTAAAGGACAACGAATGATAAGTCCCTACTTGCTGTCATTTTTGTCAAATTATTAAATCAATCAGGAAGCTAAATGTAGAGATGTATTGTTCCTGTATGGCTTACCATACTGGCCATTATCATCAAGGTCATGCAATAGCTGACAAGATTTAAGACTGAAATTCAATATACATTATGTATTTTCACCTCTCAAATTCTATAATTGAGCATATATGAGACAGCAGGATGTAAGATTCCTCTGAAGACCAATTTGAAGAAAACTGCTCTAGAATATATGTGGGAACAATATTTAGGCATCACTAGAGCACTTCCATTTGTCAGCTTTCCGATAAATCTATATTCTTTGCCTATACTTACAGCAGTTGTTCTTAAAGCATTTGTTTCAAAAAGCAGTAGGCTCTGTGCTTTCACAGGTATCATTGTTTCATTGCTTCAAGTATGTGTTATATTTCCTTCCCATCCTACTTTGAAGACCCAGTGAAATATTTCTCATTCACAAAACCTTTCCATATCTACTCCAGCCCATGAGTTAGTGTCTAGCCTGAAAAAAGCTTGTTTGTGGCCACAGGCTGTCCTTCCTTGCTTAGCAATGGGTTAGGTGGGGAAGTTCTAGTCCATGCTTGGAGATGGGTTGAAGGTCCCAACATGATTATAGACCTCACACACTTGTAGGCACTGGCACTTTAAAAAATATATTTTTTTTTTCATATTTTCTACCAACAGAATTGTCATTTCCATTTTTATTATACACTTAAGTGAAAAATCTTTTAAATCTTTTAACAATCTTTTAACACTCTTTTAAGTTACCCAAGTGGAGATCATGAGAACTCCATTTTCAGCAATTGGAGTTCTGCCCAACAATGGCCTGCTGCATTTGCATGTGGTTCAACACACACTATGTTGGGCCTAAAACAGACTACAATCACACACTCTTCCCAAGCTATCCCAGTTAGTGGAAGGAAAGGGAACTCTGCTTCGTTTCACTCTCTGCCCCTCCAGACCCACCCTCCAGCCCTCTCCACCTTACATTGCACCCCAGGAAGCTGAGCTATAAAGACCACTCGTTGCATGGTTCCTTTCCACTGGCTTCCAGTTTGGCTTGGCCAATAGCCGGTGCTCACAGACTACAAGGTATAAAGACAGTGAGGCTAGGCATTTATTCCCCTGACTCCCTCCCTGTCAGGTTGTCATCATGTCCCGCAGCTCCTGCCAGTTGGCCCACTCCACAGCTACCAACTCCTGGATTTTGGTAACCATTTTCTCCTCTGGTCCTTTAGGCCTATGATACAACATGGTGGAAATGGCTCCTCTCTGTTGCTAACCCTGGAGTCTGGCACTGTTCCTGAATCTAGCCCACACCATACTGAACAGCCCTTTATTACTAACTCTCTCAAATAACACCAGTTTGATTATACCATCTGGTTCTTCCAGGTCCCTGACTGAGCCTTGAATCCGGCCTTGAAACACCAGGAAACGAGCCACTCTGGACCAAAGCATCATGGCTTGTAGTTATAGCAGAGCTAGTGCAGGGACAGCTGCAGTGAATAAACAGTAGCCTCTTTACTAGTAAAAGTTATAGGAAACTAACAATTGGACTTATGCTACAAACCAGTCAGGGTAAACCAGAAGACTTTAGTAAGAAAATGAGAATATCAATGAGCACTATACTGGAAGATAAATCTGGCTGAAGAATAGTTTATAATCTTGTGCAAATATCACGACCCACCAAAGTTTAGCTTTTTCTGCTTCTATCACCTCTGAAGCACCTCATTAAATAAGCAGAGAGAGATGGGCAAGATTCTTGAACTTCAATAAAAGGGCTGAGAAATATGAACACATATCGTCATGGACATAGCACTGAAGCCCACTAGGGCTATAGTATATTCTGGGCTGTACCTTCTTATTACATTATAGTACCTATAAATATCTGCACAGACATGAAAGTTTATTTGAATACAATACATTCATTGAAAATGGGAATCCTCTGAGGATCCAGTGTGCCACAAAAAAAAAAAAAGAAAGAAAATGGGAATCTTCTATTAATGTAATAGTGCTTTGCCCCATAATTTCCCTCCTAAGATCTTGTATTTCAAGAAACAACACTAGATTCTTACTTAGCAATGGGCTTCTCATCTAAATTAAGAACTTCTTCCTGAACTGCTGTCTGGTTATTCTTCTAGTGACCTCTCGTCTTCCATAATCCCAGACCTTCCCACTCGGACAATGTTCTCAGGAACATGTGCCCAGGGAAGTTCTTTCCTTCACTTCCCAAACTTACTCATACCCACCTTTCTTAATTTTCTTTCCTTTTCCTCCTCCTCCTCCTCTTCTCCTACTCCTTGCCACCCTCATTCAAGGACACCTCAAAGGAAAACAAATTAAAAAAAAAAAAAGTTCAGCTTGAAATGCACATTGAGATCTCATCCATATTCTGTACCAATTTCCAGACCATAAAACTCCTTACTGGCAGACAAAGTGTTCTTTGATAATGCTTGAAATAGCCCCTTTTACCTTGTGTTGAAAATAAAGCACACCTTGAATGTGCTTTTAAAAACAGTGGCATGTAACAACAGGAGTCAGAGGCCAAAAAACAGATTCTTCTTTCTTTTATTCCTTTTTTATTAACGAATGCAAAGATTCTTCTCACTAAACGTGCTTAAGAGAGAAGCCTGGCTGAGGGGCTCGGTGAGGGTGGCATCTGGACGGCGAGAGGCCTGAGGCAGCGCTGATGACCCTGCAGGTCGTTCACGGTGGGCCGGGCATGGCGCGCACTGTAACTGATGCTCACACCCACTGACGGCAAAGACAGCGTCCAGTCCACAGACTCACAACCTGGGCAACCGTCTTCTGCTACGGTCAATAATCACTCCAGCAGGAAGCACAGTGCCTGCACTTCAGGGCTCCTCACCCTTCTACGTAACCTCCCCCAACTCCCTCCCAGCTGCCCATCACGGTTTGCACAGGATAGGTACTCAGGAAAGAATCCTCGAATAAGGCTGACTCCATTCTTTCATTCAGCTTGCAAAGTCTGTCCCTGCCTCTGAGGCAGACTGATTTCCCTTCACCCTTGAGAGTCTGGGTTTGGGCAGGGGGCAATTATCCCAACTCCAGGGCTGCGAGGCCTCAGTTTAGCACATTCACTATATTACATGATTCATCTTCAAAGAACTTTCCCATCCGAAACTAATTAATCCTCCCCGCATCCCTGTGAGGTAAGTGCAGTGTGATCATCTCCAGGGTATAAGGAGGAAATTGGGGATGAGGAGGTTACAGGCTGTGCCAAAGGTAATTAAGGCTGTCTGCAGGGGAATGAAGTCATAACACAGCAATCTCAGATTCGGTTTCTCCATCTTTCACCACGCTTTGACCACCTGATCACTCTCTGGGCTTTGGCGAAGGTGCAGACAGAGTCTAGCAAACATGAGCATTTCAAAGAAAAACAAAGTGTTATGATTTGCCCTGGCCCCTTAAGACATCTTGCCTATAATAACTCAGTATTAGAAGTCACTTCTCTTGGATCTTTTCCAGGAAAGACGTGTTGCTAGGTAGATTTAGTACTGTATCCTGGGAAGAAGGCTGAGAATGATACATCCTCATCCACCTTCCTAGGAAACACACGGTGAGATCCACTCTCACGTCTCCAGAGGCTCAAGCCAGCGCACAGGCAGCCTTTGGGGTTCAGGGTTACTGCCCGTCCAGACCCATGAACCGCCCAGAGCAGAAGGATGGCACAGCTTCCTTGACACACTTGACCTGGGCCCCCGTGCTCTGGAGCACACTTTGTGTCTCTGAGCTCTCCCAGAGTCTGGCATATGGCAAACATTCCATCTTCTCTACCGTAGAGCTTTCTGACTTCGCTGAAGAAGACCCCAGCTATTTCCAAGGGAGGAACACGCTTCTACCACCAAAACATTGTCCTCTTTCCTTTGCTGGTTCCTCTTCCTCCTCCCACTTGCCCCGAGTTTCAGGCTTTTATGTTATTACTATTTACTTTCCTGTACTATGTTATACAGGACGTTATTACTAGCACTTTCCTCAGGATCACATTCACTGTCATGCATTCAACTCCCAATCCTATACTGTCAAGTTCTAAATCACCAGGCCTCTCCCTGACCTGAGGAGGCTGTATTGCAAATGATAATTTTCTGCCATTTTTATATAGTGTGAGTTACAGTAGATAATTTGCTATTTCATTTGAGGAATGACTAGTCTTAATAGACATTAAAACACTCTTTAATGTGCCAATAATTAAAACAGTGTCGTACTAGCGTATGAGTAGACAGACAAATGGAACACAATGGAAAGCCCCAAAATAGACTCAAATACATATGGAAATTTGTTATATGATAAAAGTGGCTTCTCAAACCAGCGAAGTAAGGATAGACTTTAAGAAGTTGAGCTGGCACAACCTAGTAGCCAGGAAAAAAATAAGGTTGGATACATACCTTATCCTATATACACAAAAAACAAAACCATAATAAAACCAGAAGAGAATATTTGAACACAGCATGGTATTAGATAATTTTAAGAAATTATTGGTATGATAATGATATGTAGGGTATATTTTTGGAAGCCCTTACATGTTATTGATATATATATAGATGTACTTATGAAGAAAATAATATGATGTCTGGAGTTTGTGTTTAATATACTCAAAATAGGTAGGAGAATAAATAAAACAGGATTGGTAAAATATTCCTAATTGTTGAAGCTGGATAACCTGGGGTCTATTATACTATTTTCTCTAATTTGTGTATGTTTAAAGTTTTCCATGATAAAATGGGTTTTTTTTTTTTTTGAAAGCCAGAAGAAAATATGAGTGACTTCTTTGAAGTAGGGAAAGGCTTTTCTAACTATGATTCAAAACTTAGAAAGTATAAAATTAAAGTTTGATAAATCCAACTACATTGAACAATAACTTCTATATGACAAAATATATCATAAGCAAAGTTAAAAACCAAATAACAACGTGGGGAAAATATTTTCAGCTCTCATCACAGACAAAACAATACACAATCTTACTAATATGCAAACAGCTACTAGAAATCAATAAGAAAATTATCAGAAATCCAGTAGAAAAACTGGCAAAGAACATGAATAGACATTTCATAGGAAAACAAATAATAGAGCACTAAACAGCATGAAAAAAGTTGAGCATATTCTCAATAGGAGAAAGGGAAATTAAAGTTATACTTTATAACTTCTAGATTTTGGCCAATCTGATAGACGAAAATGTTTTCTAACATTCTCTTTTGAGGAGATCATGGAACATCAGACATTTTTGCATATTGCTGGTGGGAATACAACCCTTGAGGACCAATTTGGCAATGTCAATAAAATTACAAATGCATTTACTCTTGACCCCAAAAAACCCTACTTCTGGGAAATTTTTTCTACAGGTAGACCTGCATACGTGCACAATGGTATATTGCCATGATGTTCACTGCAGCACTGTTTGTAAGAGCAAATGACTGGAGACAACCCAAGTACCCATTAATACACACACACACACACACACATGCACACATGTACACACACACATACAAATACTATATGTCACCTTTTGTGTTAGAGAGGGAACAGAATAAAAAACTCTATATGTATTTACTCATATATGTATAAATATACTAAGAATATAAAGGCAACTAATAAAAGTCATGGCCTGTAGGTCAAGGGGACAAAAGTGAGAAAGAGATTTCTCAGAGTGTAACTCATGAATGTAATGACTTATTCAAAAATCAAAACAAAATAATTCAATTGGCTCTATAGTTTATGGTTATGCACCTAATATATAGTTAAAGCTCAATAGTTCTCTCTAATGGACTGGTGGCTTGGAAAATCCAAACAGCAGATGGTACAAAATGGCACTTTCATTTGGCTTTGAAATGCCTCATTTGGGGGTGGGTGTCCCTGACATTCACCCTCCTAATGACATTCTGCAAATTCCACTGGTAAAGAACCCTGAGATCCTGGTAAAAATACAGTCCCAGGTGTCTAACGTAAGAGTAGATTAGGAATGAAGGTAAGGAAGATAAACAGCCAGGAAGCATTGCCTGACTTCGGAACAGGTTTAGCATTTGAGTGCACAGTATCTTGATTTGTTGGCTATTAGCACTTCTCTCTTATGCTATAGGCCAATGGGTGCTGATTTTTTCATCCTCAAAGTCCATTTCTATCTTGTCCTCAATCCAAACTTCAGATTCCACGTTTAGAAGCATTTATCTAAACTATATGTAGAAGATAATAATATTACCCATTTTTAAGGTTAAAAACACGCAATAGCCATAAAAAGTGTCTGATCCACATGCAACTAGATTATTACATTAACATGATAAATATAATTTTAGAGAAATGTAAAAAAAATATTTTTATACACTCATTAGCCCATAGTGTTTTAATGACCCTAAATGAACAATTTCATTTATGCTCTATGAAATAACAGAAATAGCTCAACATCTCCCCTGACTATATTTGAGGTTCTGAGATTCCAGATTTTAGGCTGTTGAGTAGGTAAGAGGAGGCGGCCTGAGAAACCTCACTTCTTAGCCCCTGGCATGAAGTCTTCTTAGGTAAGAGGGGACTATAACCCCGTCTGTCCCGTAGGAAGGGATGCAAGGGTTCCTTGTACACATACATCAAGGGGGGAAATTCCTGTTCTTTAGCTCAGTGAACAGCTAAATATTTCGCCATACCTGGGCTATTTCTCAGCGTTTCAGTTTCCTTACATGTAGAATCAGGTCTTAAAAGTCGGTGCATAACATTGGGCAAGTTATTGACCCTCAGTTTCCTCACTGTAAAAATGATATTATAATAATAAACAATGCCCTCCAGTTAGTGTTAATTTGTCTCAAGCACTTAGAATAATGCCTGGAAGATAGAAAGAACTCAATAAATACTAGTTACCCACATGTAACATCTTAGGGGTGAGTATGTTTAAAATTCTCTCTCTGGAGCCAGTCTTCTGGGTTACCTCCTCAGAAGATACGGAATACAGCTTCCGTCACCATTTTCCTTAGACTAATTACCTTCGGTACAAATGGAAATTATTGACTTTCGTAACTTTGTTAGAGTTGAGTGATTTACATAATCCTGTTGCTAGGAGGTCCCAGAACTGCATGCCTTTCTTTGACAAATTTGTACATCTTCCTCCAAAGGCAATATTTGTTCATCACATCTTGTCTGAGTAATGACTTTCGGCTGGGGGTTAGGTGGAGAACAGCAATCCCTTTCCCCACCCCCTTCCAGGGCTTGCAACACCAGAACAGAGAAAGACATTGTACACAGAGAAAGCCAGAACCAACCAGCCCTCACTGGGCTTGACAAGAGAGCTTAGAAGACACCCAGGGTAGGGCCTATTTACAAATGAAAAAACAGGAACTCCACTTAGACTCCAGAACCTGACACCTCTGAGTCTCTGTTTTCCATCACAAGGGGGGATGTTTAACTCATGATCTAGAAGAGAATGACAGAAAACATAGTTTAAAAATCAAACGTGTTTGTCTCTCTGCTCTAGTGTCTCTTCTTCATACTATCCAAATAAGAGACCAAAAGGAACTGGGAATGCTGTACCCAGGAAAAAACAATCTAGAATATTACAAACATGCTCCCCCAAGTCACTTGATTTTAGGGAGGCCAGTGGCTCATACCTATAATCCCAGCACTTTGGGAGGCCCAGGCAGGAGGATCACTTCAGGCCAGGAGTCCAAGACCAAGTTATCTGATCTTAAGGAAGAAAATGGAACCAAATTCTGTGTCCCTGATGGGAAATTGAAGGACTACTGTTTTCCTGGCTAAATGTTTTAAAAATTCACTTTTGCCACACTTGAAGTCTTTGGCCGTTATTTCTTTCCTTATACTTTCTTCATTTAAAATGCAAATTTTAATTGCTAATTTAATAATTTGATAAAATAATCCAATTTATACCCTCTAAGTAAAATAAAAACATTTATTTAGTTACCCAAGCACAATTTACGAGGCACCTAGTATCTACCAGGACTCATTTTGTTCATTGGTGTACCCTCAGTTCCTGCCATCAGGGAATCCCACTTTCCAATATTTTGCTAATGATTTCCTCTATGTGTTGCCATGCAGAATAAGTTCCTTTTTAAGCTAACATTTATTGAGGGCTCATAGGTGTCAGGCATCTAATACCATTAATTCATTTAATTCTCATAATACCCTTGCAAGGTAGGCATTATTATTATCCCCACCTTATAGGTGAGGAATTTGAAGTTTAAAGAGGGGTTGAGTACCTTGTCCAAGGTTACAAAGTTAGTGAATCATGGATAGAATTTAAATTCAGGTCCAATTGCAAACCCCTCCATCTTAATCCCTACATTATATACTGCCTTCAAAACTTCTTTGCTATGGTGGGTATATTTAGTTTATAATAGTCTCTTCTGCATTTTCTTTGTTTGGTTTATTGTGATTCTCATCTTCTTCTGTACAAAGCCTTTATAGCATATAGAAAATGATAGTTTTGCAACAATCGTATCAAGTCATGGGACCATGGCTGAGGAGGCTGAGAAATGACAGCCATTTGTACATAAATATTTAAATATATGCAATACACTTCATTTAGTGCATTATTCAAATCCTAGGCTTATACAAAAAAAAGTTTCCCGAACTTACCAGATGCTTCCTTTGTGATCTCAATGATTCTCAACCAAACGGGACTCAAAGGCACACCCCAGAGATATTGCAGGTTCAGTTCCAAACCATCTCAATACAGTGAGTCACATCACATGCCTTCCTCACTAAGCTTAAGCACGTCTAGCTTTTGATTTAATGTGAGAGATGTGAGACTCTTCCTTTCACTTGAACCCTTAGAGGCCACTGTTGGCTTATTAAGTGTCTTAATTTCAATATTGTTGTGTCTCAGGGAAAAGGGAGGCCCAAGGAGAGAGAGAGATAAAAAGAGAGAGACAGAGAGAGAGATGGGGGAATGATCGATTGCTGAATCAGTCAGAACACCCACATTTTATCAGTTAAGTTTGCCATCTTACACAGGTGTGGTTCATGATGCCCCAAAACAATTACAGTGGTAACATCAAAGATCACTGATCACAGATCACCATAACAGATATAATTATAATGAAGAAGTTTGAAATACTGTGGGAATTACCAAAATGTGACACAAGAGACATGAAGTGAGCATATGCTGTGGGAAAAATCGTTCCTATACTTGTTCAAACCTTGCCACGGACCTTCGATTTGTAAAACATGCAGTATCTGCAAAGTGCAATAAAACCAAGTGTGCCTGTATTTTCTAAATCGGCCTCCTGATACCTACACCTGGTCCCTGATGTCATTTGCCTCCCTTTCTGCCAACCCCAAACTGACTAGGGAGGAAACCAGTTGGAATTCTCTCTCTCTCTTCCTTTCCTCCTTTTCCAAACCTTGCATTTCCCCTAAAACCACCTAAGCCAAAGCCAGAGTTCAGTGAACTGAGTGTGATTACACAATTATAAACCAGCTCAGAGAGTAGCTCTAATTACTCTAATCAAGGATACGTTCCCAGATTGGAGGAGGCCTGACCGCCTAGAACGCTTGCTCCCTCTCTGTGGGCGGTGTGTCAGCAGATGGCAAACACTGCTGCTGTTTTGCCAGGTTAATGTG
Source organism: Lemur catta (assembly GCF_020740605.2). Taxonomy (NCBI): domain Eukaryota; kingdom Metazoa; phylum Chordata; class Mammalia; order Primates; family Lemuridae; genus Lemur; species Lemur catta. Next base: position 72,738,404 of record NC_059135.1, read on the forward strand.
AGATTGTTCTGGTTTGGGGCTTCAGACCCTCATTATTCTCCTCAGTGACTTCTTTAATTGGTACACTGGAAAAAAAAAAACAACTTGCTTTCAATCGCAGAATGTCCCAGAAGCCCATGCAACTGTCGGGCGTGGTGCCAGATCCTTCAGTGGGAAGAAGCAAATAAGAAAACGTGTGCAGGAGGAGATGCCTGTCTCCCTCTCGCTATATACACGCAAGCCCCCTGATGGCAGGGGTAAGCTTTCATGCCTAGCAATGGGCCCCCCGGCACAGAGCAGAGGCCCAGTGGTTTGCTGGGTATTGTGGAATGCAGAAAGGAGGTGAGAAAGCAAATAAGCAGTGCTCCTTATTGTCTTTTAAGGAGCACTCTGTGGGATGATGAATTTAATAAGAAGAAAAAATGCTTGCACAAGGGATGTGCATATCACATACTACACTTAAACGCTGAGAAGACAGGGACTTATTAGTGTTCTAAGCCACATGGCCAGTCTCAGTACCTGTTTGAGGGCAATGCTTATCTGGTCTCTCACCTTAAGGCCAAACAGTTAGAGGTGGCAAATCTGTATTAGAAAGAGAGAGAAAGAGGTAGAAGTGGAAGTGCAGAAGAAAAGTACCAAGCTGACATTGAATCCTGAGCTTCCTGATATCAGGAAAGTAACAGCTGCAGCAATGATCAACATTCTAACAAGCTCAATTTGGTTATAAAATCCTTCAAGGAAAATTCCAGAACCCCAGGAATTTAATACCTAAAAAGGCCTACTAGGTGGCTGTACACAAAAATACAGCTTTGCCTTCTCAGGTTTTCACTTAACTTTCTATACTTTTTGGGAACGGTAGGAAAGTTGAGAGCTGTTGCAAGAGTTCCTTTATGAGGCTGGGTTTGCTGGGCCCTGCAGAAGGACAGATCTAAGAAAACTCGGCAGAGCTCTGCAGCTGCTCCGCGGCCACACACTGGTGAGTGTACTGCACGTAGCTGGCTTCCTTTCGTGTAGGTCATAAGGTTATGCATTGGACTAGGAATGTCATGTTTTGGCATCATCAACCCAAACTTACCTTTGGAGTTTTTCTTAGTAGAGAAAGCATTAATCAAATAAACTTAAAATGAAAAATATATGTACATACGTATATATGTATACATACACACATACATAGAGGTACATATATGGATCTTTTTATTTTATCCATTTCATAAGCATTCTTGAGCACCTACTGTGCACTATATAAGGAACTAAAAGTAGAAACTTAAGTAAGACATGGTCCATGCCCTAAAGTGATTTGACTATAGTGATGAAGGTAGTCTAGGCACAAATGGCAAACACGTGGCAGTTGCCACAGGGACAGTGAATTATGGAGCATTACTAACTCTGCTACATTCATTCTTCTAAAATGCTAGCAATTCTTGTAGCTTGTAGTAGGTAGGGAAGCATATTATTTATGCTGAAACCATGCAGAAATGTTCCCAGAAATAAGCACATCTGCAAAAAACAAATCTACACACATTATAGATTGGCCAAGTAGAATAAATGTCTCAGGAAAGGGGGAAGGGAAAGAGAAGGGAAAGAGAAGTGGAGGGGAGGGGAGGGGTGGGGGAGGGGAGGGGAGGGGAGGGGTGGGGAAGGGGAGGGGAGGGGAGGGGAGGGGTGGGGAAGGGGAGGGGAGGGGAGGGGAGGGGTGGGGAAGGGGAGGGGAGGGGAGGGGTGGGGAAGGGGAGGGGTGGGGAAGGGGAGGGGAGGGGAGGGGAGGGGTGGGGAAGGGGAGGGGAGGGGAGGGGAGGGGTGGGGAAGGGGAGGGGTGGGGAAGGGGAGGGGAGGGGAGGGGAGGGGAGGGGAGGGGTGGGGAAGAGGAGGGGAGGAAAACAGCAAGCACCCTGGCTGAGGCTCTGTCTACCTGGAACTGGGCAGTCTCATACTTTGACGATTTTCAGCAAACTCCATAGCTCTTATGTCCCCATTCTTGGTTCAGAAATTCTACACTTCCACTAAAGTGTGATTCCTCCAGAAGCATAAGTATAGTAGATACGCCAAGCTTGGAAAGTAAAAAAATAAAACTTTACTGATCACCAGCTTACCCTTTGCAAATTAAATCTCCAGTGTAGTAAGTAGTACCCAGAATGCCCCTGTTTCCCTAACAGGAGTTTATACCAATATGCTCACCTTATTTTCCTGAAGGTATTCTAGTTATCTTTAAAACGTGATATATTTCCCTATGATCCAAAATGAAATAATTTTCACTTACAGGAAGAAGTATTTGCCATCCACTTACTAGAGCGCTAGGAGCATTCACTCTGATAATGGACACAACTTAATACAAGAACCTTTGAATGCAAAGTCGTGTGGACTGTGAAAATACATAATCTCTTCAAGCCACCAAAGGGCTGTTTTGCTATTTCTAAAGCAGCAGCCCCCTCAGTGAATAATGGCATCATTCTGACAGCCTGGGCAGCGTTCTTTCTGGCTGGGACTTTCTCCTGGTTGGTGGTGAGCACCCACAGAGCTTTAGAAAGGATACGCTGACTCAAGGGACTGGCAGCTAGACTCATTCTAACTGGTCCTAGAACTGAGTTCCACTTGAATTAATTTTCAGGAGAGTACCTAACCCAAACAACTTATTCACTCAGCTTGTTAAGGTCCTCCACGTCCATTTTAAACCCTGAGAATATCCATCTTGCTTTGGGAGGACTGAGGATTGCCAGAATTTCAAGCAGTCTTCTGATGAATACCTGACCTCTGCTGCCAGCACACCACAAATAGCAGGTGCTTGGAGGTTATCAGAGACCAAAATTCCGTTAAACAAATCTATATGAAGTACCTACTGTGTGGCCAACACTATGGCAACCACTGTGGAGTTTTACAATATAAAAAAAAACAACCTTTGACCTAAAGAACTGGTGACACATGAAATGACTAGAGTAAGCAAAAGGCAGAGTGTAACTAAGAATTAAAATGAGTACTATAGGCTACAGTAAGTGAGAGTGATAATACCTAATGCTAATGCCTTATTATTATTTAAGAACAAAAACTAAAATACACAGAGTGCTTAAAATTAAAGCACATTCACCATACAATACCTCTTTTGATTCTTACAACCACATGGTGAAGCAGGTAAGAGAGAGAGTATATTACTAACCCCATTATATAGATGAGAAAACTGTGACCAAAGAGGTCAAGGGGCTTAGCCAAGGGCACCTTGCAGATAAGCAGCAGAATTCCAGGAAGGTGGCCCTAGCGTCTCTCCCTGTTCTGTAATCTCACTGCCACACCCTGCTGCCTCTCGCTAAGTATCACGGGAGGGAGAAGAGGGTGAGCAGTAAAGGATATTGGTGAGGGACAAAAAGGACGTAGGGTGTCCATGGGGAAAAGCATACAGTGAGATGGGCAAAGAGTACGACCACAGGCTTGGGGGCAGAGAACAGGGAGAGAATGACTTAGTGAAATGGATGTGTATTAGAAGGCGGTTTGATAGGAAAATTAAAGCCTCCTGGAGGATTCAGAAAGTTAGGAGTTGAGTTTTGGTCATTCAAGCAATGAGACTCTTTTGCAAAGGAGACTTCTAGGATCAATACAGAGTTTAAAAAGTTGATATGGTGCTCGTGTGGTAGAGGGGTTTGAGGGGTAGAAGGTGGGGGGCAGAGTCTGGGTTTCTGGAATCTGAGGGCAGAGGGTAAACTGAGGGCCTGACAGAGTTCTGAGATATCGAGGGAGCTTGTTAGAATTCATCACCCAGATTCATTGGTTCCTCTGCTGTCACTGAACAACAGCAGAGCTAAAAGGCTCTGGTTACAAGAACAGGGCATAGAAAAGAAAAGGACGATTGGTGTTTACAAACTTAACATAGATTAAGTCATTTTAAGTTGGTTCACTTAAAACTTGTAAGGTACGCTGTCTCCAGGATTCAGGATTAACAAAGGTAAAATTACCTGCGTTTCCAGGCCTTCGTTTAATGCAACTTCCTGCATTCAGCCAGTCTGCTATTAAACTGCAATGGAGGCGGCCCCACCGGCCCGCTGGAGTTCCAACAGAGGAAGGGGATTGGAGTGTAGTGGGAGGTACTCTGGGTCCTTAATCCCCATTTAAGTGAGAATAGATCAGATTTTAGGATATTTCACAAAATTTCCTTTAGGCAAAGGGTTCCATAGCTTAAAACATCTGAAAAGCCAGTGATCTAGTCCAAGCCCAGCCATAGGCAGACGAGGAAACAGGATCAGAGAGGGGTGCAGGGCCTGGTGCAAGGTCACAGAGCAGGTAAGGCCCTTTGAGGGGCTTTTTCAGGTGCATTAAATTGGCCAACCAAGGACTCGGAAAACAAAAATCATTTCATGTACTTTGAAGTCATGGGGCCAGGATTCTTTCCAGGCCCTTTGTGTGCCTGTGGCACAGCCAGCGCCCAGACGCCCTAAGCAGGCCCAGACTGAGGATGGGGACATAGCTCCCGGGGACACCAGGCCAGGCTGGGCCTCACAGCAGCAGGAGACCTGCAGACCCAGAGCCTCCTGCCTACAAATAAAACTCAGGGAGCTTCTAGTAAGAAAAGAGTCTAGGTAACACCTGCTCTGACTCATTCATATTTCAACTCTTGCTTACTTCTTTTGGGCTTCATTTTAGTCTCCTTTTTGGAGGCTAAGGCCAAAACAAAACAAAAAGCAGGACCACCACCACCAAAAATCACCTTAAGAAAAGGGCTGCATGTGCCCTGGGGAAGATAAAGAAGTGCTGCAGGTTTGGAATTCTCACTGCTACCAAAGAATTATGACCCAGAAGCAGGGAATCATTAAATCCGGCTGGTTTCACTTGTATAACAGCATATAACATTGTACCGGCTACCGCACTGCCCGCTGAATCAGGAAGTTTAGAAAGAAAAAAGCCCAGCAGAGCCCCTAGTAAATCTGTCTTTTTGTATTCCAATCATAAAAAAGCATTCCCCGCACTTTTTCACACAGGGCCTACCGTCACCTTAACTATGTTTATCGAGACAGACAAAGTGTCTTCGCTGAAGCTAGAGCATTTCTCTTCTTTGACAGCAAACACTGATTAAATCTTCTCGGAGAAAAGTTAGGCAAACCAAAACCCACCTTCTTGCCAGTTACAAAGGGACGGACTTTTCAATTCTGGCATTTCTTTTCCTTATCTTATTGTCAGGAAAAATAAATAAATAAAAGTGATTGAATTTTGTAGAAAATTTCTACTGAATTTATAGTGTTTTATGTTTTAACTTAGCTTGAAAGATTTCCTACCAGTTTTATGGATTATCTAATCTAACTAAAAGAATTCCTAAACCGCCTAGGCTTCTTATTGTTAATTTAGAAGAACTGGGGAGAATACAGATGATATACAAACCAACAGTGCCAGTTAAGCTCTACCCTGGCAGGACAGCACGTCACTGTTTTAGGATGGAGAATGCTGGAGGGATCGTGACTTTGCTTACAATGATATTAGTGGCAAGAGACATAATTCATAAATTATGAATTATCAGCTCTCTGAGAACTGATTAATTCCTGGATATGCTGAATGCCTGGTTTAAAAAATAACAAATCAAAATGACCTTTTGGGCATTCACCAACACTGCTAACAGAAATGCATCGCAGTTAGAAATCTAGGGAAAAATCACATTTGCGGCACATGTGCTGATCTGAGCAACAGAGCCTGTCTTTTTAATCATTCCTGTTAGGAATATAAAATCTCCTTAAAATAAGTCACACAGCTCTCTACATTTCGTGAGCAATTCACCAACATGAAAGCTCCAGATTTTATAATAGTTACTGGCACTGCCAGCTAGCTGCTGAGGGTGATTGAGATGGGTAGACTTGGTTTGAGAGTTAAAATATCTTGTGCTGCCTCTGAGAGTTATCTGTATAATTGCAAGGCTTTCTAATTCACATCCAAGATCCATCATTATCCCAGGAAAAACTGAGGCTATCTGATTTCCAGCCTGATAACTCAATGCACAAACCTCCCTTCGGGTTCTTCCGGAAGGACCAACACTTCAGCATCACTGTGGAAAGGGAAGGCAGGTCCCCAGCATGCACTTCTGCCTCTGGCCTGTCACTAGTCAGTGACTCTGAAATCAGCGTGTACAGCCGGAACGGCCTTCCCTGGCTCCCAAACTTGGGAATCTACCAACTGGCTAAGGAAGGAACAATGAATAATCTCTTGACCATTGGAGGAGCCAGATAAGAATGAAAACTGATAGATGGATACTTTTATTTTTGAGCTGAATTTAAAAAAAAAATGTAATCTCCATCCTCCCAAGCTCTAAAGGGCTGCTTTTCATTCCATCGGGGAAGGCGGAAAGCGTGCTTTGTGCAAACTAGCCTGGCCTTTGACGGATTTATTGACAAGACCTACTGGTTAGAGTAAGTACGGGGATGCATCATTTGTTGAGAAAGAGAAGAATATATACCACTGACAGGTTTCCAGGAGCTCATAAAACAGTCGTTAGGCTTAGAAGACCATGTCTACATGTATTAGTATTGGGAAGAAAGCATTAAAGGCATTTCTCAAGTTTAAAGGAAAACAAAATTTCAAAACCAAAGTGAGTTAGCTGCCAGTGTCCGTCTGAAAGTGGACAGAGACTGCGAGTGCTTTAACTCCGACAGACTCTGCTCTGCGAACAGGGGCTACACTATGTGACCTCGTGTCTCATGGGGGCGAGGGGGAGAAAGTGGTAGAAAACGGGCTTTTAGTTAATTTTGCACTGACCTGTAGATAACAGCAATGACATGATGTTGTCTTTATAATATTTTAGATTTTCAAAGGATGAAAAATAAATATCAAAGCTCTGGCATTACTGGATGGCAACAGAGGAAAGAACGATGAACCACTGTCTATATGCTACATTCCACATAAAGAGACTACACTGGAAGCCTGATCACTTCTCAGCCTGAGTGTCCCTAATGGAACACAAGATATTCTTAAGGCTTAGTGTATCCTGGATTTCATTTGAGTCACGGATTCCTTGTTCAGAACCAAAACTTAGAAACTGCTAGGAATTGTTGAACCTAAGCAAATTGCTTACCTTCTCAGAGTTTCCATTTCCTCATCTATAAGTCTGGACAGTAACATGTATATTTCAGGGCTGTGGTGAGGAGTAAATTACAAGAAACAGTGAGAATTAAATTAAATGAATTAACTATAAAGTATGTTTCACAATGCCTGGCATATAGTAAGTGCTCAATAAACGTCAGCTCCCTTTCAGTTTTTTTTTTTTTTTTTTTTTTTGCTTTCAATTGTGGAAAAGAAATTCTTACAGGAAGGCAAAAGTGCCAGGTTGTACAAGCAGATGATGCAGGTTGAGCTTTCTTGCTGCTTGGATGGCAGACTGAGATGAACGACCATCAGTCCCATAAACCAGCTCTGCACACTCGCCTGCTGAAGCTGCTGGTTACAGGGAATGGATACTGAAGTGCCCGGCAGGGATGAGATTTGCTGCAGAGCATTAGCCATCTACTCCAGTCCCTTGCAGATCCCATGGCAAAGCATCCTGTCACTGACTCCCAAAACATGGGCCCTCTAAGCCAAAAATCAATGCATGAGTTGTTTCACTGCCCCTGGAACAAAAAAAGCAATGCTACTGGCTCCCCAAGAAACAAGGTGAAGAGGAGTCAGAGACAGGAGGAAATAGCCAAACAGAAGAAGAGCTGAGGTAACCAAATATAATAAACATCTCTCTCTACTGCCAGGACACTAAAAGCAGAATCCCAGCCAGCTTTGTGAGTTACCACCTTAGCCAACTTGCTACATGTTTGATGGGAACAGAGATCCAACAATGGAAAAATAAAAGCATTTCCTCACCAAATGAGGGGTAGTCAGAAATGCATTTGAAGAAAAATGGCATTGGAGTGTTCCAGGTTGAGTCTCTCCGTGCGATGCTAATCGGCTCACGTGCTTGGGGGACGTGTCTCTAACTGCGAATGCTGCCAACTCCACCTGCAATCTAAAAAACCAGGCTGCACATTTGGTTCCTCAGGCTCTCCACAAGTAATGACTGAAACAATGTTTTTCATGCTCTACAAAATGCAAACACAGCTGAATTGTTCCACTTCAAATCTCCACAAGCAATTCCACTGAGGATGAAAGCAGGTAAGACATTTCAAAGCAAAGATGGTCGGATGACTTGGGGGCGCAGGAATGGTGGGTGTGTGTATGGGGGAAGGTCTCTTTTTATTAGAGTTAGCCCTGGTTGAAAGCATAGGTGCTACTCCAATTTTAAAATCTGTCAGATATGCATTCTACGTGGCTGCATGTGATGTCTTTTAGAGTCAAATCCACTGCCTTCTGTGGACTCTGGGCTGCTATCATGCCAGGATGCAGGTGGCTCCCAGACAGGGCCTATCAACTGCCTATAGTCATGTGTTTCACCTGAATGCCCCACAAAAGTCAAAAATCAGACATAGTTTGGAAGTCTGCGCATCACGTGGTTGAGGAACGGGCAAGAAAGTCAGTAGATTACACGGTTACATGACCAAGTGCGAGTCAGGGGTCTGGGGTGAGGAGGTCATGTGGACAGGCAGAGGGGCCTGCACAGGCCAGACGGGGAATCCAGGCTCCTCCAGGCAGTTTGTCCAACAGAGGCTTTGTTTCTTTCTTTGAATGCCCTTTCACACTTTCTAAAACTGATGATCGATTGCTTATTCTGTAAGGGCCAGCTCAAATTTTATTTCCCTTGCCCTTGAGCTCACAGGCAGTTGTCTGCTCTCTTGGCTATACCTTAACTAGGACTTATTTACTATATTATGTTTATAAAACTCCATCTTTATTACACAAGTAACACACACACACTCATGTGCCTCATACCAACGTTTGCCTCACGGATGTACCACAACAGTGGTCCCATATGATCGTAATGGAGCTGAAAAATTCCTATCACCTAGTGACATCATAGCCATCGTAATGTCCTAGCACAACACGTTACTCACATGTCCGTGGTGATGCTGGGACAAATAAACCTACTGTGCTGCCAGTCATATAAAAGTACAACACACACAATTATGTGCAGTACATAATACTTGATAATGGTAATAAATGACTATGTACTTGTTTATGTATTTCCTATACATTTTTTAATTATTATTTTACAGTGTACTCCCTCTACTTATTAAAAAAAAAAAAAAAACTTCACTGTAAAATAGCTTCAGGCAGGCCCTTCAGGAGGTATCCAGAAGAAGGCATTGTTATCATAGAGATGGCAGCTCCTTGCATGTTATTGCCGCTGAAGACCTTCCATTGGGACGACATGTGGAGGTGGAAGACAGTGATATTGATGACCCTGACCCTGTGCAGGCCTAGGCTAATGTGTGTGTTTGTATTTGTTTTTAACTAAAAAGCTTTAAGAGTTAAAAAAAATTAAATAGAAAAAAGCTTATAGAATAAGGATATAAAGAAAACTATTGTTGTGCAGCTGTACAATGTGCTTGTTTTAAGCAGTGTTATTAAGAGTCAAAAAGTTTAAGAATATTTAAAAGTTTATAAAGTCAAAAAGTTACAGTAAGCTAAGATTAATTTATCATTGAAGAGAGAAAATTTTTCATAAATTTAGTGTAGCCTAATTGTACAGTGTTTATAAAGTCTGCAGTAGTTACAGTAATGTCCTAGGCCTTCCAATTCACTCACTACTCTCTCACTCACCAACTTTTCTGGAGCAACTTCCAGCCCTGCAAGCTCCATTTGAGGTAAATACCCTATATAGGTGTACTATTTTTTATCTTTTATACCATATTTTTACTGTACCTTTTTTTATGTTCAGATACACACTCACCACTGTGTTACAGTTGCCTACAGTATTCAGCACAGTAGCATGCTGTGTAGGTTTGTAGCCTAGGAGGTACGGGCTACACCATATGGCCTAGGTGTGTAGTAAGCTGTACCACCTAGGTGTGTGTAAGTGCACTCTATCATGTTTGCACAATGACAAAATTTTTTATATCTCTTCCCTTCACTAGACTATAAACTTTTTGAAAGCAGGAACCATGTCTTGTGAATTGAGTACTAGACTAGACATGGAAGAGTCACAAATAAACATCTCTTTGACTTAGTCAATGAAGGTGCAGATTGTTAAGTAGTTGGTTTGTGAGTAAGAAAGAAGTGGTAAGTCAGGTCTAGCATGGGTGAACCCAGGTAAAGTACAGCCAAACAAATCTCCCTGCCTTTGTGACATGGTTATAGGCTATCACATCAGTGGAATTCCATATATGACCTAGATTTTGGCAAGGTAGTACATAAAAGTTTTTATCCTTGGGGAAATGATAGCAAATTATGATCTGCTAAATCATGTTTTTTAATAGACAAACCTCAACCCTAAATGTTCTAGTGGTATACTGCACAACTCTTTCTTTTTTCCTCTCCTCTCCTCCCTGCTCTTCCCCTTCCCCTCCCCTCCTTTCCTTTCCTTACTTTATTCCGATTAACATTTTTACCAACAACTTGAATGAAGGTAAGAAGGCTTCTTATGAAACCTAATGATGGCACAAAGCCAGGAAAAGCAGCTACTATGTTTCATAACAGAATTAAAGTCCAAAATAAGACTTGATAAGATATTAAATATAAAGTTGTGCATTTTGGTTTAAACAATCCACAGCATAGGCACAGAATAACCAAGACCTTACTAGATAGCAACTAGTCTATATGAATTATGAGTAATTGCAAACACCATGTCTTTTTTAAAAAATACAGTAATTGTGCTGCTGCTTCAAGAAACTAATGCACTACTGAGCCTCATTTTTAGATAACAACATCTGCATCAAGCAAAAGTCTTCTTCATGAGTGTATTGGGGTTTTCCAGAGCAATGGAACCAATGGGACATACATACAAAAAGATTTATTAAAAGGTATTATCTCATGAGGTTAGAGAGACCAAAAAGTCCCGTTTGCCATCTGCGAGCTGGAGACCAGGAGCGCTGGTGGTACAGTATGAAGCCCTCAGTCCACGTCCGAAGACCTGAGACCCAGGAGCACCAAGGGCAGAAGATCCACGTCTCGGCTCAAGCAGGCAGACAGAGCAAATTCAATTTTCCTCTGCCTTTTTGTTCTATTCAGACCCTCAGTGGATTGGATGATCCATCATAGTAAGTCTGATCTCCTTTGGAATCAGTTCTGATTAGGAGGCCTATAGAACCAGACATCCCGGTTGTACCCATGAACTTGACACAATCACACACTGCATCAGCTCCAACGTGAAATCACCTATCCCAGGAGAGCTTTGCCCTTTCAAACCCACACATGTGGTCAAGCAGCTTTGCAGCTCAGGATGACTGGCCTGGGGGAGGAGGAGCTTACTGTTGACACCTTAATGGAAGGAGGCATATGGAAAATGAGGCAGAAATGAGCCAAAAGGACAAAGGGTAGAAAGAATGGGCCTGGAAGCCGGAAAGCAGGGAGCCTGGACTGAAGACCCACAACTCCAGATGGAGAGGGGTAATGACCATGTCGTGGGCTCCCACACAGATCATTGGTTTTTACTGCAGATCCTGGGAAAGGGACCACAGAACACATTTCAGTAGTAAAGTATTTTCTTCCTAAACCAACACAACTACTTCTTCTGCAACAGAAATAGCCCCAACGTTCTTATATCTCTAAATAGTGGAGAATAGCATTGAAAAAAATTTTTTTATTCAAAACCTTTTCCCCCATCCCTATGTTACTGCAAACATGTGGCCTTTCTTGAGTCCCGCTGTTGATGTCCGGTGACCTCTCGCTCATATACACGAAACAACAAAAATAGGCTGGGGACACAGGGCCAAAAAAATAATAATAATCAGACTTAAAAAAAAAAAAAAGCCCTCACATAAGGAATAAGAAAAACAGAATTCCTATCCTTGAGTTATAAAACCTGAAAGAGAAGGGGAATTTTATAGACCCAGAAAGTGATCAAATGAAGAGAAAGACATCATAGTCTACTCAAAAGGTGATAAAATATTTTATTTGTTTTTTGGTTGTGAAAAAGAAAATAAATCATTAAAATGACTGTCAGAATGCCTCAAGGATAAGGGCATCGAACAGAACTTGGCTATAAATGTTGTCAAGAGTAATAAAGGAGTTGGTTTTGTTTCCTTAGCATTTGTATGGGCTGAGCCTTCCCATTTCAACACGGGCATCGCGGGCAACAGTGAAGTCAGCCCGCTCCCGGGCACACATCACTGCCGTTCCATGCAGGCCCTGCCCGCGAGCCCCACAGCAGCTGCTCTCGCTTGTAACCAGGTTTCCATCTCACACTGAGCCTACAGGACACGCTGCCACACTGCCAGGGCTTCAGGATCAACGTTTGATTTATTTTCACAGCCACTAATTATTTCACGTATACCATGCTTATAAAACATTTATTTTTCTCAGTCCTCAGAATTCAAGATGAAGAAGATAAGGTTCCTGCCCCAACGAGCTCAGTCTACAGTCTAAAGGGCCTTGGATTAATTCTGATGTTGTTTAATGATGTATTTCAAGTGCCTGAAGACAAAAAAAGGTGATAGAATAGCTGTTATAATAGTGACTGTTGGTTTATCTAAACCAGCGGTTCCCAACCTTTTTGGCACCAGGGACCAGTTTCATGGAAGACAATTTTTCCACCCACTGGGGCCGGGGTGGGGGGTGGTAGAGGGTGGGTAGGGGGTGGGGCTGGAGCTCAGACAGTGATGCGAGTGATGGGGAGCAGACTGTAGATCTAAACCCAGGAAGGATTAGTTAAGAATGTGTAGAAGAGGTAGGATTTTCTACTAACCCACAAACTTGCATCCAGCATTCTGCCTTGAATATATTCTTTTGATTTTCTACGTGTCATGTTCTCCCACTAACCACAATGGCTCCACTAAGTCTCAAAATACAGCTCCTGCTCAAAGCTAAGTTTCTTTAGATCTGTAATGGATACAAATATCAAGAATTTGCAATAACCTTAACTGTGAAAGGAACTAAACACACATGCCAATCCATATTGATCTCTATAACTACCCATACATCCAAACATAATCCAGGACAATTTAGTCTCATAGTTGTCATCCAAATCACATACAACAGGACCTGAGAATAGCACAGAGAACAGTGACATGATAGAAGACAGGTGGTATTTGTAAAATGGAAATGACTCCAGCCACCTCTCAGCAGTACTGGTCTATGATGGCTCATGTCAAGTGTGAATGCCCTCTCAGTACTGTCACAAGAACAGGGACTGAAAGGGGGTTTACTGAGATCCCCACTGAATACTCAGTGGTCAACATGCAGCACTACTGAGAATGCATAGGCAAAGGTGCCCCTAAATCACCATCCATTTTTATAGCTGTATCTTTACCTGTGAGATCAACACCATGCAGGCCAGAGAGTCTGGTTGCTCATGTGACCATTCTACACTGACCGTTGAGATGGACACTTCTGATGAGACTGGCCAAGACAATTTCTCAAATAGACACACAGCTGAAGACCTGGACCTGTGAAATATCTTTCCAGAAGGAGCCATGGCTCCATGTCTAAGGCACATTTATAGAATTCATATTACTAAACTGGAGCCTTGGCCCCAGACGTCCGTTGACTGAAGAGTCTTATTCAGTGGAAACCAACATGCACCAGCCTGGATGACTCAGGGGGAGCGGTAATGATGGGATGAGTAATGGTTCTCTTGAAGTCTAGTTAGGAGAAGAGCAGTTCTTCATTACCTGACGGGACAGGTTTCTCAGGCTGGCAGAGAACAGGACAAATAAATCAATGTCATTTTCCTCCCTAACATCTTAAAACCCTGTATTTAAAGGCTGCATTTCAGCTCACGATTCAGGGAAAGCTATCCACAGAACTATCCATTTGGCCTCTGGTGATAACAGGATCGACCAGAGATAGGTGAGGAACAGCAGAGAAGACATTTGCAACTTTAGTTTTAGGAGAGAAATCCTACAGGAACACTACTGGTTCTCTGTTGTTAGTCACTGTCTCGGTTATTTTAGGAATTCTAATGTTGTATTGAAATAGGCCAAACAGGCATGTTGACAAGGGAAAGTAAAAGCCTCTAACATAGCAGTACAGTTTTAAAATTTTACAACTGAGAACCTTACCCAATCATAACCAATCACAGAGTCATAACCAATCACAGAGCCAGTCCATGAACGCGTTATAGATTCTCGTTTCCTAACTGATTTAAATCCCCCCACTATTTCCATATTGCATTATTGTAATTTACCCTTTTGAGGGAGATCTGTTAAAATATTGTTTAATTACAAATGAAGTACTACTAAGAACATACAGAAAACACACTAATTTAATAGATGGCAAGTAACTGTCTACATTACTGCCTCACATTAGTGTTCTGTTGCATAATTTCCAAATAGGTTCATATCATGCTGATTTTGGCAACAGTCTGGGGATATTGCTAAAGCTTCAAAGTAAACTTAATAGGGCTTGACCACACACCTGATCAAAGCATACCTGAGGTTTAAATGCAAAGAGAAGCTAGGCCCCTATGATCAGAGTACACGATGCAGGTTATGTTACCATCTAAACACATCCGTTCATTGTCTATCGGGTGGCACCACCCTGGGTGGTTATACAGATTTGCCACCCAGGAGGGACAACCTTTACCCTCTTCATTCTAGCAAGGACCCACATTCAGAGAAAGGGGGTGGGGAAACACAGCTCATAAGCACACGGAACTCACTATTCATAGTTTAAATATGGACAATGATCCTGGTGAGAACAGGCATATTGTGGGTGGGCTTGTCATGTTTAGACACGGAGCAAGTTTTTATCTCTATTCTAGAACCACCTCCTGAGGATGAAATTGCAAGAGCAGCTTAAGGTTCTATTTGGGATGCTGTGCTTTAGTTGGATTGTTGGTAAACACCTTTACAGAAACAGCCACTGTGGATTATAAGAATGCTGCTTAAAGTGGCTGCTACTATTACTGTGGGTCACAACCTGAGGGATACACGTGCAGATATGTCAATGTGCCTTCTAACCGCTCAAAGTATTTACCCAGCTCCGTCTTCCTTGCCAAGAGCCACCCTAGAGCAAAGTTCTTTTTTTTTTCTTTAACTCTTTTTCTATATTTATTGTTAAGCAAGCAATCATCTTCATTCCAGGATTAAAAAAAAAAAAAAGAAAAGAAAAGAAAAAGAAAAGGAGGGGCTTCCACAAACTTTCAAGTATTGTCCTCCTGGAATATTGGTTATAAAACCAACAAGACAGGGGAACAATTAAACCCAGCAATCCCTAGGGTGAGTCACAACTGCAGTGATTTCAAGGAAATGCCAAGTCTGAAACATCCTCTACGTGGATAAGATAAACAAAACCTCCCCTTCAATACGCACGAGGACACACTGCGGTGAGCCACAATCCTCTAAGCCCACTCAATCACGCCCGATCCGGCACTGTCCTGGAAGGCCCAGCTGTCTCTCACCTTTTAATCAGCTAAACCTACTGAGAAGCAAAGCTGCAGGTAGTGGTAGTCCAGTACCTAGTCTGTTTGATGCATCACATCGCAGGAAGCAATTAAGTTTATGGCGGGGAAAGAACAGCTCCAAAGGCCTCTGAAACAAAAGACGCTTCCTGCCTGCGGTCTGTTCTGGGCCATCCTGTCATAAAGGCAGGGCGACCTACCCAGCCTCAGCGGCCCACTGCACAGTGCTGTCTGCACAGAGAACCAGCCCAGTCTCTGCCGCAGAGACCTGCCTGTCAGGTTCTCCCTTCTGTGCTAGGGGATAAACTGTCCCAGCTGGTTTGAATAAGAAAAAAGGGAAGTAAGCGTCCACAAGAAAAAAATACTTAACGCAGGAGAGGATTATAAATTCTTCAAGATTTGTTGAAGGAAAAGATTACAGAGGTAACAGAGTTTCCACTGGTATGGGGAAAATGTTCTTAGGATGTCGTGCTTGACAGTCAAGAAATCTGTCCTTCAGAGAGGTTCCCGCTGTGGGAAGGTGGGAGAGGATGGAAGGGGAGGGACTGTCTGCAGCCTGGGTCTCCCTAGTTCCGGCCCCTGTTCCTTCCTCTCGGGTGGGGCTGTGCATGTCCACATTGCCTGTCTTCCAGCTCACGTTCTAGCTCGGGTTGATATTAGGGTGAACATGCAAGTTCTCTTGTATACAGGGTTGTAGCCCACACTCCCAGCAGCAAGGGGAGAGTCCCAGATGCTAATCTCAGTCCACAGAAGGGGATGAAGACGTCACAAAGAGGCTAGCTGTGGAGTCAAGAGACAAGGATGGGATTTGAGAGAGAGAAGAGGTTAGGTAGCCAGAAGAGGTTAGGTAGCCAGAGTGACTTCCACTAAGCCTGAGAAAGGTGGTCTCTCCCCGACTCCTGTGCTAAATGCAAAGTGAGAAATGACCATCCTAAGATGCCAGTTAATCCTCGCCCCTAAACATGTTCCACACCCCTCAAACTGAGGAAGGGGTAAAGGGCCCACTGCTAAGATATGGGTACTAGGGACCACTTCATCCACAGCTGTGAGGACCTCATAAATATCAGTGAAATTCGTCATTATCCTTAAATGCACCACTTGTTCTACCTGGAGATTGGACTGAATTTAGTTCCACATATATTAGATAAAAAAACGCTGTCAACCCACCCTTTCCCTGGGGTAGTCCTTAAATCAAAAGCTAAATAAATACATTCTTTTCTTTGGGTGGGGCTGAGTCTTTCTGATTACCTGAAGCCAAAACCAAGAGGCCATCTGAAAGGCTTCAGAGGGCTTTATTAAATATTCAAACACTTCCCCACCCCAACCCCTATACCCAGGAGACACTACTGGGCCCAGAAGAATTACTCTCTGTTCCATGAGATCATGAGTATCTCTATTACATCAAATTAGGGTCTCCTAAAATGCAACTAAATCCACTTTTTATCACATGGGTGTACCCAGAAAGGACTAGTGACCACCTCCAAATAGCCAATTCCCCTGTCTCTAGAAAAACCACACAGTCCCAGAGAGAACTCTGCCAAGAGTCAGGAAGATCTGGTTTTCATTAACCAAATAAGAAGCACTTGGAGTTAATGCACAGATCCTGGAGCCTGATCTCCCGGGGTATGGAATCCCGGGTCTGCCACTTAGTAGCTCTGTGACTTTCAGGGAAGTTACTTAACCTCTCTGTGTCTCATTTTTCTCACTTATAAAATAGGGATTAAAAATAATACCTATTCATAAGATTTTGTAATGACTAAATGAGTTATGATATGTAAAGGACTTCAAACAGTACTTGCCATATAGTAAGAACAATATTAGTGTTTGGTGGTGTTATTGTCATCTTTATATGTTACATTTTGGGGTACATTATGAAAGACCTCTGTTTTCTAGGCTTTTCTTCTCTCAGAGGGGCTGACAAGACCATCTGTATTCCAGGAATTTTCAAAGACAAAAATATTTTTAAATAAGTTCAGATTTCTTTTACATTAAATTTAAGAGGCTGCAATAAATTAAAAATAGCCACATGAATTCTTTGTAGCTACTCCCATTAAGAGGGGGAATCTATTTCCAATCACCTCCTCTTGAATCTGGGCTAGGCTGGTCCTATGACTTTCCTTGACCACCAGAATGTGGCAGAAGTGAGGCTGTGTAATTTCTGAGTCTATGCTTCAAGCTTGCAGCTTCTACTCTTATCCTTTTGCCAAACGGTTCTGTCATGTGAAGGAGCCTGAGCTAGCTTTTTGAAAGGGGAAACCACAACAAAGATGAGCTATCTTTACAGCCAAGAGGTCCCTCAGATCAACCAGCTCCCAGGTGCCAGCTGAGTGCAGTGGCATGAGTGACCCCAGATGAGACTAACATAAGAACCACTCACCTGAGCCCAGCCCAAATTGCTGACCCGCAGAATCTTGAGCAAATAAAATGGTGGTTGTTTTTAGCCACTAAGTTCAGGGTAGTTTGTTATGCAATAGATAACTGATACAGAGCCCTACACAAATGAACCTTTATTATCAATAGCATTTCAAACACACACACACACACACACACACACACACACACACACACACACATAAAACCAGGTCATTTGTCTATTTGCCAGCAGGTTTACCAACTACCACATAGTGTTTCAAAGCTCTCATCCCACCCACCTAGGACCGGACCATTGAGGGCACTGAAGTCAGCACATTAACCTGGAAAAAGCTAAGACCAATTAATGATCAAATCTGGGGAGTGGGAGGAACCTTTCTGTACCAAGGTAGGTACCAAGTCAGGTCTTTGCAGAAGGATGTGATGGGAATACAGGATTGTGTTCCTTCTAGTCTGTGATAGAATACAGGACCAGCAATGCCAAGGTTTGGCTTCCTCGGAAGCAGTGTTATTCCACGGGTCTTGGATATTGCACAATGATGTGGGTAGATGCCTCCATGGTGTGAGCAAACCAATTCAAGGTCGGCATCACCAGGTAAGAATCAGGGGAGCCAGTCAGAATCAACCATGTATTACCCATGGTCCAGATCTGTGGCTCCAAGAATGCAGAAGACCCAAATACCTTCATTTTTTCCTGCTGGTCAAAGCAAGTGAAGGAGTTCAGGATATGCCAACCCCAAAATATGTAGCATAAGTATGATTACTTTGAGCTGAAGGCACTTGAAAAACAGCAAATGCAGGGAGAGGTTCCCTCTGAACTCCCCTTATCTGCCTAAAGACAGATCCTTCAAAAGGAACTAAAGTCATCAATCCCCT
Source organism: Lemur catta (assembly GCF_020740605.2). Lineage (NCBI taxonomy): Eukaryota > Metazoa > Chordata > Mammalia > Primates > Lemuridae > Lemur > Lemur catta. The sequence goes on from NC_059135.1 coordinate 72,757,008, forward strand.
CCCTAGGAGTTTCATTAACCAGGGAAGATTAACTCTTATCACAGAGAAGAGACTAGAACACACACCACACCCAGACACAAACTCTCCTATCTTCTATCTATTCTTCTGAGGGCCCATCTATCTTTCTGCAAAATCATTTACTGTCCCCTAAGTTGTCTACATACATCCCTCCTTTCCTCTCCCCTATGAAAAGTGTATATAAGCTCCTAAATCTCACTGTTTCTTTGGGTATTCACTTTTTTCCCCTGTGATGCCTCAGGCACATAAGTTTGTATACCTTTTCTCCTGTTTATCTACCTAATGTCAGTTTATTTTGTAGACCCAGGAGAGTTCAGAAAAATCCTGATGGCATGGAATTACAGAACTGATTAGATGTCCACAGGTGATGCTATAAAGTGGAGTAATTTACCCAAGAACTTGCAGCTAGTTTGGTGCAGAGCCGCACCTGGTTCCCCTGGGCTCCAGGCCAGCAGTATTCCTGCCCCACCCCACAGAGACGCTTCTCAAGACACAAGGTGTTTATGTTAGGTAGATAGCAAGGACCTCTGAGACTCTCCGAGGGACAAAAGTGGATGCCTTGCCCTGGTGCTGCCTCGAGCAGTTGCCCCAACTGGGAAGAAGGACAAGGGTGGGCACAGCGTCTTGGTGCTGCCCCACCTTAATCCTGTCCTGCACAACTGCCACACCTGGGGGAAGGAGGAACCCCTGCTAATCTGCAAAAGAATGCAGGGAATCCCCCAGCCTGCAGGCTAGGCATCCCAGGCACAATAGGATTTGGAAAGTAACCTGAAGTAACCTAAGGCTAATTATCATGTCATTAACTATCCATCAAAGTGGTTCCATGGTGATGTCTGAACCAAGAGGAGGGCCCAATACAGACACTATAAAACAGGACCCCAGGCCATAAGCAGAGCCCTTTTGTTATGACAGTGGGGTCCTTTCATAGCTCTGCAGTGAACATATCCTTCGTCAATAAACTTTTATTTCATGCTTGCCTTGCTTTTGGTGTGTCTGGTCATTCTTTGCCCAAGAGCACACCAAGAACCGAGGGCAGACTATACCCTGACATTGTATGAGCAAAAGCACAAGAAACTACTTACGTTAAATTTAAAATTCAAAACTTAGATATGCAGTAATTATGTGAAGAAATGATACACAAGGGGAAAACCCACAACAAATTACACTACAGTGTTAATGACTACAACTGGCATCTCTTCAAATTGGGCAATTTTTATTTTTAATTCTTTCTGCTTTTTTCCATAGGCCAAATATTCTTTAATGATCTTGAACTACCCCTATATTTCTTAATTTGGGGGCTATCTCAATGCAGAAAAGATAACATGTGAACAGTAGATATGGTCCGTGGCAAAAGGGAACATGAGCAGGTGTGAGCGCAGAGTTCCCGTAGAGCACCAGCCAGAAGTGCCCACATGGACCCTCGTTTGTGCCGTTCAGTGGGTTCCATCCCAGTTCTGCCACTGTTTGGCTTGGCAGTCTAACTTTGGGCAATTTGCCTAATCTATTTAAACCTCAGTTTCCTCAACTGTAAAAGGTGGATGTTAACAGAACCTTCCTGGCAGGAACGCTGTGCAGACTGAGAGAGACAATGCATACAGAGCTCTCAGTCTGCTGCTTGACAGACAGTAGGAGCAACGTTAGTTATCGTGATGGTGGTGATAGAGATGCTTAATATTAGAGTTGGGTTTTTTATCACCATTGTTATCATTATGATGATCAATCATTATGATTATTACCTTCCTAACACTGCATTTAACACTGTTACTAACAAGAAGTTTCTTTGCTTTGGAAGATGACTCAATGATCTCTATGTTTCATTGCTGGACTGTCTTGCCTATGATCTTTGTATTTTGGGGGTTTGTTAATAGCAGACTCTTAAGTTGAAGTAATGGCTCACATACCACCCAATATGCCCCAAGGAAAAGAGTGATGATAATATACAGATTCCTACTTGCTTTCTTGGGCCTAATTAGGGCAGTACAATGTCATCCATTTAAAAAGGCAAAGAGTATGGCATCTTGGTAGACAGTATACAGAATTCTGCTTTGTACTTGAAACATATAATTATCCTTAACAAACAGGGTGCTAATAATTCAATCTGCTCTTTACACAAGAAACAGGAATATAAACATAGCCCTGGCCCTATCAGCTCCTAATGTCAGCCAATTTCCTTTGGATGTTTCCTTCCTCCCTTCCACTGTCCGCTGCAAAGTGGGAGGTCTGTTTGCAAGGCAGAGGCCCCTGGGCTGGGAGGTGACAGCCCTGATGTGGCCAGGAGGAAGTCTGCTCAGCAGACCAGGATCAGTCCCTGGAGCCTCCCAAAGGCATTCCTTGGCATTTGCAGCCCAACCTCAGAAAACCAGACCTCTGAACTGATTCTTCACCTGGAAAACTGGAGACAGTCAAACAGTCTAATCTGGTCGGCCTGGGTGGGCGTTAAGCACCACACCTACAGCCAAAAGGCAAAATGAATGAAATAAAAAGCAGTAATCAATAAAACACACTTTAAATGTGTCCACACCTCTGCTGTTGTCTCCTTTTGTGGGGAACACTCTCATCCTGTTTTGGATCAGCAAATATTTTCTAAGCTTTAACATTTAAATGTCCTATAATTACAAATACTCAATAATTAGTGCACACGTGCACTAAGTGTATTCATCAATGTATTTCATTTAATACAGACACTTTTGAAAATTTCTTCCACCCCTCACATATTGCCATCCATCCCTGAGAAGTTTACACTGAGCAGATTCTGTTTTGATTGAAATAGTGTCTTCTACGGTAATCAGAGATGTCTTTGATCCAGTAACCATTCCCTGGGCATGGAGACTCTCCCCTTGGGTACACCAGAAATGTAACTTAAACCCAAACCAGGCTTCCAAATCCCAGGACCACAGTAAGCAGTGAGGAGTTTGGATGGGATAGAAAACCTGGCAAGCTGTCGAGGAGATGGGAAAAAGACAGAGTCCTAAGACGTTTGGGAGTCTACAGAGACCTAACCAGAGAGCCCAGATGAAAAGTCATGAGTTGTTCATAATAGCTGCAACTCTTACCTTGAGAAAGAGAATGTGGTTGTCAGGCTCCTCTGGAACAGTGAAGAGGTTTGTACTCAAAGTAACTGGCCTACCAAAGATAAAAAAGATAAGGCAAGAGCCACTGCTGCTGCTAAGTTGCTGAACAACTGGAAGGTTTGCTAATGACAGGCAGGCTTCCGGGTGTTTGGAGACGTTTCAGGATGGAACAGCAATAGAACCAACTGAACAATATCAAATGCATGAAATCCCTGGAATCAAGTCAAGGTGGAGCCGTTAACGTTATAGAGAGTGTGAGCTAGCGTTTTATTAACACACACCTGGGCCCCGTCTAATTGGAAATGGTAATAATTGGTGAAATCATACACCTCATCACACCCCTCCACAAAAATGTCTGTTTACCGAAGAGCTGGCAGAGCTCTCTGTAACGCTGACATACATCGGGGTGCTTGGCAGGCCACGGCATTCACACATTCACCGAATCCACAATGAAGACTCTGTGCCGCTTCGCCAGGCCTGGTTTGGAAGGCAGCCCTACCAGCTGACGAAACGATGACAACGTGAGACTTGAACCCAGATGAGGAGGTGGGAGGGAACTGGCATCTTTCCCTACATGCGCTCAGATAAGCAAATATAAAAGACAATATGCCCACTCCTAAGAAAAATCTGTTATATATTTATCTCTATCTGTGATGGTTAGTTTTATGTGTCAACTTGGCTAGGCTATGGGGCCCAGTTGTTTGCTCAAACTTCAGTCCAGATGCTGCTGTGAAGGTGTTTTTAGATGTGATTAACATTTAAATCAACAGATTTTGAGCAAAGCAGATTACCTCTCATTATGTGGGTAGGCCTCATTCAGTCAGAGAGGCTTTGAGAGAAAAGACTGAAGCTCCCCCCAAAAAGGAGTTCTTTCTCCAGACCACCTTTGGACTCAAGATGCAACAACACTTCCCTGGGTCTCCAGCCTGCCGGCCTGCCCTGCAAATGTCTCACTTGCCAGTCCCCATAATCTTATGAGACAAATCATTAAAATAAAGCTTTGTCTCTGTCTATGTATAGAAAGAGATATTATAGATACATACATACACATATATGTATATGTGTGTATATATACATACATACATCCTCTTGGTCAGGGTTCTCTGAAGAACGCTAACTACTACACCATCTAATTTCAAAAAGGATGAGTTAACTTATAAAACATGTAATACTACGTAAAGAAGAAAACGTAAAATAGAGGCTAGAAGAACACACGAGGAAAGGTTAGTCAACAGAAATGTATGTTGTAAAGTGCTAAACTATTACTTGATATGGTTCATAAATTAGGTTCTGAGCTTCCAAATGGCCAAAGCAAAGAAGAAAATAAACACAATATAATCACATTGAACCTAATATAAAATACAGTATACATACCTCCCCAGAGTGTTAGCTTCTTCTTGTCACTGAAAAATTTTTCCCAAGGTGTTAATAACCTTCCCTTCCTTGCATAAATTCTTAAAGGATCCTTTATCATCCACATTTGTGGGTGAAGAGAGGGGAAGTAATTAATTAACAAGGTCTCTAAGTACACACAGTATGGAGTGTCCTATAATGCTTCTTACTGTATCCCTCAAGGTGAAATATGACGCCAAAGCACAAGTCACTGATGTGACCTGGCAAGGCCAAAAGGAAAAAAAAAAAAGAAAAAGAAATAGCCCAATCACATAACAATCTGATCATCTGGCTTGATCCAGGGATAAAAATTAGAATTTCTGGAAGAATTAATGGACTCCATATCCTTTGAGACATTTCCCATAAATATTATTATTCCACCCAATAAAAAGTTGAATGGGAATTGGATTACAATTGTCTGAGACTATAGTCCTGGGAGCAGCCTAGAGTAAACTTTTTTTTCTATTGCTGATGGGGGCAGATGCACAGAAAAACTTCCCTCAGGCAGGTTTCTAAGCTCAGGTAATAAATGTCAAAGGAATAAAAAATGTTTATTTTTTATATTTTTGCATATGCATAAGTCTCATATATCCTTCCTGCGTTGACATCAATTTTTAAAACTTTTATTATTGTAAAATATATGCAATAAAAAATTTACCATTTTAACCACTTTAAAGTATGCAATTCATGTGGCAATGACTATATTCACAATGTTGTATAACCATCATCATTATCCATTTCCAGAACTTTTTCATCATCCCAAACAGAAACACTGTACCCATTAAACAATAACTTCCCACTTCCCCCTCCCCCAGCCCCTGGTAACCTCTATTCTCTTTTCTGTCTCCTTGAGTTTGCCTATGCTCATATAAGTGGACTCATACAGTATTTGTCTTTCTCGTATCTGGCTTATTTTACTTAACATAATGTTTTCAAGATTCATCCATACTGTAGCATATATCAGAACTTCATTCCATTTTATGGCTGAATAATATCCTATTGTAAGTATATACTACCTTTTGTTTGTTGTGGAGTCAATTTTTTAATATAATTAATTCACCGAGTAATTACTGAGCATCTACAATGTGAAAAGTCTTGATTTCTAAAATATTGGCTATATTCTAAGCACAGTACATAAGAGGCAGAAGAGCTATTCCACAAGGAAGAAATTAATTATACAAATCCTAGTTTCAGAATCAGTAGTAGCAGCAAGGAAACAAAAGTCTGTTCAACAGTTTTTTTTTCCCTAAGGGCTTGGTAAACCCCCTCATCTTAATTAATGTTCTTCATATTTAAAGCTGAAGTGAGATTAGAATATCCTCCACCATGTGTAACTCTTAGCATTATGGTGCCTAAAGCTTAGAATGTGTCATTCTTGACCCCTGACCCAGCGATAATGAGCTTCTATCAAAACAGCTGATGTCAAGAAGCAGACATTGCCGTACCAGGAAGCACTGGTTTCTGTCCCTGCAGACAAAATACCCTGACAAAATCCACTAGAAAGGCATATCTCCCCCTAAGCTGCTTGCCGTCCAAAAGCTTTTCATTTCTAGGGCATATAAAAAAGGTAACCAGCCTTCTGTGTGGACACGTGGGTCCTCAGAAAAACACAGCTCCCTGGCAAGAAAATTTAATAGTTGAAATAAAAAGAGAGAAGCTCCACTCTGCTCTGGTTTTCACCTTCAAAGTGGATAGAAGAGCAGATGGCATGAAGAGGGGATGTCACCGCACACCTGAGTGCACAAAAGTGGCCCGGTATGGTATCAAAAGGTGTCCAGGGGAAGTTGACAAAAAAACAACCATTTTTGCACTCCAGCAGGCAAGCTGCAAGCAGAATCAATAGCCATGGAGGATTCAGGCCGCTTTGTTCAGCACAGACTTCTCAGCTGGGAGGATGTGCTGTCACCCCAGGATGTTAGCACTCAGCTGAGCTGAAGTTCATTTACAACTTTGTGTTCTGTTAGCTGGGAACATGTCATTCAAACGACAAAAGCTGTTTGGGAAAATTATATAGAGAATTAAGTCTTGAGTTCCTCCTGTATGTTTTTATCTAGAACAAGAGGTTTTTTTAGATAAAGACAAAATGAATACTAGTAAGACGGTTCTTTTTAGTACAGAGGTACGTAATCCATTGCCTCTAAAACAGGAGACATTCCCACAGGTTGTAGCAGCCGGTCCCTGACAGGCTGAAACTAGGAGCTCATACAAAGGTCCCAAGGTAGCCTGATCAGGAACCCCCGGAATGAGAAGGTACTCAGTTCTCTGTCCCAAGTCATTATACAACGCCCAGTCTCAGGTCTCAGGGCATCGGTAATACACGTTCTGGAGGTAGATGCACAACTTGAGCACTAGAATTTTAACTGTGACAACCATTTTAACCCTCCAAGTTGTCATTAAGTTCATCATGCCTTTCTGATGCATGACCCCTCCCTCCCAAAGAAAGTCACATTGGCCTGAAGCCATCCTCAAAGATAAGAACCCCAACAAGGCAATCAGGGTTCGTCATTTATAAACTTGAACTTGGCAGACTGCCAATTCCCTTCTGTGTCGGGCTGAATTGTGTCCCCACCCCTCAAATTCATATGGTGACGTCCTAATCCCCAGTACCTCAGAATGTGGCTTTATTTGCAGATAGGGTCTTTAAAGAGGCAATTAAGTTAAAATGAGGTCATATGGGTGGGCCCTAATTCAATACGACCGGTGACCTTACAGGAGGAAATTAGGACACAGACATGTATAGACAGAAGACGTGTGAAGACACAGGGCAGGGACGGCCATCGACAGACAAGGAGAAAGGGCTCCAAAGGAACCAGGAACTAACCCTGCGGACACCTTGATTTCAGACTTCCAGCCTCCACAGCTGTGAGAAAACAAATTTCTGTTGTTGAAGCCACCCCATGTGTGGTGCTCAGTTGTGGCAGCCTAAGACACCTCTCGTGGTCTTTCTCCTCTGATTGCCAGAATTGCCAGGGAAGACCCTGGAAAGTTTGCAGGGACACTCAACCTCCTGTCCCCTCTCAAAGACCTCACTGCCATTTACTCCCTTATCTCTAAATCCAAAGAAACTGACAAATAGGAACATCTTACAAATGTGAAGACCCCTACCCTGAAACAGGAGAGCACTGCCCACCCCAAGCCCTCTAACCTCCATTATGGGACCTCTCTCTGTCCCCCAAAATTCTCTATGCTAAATAGAGGTTGCCCTACAAACAGCATTTTGGGGATGCTCTTCTCAGAAATGGCATCCTCATTTCTCTTGCCTTGTTACCCAGGGCTGACTCAGATGCCTTAACCAACCTCAGTTTCCCCTCTTCTTAAAAAGAAAAGGAGGAGTAAGGGGACAAAGGGCTTTGCACATTACAGGAGCCAACCCAGAGCAAAAGATTAGCAGGGACACAAGGACTCCCAGTTGCCTCAAGACTTGATTGACAAGTAATTACTTTTTCCTTCACTGAAAGCTTCATACAGGAGAGCTGACTGATGTCCTTTGTTTGTGCTGGGAGCCACGAACACTGTAGTTTCATTTCTGTACTCTCCATAGACAATGCCTGGTCTACAGCATAGGTGGGCATCAGGTCTGACTCCCAGCGCTATGGCTCAAAGGTGGTTGCAGTGTATTGAGAGCGGGACCATAACCAGATGGACTGTTGGGAGCTAAGTCACAAGTGACAATAATAGAACGAGAGATCATTTAGCCTGTCCTCATGTCCCAGGTCCATATGCTTCTTACCTCCCTGATCTTGCTCAGCAGCCTCCTGACACAGCCCATACAAGCTTGGCACAGCTTGCCCAGAAGTATACACAAATGAATATGAAATCACCTTTGTTATCAGTAATGCCCTCGAGCACTCCCGGGGTCAGCACTCGAGGCCCCTTGGTCCTCTCCTGGCTGCAGTGACACTGGGAGTTCTCCTCCAGGGCACATTCCAGCCTCAGGGGACTGCTGACACCTGCCAAGTCCCAGCAGTGGAAGAAAAAGGAAAGGAGACTGAAGCAATTAGCCAGGTGAACAGGGAACGGGTCAAACCATTCAGATAAGACGGTCCTTGAATATATTCAGTTCCCATTACCACAGGGTGACTGTGTGTCCGCCCCCCACTGCCCCCGGCAGATTCTACAGGCTGCAGAGCGTTTTCCTAGCATGAGAGTGAGAAAAGAAAGGATGATTTCTCAGCATACATATTCTAGGGCTCTGCTGTTAAATCACCATGGATCATACACACCTCAAGCCAAGGGGTAATTTGACTTTAAGGGATCAAAGGACACACCCTTCATCTCGAGTGACTTTGTCACAGAATCTCAAACTCAATGATGAATTTTTTAAAAAATTCAAGTATTCTATTTATTTTAAAAAATCAGCTATGCTTCCTTATCCAGGTCCATGCTCCTTACGTTTCTTACCAATTGATTAGGTATTAGCTTTGCTAAACAGTTTTGCTTCAGTTATTGGATCGTGAGCATCTCGAGAGTCCATATGGAATCTTATTATCTCGGCTCGCTCCCAGTGCCTGGCATAGCGTTGGACACAGAATAGAAACTCAGTAAAATGCTCAATTACTGACTGCTTCTTGCTTTTGAAATAGTTTTCCCCGTAGGGAAGCAAATCCACTCTACCTGCCTGGTTTTTCAACCACCACCACTCCCCTGCTCCCCCCACCCCGCCCCCATCACCAGACTAACATCAGCAGCAGGATCTTCGCAGTGAATGTCTATCTGTTCAGCGGATCATATAAAATAACCAAGTGAAGGCTGGGGCTGGTTGGTAAATTCTTATCATCTATTTTTAAATCTGGACATATCTGAATTAGTTTCCTAGGGATACTGTAACAAATTATCAAAATTTTGGTGGCTTAAAACAACAGGAATTTATTCTTTTTACAGTTTTGCAAGCCAGAAGTCCATAAGCAAGGTTTTGGCAAGATTGGCTCATGCTGGGGGCGGTGACGGGCAATCGGTTCCAGGCCCCCCTACTCCTGGTTTCTGGTGGTGCTAACAATTGCTGACATTCCCTGGCTTGTAACCATATAACTCCAATCTCTGCCTCGAGTTCACAGGCCCTACCCCCTGTGTCTTGTCGTCAAATCTTTCTCTCCTTTCTCTTATAAGGGTACCAGTCATACTGAATCCAGGCCATAATAGGGCCATACTAAATCCAGGACGAGCGCATCCTGAGATCCTTGACTTAACTACATCTACGAAGGTACCAGGGATTGGGACTTGGATATATCTTTTGGTGGGGGGATACTATTCAATCCACTACAATATACAAAACCAGAACACATCATCTTCACCACAAAATTCCATCCTCTTCCCAACTCTCTTTTCCATATTATTAGAACCACCATGCTCCTAGGCAGGACCCAGGCTGACCTCCCGAGTGGTCCTCAAGGGCTCTCACCCTGTCACTGCCGGTTCCAATCAGCCATGATGCACAGTGATGACGCACAGCTGAATCCACTGTGCTCCACTACACTGCTCACGCCTGACCTCTCTCTGCCGTGCCTGCTGCCACATCACCCTGGCCCCAGCCTGGACCACCTGTCTTGGCCCAGGTCATGACTTCTTCTTAACTGCTCACCCAGCTTCCTTTACCGACCACACCACAGGCTGCTCAGAAAGAGCCTGATCCTGCCATGACACTGTCCACACATGTTCGGCGGCATCAAACCAAATAAAACCCAATCTCTTTGTAGCCAAGCATCCAGGTCCACTAGAATGGGGCTGAAACACCTCTTCCAAGCTTACTTTTCACTGCCCCCCTCCATCTGGTCCAAATTCTGGTCTGAGTAGATTATTGACCACCGTTCCAGAGATCCTCAAAACCTCCTGTCTTTGAAGACCCTCTGCCTGGGATTTATTCATTAAGTCAAGAATCTCCTATCTTGACTTATGTCTCCTTGTTAATGTCTTACACAGAAAGGCCCAACTCAAATGACAACTCATCCTAAGTCCTTGTCCAGCATCACTGACCACACTGGATTTCCCCTTCACTGACCACATTGGATTCCTTCTTTTAAAATGTAACAGCATGCCAGACGGATAAGGGATTCTTGTTGTCTCCTCCCGTAGGAGACCTGGTGCTCCCTGAGAGCACTCGCCAGAAGCCTCATGACAGAATGCAGATGGACCACCTGCTTTCCTCCTGACATGCCCCACAACCTAGCACGGGGCCTTGCATGTGACATGTGCTCATAAATATTTGGTCAGTAAAGGTCTAGAGAGTAAGTGAATAACATAGTCCTTGCCTGCAAACAGCTTACATTTGGGGATGGGGGAGGATGAGAGGACAAAGGCAAATAACAATGACTCACTGCACACTGTTGTTAGTACCATAAAAGAAACATAAATGAAATTCTGTGGGAAGCACAGAAAAGGGAGCTTATGAAAACAGGGAAGTTTATGGAGAAGGTAGAACTTAAGATAGATCTTGAAGGATAAACAATATTTTGATGAGCAAATGTTGGGGAGTCAGGGAAAAGCATTAAATAACAAAGAAACAGCATCAGAAAAGACACAGAATGGTGAGTGATGGAAGGTAAGGCTAGGAAGTTAGGCCAACATCTGGACAGCTGTGATAAGGAATTTGAAGCTGCGTCTGCAGGAGATGGGAGCCGTGAAGGCTTTGGGACAGGGGGGAGATGCGGCCACATCTGCATTTTCAGATGATCACTCACATGGTACAGCAGGACCCAAACCAGGGTGTGCATCAGAATCATCTGGAGAGCTTCAAAATTACTTAATATACATAGAAAAGTATGAACAATATTTCTCCATCATAAAACCATGTTGATGTTTTGCCATTTTTTGTTTTAGAATTTTAAGAGAAATAAACTGTACCTCTACTTGAGTCCCCTTTTTTCCCTTCCCCAGATATAAACACTTTCATTTGGTGATTATCCTTCTAGTCCATATTTATATGGTGAGGGAGACAGAAAGAAAAAGAAATATATGTATACATAAACCGTATAGCATTGCTTTTTTTTAGATCTTCATTAATACAAGATGATATACAGCAGTGGTCCCCAACCTTTTTGGCTCCAGGGACCAGTTTCATGGAAGATAATTTTTCGACGGACTAGGTCGGGGGGATGGTTTTGGGATGATTCAAGCACATTACATTTATTGTGCATTTTATCTCTATTATTGTTACTTTGTAATATATAATGAAAGAATTATACAACCCACCATAATGCAGAATCAGTGGGAGCCCTGAGCTTGTTTTCCTGCAGCTAGACGGTCCCATCTAGGGGTGATGGGAGACAGCGACTGATCTGACAGGAGGCAGAGCTCAGGCGGTGATGCGAGTGATGGGGAGCGGCTGTAAATACAGATGAAGCTTCGCTCTCCTGCCTGCCCACTGCTCACCTCCTGCCGGGCAGCTCGGTTCATAACCGGTACCAGTCGGGGGTTGAGGACCACAGATATACAGCATTGCCTTTTGCGTTAAAATCATATAAATGATTCATTTAGTAAACATTGTTTTAAATTTGCTTTTTACGAAATTCAGATTCCTGTATCCCCTCTAGATTTAATTAATTACAGTCACTGGATAGAGGTGTCCAGACATATGCCATTTTTTAAAATCCCAGTTCATTCTGATGTCACTAGATTTGCATTTGGGAGTCACTGGTATAGAAGACGAACACAAGAGAAGAGAGAGCAGAGGTGGGAAGAACAGTAAGAATGTTTTGAACAAGGCAACTAACAGGTGATCAGGTCCTGAGCAAGGGCAGCGATGAGGGAAACAAAAGTTGGGGACAGGTTCTGAGACACAGTGAAGACAAAAGCAACTGGACTTGGTAACTAACTAGATTCTGGGGTAAGAACAAGTTGCAGTTAAGAAATGGCCCTAAGGATTATAACTTGAATGAATTGGAGGATAGTGACCCCATTAACAAAAATGTAGAGCACAGGAGGAAGAACAGGCTGCGGGAGAGAAAACTGAGTAGGTTTTAGGTGCGTGAATTTGAGGTTTCAGCAGGACCTTTGTGTAAACACCTCCAACAGGCATTCATGAGAACTGGACTGGACCAAGAGAGAGGAGCAGGGCTCGCACTGCAGAGCCAGGACTCCCTACTTACAGGGAACAGCTGTACACATGGACATGGGCATGTCTGTTTCAGAAGAGAGAGATGGGACCACAAGGCAGGTCCTTGGGGGTGCATATGTTAATATTTGGGGGAGAGCAGACAAAGCAGCATCCATGAGCAGATGAACCAAGCTCATGGAACTGACGCATGGCCAGAGGAGGGCAGCTGGGACTAGGAAGGACCAAGGTCAAGAATCCACAGTGACAGGTATGACGCGGAAGAGGAAGACTGAGATAGGTCGTTAAACTGGAGAATCAGTGACCTTTCAAAGAGCAGTAGCAGCCTTGAGGGGAAGAGTCAGAGTGTGACATGGGTTAAAAAAAAAAACCCACTGGAAACAGCAACGTGAAGTTACTCTTCAGTGCTGAAAGAAAGGAAAGAGCAGAAAGAATGGCTGAAGGATAATTAGTTTCGAGTTTAGAAGAGGAATCTGAATATGTTTGTAGGATGTGAGGAAGGAACCAGTGGTAGAGAAACTATGAAAAGATGAGAAAATAAAAATAGATGAATTAAGGTCTTGAAGAACTAAGAGAGAATCTGATCAGGAAACAGAAAGACGTCCTATTGCAAACGGCCGACCAGTCACACATGCTCCTGTCCTTCCCTTCCCAAATCCTCACTGAAAAGAATGTTGGTTAATGCTCTTAAATTTTTCTTCCTAAGATAAAGAGAACAAGAAGTAAATTACTGCAGAGGACTCTGGAAAATAGAAAGCAGAAGGACAAATGTTAATTAACTCAGCTTATGGTAGTCTTTGTCCTGCCGACAGCTTGCGAATGAGGAACCTGGAACGAGCCAGCTAGGCTCGTTCTACAGAATCTCTAAGCTGTTCAGCACCTGAGGACACCAGGTGGCAAGAAGGCAGGGGTGAACCTTAGGCTGAAAACAGGTGATTTTTTTAAAAAAGTAGACAGAGCAATTTAGACCTCCAGAGCACCTCCCCAGCCCTACACAAAGCAAGGCACTGATCCTACAGAAGACTAGGGCTTCATTCCTTGGAAAAATCTAACTAGAGGGTTCTCAGGACTCAAGAGCACCAGGCAACATGGAGCAGTGGGATGAAGTGCGAGACTGAGAACTGGGGAATCAAACTGGGTCTGCATACTGACCCCCCTGCTCCCAACAGCAGCATCCAGCCACAGAACCACACACCTTCCTGGGTTCCCCCAGCTCACCTGCCTCCCTCCTCCCTCCCCAGGAGTCTGGACCATCCTCTGGAGAAACCAGGGTGTCCCAGTGGAACACCATCCATCACCTGCAGGAGAGCCCCACCCGCTGGCACTGAACTTTCAGCTAAAGACAGCCAAGGACCACCAGATATTGGAGGAAAACCTCCCACATGCAAAAGTGGGGCCAAAACAAACAGATAAAGACTATACAGAACCCAGAGGCAACAAGGAATATGAAAACTATACATACACACACACACACACAGAGGATATATATACATTCCTCAGAAAGACAAAAATGTCATCCAGTTCTTGTTTTATAGATGCAATATTTTTTTGCAAAAGGAACAATGAGAATAGGGTAGGATTCTTAGGTAGAAGTATAAATAAGTTAGTAGAAATTTTTTGAAATCAGGAGAAGCGTTGAAGATGAAGTCAAAGAAATCTCCCAGAAAGTAGAAAACTTTGTGAAGAGAAATGACAAGAGGTACAGAAGATCAGTATGAGTCAAACAACTAAAGTTCTAGAAACAACCAGAGGGAGGAAAAACATAAGGAAAGAAATAATCAACTAAATCCTTTTAAAATTTCCACAGTAAAATACGTGAGTCTTCAGGTTGAAAGGGCTCAGAGAAGTCTCAACAAAATGAATGAAAAATCACGCACATCATTGTGAAATTTCAGAACCTGAGAAAAAGAAGAGATTTTGTAAAGTTTCTAGAGAAGAGAAAATAAAAAGATCATGAACAAAAGATCAGCAGTCAAAATGACACAAATATGGAAAAGCATGGAAAATGCCTGCAAAATCCTAGAGGAAAACTATTTCAATCTTTATTCTACCCTCATACTTGAGACATAATTTGTCTGGCACGGAATTAAAGATATTTTTAGATATGCAAGGGCTCAAGAACTTGGCTTCCTATTAAAAGATGCTTAGAAAGAAATTAGAGGATGTGTGCCAGCAACACAAAAGAGTAAGCAAAGGAAGAGGATGATAAAGCATTCTGAAAACAATAGTCCCAGCAAAGAACCACTACAACAGCTTCACAGCAAGCACAGAGAGCAACCAGTGCACATTAAAGCAAGAGGACTGAGGACTCCAGGCTGCTTACAGCAATTATTTTTACATACATTCAATCAATAATAACCTCCAAGTAAAATGAGAAGATACACAAGAAAGGGAATATGTATTCACAGTACATCACTGGGTAAGCAGTGACAACATTGCAAGATTATAATAATGTGAACAGTTACTATTAATTTAGCCAGTCTTCTGGTATAACAAAAAGTTATAGATAACATCTAAACCTGGTGAGACAAGAAAAAGTGGTGTATGCACATTATTTAGAAATGCAGAGATCAATCCCAAAAGCAATAGCTACTACAGAGGGAGTGGTATCTATGGAACAGTACTAGGGAGAGAAATCAAAAGGCCCTTAATTATAAACCTGTCAGACTCTCCATGAAGAAAAAGAAAGAGGAAGGACTGACTTATGGATACTTTCTGAGGATCGAGTGATAGGAAGGAAAGTTCAAGATGTTTTCACATAATCAGGAGTAGGGGAGGTTATACAGGGTGTCCCAAAAGTTGCTATATGCAGGAAAATGGGAAATTGTAGATAAATGTATCTTGATTTACAAAATATTCATTATAAAATTTTTCTTTTATATGGAAACTTCTGGGATACTGTGTATATCTGGAGAGTGAAGCAAGTTGGGGGGTAAGAAAAGAATTTAATTAAGGAACCCACTTTACAATTGTGAACTAAAATAAAATCTTAAGGCTCTCTCATCCCACCTGACTAAATGGACCCCCTCCTGGCCAAGAGGATACCCTAAAACTGAGTTCCCAGCCAACAGAGGTAGGTCAGACATGCCTCATCACGCCCCCCACCCTTCTTGTACATATACTTTGTAACTCATTGACAGGCCTAGCTATGCAAGACAAACCTGCAGGTCCTCAGTTTACACAACAAATTTATGTCTGGTAGCTTGTCTCTGATTAACAGACTTATCTTAACACATTCCAAGCCTTTAGACAAAAGCTTCTTTTTTAACTAATTACAAGTCAAAGAATCTTTAAACCCACCTATAACCTATAAGCCTCCTGCTTCAAGATGGCCCACCTTTTCAGGCTAAACCAATGTGTGCCTTCCATGTATTGATTTATGACTTTACCTGTAACCCCTGTCTCCCTGAAATGTATAAAACCAAACTGTGACCCAGCCACAGTGATTCCACTTGGTCAAGGCTTCTTGGGTGTGGCTCCAGGTCATGGTCCTCAAATTTGGCTCAGAATAAACCTCTTTAAATTATTTTACAGAGTTTGGCTTCTTTTCCGTTGACACAATGCATATAATACATTCTATTTCCTTATGTGGAAATCTTCCCTGGCCTCTTAGAATATAAACTCCTCAAAGGCAGGTACTTCCTTTGCACCTCCTACAGGGATTTGCATTCAGCAGTGATTTAAAAAATGTAAATTGAATGAAAAAGCAACTAAGATGAACAGGGCCAGCCATTACTGTGCAGATGTAGCACAGAGGCATGTATGTTTGCCTGTGTGTGTGTAGGAGCTGAACTGAGTGTAAGAGGAGACTATGCTCAATAAACTGACAAAAACAGCATTATCAAAATCACATACAAAATCAATTCTTGGACGCTTTACTTTCTAGACTTTAGTTTCTTGCTTTTGCCTTTGTTTTTACCCATAAAATGAAGAAAACTGTATGTGAAGACACAGAACTTTTCAAGTTCCTTCTAGATCTCTGGTCATTCCTGCCTAACTCTGAACACCTGAAATGCTCTTCCTTGCCCCTCCCCCTGTCCATGTGCTACACACCCTTCAGGTCTCAGTTTCAACCACCTTCTCACAGGTGCTTTCTTCCATGCCCTTTTCCCCTTCCATGAGTTGCCCTGGTACTCTCTCCCACAGTGCTCTCTCTACCGCAGTTACCACCAGTCCTAATGATACATTTGGTTTGGTGATGTGGCTGCTGTTTGCTCAGGAAGACTGCAGGCTGTGGAGGTCAGCAGCACACGTGTTGTCCACCATCCCATAATCCTACTCTATGGCAGTTGGCCGAGCACTCTTTTTATACATGTTGGCCATGGAATCAGCCTTCCTTAGCACTTCCTTAAACAAGAGGAAGCAAGCTGGCAATCTGAAGGCTAAAATAGCCCAGAGAGGTATTTAATTTGGTCAACAGTGTTTTTTTAATGGAAAAATTCACATCAATGTCTATATTTCTAACTGCTCTTGGAAAATCAAAACAGCCGGCCATTTTGGACTCGTCTGGTAACACCACGTGTGTGGAGACTGGAGTGAGACAAGGAGAAAGAGGCAGGCCCAGAGTGCATGAGCCTGGATGTTCTCCTAAGGAGAGTGTTCAGAGCTATTACTGGCTTTGCAAACGGTTTATGACTCAAAAAGAGGTTGGGAGCCTTTCAACAGCCTCTCTTCCTCCCCTAACATTTTATCGCCCTTAGAGTGTTCTGCCCTCTGCTCCTCCCACCTCTGTAGTTGGGCAAAGATCTGAATTTCACTCCTTTAATCTCTTTTCAGTGACTCCCGCCAACCTTAATCACTTTTATGACTCTTTTCTAAATGCCTCTGATTTGTCTGAATCCAGTGGGGAAGTCCTACATTTCTTTGCCCCAAGAATACAGAAAAACATACAAGATTTGACATGTTAAGTCAATTTTCACAGGCAGCTGCTGCCCTCAGAAAGGAAGACTCAGAGCGCTCCAGACAACAGAGGCACCGGACTCTTACATGTAGATATTCTCCTATTATTCCTTGTGTGTTGGATTGACACAGGCCAGCGGGTCCAGAGAGATCTGCCCCTGCAGCCATCTTGAAATATCCTGACAGCAAGAAGAATTGGAACCACTTGTAGCACAGAACGCGTGACCACTGACTACACACACACACACACACACACACGCACACACGCAAGCTCATGTGCATAAATTTGTAATCAGCCAAGCCTGCCCTACTCAATCCCGAAGTTTCCTGCAGTCACACTAAAGCATCGCACAATTTTCTCTGACTAGATGTAATCATAATACATAAATAAATTCCTGTCAAATGAGAATTAATTTAAATTCCTTTCCAAGCTTTTCAAGAGGCAGAAAAGCCTGCCCTTCAGAGATGCCTTCTCCCGGGTTAATGACTTGGATTATTCTGTTTATCACAGGCCAAAGGTGAGGTAGTTGGATTGATAATAGCTCTTTCTCAGATTGCTTCCCCAGGGAGTTTCTGCCTTGTTTTTTGTTTTGTTTTGAATGTGTAGAGTTTTTGGCCACACAACTGTCCCCAAACCTGGACACAGAATAGGCACCGGGGCCTTGGACACAGAAAGGCTCAAAGAGAACTTGAGTCAATACTCTGGGGGACACGTTGAGAACCTGGAATGATGCATCTCCCACCCAGAGTCTCAGAACAGGACTGTGTGGGAGGAGTCCTTCCCCTGACCGTCACCAGCAATCCCATTGCAGGGAGGAGGCCTCAGGAGGGGCCTGTATTCTGGGCTCAATTCTAGAACTTTCCATGTGTTCACCTCGAGCTTCTTGCCCTACCTGTCAGTGTTGCTAGGGAAAAAAAAAAAGTACTATTCTAGAAAAAGCTCTACAACATTTGAAAAACATTTCAGCAGATAAGGATGAGGGTCTTCTAACTCCACAGCTACCAGCCCCAAAGTCTCTAATGCCTATTGTTACTACAGCGATTTTCCTGGAGTTGTTTTTCCTTCACACATCCTTGGGGCTGTCAATATTTGGGGTTTCCCAAGCGTGGCCCCAGCAGTCATAAGCCAAGCAAGACTGTCTAAAGTTGAGAGGGTCTTCAATATCTGGGGATCCTCTTGCCTGGGCCTTGTCAAGTTTCTCTACCCTGATTATAATGCTTCTTTATGTAAATGCCCCCAAAAGATTCCCAGTGCTCTTCTGAGAAAGGCAAATCGTTTCACAGGGCCTGTCGTGGCCCAGCCCTTCTGCCCACCTCCTGCCATTGTCCCACGTGTTCTATCTGCTCCGGCCACACTGGCCTTCTTTCTGAGGTTCACACTTGCCATGCTCCATCCTACCGCAGAGCCTTTGGACACGGTGTCTCCAATCTAGAGGGCCCCTTCCTCCCTTTTTTTTTTTTGCTTTTCCCTCACACAGCCATCCTGTCTCAGCTCCTGAGCCACGCTGCCTGGAAGGCCTTCCTGACCTCTCTCACCATGTTTGACTCCATCTAATAATGGCTCTCATACGTAGTCTACTCTTCATTCTCCTGCGAGCACTTCACACAGCTGCAATTTTATACTTGCCTGTGTGCTTATGGGATTAACATCTGCCTCCCACCTTGGATTTTAAGCTCTGCGAGGAAAGGGACCATGACTGTTTTTAGTCGCTAACTGTATCACCACTGGCACAGAATAGAGGCTTACTAAATATCAGATGGATGCACAGAGCGAAGGATGAATACACAGTCCCAGCAGGCCTGTCTTCTTCCCCTCCCGGGTCTGCACACCTACCCTCTCACATTTTCACCTTTGGTCATCAGTCTCCTCTGCCCAGAAGTTCCTGCCCCCACATCGTGACCGGTTTCTTCAGAGGGCTGCCTCCCCTGCTATTAGAAACAGACCATGTACACCGTCTCAGATTTATTAAGGAAGTGCCTTCATTTCTCTTTCTTTTGATTGGCACCCCCATGTTCACTGGGTCACATCTCTGCTTTTGGATTGACCAGAATGCCACACCATGGGGCTTCCTGGGCCGTCCCTGAGGGGGCAGAGGATGCCAGCTCAGAGTGAGGTAGCATTAGCTCCTCATGGGACAAAGCTTTACCAACGTGGAAAGGGAGACGGGAGGGAGGCTGGCAGATAAGTCTACCCCCCTTTCTCTCTCCCATGGGTTGTTTCAAGGTGTGGCCCCTCCATGGGACCCCCCTGCAGAAGAGACAGATGTGGCTCTTCAGGCTTGCCAGAAGGTGTCAGTTAGCACAGTAAAACATCCCAGCGTGTTGTACGGCATCTTCCCTTGTCCCACTTCTCTTTTCCCTCACTCTCACCACCCTGGGCTTGTATCTTCCAAATAAATTGCTAGCACCTTAATCTTTCCCTCAGACCCTGCTCTCTTGAGCATCCAGGCAGATATCCCCTGACATTGTGTGTGTCCCCTAAAGAGAGCAACTGCACCCATAGTTCAAGCACACAGTACAGTACTTTGAGAGAATCTGCTCACTAAATGGCCAACGAATGAACAAAGCTACTGAAAAATATGGCCTGGACTATCAGAAGGGAACTCATAATCCCACTGCTTAATCCTGTGCTAGTCAGAACCTGCCATCAATGGTACTAATTTTAATTTTTGAGAAACCCATTTTAAAACTGTATCTCTCAAATTTATCAAATGATGGACCGCTTAAAGGATCTGATCAAAGCCATAAACCCCCCTTCCCAGAAAAATACACATATGCATCTGTTCACTCTCGGTTTAGGCAGTTCTCAGAACCCCTGAGCCTCATCCACAAATTTCATGTCAAGAAACCCTGCTTTAGAAAAACAGACAAAGAAGAACATAATCAATGGACAAGTAGAGCAGCTGGCACCACTTTTTATAAGGAACAGCTGAAAGAATGACTAAATCTTAAAAGAAAATAAAAATCAGGGATGCACAACATGAAAGTTGGTGTATTTAAAGGCATATCGAGTGGAAGAGGATTAGATGTTTGTTCCTATAGTATCTCCTCTTATGGGAGTGACTCTCTGCCCCCATTAGGCTTAGCTGTGCCTCCTCTTTGCTGATAGAGCCTCATTAGTATGCTGCAGTTCTAACCCTTAAAATATTAGTCCTTTATCTAAAGAGCCAGATAGGGATAGAGGCTCCAATTTGGCCACAAATGCCAAAAAAAGCAGTGACAGTAGACCCAACGCCCAACCCTGTTTCTTCTCTGCTTCCTAAAATCATCCTTGGCTCAGGGGCCCTACAGAAACAGGTGGCAGGCTGGCTTTGGCCCTCGGGCCACAGTCTGCCACCCCCTGCGTCAGAGACTGGCCACTGATGAACCAGTCCATCTTCCCCACCACACTGTGAGTTCTCCGAGGCAGAAGTCATAACTTACCTCACCCTGGGGTCCCAGTTCTAACACAGTGATGGGTACACAAAGCTTAATCCATGTGTGCTGAATGCAAGGATTCCCCAGCAAGACGCCCTCATCACCGGTTTGAACTGACCTCACCTCATCTTGCAGGGCCCGCTGACCACTCCTAGGCACCCAGTTATGCTGTGTGTCACGGCTGTCTGCAGGCTGCAGTGACCTAAAATGAGTGGCTTAGAAAAACCAGAGAATTCTTTCTTTGCCAATTTTCAGGTTGGTTTTTCAGCTTCTGATATGAAAACATAAAATAACCACTCACTATGTATTTCCATAAGCTAGCCTTTTAAAAGTGTTATCAAAAGTGGGGATGATGCCAAGAAATCTGTTAAATATTCTTGTGCAGCTGTTCACATCTTAGCATTTAATTAGTTATAATTGCAATTTAAAAAACAATTAAACTCTGTGGGGGTTATTTACTGCATCTCCTGATGATTCTGTCTTTATGTGCCTCAAAAGACACAACTGGAAAGCGAGATCTGAGTCTAGAACTGCTGAGATTGAAGGGACAAGTTATTGTCACTGATAGTTAATTTCCTTTGCCATTCTTTTGGGGTAAGGGTGGGGTGATTCTTCTTATGCATCATTTTGCAATTTTAGAACACAGATTGCTAACTTTTGAAATAATATAGCCAAAACTTGGTGGTATAGACATGTAGTTTTCTTTTCACTCATATCCTCAGCACAGGAAGACCAAGAATTGCCATTTCTGAAAGTCCTTGCCCACATCATAAACTCGTCAGCATTTACAGTCCTAAAAACAAGTTGGAACCAAAATTTACATACTGCCAGCCAAGAAGTTGGGATGGAAAAACAAAAGGGAATTAAAGTGTGTTAATATTCTCTTGTCTTACACAATAGAAAGCTAACAAGTTAAACTCTGCTGGAAAACAAATGTATTTATGAATATAAGAAAAAAATTGGGAACCCATAAATGTAATGTGGTCTCCTAGATGGGACCTTGGGACAGATAAAGGACAGTAAGGAAAAACTAAGGAAATCTAAATAAACACAGATGTTAGCTAATAATAATGTATCATTATTGGCTCATTAATTGTGACCGATGTACCATACTAATGTAAGATGTTAATAATAGCAGAAACTAGATGCAAGGTATGTAGGAATTCTCGGTACTATCTTTTCAACTTTTCCATATATCTCTAACTATTCTAAAGTAAAAGGTTTATTAATTTTTTAAAATAGGGATAGTTCCTAAAGAATATAATTAAGTTATGTAGCTTATAAAAGAGGTAGAAAAGAAAAAAGTAGATTAAAAAATATTTAATTAGTCCAAAAGAAGGCAGAAAGCCAGGCACAGTGGTGTGTACCTGTAATCCCAGCTACCTGAGAGGCTGAGGTAGGAGGTCACTTGAGCCCAGGAGGCCAGCCTGGGCAACATAGCAAGACCGTGTCTCTAAAAAAAAAAAAAAAAAGAGGGAGAGAGAGAGAAAGCAGGAAATAAGAAAAGGGTATCTGTGTGGGGAAGGGTTGATAAGCATTGTACACAGCAAATACAAAAGAAAGCAGCAAAAATAAGGGTTGAGTGTTAAGGATGCAGTATCTCTTGTCCCCTAATGTAATATTTGGCTGCCACCCTCCAACTCCCTTCTCATTCCTAACTTCTTCCACTCGTATCCCAGGCAGCATATGAGTGATCTACGATTCAGTCAACCAATTAACAAATATTCACTGAGCCCCTGGTGTAAGACCCTCAGTAAACGCCATGGAACCAGACCACAATCCTGGAAAAAGCAAGGTGGCTGCCCCCAGGGCCTCCTTCACACGTGCCTCCCAGGTCCGGCCCAGGACTAGCCGCAGACAGCAGTACTCAACAGATATTGTCCAAATTGTCTTCCACAGAGGGTCTGGACCCTGACAGCACAATGAAATCACCTGAGGAGCTTCCAATAAATACCAATGCCCAGAGCCACACCAACAGACATTCTAATTCAACTGGTTTGGGTGAACTTGGGCAGAATACCAGTACTTTTTAAAAAGCTGACCAGAAGTTTCTAATATACAGCAGGGTTGCACATACAGGAGCCTATAAGGTGAGCTATAGCAGATTGAATCTGGATGTTAAGGTATCAGTTAATTGTCACAGCAGTACAGATGTGAGTATTCCAGATCAGTACTATTTTTTCTCCCTCTAGCAGCAGCTAACTCACTGTGCAGATGAGAATGGAGCCATGCAGCTGCAGACCAAGCACTGCCAAAGATTGCCAGCAAACCACCAGATGCTAGAAAGAGGCAAAGAAAGATTTCTCTACATGTTTTAGAGGAAGCAGGGCCCTGCCAAAACCTTGATTTCAGACTTTTAGCCTCCAGAAGAACCATGAGAGAATAAATTTCTGTTGTTCTGAGCCACCCAGCTTGTATTCCTTTGTTACAGCTGCCCTAGGAAGCAGCTTCCAATTAGGTATCGGATGGCGTAGGACAAATGAAAACTTGATAATCTAGCAGAAGGCAGGAAGTTTTTGTCATTGCAAAAAAAAAAAAAAACAAGAAGAAGAAAATAAGAAAGATTTTATTAATATACAACAAACACAAAATAACATGGCAGAAATAAATTCAAATATATCAGTAATTCAGAATCTATGGACATATTAAATTAACTTAGCAGACAAAATGCTGAATGGGTTTACAAATATGATTCATTGATACATGATTTGCATATGACACTTCTAGAACAGAACAAAATGATACAAGATACATGAAGAATAAAGTAAATGAAAAAGATACGCCAAACAGTAACTTAAAAAAAAAAAAAAAAAAGCTAGTGTAGCAATACTGAGAACAGAGCCAAAAAGTAACAATTATGTTCACAATACACCAACAAGAAATAATTTCAATGTCCCTAAACATAGCCTACAAAACCATAAAGGGAAAACTGACAACTATAAGGATAAATAGAAAAATGCACAATCAGAATGGGAGATGTTCTCTTCTGAGAGAAGTGGTCTGAGAAAAGATGTAGGTAAGAATGAGTAGGACAATAAATGATGTGAATAACTTGACCAGCAAGATTAATCCAAAAATATGTATAAAACCCTACTCCCTGTGAACAGAATTCATATTTTTTTTTAAGTACACAGGAGTATTTATTTATAAAATTGACCATGTACTAGTTGCCAAGGATTTCAAAGAACCAGGGTCATAGAGGCAACATTCCTTGACCAAAATACAGTATCGTTTATCTCGGAATTCAAGTTCACTCAGAGAGAAATGCAAATTAAACTACAATGAAATAGCATTTTTTAATCACACTGCAAATACAAAATAATAGTAACACACTGTCTTGGTGAGGATGTAAGAAAATGGGACTCTCGGCTATGGGGGGGCGGTAAATTGATAGAATATCAAGATTTAAAATATACATTTCCCCTTTGCTTCCAGTCCACTTCTAGGAATTTTTCCTATGGAGACATTTAACAAACGTACAAAAATAAGAATGTACAAAGATCTTCATCACAGTGTTGGTTATTATAGCAAAAGATATAAAAACCTTAATGTCCATCAGTGTGGGAATGACTAAATTGTGGTCTTCTCATACAGGTGAATATTAACAACAATGATGCAACTCCATGTTTACTGATATGGAAGAGCTCCAAGATCTGTGAGATGCAGAACAATGTGCATAGTCATAATCCTAATTTTGATAAGGAGAAGGGTATCTACATTCTAGAAACATACCTAAGAATCTGCTAACAGTAGTTGCTTCCGGAAAGAAGTACTGGGAGACAGAAGAGACCTACTTTCACGAAATACCTTTTTGTAATATTTGCATTTTTACTATGTCCATGTATTAGTATTCAAATAATAAATAGGCAAAAGCTCTTAATCATTTTATTTGTTCATTTAAAATATACTATCTAAAGAAAATGAAGTCTGTAGTGATAAGCCTAATAAACTTATTGCAGAAATTCCAAATTCCTTCCCACATTCCCTTTAAATTCCTTTATTTATGAACTGTCAGGGCTAACGTGTCTGTACACTTAAACCAGCAAACACGTTCAACAAGGTTTTCAAGAGGTTCCTTATTGAACTGCTATATGTAAAGGTGCTCAGTCAAAACAGCAGGGTATGAACAAATGAGAGACTGTTTCCTTTCGTGGCAGAGCAACTTGACAATCCACGGACGGCTATCTCTCTTTTTCTCCCTCCCTAACCCCATGTGGACACACCAAGCACGTTCTGGCCCTGCCTCAGGACATTTGCATGCACTGTTCCTGTTTCCTGGAACGCTCCCACCCAGTCACATGGCTTATTCCCTGGATTCACTAAGTTCTCTGCCCAAATGTCACTTAGTCAGAAAGGCTGGCCCTGGCCAGCTTATCTAAGACAGTGTCACCCTCCCAGTCTATCTCTTTACCCTGTTTTTTTTCTTTTTTCATCACTTACCAAGATCTGACATGACCTTTGTGCTTATATGCTGGCCTCCCACATTAGAAGATAAGCCCCATGAGGAGAGGGACTTGGTTTACTGCTCTCTACTAGTACCTCGTAGCACACAGTAGGTACCAAGTAAGTATTTTCCCCATAAATAAAATAAATTTTGCAGACGGGAACTCTAGAGCATAGTTTTCTTTATGTTTTGGCCAAACTCTTCCTAAAGTGTTTGTTTATTTTTGCAAACTGCAGCTTTCTCTCATCTTTTATGCCTAGCTGATGATCAAAGATAGGACAAATGAAGAAAAGTTCTTTTTGGAAAAAGAGGAAACTCAAGGATGAAGAAAGGATTTGTACCATGATGCTGGGTTTATTTTGAAATCACCAGGCTAACACACTGTGGGTTTAGAAATGTCATTTATTTTCTTAGTCACCCAATCCTAAAAGGAAGGTAAAACCTTCTTTCAGATGGTATGGGTAATAAAACACCAATGCTACACAAGTACAAGAATTCTAAAAGCAAGCACGAGTTTAAAGAAGTTATTTGAATCTAAGAGTATGGGAAGGACATTGGCCCTCATGGCCCGGCAGGTGTGAGCCAGATCTGCCTGAGTCCCTGAGGGTCAAGCATCCAGCTGCCCATCCCCTGGCTGGACACCCCTCAATCCTGTCAAATTCAGCCCCCTATTGGACTTCTCCCATTCACCTTCCCTGGGCCTCACTTATCCCAGAAATGGCACTTACCTACGTCAGAGAATGACAGGGACAGAAAGAAGTCTCATCACCTTGCCACTTCTAAACAGTTCTGCCCTAAAGGCATTCCCCACACTTTGGTTCTTTAAGGGGGCCCCACATCCCCTTAAGCACTGAGTCACAAGCTCGCCCATCACCTTAGCCTCCCCAGCTCCGACTCCCAGAGAAGATGGTGTTAGGTGTGGGCAGCAGGCCAAATAAATGCTCCACTGTCCCCAGCCCTTCCCCACCATGGCCTGTCACCCCGTAAATTTAGAAATACCTGTCTAATTCTTACCCACACCCACACGGTCCTCTGAGAGCAGTTTATATACTTTTGTGAATTTGCACACAGCCTGGTGTCAGCCCAATAAACCACTTCTGGAATCCAATTCCGGTAAAGACAACAGCTGCTTACTATTAAAAGACAGAAAGGAAGAAAAGAGAGAGTATGAGAAACAGGAAGGAAGGAAGAGGAGAGACTTCTTTGCTTCCCACCCATATGCTTTTCCAGTCTCTAGGAAGTTCTTCTTATAGTCTAACCTAATTCCTCCTTGAATCAATATAAGACTTATATATGTGTCTCCCATTTTCACTGGAAGTGGAGAGGAGTTCATAAATATGGTCCGTATTATATATCTTCAATTACTTAAGGGCCCTTCTCTTCTCTTCAAGTCCATGGCAATCATCCAATTTATTTCATTGCCACCTTGATCTTAAAAAACTCAAAATTCGAATGAGAGATTAAAAAATCATTATACTGCTTCAAGTTCTGCTCCTCTTACACTTAAACTTGCCCAATTATTCTACCTCTTTGCTTGTTATATTTTGAACAGCGCAGGGAATGAGAAAAGAATTGCCTTTTCGAGCATCTGTCACCACTGACCCTGGGTTACCTCTGAAGTGTATGCTTACAGCATTTACCTAAAATTATTAAGTGCTCCAGTGACATTATTACAAGAGGGGGCAGGAAGAGTGTCAACCTAATGAAGCGTCAGATTATATCTGATGGTCTCCATCTGAAAATCAGCACGGGCCAGGCTGTGTGCTAATCAAATCACCAAAGGCCCTTCGCCCTTGGACAACAGCAGCCTTTGTCTGTACCCGAGAGGAAAACGAGCTGCCTACTTTCCAGTGCTAATCAGTTTAGTGGAGAACGGGTTACGTTCCATGGGAAAAGTTGGGCTCTCCCCTTCCAGGGCAGGCATCCAAAGCCAGGGGCTCCGGGAGGCAGTAAACCATTCCTTCCTGAGTTGGAACTCGGACCACCTCACTGGAAGGCTGACACTGTGTCCTTGAGTTCAGAATTGCCAGCACTTTTCAGGGTGCTTATGTGTAATAAGGTCTCCATGTATGTTGATTGAATAAATGAATGAGTGAGTTATTAAGATTTACATTTGGTTCTGAACTTCCTGGTAACCAAAGCAAAAAGAGGAACATACTAGTTTACACGGCTTTCATATGTGCATGAGAGAAGAGAACACCATTTTAGAAAATACAGCACTGCTAACATTCGTTTGGAGAATGTTGAGCACATGCTTCTGTGCATTGTTAAAATCCTTTGCTGAAACCCATGCAAGAAGGCCACGTTCACTGCTTTACTTGCTAGCTGGAAAGATCTGCTGGTCACAGATGGATTTCTCATCCACATAGGCTTATGTGGCAAAGATCAAGGCGAGTAGCTGCTTCTCTACATCCTTAACGGCCAATGTGAACATACCATGGAGTTGCATTCATTCGAACTGGCTGGTTGGGCCTGGAACAAAAGATCGCACATTCCTAATGGCAGATAACTCCCACAGAGGGTAAATTTCGTTTAGCAGTGCATGCATGGTTTCTCAGCAAGTGGTCAAATTCCACTTGCTAATTATGTGCAACTAATTCTAGACTTATTTTTCCTCCCTAGGCGTATATTTACCAACAACAAGAGATTGAATCCATATATTCAAACTGGGGTGCAGAGAGTGGAAGAGAGAGCATAATTGGAGTTTAAAAATACTAATTTCATTGAATAATATCATCACACATAACTCCTCAACTCAGGAGAGAAGCCACAACATATTGTCCTTCTAAGCAAGATAAATAGAGATTTAGAGGAAGCAATAAGCCTTCTGAATTTTGGAATTTAATGATACTTTATAAAGTGTGAGAAGATTAACTCCTACTGTCAGCCAGGTTGAAGTGAAACAGATAATTTTACATGGTATTAGAGGCAGTGTCATTGATACATTGTGTCAAACTGTCCCAGAAAGATTTTATTAAAATTTTAAATATGTGTTCCTTTGATCCAGCAAGTTCACATCCAGTTATCTATTATAATGAAATAAAGAACATTTCTTTATAAATTACAAAGATGTATGTATGGGGATTTATCTGCAGTATATACGTGTTTACAGAAAAAAATGAAAACTATCTAAATGTCTATTAATAGAAACTTGATTAAACAAACCATGGCATATTTAAGAACTACAATGAATATTTCATTCTTGTATGCAAAAACATTTATCAAGCATCTGCTATGCTGAGCTTGGTTCTAAGCACGAGAGTTACATCACACAAAGTATACAGAAATCTCTGCTCTTGTTGAGTTTATATTTTAGACGTAATGTTTTTAAATAAATTCTTAATTGATAAATCCCAAAATGGCTACATATTTTTGAAATAGAGACATACATATATTTGGGAGATATATATTTTCCTGCTTATATAATGCCAGATGTGCCCTTGAACGAACCCCTTGCAAAAGCTCTGAAGCTCCTGTGGGTCCCATGCAAACAGAAAGCCAGTGGAGTATCTTAAAAATAAAATAATAGTACACTGAGCACTGGAACACACTTACACGGTTTCAACCCTGGCTTTGATATATACACTAACTGCATAATCTTTCCAATGTACTTAACCTCACTAATCCAGTTTCCTTCTCTTTGACTCACTGGATTACCATAAGAATTCAGGAAAAAGAAAATTATCTAACACTCTCTACGAGATGCTTAGAAAATAGTAGATGCTCAATAAACATCTGTTTCCTTCACTCTCTCCTTAGCCTGCCTTGGGATTCAGAACACAACTATAATACTTAACTGCCTTTCTCTATTAATTTATTATGCAACGTAGAAGAAAATGAATCCATCAAAAACATTTAAATGAAGAACTGTTTTTGCTGGATCAAAGGAACTTTTAATTTTCCTCCCCGTCCTCTTTCCTTATCTCAGCCCGCACATACGCAGCAAAAATCAATCAATCTTCTTTCCCTCAGCAACTGCATCTTAGTGCTTCTTAGCACTGTTCCCCCTAAAGAAGCTGGTTTAAAAATATTTTTTAATTAAGCAGATATTCATTAGCTTATTTTCACCTGTATTCACATTTGTCTTCACAAAATAATTATTTTCTCATAAAGCCTCTCAGCCAGCAAGGGTGAATGTTTCTGCAGGATTTGGAGGAGGCAGTCCCTGCTAAGGCCTGCTGCAAGTCCTCAACTGACTGCCGCACCCTCACCATTTATTTTCTGTTGGATGTTTCTTCTTAATTCATACGTTTCACTTAGTGCCTCAGTCTACGAGCACAATAAAATCTTTCAGTAGAAGATCCATTAGATAGTTGCAATCCAGAAAATAAAATCCGGTGGCATAAAATAAGGCATCTTGTGGACCCATTGGCACCTGGGAAAGATGCTCCAATAGTGAAACGGCTAAGAAGCCAATGAAGACCCAGAATCTCTTGATGCTGCAGTTGCCTCCAGCTTGTAAGTTTCTACCAAAAGCCGTTTGGTCTAGGGCAAGGGTAGCTTATGAAATGTTGAAAATAACATTTCTTATGAAACTCACTGCCTTTATACCATGTTTCATCAGGTAAATGCTTTCAGGAACTCAGCACCAAGGGGAGGAAAAATGTATCTTCTGAAGTAATAGTCTGTTTAGACGTACACGCATATGAAAACTGTGAAACCAATGCATTTTTTTGCTTTGGTCACCAGGAAGTTCTGATTCAGACATAAACGTTAACAACTCATTCATTCGTCTATCGATTCCATAAACGTAAATGGAACCTCTACTGCACGTCAGGCACCATGCAAACTGCTGGTGATTTTAAGTCCAAGTACAAATGCTAGCCTTCCAGAAAGCCACGGAAAAATACTGAATTAGCAGGTAGCTACTACTATGACTGAGGCATACACAGGATACCCGGGACCTCAGAGGAAGGACACCTCCCTCAGCCTGGGGCACAGAGGGGTGGGAGGGAGCAGGAAGGGGGGGTGCCCCCTTAAAGTGACATAAGATACCAGCTCTGGTTTTTAGTAAATTATCTCTCATTTGATTTCTGATGTTTCTTAATTCTTGCCTTACAAATGTTTTAGGCCTCCATAGAAACAGTTTGGGAAAAAAATACATATTTATTTATTCACACATACACATATCTAAATATACGCAGAAAACTCATAAAACAATATCCTTTAACTAAAAGAAACTCTCAGAATTTCTTTAAAAATAGCTTACAAAGGGTATTACAAAGGCACCCTGGGAAAATCAGACACAACTGGGAGTCATCTCTGAAGAGCAGATGGTTGCTGTGAATATTTTCCATGATTCCCAAGTAACTGTGGTTTAGAAACATTAAAATATTTTATTAATTTAGCATATTCTTAACCTTGTCTGCTTCACTAAGTTTATTCCAGCACGTCAACCCCAAAGATATTGATCAAGCGGCTCTGAGCTGGCAGATAGTGATTGACAACCCAGATTGACTATATGGTTTCAAGACGGGTCCTGGCTTGCTTGCAGATTTGGCTAGTGTGAAGCCAGTGCATTCCTTTGCCTCCTCCTATACCAACTTTTCCCTCCAGCACATCATACACTGTGAGAGAATGGGGTTGTTGGCATAACTTCAAGTTATATCACTGATTCAAATCTATTCCCAAGCAAACCTGCTTTTATTTCAGACGAATACTCTCTAGTGATCTGAATTGCAGGGGCAATAAAACAACTCCACATTTATGTAAGCATTCTCAGCCCCCAAGGAATAGCTTTCTGTGCCTACAAATACCTTAGAAGCGATAAAGAGTTTGGTAGGTTGGAGTCTTTTTTGTGGCTTTTGAAAAAAGCAGACTTCCACGTAATAGAAATATGATGAATTTGGTGTTTACCAACAATAACAACAATTGCTTTCATGAAGTATATTCTATGTGTAATTCTCATTTAATAGTAGCTACTTCATAAAACTATGGTAAAAATGATAATATCCAACTGATAAATCACAATCAGTCAGGGTAGCAAGATGTGCCTTCAGGGAAGGCCTGCAGGGGAAGCCAACTCCATCCTCCTGGTGCCTCTGCCCAGTCCTTCTCCAGCTGAGAGCCACAGGACCCTCCCCTTCTTTCCATCCGATCTGCTCAAATGCCCCCTTTCCAGAAAGGCCTTTCCTGACCATATTTCACAGAATAGCACAGCTTTCCCTAGCC
This sequence comes from Lemur catta, assembly GCF_020740605.2. Lineage (NCBI taxonomy): Eukaryota > Metazoa > Chordata > Mammalia > Primates > Lemuridae > Lemur > Lemur catta. Next base: position 72,788,467 of record NC_059135.1, read on the forward strand.
CCCTTCTCTGCTTGCTTAGGTTGCTAGCACTCCCTTCCCCTCCTCCCTCCCTCCCTTCCTTCCTTTCTTTCTTATCTTCCTTACTCCATTTATTTATTTTGCACAGCACTTGTCGCCACCAGAAACATATTTGCATGTTTGTTTTCCCTCTTCCCTTCCTAGAACATATGCCCCAGAGAGCAGGGACTGTGTTTTTGTCACTACTGTATCTCCAACACATCTGGCCCCAAGGAGGCATTCAATAAATATTTGCTGAATGAATGTGATTTTTTAAAATTATTTCACTCTTTTAGCTCACCCACATTCCGTCCATGCTCTTCATATTGAAACCAAAGCACACTAAAGGTAGAAAGGACATTTTCCCAATATCCTCTTCTCCCTGATTTTAGTAAAGAGCAGCATCCTACAAAAAGTCAAAGCCTATTAAAGCAAATGCCCCAGGAATTTCTGTTAATCCTGTAGCAATATGTCTACAACTATACCTTATAGACCAACATTTGAATGTATTTTGACTCAATGGTTCTGACACTTTGAAAGATGCTCACTCTAATCGGTTACCAAAAATATTCCCTACAAGTTTCTTAAAAAGAGGAGAAATCAAGTGAATTATCCTAAGAATGGAAAAACATCACATGTACTGACCACTAAATTGGTACTAACCGATCAACACTTATGTGCACATATAGAAGGAACATTCACTGGGGACTTGGCAGGAGGGAGGGGGAAGGAGGGGATGGGCCAATTCACACCTAACAGTGTGGGGCACACTGTCTGGGGGATAGGCACGCTTATAGCTTTGACACGGGCGGTACAATTTATGTGACCAAAGCGTTTGTACCCCCATAATATTCTGAAACAAACAAACAAAAAAAGATGAGAAATCAGCAGCAATGACTGGCTACAATCTTGCAGTGGAACAGATTTATACTGCCTCTCTTTCCAGCATATAAGTCCAGGGAGGGCAGGGGACATACTAAGACCCAAGGACTATCAATGACATGGGCATTCATCATCATGAATTCATGATTGCAAATTAAGATCAACAACTACCTTTATGTCCAAATATTCTAAGGCATAGCTTTGCATCCAAATGACCTCACAGCCCCAGTTCATCAAGGCCACTTTGCATTCAGAATCTCTCTGGCCAAAAACAGTAATCTTCCTGAATATGAGTGTGTGGGACCCTTTAAATCTTGTTAAGTCTAGCTAAAGAGGAAGCGACCCAGATGTGCACAGAAATGAGAAGCTGTGAGCTACTGAAGTCACTGGGGATCTAGAACCAAGTAAAAAGAGAACTGTATGAGATAACTAAATAAGCAGTACAGTTCCTTATCCATAATTGCTCTGGGTCTGTCACCATAATGGAATGTACCATAGAAAATGTTTTCTTAAATAAGTAGATAAATAAAAGCATCAGTCCACAGGAGCCAAGCAGCTCTGAGCAGACTTAGTTCTAAGTCTCAGTATTCTGTCTTGGCACTTGCTACCAAAGTGTTCTGCTAAACCGCCTGCCAAGGAGCAGTGAAGCAGAGCGCTAGAAATGCTTCCAAAAAGGTACCGAGAATGGAAGGCTAATTTAACAGGGCACGGCCAAGTGCAGTTAACAAACTGCACATTTGTAAGACGGAAATAAGTTGTCCTCAGTCTTCAGCAGTAACTCTCCTTGCTAAGTAGCTCTAAAAGAGTTCCGAAGCCTTTCTGCCTCTCGGGGTATAGCTGCCAATGAGTTCACTTCCATCTGCAGAAAAGGAGAGGCAGCCAAAGCGTGGGGTTTCCCCAGGCACCCGTCAGAGCTGCCAGGGATTGAGCAATTCAAGCTGCACCCAACCCCTTCCCTGGAGAAAGAACATGTGGAATCATGTTCTACTTGTTATTAACCGACGTAGCTTTTCTAAGTTCCTTTCCTTTTGCCCAAACAGAAATCAAATCATGGTACATGGAAGGTGAGTTCATTTCCACATGAACCCTTTGAGTGCTAGCCTGTACCAGGCTTCCTGGGTTCCATCTAGAACATTCCTTCTATTTGCTGCATACAGGGAGTCTGGCATGGCCAGAAAAAATAAACTTCATTCTGGGCACAGTTCTTCTTTGAGCATTCAGCAAAATAAACTCTTATCTGCCCTATTTCACTTGAGTCTATGTACCACAGCCCTGACTTGCCTAAGACTGCTTCTTGAAATGGCAGCGTAACAGCAGGGAAAGGACCCATAATGCGTGGCTTTACTCAGCCCCTCAACTGTGCAGCTTTGGGCGTGTCACTTCCCCTGTCCTGGTCTCAGTTTGCCCATCTCTAAAGCAGAAAGACTAAAATTTCTGAGAATGCTGTCTACTCTAAGATTCTGTGGTTCTGTGGACTTTTCTGAGATGTTTCTCTCTTTGAAAGAAGCACTTTCATCATCAATTCTTTCTAGCCTCTCATTCCGTTTTTAGCTCTTTTCTCCCAGAGACTTTGCTGGTCAGATGTCCTTTGGCCCACGCTGGGAAGTTTTCTGTGTGACTTATGGTGACTTAAGACTCAGGAATTTCCAGCTCTCTGGTCACCCTGGGCCCTTTCCCATCCTTTGATCCTCAAACTTAGATAGGAGACAAGCGACCATCACACTGTACAATTTCTTTAGGGGGCCTGAAGATGGGCCCTTCCTAACTCTGGGCACATAAATCATCATGCGGGAGATTTGCAGCCCTGAAGTAGTAAGTAGCCTAGATCACCAAGAGGCTTCTCCTCCTTCTCTTTATCTTTCTCAAACTTGCTCATTCTTTCTTATTTTCCTTCTTTCTTTTTCCTCCTCCTTTCTCATCTTTTCTCTCTTTGCTTGGTCCTGCCAGTACAACTAAGGAGGTTATTTAGACCCATTAGTGACTCACAGGAAAATAAAACAAGAAATTGCTGCTTATCTTCAGTGAACAGAACCACAAGATTAGGACTCAAAGCTGTCTGAAGCACTTTCATGTTGACGACGTTAAGGAAGCTATAACATAAAAGCACATGAGATGAAATGAATTCATGATTGCAAATTAAGATCAACAACTACCTTTATGTCCAAACATTCTCAGGCATAGCTTTGAATCCAAGGCTTTCATAAAAAGCTGATATGAGTAGGGGAAGATACTGAAGCCACGGTGTTTAACCGAGGAACAAGTGGTGTAATCCCTGAGATTAATGAAACTCCAGATCACAACTGTTTAGTGTATTTTTGCTAAGCATGAGTAGCTCATGTGGTGAGGATTTAGAGTTCAATCAAAATACCTTCTCTACATCCACTTGTGAACATAATACTCACAACATCCATGTGATTAACAAGAGCGTCCTACTCCAGGAGGGTTGCCAACGGCAGGCAGAAGTGTGGCATATCTAAACAAATGAACACGAAAAGGTATCATTATGACTGATATTGTAGACATTTGGGATAAAAGGCTTTTAAGTAAGTAGAAGGTTTTAGGCTGGGGACAAGTCATAAAGAGGTCCTTAGGCTCAATAATCTTTCCTAGCCACCAACCAGGTATAAGAAAAACCCACATTCTGTACAGCATCCTTTCATCCCCAAGTAGAAAGATCTGATGGGACATGGATGGAATGGATACCAATTTTTAGTGTCTGCAGGAACAGGGAAGAAGAATGCAGTCAATACTCCTCTCCCCAGTCACGGAGAATCACTTAATCCAGCTCTGCTATAACTCGGTGGGACCAGGCCTAATCTCCTCTTTCAGGTGCAGAAAGCTTTGGTTGTGAACAAGCATCTTGAACTTTACCTCCAGGTATAAAACAGAACTTGTCATGTACCTAAGATGGATGAGTAACTTCTGCCCCCACCCGTTGATTAATTACTCTGTGGATGTTTGTCTAAATAAAGACTCGTTATGGCATGGCTACAGGCCTGAGCCAAGCCACTCTGATGTCCAAAGTAAAACAGTGACTTGGCCCTTTCTCTTCCCCTTCAAAAGTCATTTAAAGATTTTTCCCCCCAGAATAATACAAGTGGAATACATCTGGAAATTTGTTATTTTGGTAGCAGGGGCTGGGGGACAGTTCAACGGAGTGGCGCAAACTGTCCTCAGCGAGAGCCTGATGGCAGAACCAAGCTCTGGCTGTGTCCTGAGTAAATCCAAGGCAGAGAAAGGCACGGTCTTGTCTTGAGAGGTGGAGGGAGAAGAGCTGCCATTTGGAGTCCTGGTCCAATTGGCCTCCCAGGGGCACACAGGAAAGAAGGACCCACATTCACTAAATTAGAGCAGAGCCTGTGGTACTCAGGCTCTTAGACCAAAGGTGAGGGCCTAGGAGGCTGCAGAAGCAGAAGTCTCAGGGAGCAAGAAGAAACAAAATGAGAAACAAGAAAATCACTTTTTTCCACAAAAGGAAAATTGATATCAAGAAGAACTGAGACGATGGCAAAAGAAAGAGTGAGACGATGTTAACGTTCCACTTCCCAGCCCCTCCAGGCTTTGTACCTATCTGTGTGCCTCTTTCTTGTTCTTTCCCAGGTACCCTGGCCCTGCTGATGGGTCCTGGGCTGACATCCACTCAACAGCCAATACTTACAGAGCTCCTACCTTGCACCAGGCATTGAATTAAAAAGGAATCATACAGAGATGAATTATACGGGTTCTCTGCTCTGCATATAAACCCCCCTCAAGGAAGCTGGATGAAGTCTACCATAAGTCTCATCTATTTCATCATGAGCACAACAGTTGCAGATGCTGCCAGTACCACAGGAAAAGCATTACAACTCCAAAAGCACCTAGCACTCCCCACCCCTTCCTCAAAGGTAACTTCTGCCACCCAGTAGATACCCTTGCTACTACACAACTAGAGCTGCATTCCATTGACTTGAACATTATCTCCAGTTAAAGGCCAGGAGAGGGAAAACCAGGAAGCTTATTAGTCATTTATAACTCTGCGTGAAGGAGTTAACTGCATCCTTCCCAAAGATAAGATTTTCAGATAGAGAGTTTGAGATATGGTTCCCTAAAGGAAGTACAGGGTAGGAAGTCAATGCAGAGGGCAGCCCACATCTGGCACTTGTCCTAATTCCTTCAGGCCATACTCCCAAGAAACATCCTGCTTGCTGATTTTGTATATTCTCAAGCTTGTAAAAATCATTTATACTCTAAGTAATTTCACCCACTACAGCTCTTGTTTTTTGGTTTTTGTTTGTTTGTTTGTTTCCTTTTTTTTTATTAGGGTCTTAGAAGTCTAGAGGAGATGGCTTTTTCAGGAACCTTCCTAAACATATGGATTTTGGTCATTCTTGCCTTGCAGGTAACCAGCAGAGGACCTCTTTGTGTTTAAAGGATACGCCCCATATGTGCGTTTCAGGAAGCAGGAAATTGGCTCCCCAGATCTCATATTCCCTTTGCTGGTCACCCACTCGACATCACACTTCAGCCAATCAGGGATTACTTATCAATTTTCATTAGAGAAGAGATGAGATTCTCCAGGTAAGTTCTCTCTTTCTCTCATTTGTGAAATTAAGGCAGGTAGACTACATAATTCTCATCAAGTTTTCTCTTCTGGTGTACAATCAAGGACATCAGAACACTAAGCAAGATTAAAAATAGAGCAGTCTGTCAAGTGCAAATAAAAGGCAGGTGACATGTTCTTCATTGGCCTGTCCTTATGCACCTGAGCCATGAACAGACACATAACCTTCTACAAGGTACTCTGTTGCTATTTTGTTGATACAAAAAAAGGCTCTGTAATTGCCCCAAGAAATTTTGACTTGTTTTGAAAGGTTATTTTTTACAAGAGAAAAATTTAGGAAATGTTCCCCATTCAAAGACCCTCTTATCACTATTCCCTGGGAAATGCTGAGTGCCTTACACATTTCTTTCAATAGCCTCCATCCAGATGAGGCAAAAGCACTAAAGACTGCTTTGATTAACACCAAATAAAACCCAGTTCTATCTCCACTTTCTATCCTTGTGAGACTCTCTCAATGTAATTACAGCAGCTGCTCCACGATAATACGGAAGGAGATGTGGTACCGGTGATTAGAACTAGGATGAGGAATCCATTTGCAGAAAGTATCCCTGAAGTCCATGATTTAAATCTGTAACTTGAACCAAATAACTTGCTCTACTAATTAAAGACTGACCTATCAGGAAATTTCAAATGCTATCTGAAGGAACATCCCTAGATACCACACCCAGATCTCTGTGAAGCCATCTGGAAAATGCAGTTCAATTCCAGAGAAGCTTATTACATGGTAAGTATAACTAGATATAAAAAGAAAAATAAGGCACAACCCTGATTTCCAAGAAGCAAATGATGGCAACATTATATCCAAGTGGAAGGAATAAAAATATTTTAGTGGTAATAGCTTTTTTTTTCTTTTAAATAAAGAAATCATATAAATGATATATGTTAGCTGAAAAATTTTAAAGGAAATGAATACCCAAATATGGGGTCCAATTTGTTTCTTTAAAAATATTCATTTACCTATACAATGATATAGTTTGAAGACACACCTCTGGCCAATGACCTTTCAGTGATCAGTCCAATAAAAGAAGACCGTAAGGTAGAACATGAAATGCTGGGCATTAGGGCACCATTATACCCCATAAACCAAGAGTAGAGTAGTTCTGAAGCTCATCCTACACTCAGGCACAACTTAGCTGTAACTGAAAGGAGATAAGAAACTGGGGCACACTCTACAGAGGTCACTTTTTTTGCATCTAGCCCATATTCTGCAAGGTCCTCCGGCTACAATATATCAAGATCCTGAATAAATACAATAAACAAACCTTATAATGCATTTATGACCACCAAAAAAGTAAAGAAAATTTCCCAAGAAAGTACATGCACACACGGAAGGAAGGGGGGGGAATATAGATAAAATCAAAATACTAAGTTGCAAGCACATACACAAGTCAGGGTTGCCCCAGGAGCAGGTTCTGCTAAGACTCTAGAGTCAAACTGAGCATCAGGTCCCTCTCACGATGGGGTAGCTGAACCTGAGATTTACGCAGTAAGCCAAGATCCTTGGAGGTTGCCAAAGCAGTCCCAAGTCAGTCCTGCACCCAAGCTCTAGGACACAAGTAATGCAAATCTCCTGTAGAGGAAAGCTCTCAAGTTAAGCCCTCAATATTGCCATAAATTAAATTGAATCAAATATAAGCTCTCACAAAAATTTCTCAAGACACACAAAAAAAACAAGACAACATAAATAAGAATTAGCAGAGATAAACAACAGAATCATATCCTCAATTACAAAATATTTAGTATTCTCAGATATAAAATATTACTATATAAAAATATTTCATATAATAAAATATGGAGCTAAGAAAATGAATAAACAAAGATTTTCAAAAAATGACCAAAAGGATTTGCACACTAGCCAAAGAGAACTTTTAGGAAAACAAGAGCAACAATATAAAACTATTAAAATTAAAAACTCAATGGATGGGTTAAACCACAGATTTACATAGCTGAAGAGAGAACTATTGACCTGATAAGCATTATGAAAAAAGTGATCAGAATGCAGGGGGGAGGGAAGAGAGAGAGAGATGGAAAATATCACAGGCTATTCAGAGGCATGGAGCACACACAGAATAAGAAGGTTGACTACAAGTCCAAAAGAAGCAATGGAAAGAGAGAATAGAGAATGGAGGAGATGAAATTTTGAGATACAAGGGCCAAGTTTTTTCTAGAACTGAAGAAAGACTCCAATCCCAAGATGCAGAAAACACTATACCCAAAGTAGAAAAAATAAACTTTTCCACATCTAAATACACTGAAATGATACTTCAGAATACCAAAGGCAATCACAATGTTATAAAGCAGCGAGAAAAGATATCAACAATTAGACTGACAGCAGATTTCTCAACAGCAACAACTGAAGTCAGAAGACAGTTATCTTCAAAGTGATAGGAGAAAATAACTATTAACTAGAACACCCAATAAAGCTTTTTTTTAAGAATGAGAATGAAATAAACATATTTTCTTATAAACAAAAACAGAGAGTCTACTACCAGCATAAATTCACTAAAGGAATTTCTAAAGAACATACTTTAGAAAGGAGGAAAACAAACCCAGAGGGATGTCTGACATACAAGGAGGAGAAAAGTTGGTAAATATGTAGGTAATTTTAAACAGATATTTTAAACTGTCTCTTAAATAAAACCAATATCTATATTGTGAAAATAAAAGGGGTCAAAACTAAAATATTAGACAACATTAGCACATAATTCAAGAGAGTAGGACTGAAGTACTCCAAGGTGCTTGAGTTGTTTGGCAAGGGGGTTATGATGCTGATTAGCTTTATTCCCCGTGGGAGAAAATGGTACCAGGACCCTAATGCACCAAGACTAGCACCAGGATTCCCTGGTCTCTCTCCCTCCCATCCTAACTCATCCCAACTGAGCCTGCTCCTTCCCAGTTGTGATGGGGGTGGGGAGGGATGGTTTAGGAGTTTCTGGACAAAATGTAATTCCCTGGAGGGATTCCATGGCCCCTAGAGGCAGGGTGGCTTCCCTCAGGGAGGAAGAGGGGCTCTCAGGAAAGAAAAGTCCTCCAGGGGGAAGAAAGACTGTTTTGGCAGCCTAAACTTTCAGCTGGGTCTAGTAATCCACTTATCCTAACTTGCAGGCCAGGCATGTCTTTGTTTGTGGAGGGCTTTGTTGGGGCTAGGCATTGTTTGACTTTGGCAAACAGGCTTGGAGATTAGTGATTTGTAAAGTTACTGCACTGACTGGTAGGGAAGGATGTGTTTGAGTTTCTGGGTTTTGCCAGTCAAGAGGTGTGGGGTGGTGGAAATGAGGGGCTGTGAAAAGTTTATGTTTGAGTAGGAAAGTCCAACTTCCTTCTAGAAATTTTCTGCTAAATACAGTCTGACCACATCAACCCACACCAACTTTCTTCTTAGGGGTGAAAAAACAAAAATCACAGCAAGGCTGTTCTTCAAAGGCTTCCTTGTAACCTGGTTCCTGAGCCTGGGGCTACTGAGTGCTGGGCTCTGGGAAACTTACCCAAAGTAGCTTCTCGTGGCTATGACTTCATCACTGTTACTGACAACTTGGACAATGGGGCTGGTACAGGAAGAGGGAGGTGATAAAAGAATTGGGGAGGAGAAAAGCTGTAATTAGAATCCTAACTTGTGGAATTTGGGCTCCCTTTTATATAATCTTAAAGCAAACAAGGAGAAAGGTCAATTGGTGGGAGAGAAACTGCATAACACATTTCAGTGCCAGCTCCAAATTACTTATGAACTATTATTTGGATGATCTCTACCTCTGATGAACTCTGTTAAAGGAATTCGTGAGCAGTGACAATAATAGTTCATAACTGCCCTGTCACCATAACTTTAGAAGTGTTACAAGTGACTCTGCTCTCATGGGTTGCCAAGGACAAAATGTGCCTAGTTGTGAATACTGCGCTACTCCAGCATGCACACCTGTTGGGAGTATCATATGATCCCTCACATAATGCTTTGTAACCCCTGCAAAAGAACAGATCCATGCATTTAACACCAATCACACCATTACCTGGGTTTCCCACATGCATATAATTGCCCTGCTATGTGCAGAGAGGAGACGATGTTCTCTGCCCAGTAGGAAAACTGTCACTAAAAATTACAAGGTAGTTTGTCCCAGCCTCAAAGAGGACTAACATTGGTATACCCCAAGAAGCATGCCCCTCTGTGAGCTTAGCCCTTTATCAATTCCTCTTCATTTGAACCAATGGGGTGAATTCTGTGTCCTGCTGGGACCGTTACCAATACAATCATCAAATTTGGTCAGTCAAATCAGTGCTGTATTCATAAACCACATTCTTGGAGGGGTAGTGCGGTGACGAATTTAAAGGAAGAGACATTCTTTAATATTTTCAACAAATGGAATTAATACTTAAGAAAATCAGTCAGTAAATATTTATGAGAGTTCAGTATGCAACTTGGTTATGGCAGAAATAGGAAGAATTGCCCTTGGGTTCCACAGGAAAGCGTCCCTAACTAGCAAATCCTAGAGCAAATGAGCCTGTGGGGTCCTCTCGGCTAACATCATGTGAGTACTTTCTAAATATGTGATACTACATCATCCAAAAACATCATGAATTCTTGGGGTGAAAATTCATACAGTCTTTTATAAGTTCTTTTCTTCTTTCTTCCTTCTCTTCTACTTTCCTTCCTTCCTTCAATCTGTACACAGAGGCCAAGATGACCGGTGTAGCACCCTTTCCTCCACACAGCAATTGTCCACCTGGAGTTATGTATAGACCTTTTTTAAAGAAACATGTTCTCTTGAATGCCCCTCAAATTATCATTATTAGCATGTTGCTCAGAAAACAACCAACATAAAACCAGGTGCAAAATCCTTAGATATATCACCTTTAATCTACACAAACCAAAGAACATGTATAAATAAATACAACCCAAATTGTACAACCAATAGCATTCAAATTACAACATTCATTTAACATGCCAGATGATGCTCTGCTGAAACCATGTTGCAAATGAGAGTGTGTGTGGTGCTGGTCACCGTGGCTTGGATCCTTTTGAGCTTGGCCAGCCCTTACTTCCACATTCCATGTGATGACTGGATCCTCCCACCACTCTCCCTGCTGGAACTACTGTGTAAAGTTCCTTCATGAGCCTGCTCTGTGGGCTTCTGGCCTTTGAATGTAAATAGTGCTTTGGGATCAAATTAAGTCTATCCTGATTTTTTCTTAAGAACCCTCCACATGTAAAGTGGTCTTACTTGACACTAATTTGAACACAAACCCAAATGCACGTGCAGACACGGATGTGTTGCAGTGCTCAAGTATAAGACAGTCATCCAAGTGGTCCAGAATATGTCTATATTAAATTTTGAGTGCCATCCAAATAAAAGCAACATTTTAGAATTCATATAGTGGACTCACAAACTCCCTAAGTCCATAAATGCTCAGAGACTCTGGGCCCCCAATGTGAGAAACTGCCCTGGGGAATGCGACTACGTTGCTGCAAAGACAATCTGCTCTGAGTGTGCATTTGAAACCAGAACATACTCAGCTCAAAACCTTGAGGGGTGAGGTTAGGAGCTGGAGGAGACATGGAACAGCTATTATGAGGTATAAAATCAGAGCTGACCTGAGATGACTACAAAGACTGCCAAGCAGCAAACAAAGCCCACAGACTTGGGACTTGTTTTCAAGTCAGTGCTGAGTACACTTTCAGGAGCCCCCAGCTCTCTTGCTGCGATCTGGTTTTCATAATAAAGGAAATGCAATATTTAAGGACTTTCTGAGAGACTGCAGTCTAGAGAGATGTGAAATATGATCTGAACTTGAGATTCTGCAAAATGGGCCCTGTACTGCTATTGACACAAACTTCCCATCATTATTGTGCTACTTTGTTTTGTTTTTTGGTTTTCTCCATTTGCCCCTTCACCTCCACCAGTCCCAAATCCATTGTCTGCCCTGCTCTGTGTTCCAGGAAGGTGACCCCTGAAAGGCAGCATTACCCAGGTTCCTGTGCCAAGTGACTTTGGTTGGGTTCCACCAATGGGAGGCACTGCAGGAGACTGCAGGGAGGGAGGTTGAGGTGTTCCCTCCCACTCCCCCACGTGCCTCAGTCCCATGCTCTGGTGGGAGCTACATCACTCTACAGCCCCAGACCAGCAGGCTCTGCTTCCACCACGGCTGTAGCTCTAAGGGCTTCTGGAATATCACTTCCTCCCATTGTCCCTTCAGCCCAGGGCTGGCCATGAGCACTCATGAAACACTATGTCCCTCTCTTGTCCATTCAGTCCAGGGCCGGATACGGCTTTCCACTGCTGTAGTCCCTTGCTTGCTCTGTAACCAGCATGCCCCTCTGTGGGCTTAGCCCTTTATCAACTCCTCTTCATTTGAACCAATGGGGCGAATTCTGTGTCCTGCTGGGACTGTTACCAATACAATCATCAAATACAGTCAGTCAAATCAGTACTATGTGAACTCCTCAGTGCTGATTAGACTCTGAAAAATTAACGATATATAAAAAGAAGAACAATCATTCACTACCTACCAGGGAAGCAAACCCATGAAGATACATTGAATAAACAATAAAATTGGCCTTGACTCTCTAAATCTACTCTTGAAAAATTGAACTTAAGAAAACAATACTTTAGGAAATAAAACAATCTATCTTGATGAAGAAGTTTGTCATCTACAGTAGAGGAAATTTTGGAAACAATCTACATGTCCAACAGGAAGGGAATGGTTACTATAAATTATGACCTATCAACTTGATGGACTATGAGGCTACCATGAAATATTATTAAGACTTTGTAGCATAGGAGCAAAAAAAGGTTTACATTAATAATAAGTAAAATATATATTTGAACTTGCATCCGAACTTTAATTATGTAAAAACACATATGCATGCACCTAAATGTTACATGAAATTTCACAAAACTAAATCCCATGTTGGAGGACTCAAATTCTAAGTACTATCTATTTCTTTTCTAAAATATCCTTAAAAATAAAACAAAAGAAATAAAACAAAGGGCATAATATCCGGAGACCTCCTGGCTACAGCTCATGATAGCAGAGCTGCATTCTGGAACTTCGGGCTCCCCAGACCACACCCCGCCTTCCACTCAGTGAGCCGCCTTAAGCAAGACATTCAACTTCAGTCTCCATTTCTCTCCGTTGCACTTCCATTTCTGACCCACTCACAAGAATGTGAAGTTAATAAAACCTAACAGGACTGCAAAATGTTTTTTTTTTTTTTGCTTTCATATACATGCCTCAATGTCTATGCTGACTATATATGCTGACTTTAGCTTTGACAGTTTAAAATGAAAGCATTTCCTCAGACAATTTTTGTTGTGTAGAGCTTGTGAGCTCCGTTTCGGAGATCGCACGCTTTCATTAGGCAGTGGCAAGATGAACATCATCATTTGGGGGCCTTCACTGGAGGTTTTAAAATATGTTTCCTGCACCTCCTTAAAGAGATCCCAGCTAGCAGAGTGATAACAGATTGATGGCCGTGACCTTCTTCACATTCTTCTAACTCCTTTTAAAATGAAATCAAGGCTCTTGCTGCTGGTGTCCATGGGCCAGGCGCCAAGGCAATGTAATGAGGGCTACATATCATCCCTCGCCCTCAAGACCATCATCTGAGTTCATCGCTAATGTGTTAACGCCACCAAGGATCACATCAAAGAGGAGAAAAATCCATGAGAAACATGCTTTCCCCATTCCCAAGGCCATTTTCTTTAAACAGTGGTTGTCAGAAAAGCAATGCCTTCATGCTGAAGACAAATATGACACCATATTGACATTCCAACAAAATGCTTTTACAGTCATAAAGCTTTTTATGCTTTAATTTTAAACTGATGATTTATTATATTCCTAAATTATATATCAGAGTTTCCTAATCTAAAACATGTATTGGTCTAGAATATATATTAACTTGAAATATTGCTATTCCCATTTCATACCCAAGCAATGATAATTTTCTTTAATTACACATTAATTCCAATGTATCGCCTGGATAGGCAGTTATTGTTTTAACAGGGTCAGGATTAATGGGCAGGTGCTCGGCTGTAATCTGACTAAAGAAGAAATGAAGAATTATACATGATTCATTTTCTTACTACTCTGAGCTGAATAATATTAAAAACACTGCCACTTTAAATTTATAAAGCACTTTTCAGTTTCAGAGTGTTTTTGTATCTGGGATTACATTTTCCTGGATCTTTTACCTTTGACAGATCCTTCCAGATACTACACAACTCTACTGCTTTTCAACTTTCTGATGCCAAAACATTGTGTGTGTGTGTGTGTGTGTATGTATGTGTTTACATCAATGGAATACAGTGAAAGGTAGTAGATTAACCATGGCACACAGATCTACAACCATTTACTGCATGACCTTGGATGAATTACTCTGAGTATCAGGTTTGTCATGCTTACAATGGGGATATCACCTCCCATCAGTAGAAAGACTAAATATCATTTATGAAAATGGTCTGGGAGATATCTGACACACAACAAGCACTCAACAAATAAAATAGTTATTGCCCATTATTAGCAGCCATTTCTACACCATCTTAAAACATTTTCTTGGCTCTGTCTGATTCATTTTCTTCAAAATATTTGGATTCAGAGAATATGGAGGAAGTGGAAAATCAAGAATAACATTAGTCCCAAAAAGTATACCAGAAGGTACCATGTCAGGCTAATCTCAGGCCCCTTCTGTTTTGAGGGCCTTATTCAAGCAGCCTGCAAAAACTCATCCATTTCCTTCCTGCTTTCTGCTTAAAGTGTAAAGCTGACAGTGCTTTCGATCAATCCCAGTATTCATCAGTTGGCATTCCTGCATTCTCAGTTTAAAAGTATATATCAAACTCAAGAAAACATCTCAAATAAATAATGCTCTTTGGTTACCATGGTAGCCAGCCCCACTGTGGCACCAATGATGTCACCTCCTGGTGTTCACACCTTTGCAGTCCCCTCCACTCCCAACACACACATTAAAGCAGGGCTGGTCTATCATACAACCAATAGAATTAGGTGGAAACAATGACACAGGACTTCTGAGGCTAAGTCATAAAAGACACAGGAGCTTCTGCCTTGGTCTCTTGAATTAACTGCTCTGGGAAAAGCCAAGCACCATGTCACAAGGACTCAAACAGCCCCATAAAGAGATCCACATGGACAGCAACCAGCTTGCTGGCGTCAGCTGCCAGCCATGTGAGTAAGTCACCTTAGAAATAAATCCTCCAGCCCCAGAAGAGCCTTCAGATGACCACAGCTCTAGCCAACATGTGACTATCAGCTCAAGAGAGACCCTGACCCAGAATTGCCCAGCCAAGCCACTTCTGAATTCCTGACCCACAGAAACCATGAGAGAGAATAAGTGATTATTGGTGCTTTACACCACATTTTAGAGTGCTTTCTTACACAGCAATAGATGATTACTACAGGAACAAGGGTAATTGGTAAGATTATGGATTGGAGTGACTTGACTTTTCACCATATAGCTACATAACCCAAAGAACATGGCCAAACAATGATGGATGAGCAACATGGCCCTACTATACAAAAAGAAATGGCTTTAACATAGAGACCACTCATATATTAAAGCATAACCACTCCACATATTGGTGGATCCTCAACATCTCCAAAAGCTTAAAGAAAAAATGAATGACATACTTGATTATATAAAAATATAAATTATCTATATGGAAAAACCATAAATAAAAATCTATTGACAAATGAGGAAAATTATCAGCAATGTAGGATAGAAAGAGGGTTACTACTCACTACATAAAAGAGAATGTATAAATCAATAAAAAGAAATCACTCAATAATAAAACAGAGAGCAGACATGACTGAGAGATTCAAATGAAGGAGAAGTCCAGAGACTGAGCTCTAGGGTACTCTAGTGTTGATATTTAGACACCAGGAAGAAAAGGATTCAGCAAAGGAGACCAGGGAGTGGCCACTGGGACAGGAGGAAAACTAGAAGATTCTGGCGTCCAGGAAGCCAAGAATCAAAGAGAGGTTCCAGAAAGAGGGAGTGATGAAATATGCCAAACTCTGCTTGTGAGGTCAAGGAAGATGAGAACTAAAGGTTTACTAGATTTTGCCTCGTGGAATCAGTGGTAATTGCCACATCATCCAATTTTTCTTCCTATTGTCAATAAACATTTGTTGAGTATCCATTATATGCCAGACCCAGTATTCCTTGAACTTAGCTCCCATCCTTTATGTTGTCACTGCTAATATGTTACGACTGCTAATATAGTTTGTTCCTTCAGGTTACACCAATAGGATGTTAGAGATTCTTGAGGGTTGGAGGATGGGAAAAGAGTAAAAGTAATCAGATTCAAATCCATTAGGTGTCAGAAAACGGCACACCAGCAAATTAATAGTAAATATTAGCAAGGAGCTAGGAGATATCTGACTATTAATCACCATGATAAATTTAAGACTTCTTTATACCTAGAGCAGTCTGGATAGGCTACATTGTGCTGCCATAACAAACAAGCCCTCAATCTCAGCGATCTGACACAGTACAGTAGTGCCCCCTTATCCTCAGGGGATACATTCCAAGACCTCCAGTGGGTGCTTAGAACCTTGAATAATACCAAAACCTATTATACCATGTTTTTTTCCCATACATACATACATACCAATGATAAAGTTTAATAAATAAATTGGGCATGGTAAGAGATTAACAATAATAATAAAATAGAACAATTATAACAATATACTCTAATAAAGGTTATGTGAATGTGGTCTCTCTCAAAATATCTTATTTTACTGTACTCATCCTTCTTCTGTGAGATAAGATGCCTACACGATGAGATGAAGTGAGGTGAATGACGGTGGCACTGTGACATGGTGCTGGGCTACTACTGACTTGGGCACAAGCACTGCAATGCCATCGTGCTCTAATAACGGAGATGCTTACTAAGTGACTAATGGGCAGGTAGCATATACAGCATGGATACATTGGCCAAAGGTATGATTCGTGTTCTGCACAGGATAGAACAGGACAGCAAACGATTTTATCATGCTACTCAGAACTGCCCACAATTTAAAACTTATGAATTATTTGTGGATTTTTCCTATTTAACGTTTTTAGACTGAAGTTGATGACAGGTAACTGAAACTGCAGAAAGTGAAACCTTGGATAAGGGGAATTACTGTATTGGTCTATGTCTTGCTTACTCAAACTCTTCTGTTGGTCTAGGCAACTTTCCTGGATACATATCTTTCATGTGTTGCCTTAGCATTCTAGACAGCTCTGAACTGTGGAACATTTCCAGACTTAAACATTTCCACAATCACCACAGCAGGGAAGAGAGCCCTAAAGGGTCTCATACCAGCAATGAAGTGGTGTGGCCCAGAAGTGACTCATGTTTAACCACCACCCACTGGCCAGAAAATGTCACATGACCTGCCCAACTGCAAAGGGAATCAGGAGGAGGAATCTTCCCATGAGGATAAACTACACATGGGTGAGCATCATGTCTCGACCACAATCAGGATGCTAGTTTTTCAAAGGATCTGACATCTAATCATCCTTTGACCACGAAAACATCCCTAATAAGGCAGGTAGAGATTCAAATCTCCATTTACAGATGTGGAAATTGAGGTATCAGAAGTTTAAACAATGTATCTAATTAGCGGTAATATTTAACTTACATCACTCTAGTGAGGATTGCCTCCTAGCTTTATGAGCTTTCATCCCACAAGTCCATGTTGACATTAACTGGGGGGAAAATATCATTAGGATTACGGTATATCTAAAATATATCACAGAATACAACACTGCGTGATGCCCTAACAACAACATGCAAAAGAAGACCCTTTGAAATAGCTGGGATCATTCCCTTCAGACATATGCTTGGCAATGACTGGTTGATGCCTAAAATGAAAGCTAAAAGGGCTTAGGATGGAAGAAGGCTTGGGTTTTCCTAATAATACTTGAGTCTCCTTGTCTCTGCATCTGTCACTAAAGATTAGCCTTCAGAACGGTTGTGTGTGAACCCCCTACATGTTAGAGACGAACTTTCAGTTTCAACATTCCCTACAGTCCTCACTTGCAGGCTGCTGGCAGCCCAGCTGTAATGGAAACCAGCCTTTACAATTTCTTAAGGTACAATTTCCTTCTCTCAGACATGTGGGGCCTTGATCAGGGTTTTAGGACAGTGGGGAAGAGCTAGCTGCACTTGCGGTTTTCTTTATCATAAGTGACTTACTTAATTCAGCAACACAAAATGTTAACACTTTTCCAAAAGAAATATTTACCCTGCTTCCTAGATCAAAATGAAATATCACTTGGCATTGAGATAAAAGCATTATTTACAGTGATAAGACTTTTCTCCAAAGAGTGTGTATTCCGAAAGACTTGAAAGAGCGATTAGCTATGAGCTCTTACTTTCTGTTTCAATCCTTAAATTCCACACTATAATCTTTAATTTAGAAGTTGGTATGTGAGTAAAGTACTAAGCAAAAGCCTCAGTTAATACCAGGTCAAGCCCTTGAAGTTCTGTCCACAGTTTCCCTCTCCTTTGCTTTCTTGGGCTTTCTGTGGGAGAGAGAAAGGAATGGAATTTCCAATGTCAAGATAAATCGCACATGCCCAAATCTGACAGTAGTCAACCACCTACCATTCCACCTCGGAAATGAGCAAGCATTTTCAGGCCAGAACTCTGCATCTTCTTCTCAATACCTTATGTAGCAAAGGCACTTTATAGAGTGGAGCTAACTTAGTCTCCTGAAAAAGCAACCCTGTAGCTCCCTCCAGGAAGCCACCTACACTCACTTTTTATCCTAGTCAGAAAAAGCCCTACCCAGAGAATGTGGAGAAGGTGCCCAGATGTGTGTGATAATGGAAAGAGCATGAGGAGACTGGGTTTTATTCCCAGATCAATTGCCAGCTATTCCCATATTTATTATTTTTTAAAAGCCCACTAGAGAATATGGTGAGACGCAAATGGAATGACATATACACATGAAAGCACTTTACATTTGAATAGAGTCTTATGGTTTGCAATATATTATACTTAGTATTGTTCCCCCTGGTCTATATGAAGAACACATCCTTAGGCTGTCCACTTAGGCAGGACAGAAAACTTCACAGTAGAGTCTCTTCCCATCCCAAATGCTTTTTTTTGTTTGTTTTTATTGAAACAGGATCTTGCTCTGTCACCCAGACTGGAGTGCAGTCATCATAGCTCACTGCAGCCTCTAACTTCTGGGCTCAAGTGATCCTCCCATCTCAGCCTCCTGAGTAGCTGGGACTACAGGCCTGCGCCACCAAGGCTAATTTTTCTATTTTTTGTAGAGATGGGGTCTCACTGTTGCTCAGGCTGGTCTCAAACTCCTGGCCTCAAGCAGTCCTCCTGAGTCTGCCTCCCAGGGTGCTAGGATCACGGGCATGAGCCACCATGCCTGACCCCAAATGCTATTTATCTTTCTTCACTTCATGGCGGAATTTTGTATCTGGAAGTTGACCTTGACATCCTTCTGATCTCAATTGCCTACCATCCTACTCTCCATTATAAGATACAAATCTCTGAGCAAAACTATCCAAGAACATTATTGAATCCTGTGAAAATTTTTAAGGGTTCCACATCTCTTAATTAGGGAGAGACTATACTTCACATCCAAACCAGGACACTTGTGAAAGTGAAAGGGGACCCTATAAATGATGACACCAGGACAACAGGTAAACTGGGCCATATTCTCCTAACAGATCTCAAGTTCTAACTTGAAGTACAACTTAGGCAGTAGATGAAAGCCTTAAAGGTTATCTATAAATGAAATCGCACTTTCATTAATTTATTTTCTGATGTATTAGATTTTTTCCAACAGATTTTTCAGACGGTAGGGACCATCTGAGCTTTCAGTTCCTCTCCTACTATATCTTCTATACATCTTCTCCTGTTAAACAAAAGTCAATAAACTAAGCAAAAAAAAAAAAAAAAAAGAAAGAAAAAGATACATAAATCATCTGCTGTTTCTATTTAAAGGAATTCTGTTTCTTTGTTGGCTTGTTGGTTTTAAAAGCACAGAAACTGTACTGAATGGAAAATAACCACCAGTTATAGCCCCATCACCTAGAACAAAATACTGCTAACATTTCAGCAACTGTTGTTCCAATCAATCTGTCTCCAGCGTTTCTAATTTTTAATTACACCGGTAATATATGAATATTTTGCCCTTTTAAAACATTGGAAAAATATAGAAAATTAGAAGGAATGGTGTAATGGCCCAAGAACCTACTAATTTCCAGGCATTTAACATACATCATTTAAGTCTCAAACTAACCCTTAATGGTGGTAGTGTTTTTATACATATATTACAAATAAGAAAACCAAGGGTAAGAGACATTAAGTGATGTAAATGGGGGCCAGATTTTAGCCCAAAGTACTTCCAGATTCCAAAGTTCATTCTATTTCTGCTGTATAGCATTATTTGTAATACTTTATGCATTTTCTTCCTATCTTTTCTCTTCATAGTTTTTTGTTTGTTTAACCTAATCATGGTAAGTATAATATATCTATGTGTATTTGCACATGTTAATATAAACCATGTGAGGATTGCATCTCAGTAATAAGAGTAATGCAAGCTTGACTGGGAAAAAAAATCAAATAGTACAGAAAGTTATAAAGGGGAAAATACAGTTTTCCTTTATCCCCTCTATACCTACATCCACTCAATCTGTCTTTCAGAGGTAACCCCAGGGAACTCTTTTTCATGTCTCCTCTAAGGCATCTAAGCACGTCAGGCACATGCATCAGCTTACACCCATTTCTGTGTTCCCCTTTACAACACAACTCCAAAGACCATCCATGTTCACTGTCACCACTTTCTCACATCTGTTTTCTCTTGAGTCCACCCCAGTCAGACTTTCACTCCCACCACTTCAACAAGACTGCCCTTGTCAAAGTCACCAATGTCCCCTACATTGCCAAATCCCAAAGTTACTTCTACAGCCTCATTTTCTTCAACTCTGAGCAGCAATTGACATAGTATACCACATCCTCTTTCTTGAAATATTTTCCTTCTTGTGGATCCCAGGACATCACTTTCTTGGATCTCATTCTGCCTCTTTGGCCATTTCTTCCTGGTCTCCTTTGATGGCTCTTCCTCATTTTCCCGACCTCTAAATGTTGAATAATCTCAATCCTCAACCATCTCCCATGCTCTATCTGTAGTTACTCCCCACATGATCTCATCCAGGCCTGGCCTTTAAATGCCTTCTATATGCTGACAACTCTCAAATTTATGTCTCCAGACCAGACTTCTCCCCTGAACTTCAGACTTGTATATCTAACTGCCTCCTTGGTGTTTTATAGAAAATCTCAAACTCAACATGTCAAGCCTGAATTTTTGACTCTCCTCTCCCAATCTTCTCCATCCTAGTAAATGGCAACTTTATTTTTCCTGTTGCCGGGGGTGGGAGGGTGGGGGAAGATGAGAAGACAAACAACAATAAAAAAAAAACCTTGAAGTCACTCTTAAATTCTCTCTCTCTCTGCCTCCCTCTCCCGCTCTTATCTAATCCATCAGCACATCCTGCTAGCTCTAACTTCTAAATACATCCTGGGTCTGACTGGCTTCTCATCACCCTCACAACAACCAGCTCTTTGGCCTGGAGGATTATAATCACTTCCAACCTGGTCTCCCTGCTTCACTGTCACCTACAGTCAATTCTCCACATAGCAACCAGAGTAACACTTTAAAAGGGCAAGTTGGGTCGTGCCACTACCTTTCTCAAAACCTCTAAATGGATTACATCACCCTTTTAATACAACTCAGTTCTTACTATATGCAGCAAAGCCTTGTATGACCCCTATCCTCCCAGTGTTCCCTGTGACATCACTTCCTGCCATTCCTTCCCTCACATTCTCACAACACCCCGCACAGTGGCCTCCCTTGCTCTTCCTCACACGTGCTAAGACCATGCTCTCCTCCTCTTATTCCATCTCAGCACTTACTAGTCCATTTACCTGGAATGTCCTTCACCAGATAGCCACCAGCTGTGCTGCTTCACTTCATTCTACTCTCTGCTCAAATACCAGCTTTTCAAAGAGTTCTTCCCTGATATTCATATACTATTGTGCCCTATTCCACTCCTCTTTTGTTCTCTCTCCCTTTACTCTGCCTTATTTTTCTTCAAAGCACATATTACTACTTGATAAATTATATACCTGTTGTCTTATTGCTTATATCCATCCATAGAATGTAGACTCTTTGAGAGGAAAGATTTTGTTTTATTTGCCATTCTATACTTGATGTCTACCACATTGTCCATATTCAGAAAACAGTCACTGAATAAATGAGGGAAACATAGTTATAATCTATGTATTTTTTCACATTAAAATGGAATAATATACATAATAGTCTACAAATAGTCATTTCCACTAGCCAGATGGAAAAACCTTATAATTCATGGGACATATGATATGGTACTCAGAATTGTCTTCCCTCAGTACTGGGAAATGCTTAGCCCTAGACTAAATGTTGCTATGGTCCTGCCCAGAAAAGATTTAAAAAAATACCAAAAAGTATCAAACTGTTTCCAAGAAACTTAACTGCATCCTAGAACAAAGTTCAGGAATACTTATAGGAATACAAAAATATCCAGCACCCAATAAGGTAAAATTCACAATGTCTGGCATCCAATCAAAGATTACTAGGCACGATAAGAAGCAAAAAAACACAAACATAATGAGGAGAAAAATCAATCAATCAAAACCACCCAGAACAGATACAGATGTTAGAATTAGCAAGCAAACATGGACATTAAAACTACTATAACTGTACCCTGTATATTTAAGAAGTGGAGATATATAAAATTTTTAAAAGCCCCAAACTTATACAAAAGAAAACTGCAATATCTGAGATGAAAAATACACTAGATGAGATGACTAATTAGCCATTGCAGAACAAAATATTAGGGAACCTGACAATATACTAATATAAACTATCCAAAATAAAGAAAGGAAAAGAATTTTTAAAAATTAAAAGAACATCAGTGAACTGAATAACAGCTTTAAGCAGCCTAAAATACATGTAATTGAAGTTCTCTTAGGAGCTAAGGATGGGAGATAGAATACTTGAAGATATATAGGCTAAAAGTTTTCCAACTTGTGAAAACTATAAACTTATAGATTTAAGACACTCAAAGAACCCTGAGCACAAGAAACATAAATAAAACTAAAGCAAGGTATAGAATAATAAAACTATTTAGAGCAAGTATTAAAAAAAGAAAATCTTCAAAGTAGTCATAGAAAAAGAGCACATTATGTGCAGAGGACAGCAGATTTCTCACCAAGAACAATGCAAGCAAGAGGACAGTTGAAAACCATCTTTAAAGTACTGAAAGACAACAACCTGTCAACCCAAAATATTATACCCAGTAGAAATATGTTTCAAAAGTCAAAGTGAAATAAAGACTTTTTCAGATAAACAAAAGCCTTAAGACCTGCACTACAAAGAACTATCAAAGAAAGTCTTTCAAATGGAAAGCAACTGACACTGAGTAGAACTATGAATCTACACAAAGGAATGAAAAGTACCAGAAATGGTAATTACATGGAGAAATGCATAAGATTTTTTTCCTATTATTTAACTTTTTAATAAATAACTTAGGCCAGGCACAGTGGTCATGCCTATAATCCTGGCACTCTCGTAACAACTCTCAGCAAATGAGGAGCAGAAGGGAACTTCTTGGACCTGATAAAGAGTACCTACGAAAAACTTACATTTAATATATTACTTAATGGTGAAGAACTGAAAGCATTCCCCTGTGAGGAGAAACAAGGATGTCTGTTCTTACCTCTTCCATTCAACATCGTATTAAAGGATCTAGCCAGTGCAATAAGTCAAGACAAAGAAGTAAAAGGTATCCATACAGAAGAAATAAAACTGTCTTTATTGGAGAATACCACGATCATCTATGTAGAAGATCTGATAGAATCCTCAAAAAAAGCTACTAGTACCAAGAGGAGTGACATCAGTGAGGTTGTAGGATATAACAAGAACAACACACAAAAAAAATCAATTGTATTTCCACATACCAGCAACAATCAGAAATTAAAATTTTTATAAAGCAATATGATTTATAATACCATCAAAATAACAGAAACACTAAGGATAAATCTGACAATAAAGTAAAAGAATTATTCACTGAAAACTACACAATTCTGCCAAAACAGAGTAAAGAAAACTTAAATAAATGGTGAGTTACAGACTTGTTCATGGACTGGAGACACATATTGCTAAAATGGCAATTCTCCCCTAATCAATCTATACACCATTTAATCAGAATCCCAGCAGGCTTTTTTGTAGAAAGCGACAGGCTGATTCTACAATTCATGAAATGCAAAAGGACCGAGAGTAGCCAAAACAACTACCTTATTTCAAGAGTTATCACATAGCTGCAATAATCAAGACAAGAGAGGCACATCAATTAGTGAAAATGAATGGGGTCCAGAAATAGACATATACTGGCAAATATATGATTGATTTATTTTTGACAAATATGTAATGGCCATTCAATGGAGAAAAGCAATGTTGCTGAAACAATTCGATATAAATTTGCAAAAATTTGAACTCTAATCCATATGTTGCATCACACAGAGAAATGATAAATGTTTAAAGTGATGGGTATGGTAATTACTCTGATTTGATCATTATACTATATATACATGCATTGAAACATCACATTCCACCCCATAAATATGTATAATTATTATGTGTCAATTATAAATAAAAAAGAAAGAATAATAATTCAAAACAGATCACAGACCCAAAGGTAAAACTTGAAATCATAAAACTTCTGGAAGCAAATATAGGAGAACATTTTTGTGACTTTGGGCTAGGCAAAGATTTCTTACATATGACATTAAAAGCAAAATCCATTTTTTAAAAAGTTGATAAATTTCATCAAAATTTAAAACTTTAGTTCTTTGAAAGATACTGTTAGAAGAATAAAAAGACAAGCCACAGATTAGAATAAAATATTTGCAAAGCACATATCTGATAAAGTATTTGCATACAGAATATATAAGAATGCTCAAAAATGAATGATGAGAAAACCTGATTTTTTAAATGGGCAATCACCTCACCAAAGAAAGTACACAAATGGTAAAGAGCACACAAAGGATACAAAACATCACTACTCAGTTGGGAACTGCAAATTAAAACCACAAGATAAAATGGCTCACATACCACATCCTGGTGAGGATGCAGAGAAACTGGAACTCTCACACACAGCTTGTGGGAACATAAAATGGTATATAATACTTTGGAACACAGTATCTGTACAACTACCAAACAAGCCAGCCATTGTACTCCTAGCTGTTTACCCAAGAGAAAAGAAAATACCTATCCATACAAAGACTTGTACATATATGTCCAGAGTAGATTTATAATAGCCCAAAGCTAAAACAATCCAAATCTCCATCAACAAGTGAATAGATAAATAGATCATGGCTTAACTATACAATGGAATATTATTCCACAGTAAAGTGGAATGAACTAATGATATACATGACATGTGTGAATCTCGCAACAATTATGCTGAAAGAAGCCAGACAAGAGTATATACTGTCCTCTTATAAAATTCTAGAAAACGTAAACTAATCTATAGCGGCAGAAAGCACTTCCCCTCCCGGAAAAGGGGGCAGGTAGAGAGTGGTGGGAGGTAGGTATTTCCAAGGGGCACAAGAAAACATTTGGGGGTGACGAATGTGTTCATTATCTTGATTGTGGTGATAGTTTCACAGACATATACTATATATGTCCAAAGGTAACAAATTGTACACTTTAAATATGTGCAGTTTAGTGTAGGTCAATTATATCACAAAAAAATCTGTTAAAAAAAGTAAAAAGGAGAGAGATTGCCTATTTGAGGATGCCCTTTTGCCAACCTAAATTTTGGCCTCATTGCAAAAATTTTCTTGAACAGTATTTAGGAACAGACTGACATTGTTAAGCTTAATGCTCTGTGAAATAGTCTAAGCTAATTGTTTCAAAGGCCTGTGGCAGCAGTTTTCTGAGATTATATCACAAGACACTTTTTTTCTTTATGTAAACACAAGCTAATGCTGTCAATGGAGACCAAACAATGCTGTTACTGCAGTAGTCTCAACCATGTTCGTGCCAACAGCTGAATGTGTCATTTCATCTAAAGAGGACTGAGAACAACGTCCTGAGTACCCTGTCATGCCTGTCACAATACAGTGTGGCTTCCGCAGGAAATTATTCAAAGGAGATGGCAGGTTTGAGTCACTGGTGGACTGGTTGGTGTATGTGTGTATATAATATAAGCACACTCCTGTGTGAGAAAGATTGAGAGACAAAAACTGAAGGACAGGGACCCAGAGGGACATATAAAGGGACCTTGAGTCAAGTAGCAATTCATAGATGTGTTCCCCTTCTGGAACTTTCTGGCTTTCATCCAGGTGTTTCATTTCTATAGAAAAAAATGTGGTGTCAGTTGTCTGACTTCTAAATAGCTGCCCTCTGCCCTACATCCTCTCGTCCCACCCTCAGGAACTCAGAGTCCACAAGTCGATTGCTCAGCTTTTGCAGATGGAACAAATACACGTAAACACAGACACAAGTGCACACATGTGCATCTGAACCCAGGTCCCTCCAACAACACTGCAAATGTTTCCTCTTATTTGCTTCTTAGCAGAAGTTGCCAGAAACCTGCGTTACTGTGAAGGCCTCTCTTCTTCACACTCAACAATTGTATCCCACATTGGGTCTCTTTACACTAACTTACTGTTTCCTAAATTCAGCCGTGCCAGTGATAACTTGGATTTGACTAAAACAATGAAGGTGGTCCATCATTATTATTTACCTACTATTTTTTCAAAGTGATTCATTTCTTTTGTATATTAATTTATTTTTTTAAATGTGCCTTTACTTCTTCAAACGGGAAGCCAGTATCCCCTGGTAAAGGTAGAAGGCAATTCTAAAAAGAAATACAGTGAACACTAAAGCCATGAGAAAATCCCTACACAATGTCCCGCAGAAGCCTCTGGGTCTGAGCTCAGCTCTCTCTTTGGGGCTCATGTGTCTAACACTAAGGCATCTCTAGCACTTGCTGATCTCTCTTTTTAATAATCTGATACTCTCCTCTTGACGCACGAGTAGGGCTGAAACAGAGTTAAACAGGGAATAACTGGTTACACGTGCTGGGTGTGCCACTCGCAATCATCTCGTGCCGTGGGAGTTGTTGCCCTCCAAGATCTCACTGAGAGCCTGTCTCCCGAGCCTCGAGACCAAGATGAATTCAGAGTTCACACACAAGTATGACCTACTGTGAGAACACAGGAGCAAGCGTCAATGCCCTCAACAGTCCATGTGGCACCTTTAGTGCCAATTATAAAAAGGTGCCCAGTCTGGGCGGATGAGCCCTGCCATGTACAAGGCTTGGAGAGAAGACAGTGCCTCTGAGTGTTTGAAAAGGCCTCCCTTTTCCAGGCCAGCACAGCTGTCTGCCAGGCAGCACGAGTGTCGGGTTTTGGCCCCACTTGAGCCCTTGGTTTGGTGCCCTTGTGCAATGAACAGTGGACACCACTATACCATGATGGTTTGCCAAGCATTACCTAAGCTTCAGCATTTCCACTGCTTAATACAAACTCCTAATTCAGTGGCTGATTTTTTAGGGATATCTATGGTATCCACCCACCACTGCACCCCAATTCCTTTTTATTTCCAGCCTTTGGGCTGTGCAGTCACTCACCAGTGCTTCCACTGGGACACACAACAAGACTCCACTGGGGAGAGAGGAAGCATTAGCAGCTCCCTCGAGGGGTCCAGATGTCCTCTGGTCTTGGCTTATCCCTGCTCGCCCTGTCGCCTGCTACATTTGTGGTTGGCGCTAGGGGAGAAGCACCCCTTCGTGGAGATGGCCAAGTGCCTCTCAGTCATGCTGATACTGAAGAGCTGAGTAATTAGCTGAATTTGGAGGTATGCCTCTTTTGCCAACGGCACATGCTAATGAACACAAAGTCCAGGTAAATTATTGAAAGCAGCAGAACTGGCAACAAGAGGGTCTATTGTTTAAGTTAAGTGTGTTCTGACTGTCTGAAGACAGATCTCTGCCCTGCAAGATTAGAACATTGACAAGAGTTGGTTCAATCAACAAGAGTATGGATTAAAAATGCCACAGAGAGCTGGATGGCAGGCGGGGCCGGGTTAGTAATAGCACAGACAAGAAGCAGATTTTTGTTTTACATCTTACACTCTGAATTCTGGGTAACTTGCAGCTCAGTCTGCATGGTAATTCTTAAAAGAGGATTCTAAAATGTAAAGTTCGAAGATGAATTCATATAATTTCTTACATAAAGCCACCAGCTTGAAAAGGCCACATAAATAAGACAGACTGGGTTCGTGATCCCCAGTGGGAGTTGGAAGGGGTAATGAGGAAGAACTAAACTTGTCCAAAAACAGGAC
Source organism: Lemur catta (assembly GCF_020740605.2). Taxonomy (NCBI): domain Eukaryota; kingdom Metazoa; phylum Chordata; class Mammalia; order Primates; family Lemuridae; genus Lemur; species Lemur catta. The sequence continues at coordinate 72,816,362 of NC_059135.1, forward strand.
ATGCTAGCTCTCTTTGAAGGCAAATTTCCTGAAAGGTCTCCTAGCTCAGTCCTAGGACCACTGCCCCAGTGGTGACAGAGTAGGGGGATCTAGAGGAAAAAAGCAAAGATCCCCTATGCCCAACCCCCACTGAGCAGTCAATATCCCTTCCCCAGTGGCAGACCACCCCTTCAATCTCCAGCCTTGCTTGGCCCTATTTCTGCCAAGGCCAAAGGATACTGACCTGCTTTTAGCAGATCCACAGAGCTGCTTTTGAATACTACATTTTGACAGAAGAAAGGAGAAAAAATAATCCAGCTAAACCAAAAGTGGCCACTGGCATCAGCTCATGAATCAATGCCAACTGACTAGCAATAACTGCTTGGAACACTGAGCTGAGCAGGGTTCTGTGGTCACCCCTGGGCCCAAAGGAAAAGGGGCTATGTTTGTAGTGACCCAGTGTACACTACCATGTACTCTTCCTCCCCAGCAGCCTCTGGCAGACATCAGTAATCAATCTTTTCCAAACAGGAAATCAGTGGGTATAAATGGTTCTCTTTAGAACAGAAATGTGAAACTGAACATAATGAGGTCAAACTGCTCATTCAGAACAACAGCACTGAAGCAATGGTGGGACCACTCATGTGCTGATAACAGCTCTTTGAGGCCTGTGTGAACCTAGGAAATGCCTCCTGACTGAAGCCTCTGGCCTCCTAGTTATTAAATGTCACATTACTGTGCCAACAAGCTTGCAAGTGGTCTAAGGCCAATGCTGGACAATCAGGTGTGGGCTCACCTTAAGGGCTAGATCCCCTTTCACGTTTTAGGAAAATAAGGTTTCAAAAGTCTCTGGGTCAAAAATGTGGAAACAACCCAAGTGCCCATCAATCCATGAGTGGATTAATAAAATGTAGCCTATGTATACCATGGAGTACTATTCAGCCTTAAAAAAATGGTGAACTAACACCTCTTGTATTAACCTGGATGGAACTGGAGACCATTCTCCTAAGTGAAGTATCACAAGAATGGAAAAACAAACACCACATGTATGCACCATTAAATTGGAACTAATTGATCAACACTTATGTGCACATATGGAAATAACATTCATCAGAAATCAAACAGGTGGCAGGGGAAGGAGGGGATGGGTACATTCACACCTAACGGGTAAAATGCACACTGCCTGGGGGATGGGCACACTTACAACCTTGACAAAAGCAATTTATGTAACCAAAACGTTTGTACCCCAGTAATATTCTGAAATTTAAAAAAAAAAAAAAATAAAAGTCTCTGGGTTTCAGGCCTGTCTTCAAGAAGATCAGCCCACCAGAAAAGAAGACATTTGATCATAGACTAGACATTGCTCCAGTGCCATGCACAGAGCTTTTGAGAACTCTGGGAGGCCAGACGTGGGCCAAGTACTTCCTGATTATTAGGACTCACTTCATTATACAGAGACTGTGGTCTTTGACGGTCATAGAGTTCTACTAGGTTCCAAGGTTGGGGGGATCGTAGAATTGCCTCCTCCTGGCTCTGGTATGATCCTATCATGAGGCCATTGGGCAGTTCGGAGACCTACTCTGGTCTGTGAACAAACAGATATAAGAGAAGTGCCTCTGTCCCTCCCTGAAGGGATTTACCTACTCTCCCTAGCCCAATGGACCATAACAGCAAAGCTTTTTTTCATAGATTTCACTAAGAACGGGCAGTAGGCCTTCAAAATGTCAGCTCATAATCAGTTGTATATGGAGGGTGTTAATGGTCATTGGACATCAGGAAACACTTACTTAAGCAATTGTTTTGGCAGTGGGTCAGGAATTCAGGAGGCATTCTAAGCCACTGATCATTGCTATGACAGTTCAATATGTGGGAAAGGCATTTGGGAGCCTTGTAAAAGTGTAGGATGTGGCAGTGCATCAAAGTCCCGTCACTGCACATTTGTCTTAAACTTTTCACTGCAAGACAGTATGATTTAAAAAAAAAAAAAAGAGGAAACATATACATACACATACATACATATATAAAACAAAATTCCAATGGATTTATACAACAAATAAGCTTAACTTACAGAAGCAATGCAAGAAATCAAACCCATTTTTTAAAATCTCCTTGGTCATGTCCCTATACAACTCATGCAGGGAAAACAGATTTCAACAACATGGATCAAAATCAGTCTGAGAATGTAAAAGTTAGGGAAACTTTAGAAAATTTAAGTCTCAGGGATTCAAAATGGAACTCAGTGCATAAACACAGGCACTTACAAATGTGTGCTGAAATCATTCTGGAGAACATGGAGGCTGGGTCTATTAACTCCTAGGATTTCCCACCTCAAAAAGCAAACAAAGGGCAAAGTTACAAGTAGGTAATTATTCACAATATTTATTTGTAAGTTCTTTAAAAGATACTGCCTCAAAGTAATCAAAAATGTAGTATGCAGGCCAGCTGTGATGGCTCATGCCTGTCTGTAATCCCAGCATTTTGGGAGGCTGAGTGGGAGGATCATTTGAACCCAGCCTGGGCAACATAGTGAGACTCCATCTCTACAAAAAATTTTAAAAATTAGCTGAGTATAGTGGCATGCACCTGTAGTCCCAGCTACTCAGGGAGCTGAGGCAGGAGGATTGCTTGAGCACAGGAGCTTGAGGTTGCGGTGAGCTATGAGATGATGCCACTGCACTCTAGCCCAGGCAACAGAGCAAGACCCTGTCTCAAAAAATAAATAAATAAAATAAAACAAAAACATAGCATTCAATTCTATGATTTAAAAAAAAATATACTACCTTCTATTTCCTAAGTAAATCTTGTGTCTGTGCATTAAAAATTATTTGGGTATATGAGGGAATGACCAAATACCCCAGGAAATCTGCTGATGTTTAGATTCAAGCACACTTGTATTTCTCATTAATGCATCAAGAGCCATTGACTTTTCCAAAAGTTGGTAAAACAATTGAGTTTATTTAACAGGATCTTTTTATTGCCTACTCTCTAACTTTGTATAAATCTCTGATGATATCTGATCCCAAAACATTGCCTTCTTTCTTTTACAATTATTCCTAGTTACATCCACTCTGCTTTCTGAAAGAAGGTACAAGGATCCTAAACCAGATGAACTTTTCACGGCCCTGAGGATGATGGGCTTAACTACTGCCCAGAGACTGTTAGGGCCCAGTGGTCCCCAGTGGAGCTGACTCTCTCTGGCTTACCAGTTTAGTGAATAAGAATCCAGGGTGCTCATTCAAATCTGAATTTCAGATAAACAACAAATATTTTTTTTAACTGTTGTTTATCTGCAATTCAAGTTAAACTGGGTATCCTGTTTATCTGGCAAGTCTACTTTCCTCTACAGTGTGTTGCCATGTATGATGTACATGAAAGGATATTCCTCCCTAACATCGTGCTGGGAAGATTGCAACTTAAGCAGATATAAAGCTGCCTACATCTAAAGCGCCTACATGTGCACCTTGTCCTTGAAGGCCTCATTCTTTTAAGGACTTCCAATGTGGCTTTGCCCTGCACTTCCAGGAGGAGAGGTTCTCTTTTGGGGGGCCAGGGGGGAGCAGAGGACATGGTGCATGGTGCCCTGGGAGCAGCGTGCCTGCGAGTCTTTCAGGATCCACTTCCACAGTGATGCACAGCTCCCAGGGCACTCTACTGATTACAGTAATAATAATAATCATGTCTTGCTACTTTTGAGCACCTGTTTACTATTTGCCAGAAACTGAAGTTGGAAAGCACGTTTAGACACCTCCCATTGAGCGTGGAGATTTAGCTCCACATTTTGAGATCTGGCTGAAAAATATTTCTATAAAAACAAGTGGAGTTTTAAAGGTTTTATTCACACTTAAAAAAAAATTCTGTCTTTTGGGCCTGGAAAAAGTAGCTAATCTTTCTCTCTCCTCGTTTTCAGGCCTACAATATTCCATGTGTCCCCTTCTCCTCTTGATGGGACCTTTACCTACCTCAACTAATGAATCCCTCAGTCAGCAACTTGCTATCTTTTCCCACCTGCAGAAAGTGGGTTTAGGAAAAAAACAACTAAGAAGAAAAAAAAAAAAAAATCAACCACCCAGGGATACTGAGAGGTTTAATTATTGCCTGGAAAGTAACAGCCTTTCACAGCATCTTTAAGACTGATTTTCATAATTACTTACTGATTGAAACTGGGACTTGCAACAGAGTAAGCTCATTTCCATATTAATATTAAGTAATGATTAATGTGGTTCAGGACCCAAGTTCAGGATCTGAAAACATGGTCTAAGTGGAAACTGAAGACATTTAACCCGCAGGGGTAGATTTGCTATTTGTCTCTCAAATGACTTTCCATTCAATAACCAGCATTCAATAAATGTGCCTTTGTGTCATGATAACTCACAAAGAGGAAGTTCAGGCAGTTACCAAGCGCCACAGCAAACACAAGACCTTCTCGGGCTTGCTGACATCCTACCTCCCGTTTCTCTCTCTCCCTGTCCCTCCCCTGCTTGTTCTAGAGCATATTCTCTCTCCCTGTGTCCCTGTCTCCCTCCTTCTCTATGTCCCTCAGTCCCTGTGTCTCTGTCTGTCTCTCCCCTGTCTATCTACTGCCTCTCTCTGTCCCCTATCCCCCTCTCTCTTTCTGTCTCCCATTCTCTGTCTCCTGTCTCTCTAACACCCTCCCTTGCCCACTCTCCCTTACTCGAGATCTCTCGCTCCATCCTTTGTCTCACACGGCTCCCCTGTGATCTTGCTCTCATTCCCTCTCTCCCACCCCACAGAATCAATGACTCAACACCAAACACAGAGAGATAATTAACCACATTAGCTGAGAGTAAATAATTTTTATGTTCAATCCAAGTGCATACAAATCACTAAGCACTGCTGTGCTTAACCCAACTTCCATTGTGGGGTGTGGGGGGAACAGCTAGACACACGTTAATCTTCACCATAAGAAGTGAATGTCCTCAACTGTATTTATCCAAGAGCACGGTATTACACTGGACTGCATGCTACCCCTTTTAAAAAAGGGAAATGTCCTTTCAACTTTTGCCTTTATCTTAATACATCAGTCATGGTTTTCATGCCATAATTGTCTAAAACAAAAATTTTTTTTTTGAAGGCTAGTCAAGTGGAGCAGTGGGAGTGGAGAAGGAACAAAGGAATCTGTAACTGGTTGTGATCAATTAGTTGTAAACACTAAAAGAAAAATTTTTAAACATTAAAAATCACACAAGCCAGAATAATGATATTATAATAATAATTTCTTATTGTTTTTGATAGCTATTTTTGGAGTTGCTACTTGATACATGCATCATTCTCCTTAAAAGTCCTTTGATAAGCAGCAAGGCAATGCCAAGCAAACAAAGCATCCACAATATGATGATGGTTTAAAGTGCCCCCATTACAACAAAGTAACAAGTTAGGTTACCTACTGACAGAAATCAGAAATGAAATTAGGGAATGCTAAAAGTTCTTATGTGCATATTTTCTATAAATCTTTGTTTTAAATGTTTTTACAGTAAAATCTGTTTTTATTTATTCTTCACAAGAATCTGTCTGAGAGCTAATGAATGCTCTGAAGAACACCAGTCTTCATGGGAAGTACATAATTACTCTCCTGCTCCAAAAGACACCACATCCACAACCTAATCCCTAAGTGGTTAACCACAGGGTAGCTGTCTCCTTACTACCTATTCATTCCCACCAGCCTGGGGTTCACCAGTATTTTTCAGGTAATCCTTTGGATATTCGGTTTAGCAAACCTAATTATGATCTTAATGTGCTAAATGTTTTCCCAAGATTATATCATGTCCCTGGCATTCCAGAAGTTAAATTACAAGGTTTTATTCAATTTTTCAAATTTTTTCCTGAGTCCAGTTGTTCCTATGTAGTTCACTCACAAGTATTTAATGAAATTGCATGCTGATATTCAAATCCTTGCTTGGGCATTTAAAGAGGAAAAAAAAAAAGTTTTACCCTGTGTACTATTTATTATGCCTATTCATTCACACACAGGGACCAAAAATAATTAAATCACTACCAAAAATTAAGTAGATAATTATTTTCTTATTTGCTGGAGGAAATCTTCTCATTCATTATACATGTTTATTTTATCCATTTATTGCTCCTCCACTTTATATCCACTCCATAATATCAAAGTAATATTCTATTTGAATATATCTGGAACAAAAAAAGTCAAGAAAACTCTTGTTCCATTATAATTAGAAAGACGAAGGTGGTGTAAAGGAGTCTCAAAGTGATTGATCAGAAGAATCACAGATGAAGAAGAAAATGCATCACCACAGTGGTAGAAGAGCTGGAACTAAGAGGGAGAAAATAATTTAAAGTGACCAGAGTAAATTGGAAAAAATCAAATTATTTACACACAAGAGCTGAAGAAGTAAAACAAAATGCAGATTCATAATATATGCAAGAAATGTAAAAGAAAATTTAGGGAAAACAGAAAATCACAAATTGTTTGTAACAGCCATGGGTCATGAAGAAAATGTGATGTTAGAATATACATGTAGAAAGTGGGAATAAAGAGACCCAGCCCTGTCCACAGAGTGAGGAGTAAAAATGTGTAGCTCAAAATGTCAAATCCAAGAGAGATTACCTAAATTTGATCTTTAAAGAGATGACCCATGAGCACTCTGAGAAAGAGTAAAGTTCATCAGGAACCACTGTGGACTGTCCCAGAACAATGGTCAGTAGACTATCCTTACTCCCTTTCTGAATATTGTTCCCAGTCTTATTAATGGAGATACTGATAGGACATCTGACAATTCATCATGCGATCCCTTCAGACCACGGCCTATTCCTGCCCCAGTTTTAGCAACTACAGACCTTATTTCCAGGTATGTACCAATCCAGATGCAATACTACATCAAACATCTGCTTGAATCTTTGATACCAGCCTCTGCCACCATACCTGACATCCTACACTTCCTTGATCTCTGCCAAAAATGTAAATTTCTACCTATGCATTCCCAAACTCTCTTCCCCAACCTTGTTCTCATTGGCAACCATTTTCCTCTGCACTTTGCCCTCCAAGCCTTTCCCTTGTATCTTCTGACAGTGTGGTTCCAGGTAAAACATCGCGTAAGCATCTATAGCTCTTCTCAGAATACTGTTTCCAACATCTGACTTAAACTGAAATCTGACTGTTCCATAAAGAGATTGCTTATTCCCCTGCTGATGCCAACGGCTCCCTTTCTCCCACTCCTGAGACAGGTGGAGGAGTAGTTTGGCTGTGTGAACAAAAGTTCTCTGCAAAAGGAATTCGGAGGAGAGACTTTATTGCAGTGAACAGTTTGCAAACCAGGGACACACAGCCTTCTGTAAAAGGAAGGTGTGTTCCAGAGAACGAAGGGAGGGTTTGGGTTTTATAGCAAAAGTTCTCCCCCGGGTCTGTTTATGCAAATGAATGATTGAAACTCACTTATTTCTGATTGGTTGATACATCCAAGCCCTGATTAGTCAAGGCAGGTGAGCTCTGACTGGAGGTTCAGGTGAGTTCTGAAAGTTCCCAAAGTTAAACAGAGGTGTGAGTTTTCAAGGAACTCAAGAGTATGTATGTGTGTGACCTCTAGTCAGCAAATGGCTGTTTGGCTCTATTTTATTAATGCATTTAGGCCCAGTTAGCCACTCAGTATCCAGCTTGAAGGATTAGTTCTTTCAGGTTCACAGCTGTGAGTAACAGAATCCCCAAGATAGCAATGGCTTTAGAAGATAAGACAATGTATTTCTCTCACATAAGAAATATCTAGCAGTGAGCTTCACAAAGGCAGAATGAACCCAGGTTATTTCTTATCTTACTGCTCCACCACCTTCAGCAGCGTCTTCTGCCTCATGGTAAAAGAGGGCTGTCTTTTCATAAGAAACCAAATGTACTGAAGTTAGCAAGACAAGGGATGGCTTGTTTTTTCTCCCCAAGGGAGCTTTGTGTCTTCTGTATGCACCACAACCACTTCTATCCTATTGGTCAGAACTTAGTCACATGGTCATACCTCATTGCAAGGTGGTCTGGGAAATGTAGTCTTATTCTGGGTGGCCATATGCTCAGCTAAAAATTATGTTTACAATGTCAAGGAAGAACAAATAAGTGAAATCAACTCACCATCTCTGCCACAGATGTGAATCTTTGACTCCAGGGCTGCTTCCAGGTTGTATGCCTGTCTTGGTTTATAGAGACCACCTGGTCACTTCACACACTAACTGATGCCTGGCTCATGGTCTTTATGATATTCCATGTCCTGTCATCATCTAAGACAATTCTCATGTACAAGCAGAGAGCCTACTCAGCACTCTAAAGTCACAATTATTGGACTTCCTCAATGCTGACACTTCCACCTCCCCTCCCCCCCCCCACACTAAACCCTGTCATCACCTTTGACTTCTTAAACTCACACCCACCACCACATCCACCAATCCCAACTTCCTCTCCTTCAAGCTTTCTCTCTCCTGCCCTGTTACACATCAAGACTTCTAGTGCCCTGACACCTCCATTTCTCACAGTCTACCAGACTTTCTCTCTTTCTCTCTCCCACCCAGCCTCCCACAATCTGCATAATACATTTGCTCATGTGAACTGTCACTAGCAGACCAAATTCCTGTGGAGCCACACTCCATCTTGCCAGGAAACCTCCATCCTGAATCAATTGTTTCTAAAGCAGTGGTCCTCAAAAATGACTTAACTTTGTCACATTATCTTAAAAGTATCCTTTTATGCCACTTTCTCCTCTACTAGAATAAGGTGTATAACCTATGTTTTATTTGCAGAAGTGGCAAAGTATGTGATTCACAGGAGGCACTTAATAAATGTTGATTAGTTTATGGGTAGAATGATGGATAGATAAATAAATTGATGACAACAAGAACATAAAGCGGACTTTAGTATACTTAGGAACATTTGTAGATTTGTACCTATTTTTAAAACCAGAGAACGGCAATCATGATGAATATAAGCCCAAGGGAAGCTAGTGAAAGGTATAGTTCATTACTTTATCTTTGGACTTGTCCTACTCAGAAGCATGAATGAGGACATGGTTGGCATGACTATTAAACATAGCAAAGACCTGAAGCTAAGAGTAAATTAAACATGGTATTTCAGAGCAAGATCCAAAGGCTGTAAATAGACTAGAATAATGGTCCAAATATAAATATCTATTCTATGTAAATAATCTTTATATATAATCTTTTTAATCTCTCATATATACATTTAAATAAGAACAAAGATAAAGTCCTTCATTTCATTTAGGTCTTTTACTTAGATCCAACACCTCAACTTCATAGATGCAGAAACAAAATGGAATAAACAAAATTATACACATGAAAATATATCCTATAAGGTTTTATTATATTGCAAAGATCAATATAAATCAAGAGTTACCCAAAAGTTAATGCCACTTTATCCTACCTTAATAGACATAAAGCATCAAGAACTGAGAACTACTTTATTTTATATATAATCACACTTTAAGCACTGTGTTTGATGCAGGGCACCCACATATTTTCAGAATAATTTGAATGAACCAGAAAAAATTCAAACAAAAATAACCTCACAAGACTCATGGGAAAGGTCTGCATATTAATCATTATTGTATTTGTTTCTATGCTTAGCACACTACGTTGCCAAGTGCTGTAAGTTTTACACCCTCATGGTTTCAAAATGGCCAATGCCTGTTATAAAATAGGCACTTAGCATAAATCTGTTAAATAATTAAATGAATAGAAAAATTCTTATTGTTTTTGTATCAAATTTTTAAAGATTTAAGACCCTTTCATTTGCTTTATGTAACTAATATCACCAGGTGCCCTGTCTGAGTTATCTCATCTAATAGTCTGAGATTACCTTTTTAATAAGTTAAAAAGGTATTCTTTCAAAATAAGTAAAATATTATGTACCCAAAACAATTAAAAATTTTTTAAAAAGAAATTTACTTCCTCAATTTATCCTAAATGAATGCTTTCCTTAAATTTTTTACCATATCCATTGAAGCATGATATTTCTAAAACGTAAACACATAGAGTATGAATGATCATTCAGGAAAAATATTAACATCAGATTTAAGTATTTTAATTATTTTACCAAATCATTGGTTCATATCAGGCATAAAAAGGGATGGAAGAGAACATTACTAGATCAAAGAGCTTAGCTGTGAGTTAGAGTGGAGGACTGGCAAATACATGGCATGCACCTTACCAATATTCCCCCCAGAACCTATATAGACATAGCGTACCCCAGCACTTCCCACTGCAGGCAGATGTAGCCTCACCATCCTAAACCCAGCATGCCAATCAGCCCCTTCCAATCTGAAATAAAATATATTAGCCAACCCTGAATTGGACTCACAAGAGACTCCTATAACAACAAAAGATAACTAATTGTCTGGAATGTTTTCCATCCATGTATGTTACACTATATGTCAAATAGCTCTCTCCATATTTAACAATAACATTCATAGAAGTCTGAACATGCACACAAATTCACTTATAATATGCCAAGCACTATACTACATGTTTCACATGTGTTATATCTTTCCATCCTCATTATATTGGGTACTAGTATTATCACCATTTTAAAGGAGAGAAAAGTGAGCCTTTGAGAAGTTATTAATAAATAGCTCCGCAAAAGATGCTCAGGATATATGTGGTAGCTCTGTCATTCCAAGGACTGTGCTCTTAGCCACTACATTGAGTACTATCTCCCCTTTTCTTCTCAAAGGCTCCAACTGTCAATTTTATGAAACCTGTAACGGGAGGATTTCACAAACTCTATTTGTCCTGGTATCTCTTGGCCCTAACAAAGTTAATTACTACTGCAAACGTCCTCTAAGTTTTTAATACCACAACACTTTGTTTAGCCATCATGCGTGGTCCTAACACTAAACCTCTCACATTGAATTTAAATTGTATTGAATATTCCTGTATATACTTAGAATTCCTTCACCTGCCATGTGGTAGAGCTGTACAGACATGGTCATGTTCTCACATTGTTCAAAGTAGAATAGGTACCACCAGCAAGGAGGAGGAAGGGAAGCTGACATGGCTGGGATTGCTCCTGGACAGTATAACTTGCCATGTAATCAGTGGTCCCAAGAAGAAATAACCAACCAAACCAAAAAGACAACAGCATGTTCACATAATAAATATTGAAACTCAAAAAACTCTGAACAAAAGAACATTTACTATACTAATGTATCTGTTCATGTTTTCCTCCCCTCTAGTAGAACCATATTCTGGGATTGTATAACCTAGCCTACACTGAACACAGACCACAAGTAATTAGGAAAATGTCCCAAAGCACTTCAGCTATAAGCATTTCAAAGAAAATCTCTGAAAGAGTGATGTGGTTGGTCTGTTTTCTAGATGTTTTAGAAGGTTCTAGAAGCTACCCACCATCACAAAGAAGGAACTTAGGGCACACCCAACATCCTCAGAGAATGTAACAATCTCAAAGATGGAGGGTAGAGGGCGCTATGTGGGGAAGGGCATGGAGAGGGGAGCAAGGAGACATGAATCCTCTTCTTACAAAGATGGAATGTGGCTGGGAGATGAGAAGGACCAGAAACCAGAGCACTAAATTATTCACCTGCAAAGGGAGAGGCAAGATTACCGTTAACACCTAGTGGTGCTGCAGAATTGCAAGACCTGCCAATAAAGCAGTAATTTCCAAATTCCATTTGCTTGGAATCTCCTGAGGCACAGGTTGAAAATGCAAAGTCCTACATTCTGTTTCCAAAGACTCTGATTCAGTAGCTGTGATGTACAGCCATTTTTAAAATCTTTGTATATGATTGTGGTGCAGGTGGAACTAGATTGAGAGGCTCCTGAATTTTCTTTGGGCACCAGGTCCCAGTTCTGCAGTTTACACCAAGGAACTACAAGGACCTGTTAGTAGGCAAGCAAAACGCTGGCATGCCTCCACAGATACAGGGGTTTTGCACAATGCATACACAATCTGCTTATCAGAGAAGTACATATGACTATTAAAGAATAGTATATATCATAACAACTGACTTCTTTCTTTACATATCTAAAAATCTAAAAAATTGCAGAAGAAAAGGAGAGCACCAGTTAGCTATTTTTTCCTCATTAAACTCAATTATTATAGATCACACCTTAAACTTTACTATTGTCCTTCTTATTTCTGGTACTTTTTTGTGGGCATAAGGGAGAAGGTTAAGTTGCCCACCAGAGCACCTTTTAGGAAGCTTGCTTGTAACAGTTTAAGTTGCAAATATATTCATGATTTTTTATATTTGAAACAAATAACAGGATGTGTTTCTTTAGGTCCAGTTATGGGCTGATTTGATGCCCCCAAAATTCATATGTTGAAGTCCTAATCCCCATGTACCTCAGAATATGACTGTATTTGCAGATAGGGTCTTTACAGGGGTAATTAAGTTAAAATGAAGTCATTAGGGTGGGCTTTAATCAAACATGACTTATAAAAAAGTGAAACTTGCACACCAACATTTCCAGAGAGAAGACAGCCATCTACAAGCCTAGGAGAGAGGCCTGGGACCCATCCCTCCCTCACACCCTCAGAGGAAACCCACCTTGCTAACACCTTGCTCTGGGACTGCCAGCCTTCAGAACTGGGAGAAAATGAACCCCTGTTGTTTAAGCCACCCAGTGTGTGGTATTTTGCTATGGCAGCCCTAGAAAACCAATACATCTCCCCATATGGAAAGAGAAGCAGTCCTATTGCATCCAATACCTTCCTTAGGACAGCGTATGACCACTTTCCCCTTGTCCTGGCTCTGAAGGGAGGCCAGCCTTGCTCAGAGTTGACACCCTGGAGTAAGACTGAGAAAAGGGAAGAAGGGAGAGGAACACCAGATTTTAAAAATTCATTGCTTCGTGATACCTCAGAGCTCCTGGCACCATGGCTGCTCGACTTCCAGTGGCTCCTTTTCCCCTCCTGAGGCTGGGGGAGCAGAGCGAGGACTGGGGCTGCAGTGAAAGAGGTCCGATATCCACAGGCCCGAGGCCCACCCAGCCTTCTGTTTGCCTTTCTGATCATGGATAGAACGGATGGCTGCTTTCTGTTTCTGGATGTAACATTCTTTGGTTTTATTAATATGAAGTGTGCAAATACAGGTAGCCTGTTTGACACTGGGGCAGGTTCACCTTGGGGCAGTATTTATATATATAGGAGCAGGAAAGCACCTTCTGGAAACATTTGATGTTGGAAGACAGAAATGGGCCACATTCCACCCTGGTCAACACACTTCCCCTAAGGTGCATCCATGCATTGAAAAGGCAGAGGCCCTTCCACCTGGCAATGCTCTGGATCTTGGTGGAGTTGTTTTTAACAGACCTTTCTGCCGCTCCCTGTATTAATCAAGAGGCACTGATAGGCTGACTTCCTCCTGCAGGTAGTCCCCGCCCCCACTGCTCAGCCTTCTGCGGAGGGCTGCCTCCCATCCACTCCCACTTGTCTCTATCATCCTTCTTCCATAGTAGTGACAGAAAAGGTGGAGAAAGGATAATGCTTCAAGTTGCAAAAATCAAGGAAAAGTACTTTGACATATAAGTTACTAGATGAATTCTTCGGTCTCCTCTTTGTTTTTGCAATATTCGGTTGCCACTAAATCCTTTCTCAGGTTCCTCAATTTTATAATTGGCTCACACAAAGTTGATTCTTAAAGAGAACCAATGCCCCACATCTACATGCCCACTGCTGGAATGCTCTAAACACTTCTGAACAGAAGCAGTCATTAAGCTAATTGCCAATAGTTAACAAACTACTTTAAATGGCTCCACTCTTATACAAGGGGAGCTTATCAATTAACTAACTCAAATTCCTCAAAGGCAAAGGAAGCCAAAAACAAACAAACAAACAAACAAAAAAGCATACTGGGAAAAAATGAACAACTCTAGTAAGCCACCTCTCCCTATCCCAGCTGTAGCAGGAAGCCAAAGCCTTCCTTTCATCTTTTTGGAGTTTTGGGTTGGGTTCCCTCTGTATGGGCTTTGCCACCAACTCAGGGTGAAGAAGATATGTTGCAAATGGACCTGGCCCATGAAGAGGTCAAGAACAGGCCACTGTTCTTGCACAGAGATGCACACTCTTCTGGGGATCTCAAGGGGTACTAGCACATGCTGGTTACACCTATGGACTGCAGAGCCAGTCGCCTGTGTGCAAAGCCTGCTCTGGCAGATCTAAGGTGTGTACCAGTGCAACTGACAACCTCAGTGGCTCAGCTTCCTCATCAGTACTGGGAGTACGACATATCAGCACCTATGTCATAGGATCACTTTGAGGATCACTGAGTTAACAGCTGAAAAGTGTGCAAGACACCGCCTGACACATATTAACTGGTAAGAGACCTTGTGTTTGTTGCTGCTGCTATTTCTTATATCCTTGAGATCTAATCTGTACTTCATCCAGGGTTGGTGTTCTTGTCTGTGTACAGATACTCTTTTCCAGTCACCAACACTAATCACAGTTAAGCTGATTTTGAGAACCAAGAATTCCACAGCTAAGTTTGAGACAAAATGAACAAACAGAAGAAACTCAAGGCAAGACAAGGACGGCTAAGAGTCCACTGGAAAGACCAACAAAGAGGGAAGAGGATGCAGGGAGGACAGCCCATGAAACACCAGCTATCAACAGAATGTTTTTATTCATTTGAACATTCCTCTTAAAATCTTAGGTTTTAAAATACAAATGAACTCATTGATTTTTCTAAAATATATTTCCTAGCTCTGTCCATTGAACAAATGTAGAATGACACCCCCTGCCTCCACTAGCAACAAGCCCACGTGGCATCCGGGTCTGGGTTTCTTGCTGCATTCTCCATAAAAAGGGGCCAGGATTCTTGGAGGAATAAGGACTGATTTCAGGTCTTGGATGGGAAAAGTGCAAGATGAGCCTGGGGCATCTGGCCGTGCCAGAGAACAAGGCACCATCAGTCACTGGGGCTCAACTTGAAGGACAAGTAGAGTGTCAAAAACAATAATGGCCATAATTGATTATGACATATTAAATAAAAATGAATCCATAGCAATACTGAGAAAAAGCCTATGTGAGGAAAACTCTTCTTTACAGAAGAATATCAGCAGCTCAATGTAGAAGGAATGAAAGAAAGAATTATAAAATCTCCATTTTGCAGCTCCAACAGAGTAGCTGATTTAGGCTACTTGATTCCAAGGAAGCTTAAAAACTGGGTTGGCAAGTTGTTGGGAAGCAACATATTTGCACTTTGCCAAATATCAATAAACAAACTCTTACTAATTGCAAAGGAAAGTGTATTTTCACAGTGAATGATCCAGCAGTCATCAGCTCAACATCAGCAACACTGAGACAGCAGGGCAGCGAGCGATCTGAAGTTCACAGCAACACCTATGAAGTAGCTTTGGCAAAAATGTTTCCCCTGAATCTACTCAACACCTCTATACCTAACATCCAGTTTACAGGAAAGACACATGTAGGGGAGCAGGTAAATGACACATGAGGAAACATCAAGAAACCCATAATATGGGACATTCTCTAAGACAACCTTCCTAGACTCTTTAGAAAGTTGGAAAAGAAGGTGCGGAGCTCGTTACTGCTTAAAAGAGATTAAAGAAGCATAACAACCAAATGCAATGCATGAACGTTACCTGCATCCTAGTGCTGAGCAAAGCTATAAGGTGTTTTTCAAATAAGTAGGGAAATTTGGAAATGTACTAGATGGTAGATGATAAAACAGAATCATCATTAATTTTCTTAGGCGCAATATTGCATTATGGTAATGTATGGAAAATGTCTTTATTTTTAGAAGATGCATTCTGAAGTATTTAGGGGTGAAATGCTATGATGTCTGAAACTTGAGAGAGAGTGACAGAAGAGCAGGTATAGCAAAATGCTAACTGTTTGCTAGTGCAGCATACAGGTACAGTATACATGAACCACTTTCCTTTTTTGGAACTGCTCTACAGTTATGCCCTACTGTGCTGTTTTATTACTGTTAGAGGGAATTTAGTCCAGTATCTCTAGCCCGGAGACGTGGATTTCGGCATTGGCTTTGTTATCTGACAGCAGAAACATCTGCTCCATGTGCTGGCACTGGGTTTCCTTTCCAGAGGCACACCCAGGTGCAGCCAGGCAGTGAGAAAGCTGTTCCACAGCCTGAATTCCTTATTTCCTACAGGCGACGGGGTAGAAAGGGAGGCCTGAATTATGGCCGTGGCCAGCCAGGTTCAGCCCACAAGCTTTTCCAGCTGCCGTACTGCATGGTGATTATTAACCATAAAAGGAAGTCCACCCAACCTGGACCCTCCACTGGCACAAGAAAAATCCCAAATAATTTCAAAGAATAGCAACGCCAAGCACAGCTCCTGAGTACTTACTACGTGCCAGATACCATTCTAAATGCTTTACATGTATCATAATTCATGCATTTCCAGATGGGCTTTAATCTCTACCATCTTAAGTACTACTATCAAGTACTGCATGAAACACTCATTGTAGGCAAAGACAAAAAGAAAAAAAAAACCTATAATATAATTCACATTCAGAAGGCTAAGTCATCTTTGCTAGAAAAAGCAAAAAATTGGTACTGGGGATAGGAAGAAGTTCACTTTTTCTCTCCTAAAAAGAACCATTAATGCAAATCCCCCCTCACATTGCAAGGCTAGGCATCCATAACCATCTACCATGAGAAAGAATGTATCACAGTCAAAATCACACTTTGCTTCCTGACGTGGAGTCTGCCTAGCGCGGCAATCAAAGCCAGAGAAGCAAAGGTATATGACCTCATCCAGTCACGGCTCCCAGGGCATCCCTAATCGGCTGCGTTGCCATTGCTCAGACCTCTCTTTTCACACATTAGTGTTAGAATGTTTAAAAGACTCAATCAGATGTTTCCCTCCTCAAAGTTACTACAGATAGTCATTAAGGGGGAAATAAGCTTCAAATATCCCATAAAGATAGAATAAAGGGGTGTGGGGAGACCTGCAAACACCAAGGAAGTTAAGTAGGCATTTGAATCTTTCAAAGTGGCAAATGAATTATATGAATGTGTCAGAAAGAGAAGTGTGGGAAACCATTCAGAAAGTGACTCCAGTATTGACACAGTAGCTATATGGAAGACAGTATTTTTCATTAATAAAGTAGGAAGGCTATACCAAAATATCATACAACAATTAGAATAAATGAACTACAACTATAGGCAACAACATGGATGAAGCTTCATATCATATTGACCGAAAGAAGTCAGACACTAAAAAGTACATACTATAGGACTATGCGATGTTTAATTTAATTTAAAAAAAATGTAAATATATTCTAAAATATGTATATAAAATTCAAATTGAGCCAAAAAAAAGATGCTGATAGAATTCAGAATAGCAAGAAGGGTGTAGTGACAAGAAGAAGGCGTGACAGAGAGGGTTGCTGGTCAGATTCTATTGCTTGATAAGGGTGTCAGTTACACAGGTATGTTCAGTGTGTCAAAATTCATTGAACTATATTCTTATATATGCATTTTTCCATATGTATGTTTTACTTCAATGAAAAGTTTAATTCAAAAATATGAAAACAATACTCCTACACACAGAGATCTCTGAAACCACCTCAGAAATGGCGGTTATTACACAAAATCCTAGACTTAAGGAAAGTGAAGAGCTCAAGGCAATCAGAGCCAACATCTAAGTCTACATGTAAAGTGAAATTAGATACAGTCCCTGCAACAGCCATACGAATAACTCTGCAGACATTAGCAAGAATGGCTGGCGGAAGTAATTACAAAGGCCTTTGATCTTCTATTATAGCTTCTATCTGGGATCTCAGAGAAGCCAGGAAACAAACAAGGCTCCGCAGCCCTCTGACAGAGCTCCTGTGTTGCCACCTGTTTACAGCACCAGGCCCGGAGCCAGTCACCTCTGCATGGTAGCAGCTAAATTCAAGAAAGGACCTAGAGGTCACTAATGTCCTGATGTAAAGACATCATGACTTAAACCAGACTCCACGTAAGTTCACTTCTGTCTACTCTCTGTAACAGGATTCCAGTCAGAAAGCAAATCTACATGTCCCACGTTGGCGTTTTCTAATATATTGGTTTCTTAAAAGCGAGGAAGAATAGAGAACTTGAGAGAAGTAGAACAGCCTGCCATTTCAGACCTCCCCATCCTATCTGACCTTTTTGCTCACTGTATGGGTTGAATTGAGTCCTCTGCAAATGCACATGTTGCAGTTCTAATCCCCAGTACCTCAGAGCATGACCTTATTTGGAAAGAAGTTCACTGTAGATGTAGTTAGTTAAAATGAGGTCATGCTGGAGTAGGGTGGGCCCCTAATCCAACATGTCTGGTGCCTTTATAAGAAGGGTAAATTTGACACAGACACACACACACACAGGGAGGATGCCATGTGAAACTGGAGTTATGTGGCCGTAAACTAAGGAGGCATCAGAAGCCAGAAGAGAGGCCTGGAACAAATCCTTCCCTAGGGCCTCCACAGGGTGCCCAGCCCTGCCATGGCCTCCATTTCAATCTAGCTTGGGAACTGGCAGACAATACATTTTGGCCACCTAAGCCACCAGTTTGTTGCTTTAACAGCTGTAACAAAATAATACACCTGCACAGACCCCTCTGGCAATGTTGGTAAACAAAGCAGTGCTGTCCTTATCTTAGAGATAAAGAGAAAACAGAGAGGTAAAGCAGATTGCCTTAAATCACAAAGCCACCTACTGACTGAGTTCAGAATGCAGGAATCAAGGCACATTCTGCCACAGAAGTGGTGAGGAGTAAAGCATGAAAGCAACTCCCCTTCCCTGGAGGCCTGCTAACCCCTCTGTCTGGGTTGGCCTAGGATGCCTCTGTCTAAAGGGAATTGTAGGGGCTAAAGTCCATCCTGGAAGGTTCCTTCTAGCCCCACAAATCTAAGCCAACACCAGCACACCTTCCCCTATAGACTTGTAATTCCCACTGTGGGAATGAATTACTTTTCAAATGCCTGAGTCTGCTAATAAGAATGTAGTTACTGAAAATGAGGCAAGAAAAAAAGAGAATATGAATAGAAATGGCATTTTAATAAGTAATGAGACTTCAAGGGAGGCTGGTAGTTTAGAATCACTTCTGAACTTTAATACAGAATTAATCTACATCGTCTTCTAAAAAACGTCAGTCCAGCAGAAACCTTGCACGACGGTGTCCATTTCAAAGGCAGCCACAGAAAATAAAAAGGAACCTCTAAAAGCAATCAGTGTTAAGGCGGGTTTTACGAATTGCTCTCTGGTATACGCCAGCTATGGCTAAAATCCAAATTACATTAAACATCAGTAATATCCAGATTAAATTTAATATTAGCAGGAAAAGTATGGCTAGAGTTAAATTCTGTGAAATAGAAATGCTCTCATTTGAGAAATATCAATTAGGCACCTGCCATATTCCGGATACCAGTCCAAGCACAGAGAGTTAGACCAGTGGGGAACAAAACAGTCAGAACCGAGCTCACAAACTGGAATCCAGAGGTAACTCACACCGTGGTAATATTTGTTGGTCTTAAAGGTGAAAATTTCATGTTAACAGTCTTAGAAATTTCTATTTGTCCTTCCAAGTCTCCAAGTTAGCCAGACCTCCATGATGATCTTTGAAATTAGCAGCAAAGGCTGGGTTTTGCGCTCACCTTAGCTACACTGCATGGGAAGAGCGTTCCCCTTTGTGCTGTGCAGCAACCATGGAAGCAGACCAAGGCACAGCCTGGGAAAACCAAGGACACTGATTTCATCCCCAAAGGACCAGGGAACATCAAGAAGACTGTACTCTTTATCTTGGTGACAAGTTTCAAGCCATCGGTTTACAGAAAGGGATTACACCTCCAAAATACTCAGAGGCAATCTATGCAAAGCATTTCATGAGCAGAGAGAGAGGCAAAAGCCAATACACATGAAGATCCTACTGTGGCCAGAAACACTCAGGCCTCTGCCCAGGGATCGCGGCACCTTCCAGAGGGAGCCAGGGCTGCCAGGTAATAGCAGCATTCCCTCTGCTGCTATAGACGGGACTCCCTCAGTCCTTCAGGGACCCTCCCTTGGCCTGACAATGTGGCACTGTGACCCGACATTGTCAGCCTACGAGGGGAACTATCACACTTCTTGTGTGAATTCTAAGATTTCCCTTTCCTACTGAGGACTGAGCAGTTCAGCAACAGCCCCCTTTACGAAGCCTGCCCTTCAGGAAGCAGCAGCAGGGGCTTCAAGGAGGCAACTTCAGCCCAAAGCTACACCATTAAGACTTGATGCCACTCCAACTCACCTTCTTTCTCCATGACATCAGATCACTTTCAGCCAAATGACAATTTGAAGACTAGGTGCCAGTGTGATTAACTTCCATTTTTACGTTATTAAATGTACACTTGTCCATGAAAAAGATTCCTGGCACTTGCCAGGACCAGGGCTGGCACACCGTGCTCATGGGTTGAGTCTTCACCATGGCACAGGCAAGCTTAAAACTGAGCCAATTACAGTTGCATGCGTTCACGTGCATACACTCAGCTCACCGACTTTACGGAACAAGATACCATACATGAAAAAGTAGACACGAAAACCTTCAAAGCTACTCTCTTCAAATCACTTTTCAAGCAAGTTGAAAACAAACAACCTGAAGAGCTGCTCTGCCAGAGTCCCCGGGAAATTTTTAAAAACTATGGTTACCACTTTTTATTACAAGCCACATTGTCTTTAACAAGAAATCGAAACGTATAAAAATGAAGTTTCCAAATGCGAAGGAAACATACTTTCAGAGTTAATCTATTATGTCCAAGTGGCTGTTTAAAGCATGTGGAAAACAAAGCCCTCACCTCCCCAGGCTGCAGAGAGCTAGTACATTCCACTGCTCCCCACGATTTCTACAAAGGCAGGGCGGGGGGCCGCTTGTGCTCTGGGCACACCCCCAGTCTGATCTTTTGCCTTGTCTTTTTAAAGTTATAAGCAACTTCCTGGGAATTAAAAATGAGCCGCAGGGGCATTCTGTGGCATTTTACAAGCCACTGGTCACTAAGTCATCCGTGGCCGTCCATGCCAGCAGCCGGCACTTTGGCTAACGCCAGAGGCACAGTTTGTCATCACTGCAAATTACAAATACCAAGAGCGCATGGGGGGTGGGGGGCTGCAGACTCTGCACGTCCTAGGTTAGGAATGTTTTCACTTCTCCCTACTAAGAGTTGCCTCCTCCTGTCTCCTCCCCACATAACCAACTCCAACCCCAGCACACCTTAACCTTGACACGACACAGCTACATAATTTACAAAAATGCCTTGAACACCTCAGGTTTAAAGCATTCATCATTAACATCCTCCACTGAATAAAGGCAATCAAGTTTTCTATCCATTTTCAACTCTTGCTCTTTTTTTTTATTTGAAGCGAAGATTTTTCCTCTCCTTTTTAAGGTAACATAGACTCATTGTAGCTTATATATTAGATCCAGAATGGTTTTTTAAAATTTCATCACATATACACAATCACCATTACATTTCCTTCTTGTCTTTTTTTCCACAGAATTGTATTCTGCTTCATACCTAATTTAAAATATATCCTAAGTATTATCTTAGCTGTAAAATGGCCTATCATATGGATGTAGTACTATAATTTATTAATCCATATTCTTGTTAGACAACTCACTTGCAATTTTTCTTTATTATAAATTACAAAAGAATACCTTTATGCCAAATCTTTTTCTGGATGTCAAGCGTTTCCTTGGAAATCGTTTTCTAGACTTAGAATTACTCTAGGTGTGAGTAATTACACAGGTGGGCAAATTATTTTAAAGCTTTCAATGATACACTGCCACAGGGTTCTCATTCTTTTCAGTGCTAAATCATATTAATAACATTTCACTTTCCCACACTCAAAATCTATTCTCTCCTCTTCCCTAGAGTCTTCCCCAGGATGACCCCTGCTTCTGCCCCATCAGCAGGAGAACAGGCCCCAAGGTCAGAGCTTAACTGGTCTCACTTGTAAGAGTTGGGGTTGTTGTCTGAATTTGCTTTAGTTTCTGCCTGTTGTCACTCATCCTCCAACACTGCTACAACACACCCAGGAAAGTACTCTACTAACAGTGTTTTTTAAGATGAATTGCATATTTGTTTAGCTCACCTGCTTTTTAGAATATAAGACATTTAGTGATTAGAAACATTTGTTTAAGTATCTTAAACATTTGTTTAAGGGGAAAAAATGCAAAACGGAACAAAACTAAGATAGTTCTATGACCAACTTTCTAATTTCTTTCTTTGTAATGTTTTCTACAAACTTAAAGTCAAACTCAGGTCATAGTCAAATTATTCACATTAGTTACAGGTTCTTCTATCAGAGGAACTTTCTGTAATTTCTGTCCTCTATTCTTTCACTTACACAAAATGAACAAGTTTCCTTTTTTCTTTTTACCTTGAGAAGTTTGACAATTTTTAAAGAGTTTAAAATTATATTTATTGGCTGTTTTGTTTTTCTAGTATCCCAGGAAGTATTTAATTCCATCACATTAACTGACATAAAGCAAGTATAAATTGCTCAGAAATGTGAAGTTCAATAAGATATACACACTGCAAAACAAAATATAAAACCACAACCATAAACATAAGTCCATCAAAATAGATGTGGTCAATTTAAACTTGATTGGTTGTTTCTACATTTTTCTATTAATATTTGTTTACTACTTATCCAATCAGGACCAGTACCGCCCCATAAGAAAGCAGCAGAAAATGCCAAAGATTTAAGAACAATTTATGAAAAGGGAAGGAAAGACACAGGGATGAAGATTTATGAATTTAAAAATCAAAAGCATCCACAATATACAAGAAACTCAAACAACTCAACAACAACAGCAATACCAACAACAAAAAATCTCATTAAAAAGTAGGCTAAGGACATGAATAGACATTTTTCAAAAGAAGACAAATGGCCACTAAGCATACGAAAAAATGCTCAACTTTACTAATCATCAGAGAAATGAGAATTAAAACCACAATGAGATACCATCATACACTAGTCAGAATGGCTATTATTAAAAAGAAAAAAAATAATCAATGTTGGTGAGGATTCAGAGAAAAGGAATTCTTATACCTTGTTGGTGGGAACATAAATTAGTGCAATCTCTATGGAAAATAGTATGGAGATTTCTCATAGAACTAAAAACAGAACTACCACAAGACCCAGTAATCCCACTACTAAGGAAAAGAAATCATTGTACCAAAAAGATACTGCACCCATATGTTTATCACAGCACTATCCACAATAGCAAAGATATGGAATCAACCTAAGCATCCATCAACAGATGAATGGATAAAGAAAATGTGGTATGTATACACAATGGAATACTATTCAGCCATAGAAAGAATAAAATCATGCCTTTTGCAGCAACATGGATGGAACTGGAGGCCATTATCTTAAAAACTCAGACCCAGAAAGACAAATAATGCATTTTCTCACTTATAAGTGGGAGCTAAATAATGTGCACACATGGACACAGAGTGTGGGATGATGGACAGTGGAGACGTGGAGGGTCAGGGGGTGGGAGACGGGTGGACGATGAGAAATTACTTAATGGGTACAAAGTCTGTCAATTACTGCAGCAATGGGTACGCTAAAAACCCTGACTTCACCACTATGTCATACATCCAAGTAACAAAATTACACTTGTACCCCCTAAATTTATACAAATAAAAATAAACAATTTTCTTAAATAAAAAGCACAAAGTATACAGAGCACCTTAATCTATGGTTGCAAACTAGGAAAAGATCACCATCATTTAATTTTAGCAATTAAACAGGTCTTGGAATAACGAACAAGAGGAGCAGAGCTTTACTTCCAAGACACTCTCTCCCTTTCTTCATTCCATGTGGGCCTCACGGTCACTCTGCCACCTGAGGCCAATGCTGTGAAAATGACAGATAACAGTGGCTTCTCAAACTTCCACATGCCTCTAAGTCACCTACCAATATATAAAATGCTGATTCTGATTCAGGTCTGGGCTGAAACCTGAGATTCTGCATTCTAACAAGCTCCCAGGTGATATTAGCACTGCTAGTCTGAGGACCAAACGCTGCGTAGCAAATACATACACCACACCACCTAGGAATTTTGTAATCATTGGATTTATAATGAAGTTTCTAAAATACAGCTGTAAGTGACTGATTGGCTCACTGTGTTTTATGAAATACAAAGTCCTTAAAAAGAGAAAGGCATCTTGTTTTTCCTTAAGACTATTAACCCTGACTGAGCACACTATATGATATATTCACAAAATATATAAGAAACTGGAAATATGGGTTGTCTTGAGGGAAGAAACCAGCTGATTGAAGGAGGAGGGGTGGGAGGGGGATTTTCACTGTATATTCTTTTGCAGCTTTTAAATGTTGAAACATATGAGTGAATTACCTACGTATTTTAAAATTTTAAAGTATTTCATAGGACATTCTGCAAACTCAATAAATGTTAACTCAAATTAATCCATTTCCCAGGAAAGTAAGGAGTAGGCCCGGGAAGACCACTTTAAATAAGTTAGCATTTTTCTTCAAAGAGGGAACATCCTTTCATTTAGCCACCTTCTGGGATCATGCCAATATTATATTCTTATTATACTAACATTTTTTCAGCCTGATTACTCTTCCCTGAGACTGGAAGGGCCCAACAGCATACCTGGATTCACAACAGATTGGGAAAAGCCTCTATGAGTCTCCGTAGAAGTCAGGTTCCTATTGCTGATGGCAGGGAGAAAACTGCAGAGAACTTTATCATCTCAACCTCTGCTCTGTAGGTTTGAGAATCAGGCCTATTTGTGCTATAATTGTTCCAGTTGGTGGCATTAAAAGTTGGTGTTTTAGATCTATACAGAATTAACTGCAACTAAAATCAGAAACCAAAGGAGCGAACAAGTGAGAGAGATCGAGAGTGTGTGTGTGCACCTGTGTCATTGCAGAAGTGACCCTACGGCCGACCCTTCCGGTAAACATTAGCCAGACCATCTGACCTGGACACATGTTGACCCAGCCCCACCTGTACACTCCCAGGTCTCCACAGCAGACGTGTTCCTCTTTATATAACTTGGTCACATCTTGGTTATAACACTCCGAAAGCACTAGTTGCATTTGCAGCTTCTGAATTAATATTCATCCTGAAATGCTCCTCTGGGTTCTGATTTTCCGTTGAGTCACCATAAGCCAATTGGACCATGGTCTGCTGAGGCTTCCTTCCCCAGACCCCTCACTTCTGTCCTCCTTCTCCATCTGCATGGCCGTCACGCTGGTCTGAGTATCCACATCCTCCCCTGGGTCACCGTCCTCTCCCTTTTGGGTTTGGCCTGCACTTATAACTCAGTGGGTCAGCAACGTGCGCTAAAGGGAAAGACCAGAGACAGCGGACCCAGCTAGAGGGAACCTGAGTGCCATCGCCCTGCCTGAGGTCCAACCCATGTCTACAGAAGTGGGGTCACCCGTGCCTGCTTGAGTCTCCAAGTCTGTTATCCCAGGAGACACAGCAGTGGGAGGACAATAACCGGAAAAGGAGGCCTCAGCAGTATGGCGGATCTTCCTGACTCTCCACTCAGCACAGAGCCCCCAACAGCTGCACGACACAGCCCAGAACCAACACGGACTCCCAGCAACACAGGGGTGGGCTTGGACAGGACGCCAGCAAGAACAAGGCAGATACAGGACGCAGCCGAGAGGGCTGCAGGGCCAGCAGGAACATCGGCGCCAAGCAGGAAACCAAAGAAACTCAGCAACACAGGCCAAGAAAACACCGTGAAGGTGGAGGGGAGGGTATCCTTCAGGGCACATGCCTGCTCTCACTCAGGGCTTCAGCTGGTTTCCTACCTGTCACTTGATGGGTGTGAAGCTCCCAACGTGTCTCTGCCCACATCAGCAATGGATCAGGAACCAAGAGATACTGAGCTGGGCCTGCCAGTGAAAAGCTAGAGGAGCTCTAACCATCCAGGGCTGGAGAAAGCAGTTACAGACACCAGCCTGCCATTCTACTCACTCAAAACCCCTCAACAGCTCCTCCTACATCACCATTATTACTGTCATTAAAACCAATAGTGACTGGGCACACATTACCCCTGAAGACATCACCTCTTCTTAGCATCCTTCCTGCTCACTCTTCTCCTGCCACTGGGTTCTCCTCGATGTTCCTTGAACAAAATAGGTGTGTTGCCACCCCAGAGCCTTTGCACTTGCTGTTCCCTCTGCCTAGGCTCTTCCCTCAGGTAACTTCACGGCATTTTCTTTCTCCTCCTTCATCTTCACTCAAGTGTCTCAGTCTTTCTGGACCACCCTATTTAGAATTGCAAATCCACTCTTCCCTCCACCACCCCAGCCTTCTCCCCTTTTCCTGTGTTGTTTCTATAGCACTTATCACATTGACATTCAGTGTCAGTGTTTTACTTATGTGTTTGCCTATTGTCCCCTTCATAAGAGGCACATGTGCTGGGAGTCTAGAAAGAGAATAACTTTTAAGAAAAAGTAAAGATGTTACCAGCAAAACAACCAATATCCTTATGTCTTTCTTCTCCCCATGACACAGCCACTCGCTTCCCCAGTGCTGTATTTGACCTTTGACACCTAGAGCGAGCGATCTCCTCCTGGAGGTTCCCCTTTGTGCCTCTGCTTCCCTGGTCTTCCCTTTCTCCAAACTTCCACGGCATTGTCTACTCCATGTAAAGCTTCACACTAACCAACAGCGCCTGCCCCGTTGGGCTCCTGGGAGAACGAGTTAATCAACGCTTAGAAAAGCATGGGGACAGTGCTCAGCCCTAATGTCCAGTAAGTCACAGCCATTATTATTATTATTTAACGTATGTACCTAGTATCACATATACTAATTCAAGTCTTATTGCTACAGCTAGATTATAAGCAAATCAAGGGCAGAGATCTTATCCTATATTTTGAAATCCCCTGGAATACTTAATACAGGTTTTTAATGATTATTTGACAACTGATTGGAACAAAGGATTTCAACTTTTAAAGATTCATTTGAAAACCCTTAGAACCTCTATTTAAACAGTGATTCCAATCCTTTGCCTCTCCCAGGACTGACCCGGTGTGCAAATACAGCATATCCTCGAAAATCGCAGTTATAATAGGAACTTTGCTATGGCATGAACAGCAAAGCCAAAATACTATACAAAAGATCAAACAAATATTGACTCAAAGAATTTTCCCCAAGGCAACTGTTATAGTCTTATCTTGAATAGAATGTTTGCACAGTTAATTAAGTATTGCTATGGACTCAGCAAAATCCCAGGCAGACCCTGCCAAGCCGAGTTGTACATTCCCACCATCTTATCACTGTTTACAAAGCACACACAAGTCCCTCTCCTCCCATCCCCTCACCTATCAGTACTGCTAATGCCGGGTGTGGGATTAAATGATAAGTAAGTCATACACCTTTTATCCGTACACAAAAGATAATGAATCTCAGTGCCAAAGATTCCATTTACCTATCCCACGGCAAATATGCTCTGTCATTGCCCTCCCAGAAATCAATCAGGCTGCATCTGTTACTACCTGTTGACTTCTTGAAAACATATGAAATAGTAGAACTGTGTAGAGAGAGAGGCATTCACTGGTTTCACAGGGACATGCCTCTATACACCAAATACTACTGAGAGTTTACTTCCTGTGGTTATCAAGCATGAAGGCTGCCAGAACACAGGAGCCTCAAAATTCATCTCAAAATCACGGACTGTTCTGTGCAGCGGGTGAGCTGATTGCTAGCTTACACTGGGTTGTCTGAATTGTGGAGGAGGTCAATTAGGATGAACAGAAGCCAACGAGATCATTCACAACCTGTCTTCCTTCCCTCCTTCCGTTCAGCCATTACTTACTGAGTGCTTACGATGGTCCTGGCACTATTGCTGGCACTGGGAATATATTAATACCATGCCCTAGGGAAGGTTATATGGTGGGGGTGGGGGTGGGGAGATCAATAAGAGAAATAGACAAAATTTATATTGTGCTAGATATTGATAAGTGCTAAGGGGAAGAGGAAAAATACAGGAAAGCAGGATATGAAATGCCAAAGGGCCAAAAAAAGGAAGTGAAATTATAGATGGGCAACCAAGACATCCTCAGTGAGAAGTTAGTGTTTGAGTCTCAAGGAAGTAAGGAAGCCAGCCTTGCAGGTAAGTGAGGGAAAACATTCCAGGTGGAGGAACTGTAAATGCAAAGGCCCTGTGGCAGAGCATGGCTGGCATGCTGGGGGCTGCTGGGGGTGGAGCCCAGTGTGCACAGGGAGAGAGGTAAGAAATGAGATTTGAGAGGAACAGGGAACGAGACCATATAGAGCCTTCCTTCCAAAACATATGCCTTTTTATTAATCACAGAAATGCTATCTGTTTACCAAATTTTCATTTACTCAAAACTCTCCAGTGGTTATTTTTCCAAGAATTTATATATTTCAAGAGAACAATCCACTAAAAAAAAAAAAAAAAAAATAGTTACACAGCAAGCCAACATATTTACCTGGGGAAAAGCCTAAGCTTCTATTAATAAAAATGAAAACCATTCATGGCTTTGAGTATAAGCTTCTGTAGGGCTGGAACCGGGCATCACAATTGTGAAAACTGCTCGGCACCATAGACAACTGGACACTCAAAGATGCTATACATAAAGATGTCATGCTGGCTAAAAATATTAATATGCAGAATTTCAGGAGACTGGAGTGTTGAAATTTACCACAGCGATGTTTTTTTTTTAATGTGGCAATGCCTCAAAGTCTTTGGTAAATTTAAATGCCAAGCTGGCTCATGCAATATCCAGACCACACATCCATCCTGCCCAACCAGCTTCTCAACATAAATAAAATGCTATCGGCCGAGATCTGAGACACAGCAGATTCCGGGGTGGTACCTTAAGATCTGCTATCTTCCGATTCTGTTCCACTCTGATCGACCCAGTTTCATTCATCGTGTTAAATAGTTTTCCATTAACAAAAATTCATAAGTGACTCTACTGCAGTGACTCCACGTTTCTTAAGTACACAGAGTCTGTGCCACCAAGGTGACAAGCACGGACTACAAGGCATGCCCTGAAACTTGTGTAACCAAAAATAGTTATTATAATTATTACCACTACGTAGTCACAATCCTTCCCCCATTAAGCTCTCCTGAGGCCAACTCCTACCACCCCACCCACAAAATGGACAAATTCTTGTTGCTGGATCACTTCCTTGGCTCTCCTTGGAAGTGATCCAAAAACTAAAAGAAGTCAGAGAGAGTTGCTAAAGTGAACTTGACAGTGGGGTTGGAGAAGGGGGAGTGGGGGTGGGGGGTAGGGAGGAGCAGCAGCTGAAACTTCAGAAAGGCATAGATGGAGTTGTAAAAATGAGTTTAGTATAACTCATGCATAATATGGAGCAAGAGACAGGGAGAGAAGTTTAGAAATGTAACTTAGAATTTTTAGAAATATACATTGAATTCCTTTCATTGTTCTCTAAAAGATGGGAGTAGAGTTGAAAATTTGGAAATACTTGTTAGTTACTTTAGTTTCTGAACTGTGTTCTTCTGAACGGTAAATTGCATCAGTTACTCTTGGAACAACTAGACTTGGAGAAAGAGTGTAATCCATGGACATAAGAAACGCACCAAATTTTTCACTTGACGTAACGCATTCTGCATTATTGAGAGCACTGATGGATTCTGAAACGAAGCATGGCAACGATGCTACAGGGAAAATCACAACCAGACTTCTCCTTCCCTGTCTCAAACACAGATGCCAGTTATTCTCTACAGAGGTTAAAAATTATATGCCGATTTCTTCTCAAACTGCCGTAAAAAGCAGAGATTTGGGCAAGGATTCATTCTAGCTAGCATTTTTTCAGTCTCATTAAAGGAGCCAAATAACAAAAACATGCCTCCTCACAGTGGTAAGGTGGTCCCCACTCATCTAGAAGTTTCTAAGCAGTTGACTTGAGAAAAACAGGACTTTCTGTTGGGATCATTAATGTAACCAGATCTTCCCTCTTCCCTCCAGAAGACAACCTATCAGACAAGTCTGAGAGGAGGCTCATCGAGTATCCTTCAATAGCAAAAGGTTTTCTACCCTCCAGGAAGTTTCTGGGCAAAGAAGATTCAAATATGGTACAGAATATGCCCTACCAGTGAGTAGGGCAACTTTTTCAATTGCACAAAAAAGACAATAAATTCTCCACTCTCATTATAAAATAACTATTTCAGACATTAATGATTATACCAGAAATCTTTTAAAATTATATAAAACTTAAAAACAAGAAAAAAGATTCTCTTTTAAAACAAAGACAAAGGTCATCGCAGAGGATTCTCTTAAAACAAAGGAAAGAAGCAAAGATGATGTAGTACCACATTATAACACAATCAGGAAAAAACATGAAGTTTTAAAAAATCATACACAGAAAACATACATTTAAAATATTTTCAATAAGTATACTAGAGGAGTAAATTGCTTACTTCTTGCTTCTCTGTATGTTCTGAAGCTTTTATAATGAGAATGGATTAATTTATGATGAAAACAACTTTTAAAAAGATGTTTAAATTATTAAAATGTCAAAAGATTAAAATGTATTTAAAGATTATAATATATAAATATAAAATATGATCAGAGAAATTATTTACCACTGATCAAGTCACCTTTCCTAGTTAAACAATTTATGTCATATACCAGTGCTTCTAAACTGGAGTAGGCTAACACATCTGGAGAGTGTGTTAAAACACAGGTGATGGAAGCTGAGAATCTGAATTTTAATGAGGTCTCAGGCAGTATGATGGTGCCCATCGATCCACTTCACTTTGAGGAGCCAGGTTTAATGCAACAGGAAGTAAGTGCAGCCCAGCTTGGGATCTCTCCCAGGAAGCATGCCAAGCTCATTCTAGACTGAGCAGAAAAGAAAGTGAGGTCTAAATTCCATCTTCTTTCAAAGTTCTAAGGCAGGAGCACAGATTCATTTCTCTCTAGTCAACCCTTAATGATTAAATACTCAGTCATGTCCTTACAAGGGGTCAATGAAATTAAGATAATCATGATCCCAGGACTAATGAGCTTGTTAGAGCATCTGATGGAACCAGCCTTTGGATCCAACTTGGCAGACTGCCTCCATCCTCCCTAGAATTCTCTATAGACACACCAAATCTTTTGGCAATAGTTTTCAAACATCACATTGTTTCCTACAATAATTTTGTTGGGTGCCTAAGAATAGGAGGTAGTCCATGAATTCGGTGTCCTTTGCTCATAAGGAGACAGAAGAAGACAAACATGCACTCTATGAGCTGACCAAGCACTCACCAAGTGACTCTGAGAACACTGGAGTGGAGGGAAGGAGGATAACCTTGTAAATATCAGGCAGTCCCTGCCCTTTCACTCCCAATCTCACACTCCCCAGACACATCACAGTCCTTCGGGAGCCAATGCCAAAAATCACACTCAGAAACTCCATAAAACCTCAGTAAGAGACTGCAGTGCCTACGAAATTACTCAGGCCCACACCCACTATCCTCCATCCACCGAGCAAGCCCATCAAAGCACGAGAGGGTGATCTTCGTGTTTCCTTTACTCTAAGGGAGAAGGTTACCTGGCTGAGAGGGCTCCAACTTCTATGCAGTGAGAGCCTCAGAGAGAAACTTAATTAACCATTCAGATGAGCACAGAGAATTCCCACCAGCCTCCAGGTCCCCAAACGCCACATCTGCCATTTATTCCCAATGCTGTCATTTCCTGCCTGCGGTGAACTAATTACACACAGTGGGAATTCTGGGGCTGCCGCTTCTAATGTTTATCTGCTGTTAACTTGTTGTGTGACCTCAAAGATCCGTCTCTAGTGCCTTTATTTCCTCTGCTATAAAAACAAGATAAGGGAATGACATGCTTGACAAAGTGCCCTAATATAATACTATAGCTACCAAGATGCTCACAGCAATCGTAATTAACGTGTCTCTTTTACTAAGGCCTTTAAAGATAACTGATGACATGTTGTCAAAAGCGTAGGATCTCAAATGATATTTCCTCTTTTGCTAGAACAGGTTTTAGTAGCAAATGCTACCTATAAAACTGTTGATAAAAACAGTATCAAATGTGCTTCTTTGTAAATCACTCAGTTTCATTCAAGGAGATGTCCATAACCATAACTCTAACCATGGCATCATAAGTCGAAGAGATCCTACAAACATCACTTACGTTAGAGTTCCATAACCATTCCTCATTCAAAACTTAAGTAAAACAGAGCTGTGCTTCCTCACCAAAGAAATACTTTGAAATCACCAAAAACCTATGTTTTAAAACACCAGTTAGTGACATAGTCCGTGCTGGCATATGAGAAAAGCTGTTTACGAAGCATTCTGTATATAAAACAATCAGTATAATCTCATTTTGTGAACCTATGTGGGCATGGAAAAATATTCAATAAATGGTAGCTATTATATTCCACATCTGTTAGGGCCCCAGACCTTGTCTTATGCATTTGAGTGAACAATACATTAAAGTTATAACATATGTTAATCATTTATAAGTCACAAGTTTAATGTAAATTTTCTCAGTCTCTTGTCTCTTCATTTGTATAGAAGTTTTAAATTTTAAAATATTCAAATTTGTTCATCTTTTCCTCACTGGTTGCTTCTCTTCCTTTAAACCTATGAAAACTGTCATTCCTGCACAGACCTAATAAATATTAAATTTTTTGCTACTTTTTCTATAATTTGATTCACAATATTCAACCATCTGCACTTTATTTTGGGGACATGATATGTTTACTGGGGTTTAAATTGATATCTTATTATGCCTAAATCTTTTATTAAATAATCTATGAAATACTTTCTCATTATTTTGAAAACTTTAGCACATTTGAACTACATATATTAGTTGGGAAATTATTCTAACCCACTTTTTAAAGTATCACTTTTTTTGTATCTCTAAGATACAAAAACCTCGAAATAAAAATCCAAATATACTGATAGTTCTTAAGAAATCTCAGTAGGGATTACCAATAAATCATCATCAAGCCATTTCCACTTCAGTGGGGCATCAGTCAGCTAAGCAATAATTCCGATTTAAAATCAGTGCTTCCTATTCAGGAGAAGACTTTGTGAACGTAATTGCAGGGTATGTAAGTATATGGTAGCTGAGTCACCATTACTGTTTGAATTCTCTGCTTATTTTATGGGGAGGGGCTACTTCTTGGGTGGCAATGTTATTCTAACCCTGAAACAACTGGAAATAACATTTCCTGGCCTAAAAAAATAATAATAAAAGCAAAGAAGTAGAAGAA
The DNA here is from genome assembly GCF_020740605.2 of Lemur catta. NCBI lineage: Eukaryota > Metazoa > Chordata > Mammalia > Primates > Lemuridae > Lemur > Lemur catta. The sequence goes on from NC_059135.1 coordinate 72,849,533, forward strand.
TTCATTGTTTAACTTGGTCAAGATTTAGAACTATCATTTTCACTCTATTGATTTTTTCCTCTAGATATATTAGAAGCCTGCCATACATAATACGTACTATATAAATTTACACTTGTTTTTAGGTTTCTAATGCCAGCATTTTGCCGTTCCCATTAAGTATAAGCTCCTGGAAAACAAAGGTTGTGTTTAACGGGGAAGGAAGGAATAAAGGAAGGGAGAGAGGGAGGGAGAGAGAGACTGGTCTGTGAACCTTGCAGCTACATCTTTGCTGAACTTTGCACACAGTGGATACTCAGGAAAGACTGCCAATAGACCAACTATTTTAGTATTTCAGCCATAAATGATGCTTAAGGAAAAAAACAAAGAACATATATCACTGAAAGCTTTCATCTGAAATTCATCTCCCCTACTGACTAATATGGACAGATTTTTGCCATCAATTCACACCCTGAAGCACAAGACATGATGATCTTTCTTTCCATTTGCATAACTATGATTCGTCATTATCCAGCCCTATTTTTTACTCAACAAAATAGCATTGTACCATTAGGATTTCAGCGTGTCTATTCTTGCAGTGACTATTTTGAATTGTGCCTTTTAGAAGCAACAACTTAAAAAAATCATCACTTCTAAGGTATGAGAGAGGTTCCTCTGGAGCAACACAGCTGAGGAAGTTTTCAACTCTGTAATCCTGCTTTTAATCCCCTCTCCCAATAAATGGACTAGAGAAAGCACCACCACCACCATCACCACCATCATCATCATCCCTGCAATTTCCTGAGCATCTTATCTATGCCAATCACACTCCTAAGTGCTTTCATGCTATTTCCAGCACTGTTTTTGTTACCCACAAGGCTCTAGAATGTATTTTCTTCCCATCCATGAAAAAAAAAAATGCTCCATTTATTCTTATACTTAAGCATAATTTTAGAAATGTTGCTTAATTTTTAACCTAATAAATGACTAGTGTTTTAAGAAATTTGATGTTTAATTTCATAATATATACTCATGTATAAAACAGAAAAGTAAAACCTACAAGAACGTCCTGTCCCTGAGTCTCTCTTTTCTGTCGGGGTACGTTTGCCACACAGCATTAGGAGGCAGGGAAGAGGAGAGAGATTATTTTACATGCTGGCTAAGGCCCCCTACTTGACTCCCCCCATCACTGGCCCCATTCTACTCCCAAGCCCTGAGGAGCGGAGGAAAACGGGGAGGCAAAGGTCCACACCAATAAACACTCACTGCTGCGTCTCCTGCCCTCTCACCAGTGCTTGCCCAGGGGTGTCAACAAGCAGTCAGGCTTGCCTCCTGGGGAGAAGAAAGTACATGCCAAGGAGTCCAGAAAAAAATGCAATTCTTTCCATTGAACTGGGAGAGGGGTATCTGAAAACACACATAAACAAACACATATTTTATGACTGATTTAAACATCAAGTCTTACAGCAGCAGTTCACGTCTATCACAAACCGTGTTTGAGAATGCCCTGCAGCCTGGTAGGTCTGAGAACGGCTACAGAACACCCCTGCAGAAACCCCTCTGCTCACCTCCAAGTTTTCCATTAAGTATTACTGGAGAGGATTATCAACCCCATCTCATTCCACAGAGTCTAGATTCAAATCCACACCAAAACGCAGTCTCTCCCAAAGACTCTGAGAAGCAGGAGAAAGAACCTATTTGCTAGGCCCAAAGGTTAGCGTTAAGACAATTGTAGGAAAGTCGCTAATTGAAGCCAGGCCCCTGCAGTTCCAGGCTTGCCCAAGGTGAGTGTTGACTTTGTCCCTCATGGAAGCGACAGAGATGCAGATCGGGAGACACTAGATGCAGCCTGTGGGCCACATTGTTGGCCGCAATCCTTCACCTCTCCCTGTGCTCATGCCCTTTGCCTGGTGACTTTGTACAATAGCTCTTCCCACTACAAGGAGCCCAGGCCTTAAGAAACCTTGCAGGTTTCCTCTTACACCTGACAGCCGTGCCACTGCCTTGGGAAGACTGCCCCAGGACGGCGGCTGCCCTCAGCTTGGATCCCCCCATGGAGCAGGTGTGAGCCCTAACTGCAGGCCCAGCCAGGCCTCAGCCAAGCCCCGGGCAACACGCAACTGCAGGAGCAAGAATCAGTAATTGTTGGTTTAAGCCACTGTTTTTTAGAGTATTTTTTCACATAGCATTATTCTGCCAATAGTTAACTGATACACAGTCCAGGAAACTGCTCATAGAAAACATGATATGCCCCCTTCCCAGAAAAATGACAACTAAATTTTACTATGTGCCCATTGTTGTAAGAGCTTTAGGTAAATTTATGTAGCTATTTTTCACATAACCCTATGAGACATAGGGTTTTTATCCCTATTCTAAAGATGAGGCAGCAGAGACACAGTTAAGTAACTTGTCCACAGCTGGAAGGTGGTGAAGACAGGATTCAAATTCTAGCCATCTGAATCCAGAGCCCTTGCTCATAACTTCCGGCCTAACAGGCCTTGCAAACCTCATAGCCCGCCTTGCCTAAAATTTTGCTGTGGCTTCCCAAGCCCTCAGGACAAACTCCAAACTGACCAGCACGTTAGTACCACAATGGGTACAGCATTCAAGGCTCTGCACAGCCTGGTGCCTGCCTGTCCCGGCCAGATTCCTGCTTCCTTCTCCTCCTCCCTCCAGGTCTGCTCCTACTGTGCCAAGTCTTCTCTTTACCAAACCCACCAACTCCCTCATGTCTTTTCACCAGCCACTCCCTCTGCCTGGACCACCTCCAGCTCACCCTCTAGCACACAGGCCCAGCCATACCTCCTGCAGGAACTGTTTCCTGTCCCCAGCCAAGTGTGCACAGCGCTCGTCCTGAGTGTTCGCCCGCAGCACTGAGGACTGCGGGCCGTTGCTGCCTGCTCAGCCCTTGCTTGGCTGGGCATTTAAGCCCCTTGAGAGCCAGGCCTAGATCTTGTTCACCTGTGTCAGCCCAGGTGTTAGCAGGGTGCTGGTCTCATCATGGGAACTCAATAAAAACCGGCTGAATTAAAAAGCAGGTGAAAGGAACAATGACATGATGGAGAAATGGATACGGAGACAGGAGACTTAAAATTTCATTTTTAAATAACCAATTCTTCCTTTCTAATAAACGTTAATTAAACTGCTCAACACTCCTGGGTCTCCCGCTATACGTTCTTCAATTAAAATAGCTCTTCCATCATGGTTTCCTCTGCCAAACCTCTCCTTGCAGGCTGATGTCTTCACAAGAACGTCTTGGGACAAGTAACAAAAGGCACTGTTTGCTTGAAACCACAGGAGGAATCAAAGGCCTATTCCCTAAATGTTCACTCTTGACAACGCCAAGTACATATATTGTGCTTCCAAAGGACAGGCAGGAAAGTTTGTGGCAGAGGCAGGCAAATTATGAAGGAGTGAAAGGAAAAGATTTCCATGACAGAGAATAAATAGGTGAAGACTTGACATGAAGTCGAAAAGTTTTATTTAACAGGAGCTCGCAAGTGACTCACGGAAGGGCCTGCTCTCAGAGCCTGACCGTGCAGCCGGCAGGTGGTTATTGCCGTCTTCCCCTCGGACGCCCATTAAGGGGCCCGAGCTCAGCGGCCTGCCAGGTCCTACAGAGAGAGAGCTGAGCGGGGTGCAAGAGGGAGGCTGCAGCTGCCCTGAAAATCTCCCATCACCCAGGCCACCTACAATCTTAGAGGGAAGGAGAAACTATATTCAGTAAGAATAAAATGGGCTGTTCCTGGAGTCGGAGGCCGAGAGCCTATGAACACAAACACCTTTCCCCACTGACATCTTCAGACTTACTAACGAGTGCCATTTCTGTTGCTAAAGACACATCCTGGTGTCACCTGAGAAAGCGGGGGGACCCCAGAATCATGGGTGCTCCTTGATCCCTTGATCATTCAGCTTGGAGCAGATGTCAGAGTTATAAATGACTGAACAGAAGACACCTTTGAGATCAGGCCACCAGGTAGTTTGCAAACACTTTGTTCAAACAGTACAGAAGGGTAAATATAGGAGAGGAAACTGAGGCTGCTCCCCTTTTGGGGGGAAGGGGCCAGGAACCCCAGTTGTTTGTGCACGGACAACCCCTGAGATGGCTCAATGGAGGCTTGGGAATTCCATTGGGAAATCATGCATTTAGTCCCAACCTGCATTTTTGCAGATATGAAAACTATGGTAAGGTGACTTGTCCAAGGTCACACAATTGGAAGGCAGGAAGACAAAGAACAGGACTCAGGCTCCTGGCTGCCTTTTCTAGGAATGACCCTCCACCCTTTCCCTGCCTGCGTCCCCATTAGCAAGTCCCAGGGCCACTCTAGGGCTCAGATTGAGGTAAACAGTAGCTGAGTGACAATATGTATTACTGATGCATTTAGCTCTGCTATAACCAAAGGGGACCAATCTGTCCCCTCCTCACCGCACCCCAACTGATCCCCAACATGGTCCCATCATCAGAGACTTACGGTGACCTGGAACCTCCTCAGGATCCCCTTCCCACCCCCTTTTCCCTCCTGCTGCATTTCTTCCTCACTGAATTAAACGCCTGCCTGCAATGTGTAGTTCTTCCATTTGCTAGTTTGTCCCTACACAGTATTTGTGTTTGGTTTTAAAATGCTGTTTGCTCCACTATTTAATTTCATTTTAGAAGCCTGCAAGGAGAGAGGCCAACATTTAATCGTAGGGACTGGAGAGGACTTTACAAACCGCTTACAAGGCACAAACAGTTATTTTCCTATTTCTCTTTTGATTGAATTGGCTGCTGTATCATATGCAGTAAACAATGTGAACCGGAAAGCACTTCCACGGCCTTATCTCACCCCCTCACATAATCAAAAGAAAAAATGGATTGTAATAAAAAAAGGAGAGGGAGGAATAGAACTTTGTATTTGTTCAAAAGTTAATTAAACTTGAAAGGTTTGTGGAGACGATTCATTTTCTTTTGTAGCCTGAGACCATAAGGTTTGCATTTCATTTTACCAATAGGATGATAACAAGTAACTTGATGTTATTTTCATCCTAATAATAAATAATATATAATAAAGCTAGCGTAAAGGGTTTCTTTTTAAATAGAAAAGTAAAAATGGAAACACATGTATCATACAATTCTCAGTAGACTTATTTAAAAAAAAACTGTGTAAACTATTTTAAGGTATGACCTATTCGATTGCTTTTGTTAATGCTATTTTCATTCTTTCCTGGAAAGATGACTGCAGTGAGCACACGGGTATGACTTTCTATGCATCCTCGTTAATCCTCTGAATTGACAAGTTTAAAATAGATGGAGTATCATCTTTACAAAGAAAAGTTGAACATGCAATTAAGAAGAACAGGAAGCCTCCCTGAAGCTTTCTGCGAAAGTCAGATTTGGAGTCGGATAACGTCCCCCTCCTTGTCAGTTCCACGTCATAAGCATCTACTGGAAGGACAATGCTGAGTAGTTTTTGCTGGCGAGGGGAGGCAGGAATCCTAGACGAGTCATATGGAAGATGAACATGGGGCTGGTGTTAGATTACCCAAACCAGACACAACAAATGGAGCCAGGAGTGAGCTGTACATGGATTGCCCCCCTATGGAGAAGGTCACGCATGCACACGTATATATGTGTGTGTGTGTGTGTGTGTATGTGTATGTGTGTGTGTGTGTGTGTGAGATAAAACATTTCAGAGAAAACAAAGAGTTGCTGATGAGAGAAAACAAGAATTGTTGAATAAGGTAAGAGGTTCTTCCCATTGAAAAATGTGGACTTGGATAAAAGGATTTCCAAGGCTCCAGTTCTAAAATTGTTTGATTCTGCGGGGTTGAAAGTGAGTGTGCCAGTAGCAAACTGGGACCCCAAAACCCAAAGGGTGAAGGCCATATCTGTCACCTGCCTCTTTCTGACAGGTTACCCTTCAATGGAAACCACTTGCCAGAATATTTAACTTCTTAATCCCTGTGTGTCTGCCCCAAAGGACTTTTCCATGTGCACCTTTAAGACATGGCCTATGTTTAATTCACCTTTGGGATCCCACCACAGTACCTGAGGCATATAGCAGGCAACCAAAAATGTGAAAAGGCAGGATGGTAAAACTAGTATTTAAATTTTATTTTTAGATAATGAATGCTTACATATTAGATAATGTGAGTCAAACTCCTTGACGCCTAGATGTTACATGAAGAGATTCTTAAAATACTTCTTTTCTAGTAGCCATTATCCCAAGCCTCCTAGTGCATGGGACAAAACGAATCTTCATTGTTTGATAGGTCCTTCCCTAGAAGAATCAGCAGGAACCTCCTGCTCCATCACCCAGATTCTCAGAGTATAAAAATGATCATAGAAAAATAGCATAGATCATACCAGCCGTCTCACTAATCAGGAACATCAGACAGAACAAAACAAGGATGTTGCTCTCACCATTTCCATTCAACATCGTACTGTTTTCTAGCAAAGGTAATTAGGCAAGAAAAAGAAATAAACAGCATCCAGATTAGAAAGAAAGAAGTAAAACTACCTCCATTTGGCGATGACATGATCTTGTATATGGAAAATCCTAATGAATTCATTATAAAACCATTATAGCTAATCAACGAGTCCAGCAAGCTTTCAGGATATAAGATCAAAACACAACAATCAACTATGCACTACCAAGGAATAACTTAAAAATGAAATTGACAACTTCATTTACACAGCATAAGAATAAAATGCTCAGGAATAAATTTTACAAAAGAAGCACAAGACTTGAACACAGAAAGTTATAAAACATCATTGAAAAGAATTAAAGATGACTTAAATAACTGGAAAAACATCCCATTTTCATGATTGGAAGACTTAACGTTGTTAAAATGGCAACACTCCTCAAAATGACCTACAAATTCAGTGTAACCTCTAGCAAAATCCCAGCTGACTTTTTCTGCAGAAATTAAGCTAATCCTATGTAAATGTAAGGGACCCCAAATAGCCAAAACTATCTTGATGAAAAAAGTTGGAAATGGGCCGGGCGCGGTGGCTCACGCCTGTAATCCTAGCTCTGGGAGGCCGAGGCGGGTGGATCGCTCGAGGTCAGGAGTTCGAGACCAGTCTGAGCAAGAGTGAGACCCCGTCTCTACTAAAAATAGAAAGAAATTATCTGGCCAACTAAAAATATATATACAAAAAAATTAGCCGGGCATGGTGGCTCATGCCTGTAGTCCCAGCTACTCGGGAGGCTGAGGCAGTAGGATCGCTTAAGCCCAGGAGTCTGAGGTTGCTGTGAGCTAGGCTGATGCCACGGCACTCACTCTAGCCCGGGCAACAAAGTGACACTTTGTCTCAAAAAAAAAAAAAAAAAAAAAAAAAAAAGAAAAAAGTTGGAAGACTTACACTTTCCAATTTCAAAACTCTCACAAAGCAACAATAATCAATATTTTGTGGTACTGGCATAAGGATAGACATATAGATCAATGGAATATAATTTAGAGTCTAGAAATAAACCCATATACTTATAGTCAATTGATTTTTGACAAGGTTGCTAAGACAATTCAATGGCAGAAGGAATACTTTTTCCAACAAATGGTGCTGGGACAACTGGATAGCCATATGCAAACGAATAAATGTGGATTCCTAATTCACACCACGTACAAAAATTAACTCAAAATAGATCAAATATCTAAACAGAAGAACTAAACTTATAAAATTCTCAGAAGAAAATGCATGTGTAAACCTATGTGATCATGGTTTAGGCAACGGTTTCTTAGATATGACACCGAGAGCACAAGGGGAAAAAGAAAAAGTAGATGAACAGCACTTCATCAAAATTAAAAACCTTTGTGTCAAAGAATTCTATCAAGGAGTGAAAAGGCAACTTACAGAAGGCAAGAAAATATTTGCAAACCTTATATCTAATAAGGGTCTAGTATCCAGAATATATAAAAACTATTATAACTCTACAATGAAAAGACAAATAATTTTAAAATGGTAAAGGATTTAAACAGACATTTCTCCAAACAAGATACAGAGGGCGGGGCACGGTGGCTCACACCTGTAATCCTAGCACTATGGGAGGCTGAGACGGGAAGATGGCTTGAGCCCAGGGGTTTGAGGTTTCAGTGAGCTATAATGACACCACTTCACTCCAGCCTGGGTAACACAGCAAGACCCTGTCTCAAATATATTGCCTTGGTAATAAGAAAAAATAAAGGTTATCGTTTTTAAAAAGGTAAAATCATGTTAATTAAGACAGGAAATCCTTGTACTTAGAACTTGAAATAAAGTTATTACTATAATTGAATATGTTTATATTTAGCTCCAGGATTCCTGGCTGCCAAGGCAAAAATAGAAATACAAAAAATTATGTAGATCTTCACTTTTTGATATATCAGTTCTTCCTGGGAGATAAACTACCATGCCTGCATTAAGTTCTAAGAGAAATGTATAATGCACATTTCTCAATAACGCTAATACCCACCCTGTCGTACAGGCACAGTAGTGGATTACTCATGTCCCTTATCTTTGTTCTAACTCTCCTTATAGTTGCTTAAGAACTGTGGTCCTCATGCCTTGCTAAGGGACGAATCACACACACACACACACACACACACACACACACACACACACACACACACACACACACCCCATGCCTATTTTTTCCATAATGTGCTTCCATCCTCGTTTTCTACCATAATAAAATAGTCCCAAAATGAATGAGATGTTTTCAACCTGACACTAATGATGTAATATCTGGCTTTGATGTGATATTTTGACAGTGGCGCTGTTTTTACAATGAACAAGAATCCTCAGAGTACATCTCACAGGTGACATGGAGCATGAAGAGCACAAGATGTAGCGTACTTAGAGAACGCACATTTCTTAGTAATGCATCTGGTGAAGGGCCCTCTGAGAAGAGAAAGTGGACAAAATTAGGCCAATGCCTGTGGATGGTTGCTCCAAAGCTTGGTGGAAGTCACACAAAAGCAGATCTAAAGCCACCAGCCCTGAAGTGGCCCCTGGCGAGCTACACGTCACCATGACAAGTAGTGGCCTTCAGCACAACACAGACTATTTGTCGGAGTCAGAGCCCCTGACACTCCGATATGGGGAGCCGGGGAATGAGGGGAGTTGCGTCTAGTACTCTCTGTGGATTTTGTGTATTCACTGCTATAGAAACAATTTAAATTAGATTTCCCCTTTGTTTCTAACCTACAGTTTCTCGTAGATCCTATGGATCCAAGTCACCCACAGAGAGAGCAGAGGTACCACGGAACTTGGGAGACTGTTAAAAATAACTTCCTCCTCCTTCTAAATCCTCCATATCCCCAAATACCTCCCACTCCATATGTCTGATGCTCACCTTCAAAGCCAAAATCAAGTCTTTCCTGACCACCTGTGTGACTCTTTTCTCATCTGTGACCTCTAATAGCACACACCCACTACACGACTCATTGACACCCATCTTGCATGTGCCCAGATGAGCTGTGAGCTCTAAAGTGTTGGGCCTTTTACCCAGCACCTGCCACAATACTTAGTGCATAAAACTGGCCAGGGTAGTGGGAAAGCTGGAGAAAATGCTGGAGGAATCAGCATTCCAGTAGACAAAAGAACACTCTGACGTACCAAGGGAGCTGCTTTGAAACCTTCAAAAGCTCATCCACTGTAAGATGGGCTGGACAAGCATTTTTCACACTGCAAGAAGCAACCCATTGGTAGATCATGATATTAATTTAGAGGTACAAGACTTACATTAAGAGTAAGTGCTGTTTCATAAAATGCTCGACAGGGGTATGAGAGTCTCTCTGTGTGTGTGCACATGCTCATACATGGGGTCGTGCAAATGGATTTCTTTCAAAACAGTTTGCAAGGCAGTAAGTTAGACAAATTATGTGGTATGTTACAGAAGGGCACATTTCAGTTCAATAGAAGGAAAACACCTCTAACAAGTAAAACTATCTCACTATATTATTTTGAATGGCAGAGAGTTTCCAGCCCATGAAAAATTTCAAGTAGCACCCAAGCCACAGATTGTCAGGGAGGGTATTCATGTAAGTAGTAGAAAGTTAAATGAGCAGAACTCTTAAGTTTTCTCCCCATTCTATGAGACTATCAGTCTAGCTCATAGGCAATTCACTACCAATAGAGGTACAATTAGAGGAGAAATGATTCCACAGGGTGAATGTATACAGCCTGAAATTTCATTTGGCCATTTATATTGGAATAGCACCTCTGTGAAAGGAAAGGTTGAAAGTGATACTTAAATGGGGGGTTCTCAACCTAGATGAACATCAGAATCATTTTCTGAATCCTTACATATGAGAGCTGTCCGGAAAGTATCTAGCCATGGATACAATGGATACATGGGTACACGAGTACAATGGCTGGATACTTTCCAGGCAGCCCTCCTATATCAACTAAAACACTGGGGCCCAAAATTTGCATTTTATTTTAATGCTCCCCAAATAAAGGTTGAAGACCACTGATTTATACATATGAAATGTATAAACAACATTTTATACTGCACAGAAAGAAGGAAAACAACATTAGGATTTTACATGAAAGCTCATAAAAAGAAAAAGCTTAAAAACATGAAATCAGGGCTTTTCATTTCTGTTCAGGATGAAGAGAACTGAAAAAAGCATCATTCCCATACTTATATCAAATAAAAAACCAAATAAACCAGAAGTGCATAACTTTCTGAAATCTATTAGAAAACTGAGGTCACAGGAACACAAACTAGCCTGAAATTTAAAAACAGGAACCTGCAGGAAGAGGCAAGACATGAGCACTTGTCTACAGATACACCCGGACACTAGTTAACAAGCATCAGGTAACAAATAACAATGGACTGCTGCTGGGAGAGTTGAAAGGGCATGGAGGCAGACCACTTTGAGGCCCCATACAAAAGGAAGACCTGAGACTGACAGTGGCACAGACATTGAGAAAAACCCTTTGGCAAATGAACTCCAACCCTAATCACAATGAATCACTAGAGAAACTTGAAGTCAGGGGTGCCCAGAGGTTAACCATAGCAACAACAAACCTCAAATCCAGTTCAATGCCTGATGAGACTGATCAATCTTCACACTAAATGCCTAGTGGAAATAGAAGGGTGTGCCTCTTTCCAGGCATAAACACTATCTATCCCAGTCTCTAATGTCCTACATAAGATGTCTAGTTCTCAACAAAAAATTATAGGGCATATAAAAAGACAACACTGCCAAGAGACATAGCAATTAACAGAATCAGACTCAGACATGACACAGATGTTGAAGCTACCAGACGCAGAATTTTAAATAACCATAATTAATTCTAAAAGATCCTAGTGGAAAGGATGGACAACATGAAAGATCAAATGGGTAATTTTATCACAGAGAAACTATAGAAAAGGATCAAATGGAAATACTTGAAAGGCTAAACACAGGAACAAATAAGAGATGATTTTGACAGGCATTCTTCAGTAGACTTGACACAGCAAAGGAAAGAATCAGTAAACCTGAAAATAGTTCAAGAAAAATTACTCAAAATAAACAAGGGGAGAAAAAAATGAATAAACCAAAAAAGAACAGAGTGTCCAAGAGCTGTGGGACCATAGCAAAAATTCTAACCTGGTTATAATTTAAATTTCAGAAAGACAAAAGAGAATAGGGCAGAAAAAAATATTTGAAGAAATAATTGCTGAGAATTTTCCAATATTAATGACAGATACCAAACCACAGATCCAAAAGGCACAAGAATATCAAGCACACACGTACACTTGCTCTTTCTCTTTCTCTCTTTCCCTCTCTCTCCCTCCTCCCTCCCTCTTGGACATATCATATTGAAAGAGCTGAAAACCAAAGATAAAAGAAAATCTTGAATGCAGTGAGAGAACAAAGACACATTAAACAAAAAAGAACAAAGAATTACAGAAAACTTATTGTCAGACGGCATGCAAATAAGAAGAGAATGAAGCAACATCTTTAAAGTGCTGAAAGAAAAACAAAACTGTCAACACAGAATTTTATACCCAGTAGAATATCTTTCAAAAATGCAGGAGAAATAAAGACTGTTACAGAAAACAAAAACTGAGAGAATTCATTGCCAGGGTGCCTATACTACAAAAAATACTAAATTAAGTTCTTCAGGCAGAAGGAATATGATGCCAGACAGGAAAATGGATCTACACAAAGAAATGAAGAGTCCTGGAAGCGAAATAAATGAAAATCAAACAACATTCTTTTTTTTCTTATTTTTAGTTGCTATAAAATGTAAGTGAATATCTAAAGCAGGAGTCAGCAAACTATAGCCTGAAAGCCAAACCCAGCCCATGATCTATTTTAATATGACCTATGAGCTAAGAATATTTATATATTTTATATATATATATACATATTAAGAAAAGAATATGCAACAGAGACTATCTATGGCCTAAAGCCTAAAATATTTACTTTCTGGCCCTTTACAGAAAAAATTTGCTGACCCCTGATCTAAAGCAAAAAAAAAAAAAAAAAAAAGTAGCAATCTTTTGTTTACAGCTTATGCAAAGAAAATGATAACAATAACACAAAGGATGAAAGAATTATAAATATACAGGTACAAGACCCTTACACTACACATGAAAGAGTATAATATCAGTTGAAAGTAGACTCCGATTAATTAAAAATATATATTATTAACTCTGGCGTAATCACTAAAAAACAAATTAAAGAGACATAGAAAAGAAGTCCATAGTGAAGATAAAAGGAAATATAAAAAATGCTAAAATAACAAGGAAAAAAAAGAAACAAAGAAAGAACAGATAGAACAAATAGAAACAGCTAGCAAGATGGTAGATTTTAATTAAGCTATATTAATATCATAGTAAATGTGAATGGTCTAACACACCAATTAAAGGACAGATACTGTCAGATTGGTTGACAAAGTAAGACCTAACTATATGTTGTCTGCAAGAAATCCACCTTAAATAAACAGACTTAGGTTAAAAGTAAAAGAACAAGCCAGGCACATTGACTCATAGCTGTAATCCCATTACTCTGGGAAGCTAAGAGGGGAGGATTACTTGACGCCAGGAGCTCTAAACCAGCATGGGCAACATAGTGAGACTCCCATCTCTACAAAAAGAAAAAATTTTTTTAAAAAGTAAAAGAACAGAAAAATATATATGATGTAAACACTAACCAAACAAAAGCTGGAGTAGCTATATTATAGACACCCAAAATAGACTCCAGAACAAGGAATATTAACAGGAATAAAGGGGGATATTACAAAATAAGAAAGGGATCAATTCACCAAGAGAACATCACAACCCTAAATGTGTATGCACTTGACAGACAGTCAAAATACAAGAGGCAAGAAGTGATAGAACTAAAAGGAGAAATAGAAACATCTACAATTGTAGTCAGAGACTCTAACATTCCTTTCCTAGTTATTGATAAAACAAGCAGAAAGAAAATCAATAGGGACAGAAGACTTGAAAACCCTATTAAGCAACTTGACCCTAATTTATATTTGTGCAACCTTCTATCCAACAACAGCAGAAGACACATTCTTTTCAAGTGCACATCGAGCATTCACCAACATAAACCATATTCTGTGCCATAAAACAAATATGGACAAATTTAAAATAATAGAAATCATGCAAATTATATTCTGGGATAGTAAAAGAATTAACACATTAGCTGCCATATGAGTTGTATTTAAGTCACTCTAGTTTTGACCCTGGGGCCTCATAAAGCATATATAACTTACACGTCTCTACCTTGGGAGCCTCATGGTACACAGGCAACTGAGGCTGCCACGCTATAGCATACATGTTATGTAACGGGTGGCGCCCTGGGCAAAACCCTGGAAAAATTTTTCATTAACTTAGAAGGGATCATTTTCTAAGTTTTTATTCTATTTTCATAATAAAACACCATGGCCCCAAGGAAAAAGTTTGGTTTTCTTTGGTTGGCAGTCAATGTGTTAAACTAGAAATTGATAACAGAAAAACTTCTGGAAAATTCCCAGATATCTTAAAATAAATGACATATTTTAAAATTATATATGGGTCAGGAGATAGTCTCAAAAGAAATTTTAAAATATTTTAAACTAAATGGAAATTTAAATACATGTGGCAAAACTGCAATGTAGCTAAAGCAGTGCTTAGAGGGAAATTTATAGCATTAAACACATATTAAAACAGAAGAAAAATCAGTAATTTCAGCTTACCCCTTAAGAAAATAGAAGAGTAAATTAAACCCAATGCAAAGAGAAGAAAGGCAGGAAAAAGGATAAGAGCAGAAATCAATGAATTTAAAAACAGAAAAATAATAGACAAAATTAATTAAACCAAAATCTGGATTTTTGGAAAAGGTCAATAAAATTGGTAAACCTCTAGACAGACTGAACAAGAAAAAGACTGAAGACACAAATTACTAATTTTAGGAATGAAGGAGGGAATATCACTACAGACACCACAGACATTAAATGGATAATAAAGGAATAACACAAACAATTCTATACCCATAAATTTAACAACTTAGGTGTCAAAGTAGAACAAGTGTTTGAAAGATACAAACTGCAGCAAAATTTATCAAAAAGAAATAGATAACCTGAATATTTCTATATTTATTCATAAAATTAAATTTGTAGTTAAAAAACCTTTCAACAAAGAAAACTCTAGAACCAAATGGTTTCAATAGAGAATTCTACCAGACACTGAAGAAAGAAATAATACCAGTCCTACACAGTCCCTACCAAAAATACAGGCCAACCAAGTAGAGTTTATCCAAGGAATGTAAGGCTGGTTCAACATTTGAAAATCAGTTGAATCCCCCATATTAAATATGAAGAAATATGATCCTATCAGCAGATGGTGAAAAAGCATTCAACAAAATTCAAAATCCATCCATAATAAAAACTCTCAGTTAACCTTAGGAATACAGGGCAAATTCCTTAACCTCATAGGGTATTTACCAAAAACCCCTCAATTAACATCAAATTTAATAGTGAAAGACTGATTACTTTCAACCCTCATGATAAGAAACAAGGAGGATGTTCTGTCTCACCACTGCTATTCATCGTTGTACTGGAATTCTTAGCCAGTACCATAAGGTAAGAAAGAGAGATGGGTGGGGAGAGGGAGGAAGGATGAAATAAATACAAGGCATCCAGATTGGAAAAGAAAAAATAAAATTGTTTCTATTCATAGATGACATGATCATGTATGTAGAAAATCCCAAAGAATCTACAAACAACACCCCTAGGACAGAAAAGTGGCTTTAGCAAGGTCACAGAATACAATGTCAATATACAAAAATCAATTGTATGTCTATATGCTAGCAACAATAGCAATTCCCAAAATGAAATACTTAAGCATAAATCTAACAAAATATGTGCAAGGTCTATATCCTGAAAACTACAGAACGCTGACAGAAGAAACCAAAGACTTAAATCAAAAAAGAGATTTACCACGCTCATAGATTGGAAGACTCAGTATTTTTTAATATTGACTCAATTCTTCCTAAATTCAATGCAATCCCATTCAAAATCTCAGCAGGATTTTTTTGTAGATATTGACAAACTGATTCTAGAATTCATAAGGAAAGGCAAATAAACTAGAAGAGCTAATTTTGAAAAAGAACAAAGTTGGAGGACTTACACTACCTCCTAAAACTTATTATAAAGTCACAGTAATCAAGACCATGTAGTGTTGGCACAGTATAAGCATATAGATCAATGGAATAGAATTGAGAGTCCAGAAATAAACCCTTACATTTTGGTTGATTAGTGACAAAAGTGCTAAGACAATTCAATGGGAAGAAGGATAGTCTTTTCAACAAATGGTGTGGAACAATTAGACTTCCACATGCCAAAGAGAAAAAAAGAAAAGAAAAGATCATTGACCTCTACTTGATACCTTATACAAAAATTAACCCAAATGAGTCATAGACCTAAATGTAAAACATAAAACTATGAAAATTCTGGAAGAAAACAAAATCTTCAAGACTTTTGGTTAGTCAAAGAATTCCTAGATACAACAAAAGTTTGATCCATAAAAAAATGATAAATTGGTTTATCAAAATTAAAAACTTTTTGCTCTGAGAAGACAGTTGAAGGAAATAAAGATAGAGTAGCAGTTGGGAGAAGTAATTTGCAAATCAAATTTCTGACACAGGACTTATATCCAAATTATGTAAAGAACTCTTTAAACTGAACAATAGGAAAACAAGCCAATGAAAAATAGTTCATCAAAATTACCTCTTCGATGTGTAACACTTCAGTGCTATAAATTTTTATTTGAATTTGTATATTTTTTCCAGTCAGTAATAGATCCAAACATAACCTCTCACCCATTTTCATTTGTACCATATTATTTGACCTTGGAATTAGACTTTTGATCTTATTAAACTTTGACACACTTTATACTGACAAAAAGAACTTATTAGTTTTCTTTGAACTCAGGAGATAAATTTCATATGAATCCTTAGTAAAGAAACCACTTTCCCTATCATATAAAATTCCCTCTTCTCTAAACACCAATAAAAAGTTATAAGTTCCTGAGGCATCAAAATTTATTTTCTCGTCTTTTAAATAACGAACACTTGAGGATGAATCACCTCAATTTTAATCACCATACTTCCTCCTTCCCCTGCTACCAAAACTAAACAATTCTGGAACATAATGATGAAAGAAATGACCCTTATTTTCCCTTTGCTCATATTTCTTTACTTGTTTCTCATCACTTGGTACTTGCTTTTGTAAGCCATTCTAAATCATATTGAGGAAAAATGTGAGGGATAACAAACAAACAAATAATTTCTACATGAAAGAAACCCTATAAGATCAAGTTACTCAATATTTAACCTTCTTTTTCCAAGTGAACATCTGGGTTTTTTGGCCCAAAACCATATCTGTTCAGGGCACATTTCTCTGCCAGAAACAAGAGAGAATAAACCATGAAGATTTCCAGCTTGTCTCCAATGACTGCACTCTTTTCTGGGCCTATTTTATTTTTCATTTTAGTACTTATAGTACCTGACATATTAGACAAAACATGAATAAATGTCCTCATCCAGTAGATTGTAAGCTCCATGAAAACAGGGACTTTGTCTTTCTTACACATTCTTGTATCCTCAGCACCTAAAACAGTGTCTGGCAATAAATATTTGTGGAATGAATGACTGCCCAAGGCATCTCACTCTCTCCATCATTCCCTCACATTCTTCCAGAGATCCTGGCCAGCCCATGGAAGTACTGCTGGAGAAACAACAAAAAAATCCAGCCCGCGATCCACTCCTATCTTCCAGAATTAGTGACTAGGTGGTTTTGCCGATCTCTGTGCTAACTAGATATTGAGGATGGATGATCACCAGAAATAGCATCCCTGGCTACCCAGTCTAACTCCAAATGTCTACCAACATCCACCACATCAAATGGAAACAAAGGGCAGCACTCGTCTTGTGCTTCAAATGAAAGCATGCCAGATGATGTAAAAGCAGTTCATGGTAGAGGCTGGTTTCCTACCAAAGCAGTCACTCCTGTCTTAGGAAAATTGTTTTCTAGTCCAGGATCTCCCATTAACTGCCTCTTCACCAAGTCCCAGCCTGTTAGTCTGAAGACAGGCAAAAACACTGAAACAAACATGATTTAGGGTAAGTGTACTCAAGGCGGGGCTGGGGGAGGTATGAGGCTTCTCAAGCTATACATGTCCCCTTGAAATGCATCCACCCCCATCCAGCCCTTGAGAATCCCCACCATAGAGTGAGCCATGCCTCCTTTACTAATGGGAGTATGCAAAACTCAGAAAAACTTTTCCAGGTTTCCAGTGTAAGTTTGTTAAGGAATGGGACCAAGATTTACTATACTTCTTAGTGACACCCACAGTGGACTCTAACATAGGGTACTCCTGTCTTTACCTGCTTTTCCAACCTCAGCTCTTTTCCTCCCCTTAGCCATACCCTATGCTTCTCCTATGGTACTGAACTTCTCCTGGTTACTCATCTGTGCCAGGCTTTGCATCACCTGTCACCACCTTTGGGAGACACGGTTGGTTGACTGCCTACATAACAGCCCAACAGGCAGTCTTGCTTTCTTCCTTGCTAATAGAATTGTGATTGTGTTCAGATATGGGGCATGGATGTGCTCAGGGAACCTGAGCCCCTCCCCCAGCACCAGAAGATTGCGTAGGCAAAACAATCAGCCACACTCTCCTCCTTTGCCGGTATATGGTGACTGACTGGTTTAGGGGTGAATGTGTGACCATTCTGGTCATTCTGACCCTGTACCAATGTCTCTGGGAAATTTTATCCTCTGTTATCTAGAGAAAGACTGAGAAGCAATCTCTGTCCTTCCCTTTCTGCTTTGAATGTTGTCATGTGAAGGCGTGGTGGGACTCCAGTAACCCTGTGGAGGGCAGGGGAAACCAAGATGATTTTTTAGAAGCCGACCAAGAGCTGTGACCACCTTGAACTATCTACCTTCAGACCTCCTAAGCAAGACAGTAAAGTAGCCTAAATAATGTTACTTACAACAGAAAGCACCCTTACTGATACCCTACCACATGGCCTGAAAAGTTTCTCAACTTTTTCTCCTAGAGCATCCCTACTCATTGCCAATTTACAGCTCAACGACAGTTTCCTTGGGAAGTTTTCACTACGTCCCTGGACAGACAAGCAGTCCCAGACACTGTTACCTGCACATCTGTCTTTCCAACTAGATTGTGAACTTCTCAAAAGCAAGCATTTTCACTCTTGTCAGAGTCCCTGACATACGTTGGTCATTTATTAAGTGTTGAATGAGTGAATATAAAAAAAAAATAATGAATAAAAGGATGGACACACAGGATGCCTTCCCTGCCTTGGATAAAGACTTGACTGACAGAATATGGCACCCAGGCTGTCTACTAGGGACTTCCTAGGTGCTGGTGAGCAAAGACAGAGATGGTGCAATGGACAAGTCCTCTTTTGTCTGGCCAGAACTCAGACTTCTCATTGGGAACTGTCCCCAACTCCCAATCCTCTGCAGTTGAGATAGGACTGTCTATCACAGAGGCTGAGGGAATCCTCCCAGGCACTGGTGGCACCGGGGTAATGTACCCACTCCTATCATGAAAACCCACTCCCTGTCTGCTGAGACCGCTTGGCTCTGCTTTGGCCCAGTGGATCAGTAAGATTTGCTACAAGGATGGGGGACATGGAAAGAGGAAGAGCTCACCCCACTCCAGAGAACTAGCCCTGGAACCTTGTATGAGCCTTTGTATCTGGCTATGCCTTCACCTAAAACCCCCAGCCTTTTCATTTATGTGACCCATTCAATTCCTACGTGGCATAAGGCAATTTCAAATGACCAAAACTCAACCCAAAGAAAATAATTCTGACTAATATGATAGGTAACAATGAGAGCGACCTAATAACACTCCTTCCGTCTGCAGGCCCTGGGAACCCGCACCTCTCATCTGGGCCTCTGGGGTGGAGGAAGCCTGGTCACCCACCCCGCCACACTCCACCGCTGTGTTTCCCTCCTAAATGAGGGTGACCTCAGGCCCCTGGATGTTCCTTCTGTTCAGAAAGCTGTGGGGACCTCTGGGAGGCATCAAGTGTTACATGAACACAAACGGGAAAAAATGGAGAGAACTTTCCTCAAGCAGTACGCTATGTACTTTACGAACATCCTAGAACTTCAGGCTGTTTGTAATTATTATAATACCTATCTTACTTTTGAGGAAACAGAAGCTCAGAGAAGTCAAGTAACTTGCTCAAGGTCACACAGCTAGTTACTGGAATTTAAACAGCATTCCAGACTTTTTCCACTTTCTCACTCTCTGTTGGCCAGGGCCCGGGAGGCGGACAGCAGCCCACCCCACCCAGCCGCCACGCCACCACGCCCCAGGGCACACGGACCTGCAGCTGTACGATCTAAGCCCCCTGGAGTCACGGCAGCGCCGCGGCCCCGGCTTTTCGGAAGCCGCGAGTAACCAGCCCCCGCTAGGTCGGTTATTCAGCGCCAGAAGTAAAGAGCGGGCGGGGAGCGGCGGTCCCGAGCCGGCCGCGGGAAGCGCCGCAGGGGAGCGGCGGGGGCTCGCCCGGTCTGGGCCCCGCCATCGGCCTAGAACCCCCGGCCCCGCTCCGCGCTCCGCCCAGCAGTTCGCCCCCCCGCCCCCCAGCCCCTCCAGTCCCGTCCAGCGCCGCCGCCAAAGTCACTGGCCCCGCGGCGCCCTGGGCCCTTCGAGACCCACGCAGCTCCAGCCCGGCCCGGGCCCGCAGCTTGTGCCCGGTCCGGATGCTGAGAGCTGCGCTCCCCGAGGCGGCGACGGGCCCCCGGCCCCTCCGCCGCGCCGCGGCCCGGCGAGCTCCTCGCTCCCCCGGCGCGCCCGGTTGGGGCGCAGCGCGCTGCCCGCCGCAGCCGCGGGGCCCTGCAGGGCGCCGGCACGGGGTGGGCCGCCCCCGAGCCCCCCACCGCCCCCCGCCCGCTGCGCCAGCCCGCCCGGCTCACCTGCGCCGCCCGCGCCCGGCTCCGGCCCGGCTCCGAGCGCGCCCGCCGGGGGCCCGCCTTGGCAGCGGCCGCGCGGGGCGGGGCGCGGCTCCTCCCCGCCCGGAGCCACCGGGGGTGCTCGGGAGGGGACCGGGCCCGGCCAGGTGAGCCCCGCCCGCGAGGAAGCCGCCCGGCCCGGCTCCGCGGGGAAACCGCACAGGTCCTCCCCGAGGGGGACGGGAGACCCGGGCGGCTGGGTGTTAGGTGACACCCGGGACAGTTAGTGCTTGGGGAGCCCGGTCCCACCCAGCCTGGCTCGCTCTGGAAATGGAACACGGAGCACGTAAATCCGACCAGACCGAGTGCGAAAAGGGGAGAGTCCGACCCCTTTCTGGGTGGGATGGAGCAACGGAGAGCGCAGACCCTTGGGAGTGAAAACGATGGGGCCCAGGGCGCAGGTGAGTTAGTTGAGAACTGAAGAACTCAGGCCTTTTGCGACAGTTTCCATCCCACCCCATTCCCACCTCGCGCGCTCTTCAAATGAATTCCCTGTTTTGTAAATAACGGCATTAAGCCATAAATGAGATAATTTCAGATGATGATGTCCTCCCCAGCCCTGGCCTGTAAGCCCCGGGAAGGGGCAGGAAGCTTTCCTGTCCACTATTGAATCCCCAGAGCTCTGAGCAGGTGATCAGTTAATACCTGACCGGCGGAGGAGGTGCTCCCAGTCAGTTGAGTCCAGCCTTATGCTGGTCCCCCCAACCCAAAGTTCTCTGGTATCACGCCTTTCTTTTCAGAGAGAGCCCAAAGTCAAGCTCCTGGCTTCCAGGCCACCTGTCCTCTTCCAACTGCTGACCTCCCCACCCGTTGCCATCCAAGCAGCTGGCTTGTGGGAGGTCTGCATTCCCAGGGCATCTTTATAAGTGGTCAAGCAAATATTTAACTTCTGAAGATGTCACAGGCAGGGAAACTCTGAAATGTAACACTGTCCTGCCAGCCCTGCACTGGGGACACACAGCCCAAAGTCTGGGCAACTGACCCAAGATCCCACAGCTGGTAGCAGAGCTGAGCCTGGGCCCCAGGTCTACATTTCGAAAAATAGCATATTGGCTTGGGGCCTTTGAGGTGCTGGTGGGGCCTGCGGCAGGGAAAATTTGCCTGGGAGCTGGGTTTGGTCTTCTGCTGAGACTTCTAATCCGTGGTCTTTCCAGACCTCTTGGGTCAACCATGACCTGAGCCACTTGCATTTACTGAGCCTCCTGACGGTTGCAAAACCAAAAAAAGTGGTGTGTTTTGGGGATCCTGTTTAACAAACAAATGGCCTTGTAATGCTGCTACTCACATGTTAATTTCAGGAGTCACAAAAAAATCCATTCTATGAAAAAATCCATTTCGCTGCAGGAAAGGCCACACAAGTTTAAAGTTGCATAGAGAACATTCCTTCTTGTGACTGTTTCAGCATACTCCTATGACTATATATTATTAAAGTTCCGGGGCCACAATCGGAGGCTCTCTGTTAAAGTGAGGTCAGGGCCAAGCGGCCTGCACCACTCCTCCCCCTGCGACAGGCCCAACACTCTCAAGGCATAAACCCCACCCACCCGAGTGCTGCCTTCATGGGCAGGTCCTGTGCAGACGGGCGTTTCAGATCTGGTGTGGCCTGGCTGGCCACGTCACACTGGGAAGGCCAACCTGGAAAGATGTTACAGGGGATGCCCCACCTAGCTGTGCCCTACCCCAGCTGCTCCTCCCTCTGTGGTGGGCGGGGAGGCTGGTGTTCCAGGGTGGGGCTGTGGTGGGTCCTGCCCTTTGGGCCAGCCACTTGCACCAGCAGGTGGGGTTGAGCAAGGGAGCCCCTTCGGGTCTCACCTGAGCAGAATGGGCCCAGCCCTTCTTATATGTTGGTTTCAGTCAGTGGAGCCTGTGATCCCTGTCATTTAGGATCCTCCCAATGTGTGTGTGTGATCTTGGCTGGGCCAGCCTGGTGAGTGACGCCACCTAGGCAGGCCTGAGAATCACCAGGAAGGCACAGATTCTGCTCTGGTGCTCACTTAGGCACACACACTCTCTCTCCCCCCACCACTGTTTCTCTCTCTCTCTCTCCCCCCCCCCCTTTCTTTCTCTCCTGGGCTTGCTGGTAGCCTTGGGCATGTTCCCCAACTGTGCACTTTTCCCACTTGGAAAATGTGCAGCCCTGGAAATCAGACAAGATCTCTGCTTGAAGCTTTTTGCTTAAAAGGAGAATGTGAAACATGAAGGTCTGATACTGTTATGAGGTTAAGTGAAATAATGCCTGTGAAGTGCTTGAGAACCGCGCCAGCACAAAGCACCTGCTCAGCGAACGATGCTCTCATGATCATCAGTGTGGCTCTGACTAGCTGTGCAAAGACAGCCAGCTCACATCTGATAGACATTAAAGTGTGGAAATAGGGACAAAATCATAGGTAGACTTCTTAAGACTATAGAATGAATTAATTCTTGTAAATAACTGTGTGTGTTACAATTCTCTGCTAGTCCCCTGGAAAATGATATTTGAACTAGGAAATCTTCAGTTTCTTCCCTATCTCTGGTTCTCTGACAGTATAATGAAATAGAAATTATCCAAAGAAGAAATATCCCCCAATATTACTAAGCCTCAGGATATATTTACCTTCCTATTTTTTCCTGCCTTTACTTAGGACTTAATGTGTATATTAATTCTGTAGAACATTTTCTGAGCACATTTTTCAATAAGACAATGTATATAATGCTCCTGGCACATAGTAGCTCCTCAATTCATTATAAATAATATGGAGAGGTATAGGGAAGTAGCCAGAAATAGCATTAGAAAGAGCCACAAATTGAGGTAGGCAAAACTTACAACCACTTTATTAGGCAACCAAAAACTTAAGTTCACTGGCTCTGGAATAAGACTGTTTGAGTTCAAATCCAGCCACCACTTACAAGATATGTTAATCTCTCTATAATACTAGTATATCATAGAAAAGCTGGAAGACGGAGTATTAACTAACCTTTAGTGAGCAGCTACTTTGTGCCAGGCATGGTTCTAAATGCTCACATTCTCTTTTGAGAGTTGACCTTTGAGCAGGGATTTTTAATCAAGAGCCACAGATCCTGGAACTGAATTTAATATTCTGTGTCTACATACATTTTTCCTAAAGAGAGCATCCACAGCTGTCTTTAGACTTGCAAAGAGGTTTGGATCTCAAGAATAGTTGGCAGTCACTGCCTTCCACACTTAGCCAAGGGTTTTGGAACTGGAAGGTTTGTTAGATACCACGCAGACTACCGATCCCAAAAATCCTTGGGGATCATCCGATGCCTGCTTGACACAGATCACTCCTGAAAATTGTGATTCAGGAGAGCAAAGTGGTTTTTGAATAAGCACTCCAGGTGCTGCTCACCTGCAGACAAGTCTCATCCTCATCCAACCTTCTCATTTCTCAGGTCAGGAAACAGGCCCAGAGATTAGGACAGCTTGAAAGAGCTTCCACCCCACATCTGCCAAGAAGCCTCTTTTCCCTCTAAGGCAAGTCTTCACCCCACTTCAACGAAGGGAGAGAAATGTCACTACTTCCCACTACCCCAGTTTACACAAGGAGCACTCTGAAAACAAAATCACGCTTCTCTCTTTTTTTTTTTTTTTGAGACAGGGTCTCCCTCTGTTGCCAAAGCTGGAGTGCAGTGGTGTGATCATAGCTCACTGCAACTTCAGTCTCCTAAGCTCAAGCAATCCTCCTCCCTGAGCCCCCTGAGGAGCTGGGACTCCAGGTGTGCACCACCATGCCCAGCTAATTTTTCTACATTTTGTAGAGATGGGATCTTGCTTTTGCTCAAAATGGCTCAAACTCCTGGCCTCAAGCAATCCTCCAGCCTCGGTCTCCCAAAGTGCTAGGATTACAGGCATGAGCCACTGCACCCAGCCAAAATCAGGCTTCTCTTAAGAGGAAAATAAAAGGTGCAGCCATCTCTGTGTTAGCCCTTTAAATCTTAAAGAAGCCGAGACTGTTATTGGCAGAATAGCTGATATTTCACTACAGCGAGGGGGGTGATCCGCCTGCACACACACACACACTCACTCATACTCCTCACAGCTAGCTAGTGTTACTATTTGAACAGCTGAGGCTATCCAGCTAACACATTCAAGTGATATCCGACAAAAATGTAGACTTTTGTCCCACTTCCTAAAGCCACATGCTAATTAGACACTGACCAGGGGACTTGACAGGGGGATTCCAGCTGGTGCCTTTTAGTTGTGTGAGCCCCAGGGTGGGAGACACCCCTTTCCAGGCAGATCTCCCCAGGCGCTGCGTCTGCAGCAAGAACAGGGCAGGCGGCTGCTGCTGCAAGAACAGTCATCAAAGCCATGCTTCAGGGACGCCCAAAACCGTCAGCTAAAGAATAATCAGACACAATCCAGAAGCATCTCTTATTGACCAGCGAAATTCTCTCTTTGAACTTACAAAGGGCAGGCAAGGATTGTGTGTGTTTCTTTGGATTTTTTCGTGTTCACCAATCACAGAATTCTGATGTAGCAAAAAGTTGAAATAACCTTCCCAAAGTGTGTTGGGCATACCTCTCACGTACAGGCCCAGCAGGCGGCTTTTCCAAGGCGACACACTGCAGCAGCTCCGTTTCGGAGAAAAAGACTATAAAACGATGCAGGTGGCCCCCTCGGGCCCGTGCTTGGCACTGAGGCTGGGAAACAATTCAGGTTTTCCACATTTATCCCTCAGTATTATTTTTTATGCTCTCAGGAACTGTGGATCAGAGTGAATTTGCTTGGCTGTGTAAAACACAACAGCTGGGGATGGACTTGCCCCCTTTTACTTGGGTTTCAGAGAAAGCACTAAAGTGTGGGCTACAGATTTATGGATCTGCTGACAAAATTGCTGGCTACAAAAAATGTCCAGATGCCTTTGTCATTGTATTTCTAGATCCAGGAAAGAAGTTCTTGATTATTCCAATTTACTTCTTACTTTTGAAGGCAACACAAACATATGCATTATCCTTTTAATTTGATAGGTAAATGAGAGACTGAAAAACCAGTGTGGAGAAAATGCTTTGTGTAAAATGAGAGTTCTGTTACCACTGACATACAAGCAAAATCCTCCCTCAGGACCTTTGCACCAGCCATTCCTTGTGTTTGCAGCTGTCTCCCAGCCTCTGCACGGCTGGCTTCTTCACAGAGGCCTCTCCTGGACCATCTGTCGAGATTGAACAGAGTCACCTGCTATCACAGCACCCTGGTCTATTTTTTTCACAGCATTTGAAAATACTAAATCATTTTTTAAAATGTTGTTCTCTTGTTTATAATTTGCTTCTAAGGAAACGAAGACTCTGTCTTTTTTATTCACCACCTCTCCCTAGCCCTGAAAACAATCCTGAGTATAAGGTAGGTGCTTAAATATTTGTTGAAAGAATGAATGAATGCTAACATTTTTGCAGAAGGCTTTGAGTTCATCACTTGGAGATTTCACCTGCTCCTGTACGAGGCAGTTCAGATCTGGGAGTGAACTCAGGTCTAGAAGTGAGACATGATTTCCACTCAGAGTCTCCATGCTTCTTGGCAGCCAGGTGACCCCAGGAAAGTTCAGCCTCAGGGCTAAGAATCGCACTTCAGAGCCAGCTTCACCTCTTCCTAGCTCTGTGATGTTGGGCAATCACTTAACCTCTCCATACCTCAGTGTTCTCATCTGTATATGGGGAGAGTAACAATACCACCCTCATGCATTCCTTGTAAGAGATTCCAGCATGCGCATGAAGGACTAGCTGTTATTGTGATCCAGGTGTGACACTAAGTGCTTTACATCACAGAGAGGTTAGGTAACTTGTTTGAGGCACTGGGTTAATAAAGGGAAGAGTGGGACCTCCTGGAACTTCATTCTAAACTGCCAAAGTCCACTCTGGATCACAGGGTTGCTCCCACCTAGTACACACTCAACAAACGGGACTGTGGCAAAACATTTCCACACAACTAATACCAATACTTGAGCTAATCGTGTCAGAAAGGCTTCCCTTGCCATCACAATTATTGTGGCTAGCTCTGACCTTTGCGTGCAGAGTGAACCCGGAGTAGAAGCGGTTGTGCCCTGGGCTTGGGCTCTCTGCTGATGGCGTGCATGGTGCCAGGTGAGTCATTTGATCTCACCGGGTAGAACCAGATGGTTTCCGGCATCCCTCGCAGCCTTCTCTTCTACTCTAAGTATTAGTGATGTACACTTTGTTCCTTCAAGAGCCCCCCGATTTATGTGCTCAATGTAGTAAGGTGAAAGCCACTTGGGAAGGCACTATCTATTTACAACTCATAGGGAAAATTGGGAGTGGCATTTGTCCAACCCGTCCCTCTGAGATGAACAAGCAAGGGAATGTAATAGAAGGAACCTGAGCTCTAGAGTCAAAATTAACTACGGGACCCTGGACAAGTTACTTTACCTCTTCAGATTTCGATTTTCTCGTGAGTTTGTGGTGGTCTGAAAAGAGGCGATGCATATAAGCAGAGGCTGTGAGCAGTCAGCTCGCGTCTGTGAGCACAGGCCCCGTGCAGAGGACGGAGCCAGCCTGCACGGCCCAGTGAGCACCTGCATCGGCTCTGCGGCACTAGCAGGGAGCTTCCAAATACCTGGGGTCACGGTGGAAGCGGAGTAGACACCTTGTCTCCAGACGCTGGCAGAAGCCGAGTGTGCTTTTGTGTACCAGCTTGCCTAAGTGACTCCTTGAGTGTCTCTAATCTCCCTTTGGGGAACTTGTTAAGCTTCCACAAAGATCCAGCTGGGATTTGGTTTCTCAGCATTAATGGCGATTAATGGGCTTCTGCCTCCATGTATGGGAAACTGAAGGGACTCAGTTCATGATCCAGTGTCCGGACTTTGAGTGAAGAGCCCTTACATGATCCCCAGGTGTGAAAAGCCACGAGGTGCAGAGTGTGGAAAGTAGCCTGAACCCCACTCACTGCAGTTCTTCAGAGGGTATGACACATTTTCCACCCACGGTAGAGACTAAGAGAAGCTTTTCCCCAAGAGGAATGAGGGTGGAGAAGTGGGTACAACGGACTGAATATTTGTGTTCCCCCAAAATTCATATGGTGAAGCTCTAATCCCACTGTGATGGTATTAGGAGGTGGGGCCTTCAGGGATGATTAGGTCATGAGGGTGGAGCCCTCAAATATGGGATTAGTGCCTTTATAAAAGGGACCCAAGAGAGCTCTTGCCTCCCTTCCACCATGCGAGGACGCAGCCAGAAGTCAGGATCTGCAACTGGAAGAGTTCTCACCAGAATCCTGATCTTGGACTTCCAGCTGCCAGAACTGTGAGAAATAAATCTGTGTTGTTTATAAGCCACCTAGTCTACGGTACTTTAATACCACAGCCCCAATGGACTAAGACAGCGGGAAGAGAAAGAACACTAAACAAGGTGCTGTGAAGAGGTTTGATGTCACTGGTAGAGTCAGGTGGTTCCAATGCCTCCTCACGTTCTCCTCTTCCTAAGTACAGGTGATGACAGGTGGAATGCAACAGCTGGGGTCCAGACGAAAATACCTTCTCTCAGGACGGTTTTGACAATCCTAATCCCTTATATTTGAGTAGCACTCTTATAAAATGCCTTCCTAAATTTCTCACACTGCACTGTGAAGAATAGAGGGTCATGGGCTAAACCTCCACAATTCATAAATGGGGGTGAGGGCATGGTACTCTGCATGGCTAAACCACGTGCCCACGGCCCCCCAGCTGGTCGGTGGGAAGCCGAGAGTCACATCCAGGTCCCAGATGAATCATTCTTCCCAATGTGGGATTACTCAATACTGTCACTGCCGGAGAGCCAGCACTTGGGGCTGAAGGAGCTAGGATCCTGCCACCAGCCTGTCCTTCCCAACCCTCGGGAGCCCATCAGAAGCACCCTCAGACAGACAGGTAAAGATGCACAGGTAAAAGGACTCTGCGGTAAAGTGGGGAGCTTGCAAGGGAAACCTACCGTTTCCACCCTCCTGTGCTTGGACTTGCACATGCATGTGTGGTATGATTGGCACGTTTACTTTGTCTAAAACCCAAAGCTCTAAAATGAGATCCTATTAATCATTGTGACAGCGCGGGAGGTGAGGTAGGGGGCAAGGGGAACCCCTTGCGGTGCCACTCACACCTTCCCTGAGAGCCAGGCGAGGCGGGCGAGAGAGTACTGAAAGCTTTTTACTTAAGCAGGAGAGGAACATAGGCTATATATTTAAAACTGCAGACCTTGAGAATGTGTCCTAAAGAGAGGAAAAAAAAAAAAACAATATGGATAATAAGTTTAAAAACTGGCAGAAGTGACTGCTGCACTTCTAAGTGTATTATGTATGAAAAAGACAGGGCTCTCTGCAAGGCAGCGCTGTAGAGTTCAATATCATCAGGCACCTTGCTGTGAGGCATCCTCCTTCCTTAATATTTCAGCTCTTTTCTAGATGCATCTGACTGCTTAAAGTAATTCAAATAACAATGAGGTCTCAGATCCCTGTGAAAGGAGAAAACTACAAAGTTGCAAAAGTAGAAAGCTGGGTGTAAATTCTTTACAAAATAGTTTTTTTTTTTTTTTTTTTTTTTTTTTTTTGAGACAGAGTCTCACTTTGTTGCCCGGGCTAGAGTGAGTGCCGTGGCATCAACCTAGCCCACAGCAACCTCAAACTCCTGGGCTCAAGCGATCCTACTGCCTCAGCCTCCCGAGTAGCTGGGACTACAGGCACGCGCCACCATGCCCGGCTAATTTTTTCTATATATATTTTTAGTTGGCCAGATAATTTCTTTCTATTTTTAGTAGAGACCGGGTCTCGCTCAGGCTGGTCTCGAACTCCTGACCTCGAGCGATCCACCCGCCTCGGCCTCCAGAGGGCTAGGATTACTGGCGTGAGCCACCGCGCCCGGCCTACAAAATGGTTTTTGAGGCTGGTTGCTGGTTATCATTTTATATATACATATATATCTTCCTATAATATATATCTCACTATAAAAATACATATATTTCTCTCACTAATACTATAAATCACTATCCAGAGGGGCATTACTACTAGCCGTTGACAGCACAAACCTTGGGACCAGACTGTGTGGCCCTGGCTCCCCCTTTTGCCAGCTGTGAGATGTTGGGCAAGCTACTTAACCTCTCTGTGCCTGTGTCCTCACCTGTAAAGAGGAGATAGTGGTGGCTACCTCACGGGGTTATTAGCAGGATTAGATGGATTATGACATGTAAAGCAGTTAAAACAGTGTCTGGCACGCAGCCAGAATAGTCTCTCAAATTAATTGACTGTTTACTGTAGCTTTCTTGGCATTATGAGATTCTGATGCTATTACATGTCTGGAACCAGTTTGCCAATTTCTCTAATTTCGTTTACATTCTGAAGGAATACAACATTGTTGTAGGTAAATCTTTTTGAAACACTGTATGAAACTCACTGGCAGTCTGGGCATGGGGAGGTGTGAGAGTTTGGAAGGTGCTAGATGTGGAGAGAGGGTCTCCTGGTACTCGGGAACAGAAACCCCTTTTGCACTGGGGAAGCAAAGCAGGTGGAGAATTCCAGCCTTTGCCATCCAGGGCGCTGCAAGCGGAAAGATTTCCAACCGGGGTTACCCAACATTTTTTAAATTATTTTAAGCCCAAAAAACCACACAGAGATTGGTGCTTTCTTTGAAAATTGGATAAAGAACCCCCAAACACCAATGAGAAAGTAAAAATCTCATGGCTCACATGCCTTCTGTCAAGTGAGCCCGCATTTTCATCTGATGTGTCACCTGAGCGATGACTCCTACTTCTGTTCCATGTATTATGTACACAAGACTATCACAAGACGTGACCTGTCACAAATGCTAGAATTCAACCTGCCAATACACACATCACCGGTAATTGCTTTTGCAGGTTATTGCTTCAGATCCACTTTCTCCCACAGATGCTCCGGCTGTGTGCTTCTGTGGCAAAGCCAGAGGAGAGTGTGGTGGAACAGGAAACCTTGAGAAAGGCTCCGGGAACTAAGAGAAACTGGGTGTCAGCACAATCCTACTGCATTGCAGAGCCCCAGTGTTCTGGGATCCATGGGGGTCATTTCCCACTGATGTTGAAATTTGCTTTGTAATCTGGTTCTTTCAGAGACTGCTTTCCCACGTTAAAGGATCTGGCTTCAGCCTAAATAGTCATCCACCACGTTTGA
The DNA here is from genome assembly GCF_020740605.2 of Lemur catta. Classification (NCBI taxonomy): domain Eukaryota; kingdom Metazoa; phylum Chordata; class Mammalia; order Primates; family Lemuridae; genus Lemur; species Lemur catta. Next base: position 72,880,069 of record NC_059135.1, read on the forward strand.
AGTTTACTGCATAAGTCACCTTTAACAATCTGATATCCGGAAACTGCCTGGTAGACCAAGGTCTTGGAGAATAACAATTTCAAGAAAGATGGATAAGACATCATGAAAGCACACTATTTTCCGTGCCCTTGATTACACATATAAACTGTTCATTTGGCATCCATCCTTTCTTTTTTTAACTGATTAAGGCAAAGAAGTCCAGTGTCTGCCTCTCATGCTCCATTAACCAAACCAAGAACAAGAACGGGATGCTTTACATACACAATGTCATGGATGGTCATCTGGTTCCAGTGAGCTGAGGCAGGGAAGTCTCCTTGTTAACAGAGCACATAAAAAATAATCCTGTGTCCTGGCACTGGTGAGCCTCCAATGGCTTTACACGTGGGTGTCCTCTCACAAGATCTCAGACCTGTACATTAATACTAAGAATCAGTAGGTTCAACAGGAATATAAACACCCCAATCCTTCTCAAAAGATGCCAATAATCTTTCAACATATGCATACAGAGCTACATTTCATTAGGCGAAGAATGACAATGCTCTAAAATACACAATTAGAATAAATGCCCTTTTCAGGCAAGAAGAAATTCACAATTTCAGCTAATACACTGGGTCTACTGAGCTCTAATTCAATCCTTTTTTACATCAGTCACTCTCGTTTCAGAGCTGAAGGGACAAATGTCAAGTTTTCTTAGTTTCTCAAGGGAAAAAAAATTTAAGCAGATATTCAGGTAAAAGAAGGTCAAGGTTGACTTTGCTTACGCTGTGGATTCGAGCAGCTGCTCACTTGAAACGAACTCCTTTGAGGCCAGAAAAATGGCTCATCCTAACACCTGCAGTGTTGAGTGCCTTCAGGATGATTCAAATAAGGAAAAACAGACCAGCCAAAGTTTAATTCAATTTTATTTTCCACTTTTAGTATTTTTCAAATTATACAACATGCAGTCTGCCAGAGTATCCATATATCTTCATTTTAGAACCTAGAAGATAACCAAAATTTTCCACGGGCCAGGGGAGGGTTACTTCCAGGTCTTTTGTTACATGGACTATAGTACAGCATCATGACTTGATATAAACTGCCATTCTCCCCCTCAAACCCCCAAAACAAGTCTGTCCACAATTTTTTTAATGAAAGCTACTGTACAGATACATAAAGCCCAGAAAACACACATCTGCAGTACACACAATACACTTTACAAACTAGACAGGTATAATTCTACAGAATGCCCTATTCCCCTTATATCTGCACACAATGAAAAGTGTTGAAAAGTGATACACAATTTTTAAATAAGTGAGTAGACTTCATGGAGCAGTGTTTCCTTCGACAGTTACCTGACCCTTATTCAATACTTTGTTTAAAAAGTCTAAATTGTTGGCGTTAAATGAAGCAATTTTAGACTATGGTGGATCCTTTAGCTTGCTTAAAATATTCAAGGTGAGACAATGAAGTGAAATCTTCCCCCTGCCCCCTGGCAATGAAAAACTGATCCAATATGTCATAGAGCTAGAGTCCAAATGTTTCCTGCCCTGCTAAAAAATGTACTTCAAAAGAGGGAATTGTTAAGAACTTTTATTTGCTTTCAGTTATTCCTATAGGAAAGTAAAGCTTCCTTATATAAACTTTAGGGCTTCAAAAAGTCACTAGATGCTACCTTCTAGACAAACATTTTTATTTCTTCATTTATCCCAATATTTCTATAAATTCTGATTTTCTTAATCATATGATTCTATTTCCTTTAAAAGTCTTAATCCACTCATTGTTCTGTCTACTACCTGCTGATCAACAAAAGCAAAGTATATAGCATTTGAAGAGATGATATATTTGTACAGAATTCTCTAGTAAATGACCAAAACACATTTGGCATTAATATATTTTAGTTCCCAACCATAAATCTTGATATCTCAAACAGCATTCCTCTAATTAAGCAATCCACCATTCTACAGGTAGGGATTATTTCTATAAACCATCTGACTGTTCCCTTATAGCATCACAGAGTAATCTTTCAAGAAGTAGCATGAAATATAAAATTAGTCATAGAAAAGAAAAAGACACACGCACATACACATGAGCAAAAAGCAGCATACAACCAAAAATATAATCACAGGCTCGGCTGTTCAGAAGTGCGGTTTTTGCATTCAAAGTAGAGGGAGAAATAGTCTAAAAAAATAAAAATTACAAAATGTGGCTTTTTAAAAAAGTGGCCTGCAGAAAACATGGTCCTAATATAGTAATTGGCTTATTATACAAAGCAATATTAAACATACTATTTAATCTATTCCAATAATCTGCCCAGCTTTTAGTCACAGGATAGGAAAATTAGATTAGAGGTCCTATAAAGATTGAAGCTAGGTGAACTGACTGGCTGATCAGCAGCTAGCAGAATTATCTTTAAGAGACATCAAAGCCAACTTTCTCTGTGAATAAAAGCAAAGCAAATTTTGTCAGTCCCTTGTAGAGATCAAGAAATACAGAACTACAAGTGAATGCTTCTTTTGAAACATGAAAGGGCCATGCAGTTCTTTAGAAGTAGAAGAAGGGTACCCAGGGAAAAATTACTCTGCAAAGAATCTAAAGTAATCCATTTTATAAAGGATATTAACAAAAGCCAAAAAAATTACTGACCTTTGTTCAGTTCCAAACACAAAGCAATACAGCTGCATAATGGAGAGGAGTGGTATGATAATTATTAATTGGCAATCCTCTCAAAGACCAATTTTTTAGCTGCCAAAAGCAGAGGCAAACATTAACAAAATTATGTGGCATGTTATTTCCTGATAAGGTCTGCAAAAGCTGCCCTACAAGGACCTTTCTATCAGACTGCAAATAGTAACTGAACAGTTACATTCACAGGCACTGGCAACGAAACCAAATAGGATGGAAAAAAATTTAGATGAATGCAAAATTGCCATCTTTATGAAATAAATACTTCAAGAGAATTCCTCCTCCTCTCTCTCTCCTCCCCAAACCGAAACACATATAAACAAAGTGCAACATTTAACAAATAAATTAAGTCAAAGCAGGTTTGCTTTGTTAGGGAAATTTTATACAAGAAGAATCTGAAAGTCAGTACAGAGTCACACAGTCCTTAGCACTTTTTACACACTTACACACATACACACACGAATTATCTTTGACCCACACAGCCATGACAAAAGCTCAAGTCTCCCCTGGCACACACTTCATTCCAGTGGTGACAGCTGCAGGGCACAGTGCCAGCTCACTTATCTTGGGCATGCACCACTATAGGATGGGTGCTTTCACTGAGATTGGTTTCAATGTCAGTGACTTACCCCCAAACTTGTCAAAACAAGTAGCAGCACACAAGACCAACTTAATTGAATCTTTGTCACTTTCCCTGAAAACTGTACTACTTGGAAATTGATCTTCTTAATATGCACAACTGGAAGTAAGGGTTGATTCAGCTTTAGATTCGTGTATTTGAATAAAGCAACAGCTAAATGTAAAAAAAAAAAAAAATCCATCTATACTGATTTTTTCTAATTGTGCCTAAGAAGATGAAATCTATTTGGTGCCAAAGAGAGAATTCAAATAAACAGTCTGCAATAATGGGTTAAAATATACCAACTTACTCATGGCAACTTACTCATAGACAGGCACAAAATTTTGTCAATTACTTCCCCCCCAGGGCTTCCTTTTTCAACTGTTGGAAGATGCTGGATTTCTTCAGCAATGCCCCCTGGAGCTTAAGATGGTTCCCTAGAGAAAGAGGCCATCCCCGGCGCAGACTCCAGAAGGATCGGGGAGGAGGGAAGCGAGGGGGGGGCAGCCCCATTTCCACTCATCCAACTCTGCAGCGTTTTCAGCACTTCTGAAGGAATGGTGTTCAGACTGGGCAGGCCAAGACTAGTCGCTGCAAGTTCAAGAGCAAGCAGCTCGGAGGTGAATTTTATGACTTTTTACATTTACATAGATGTGTTTGAATGAACAAATTCTACATTGCTACTGTCAGATTGTTTTTCTGCCCCGAAGAAATTTGCTTTGCATTTAAACAGGTGCCATACTAAAAGGTATATTTTACAGATCCAAAGATGTGACCAGGATATTCAAAATGCTTCTTTGGGGTAATTTGTTTCGGAAAAGTGTTCAGAATGAAAATTTTGAACCCTATAGCAGCACTTTGTGTTCCCTAAAAATATAAAGTAATGTGTTTATTTTACAGGAAACCAGACAGTTGAGGCAGAGCGTGATCACCCGCCGCCACGGCACTTGGTTGTTCCCCTCCAGGGAATGGCGCGTTAGGGCGTCCGGATGGGACGGTGTGCACTGCTGAGAGGGAGGCTCCAGGGACAGCCCAGAGCCCACCCGACGCCCCAGGGGCCGAGTCAGTGGTAATGGTTCTGAGTAGTAAGCGGATCTTCTGCAATCGTCTCCCTCGGATTTCTCGGAAGGAGAAAAGTCCAAGCACACATCTGTACACAGAAATTCTACACAGCTCAAAATACCCGATACTGGTGTACTGCAGATGGCTGGGGTAAGCAAGTGAAAAAGAAAATGGAAACTGTAGGAGGGGGAAAAAAATAAAGGAATTGGTGATTAATGTAGTCCTTGACATGCTACGTGGAGTCATATCTGTTGAAAGAGAACCAAAGAGAGAACACGGGAGTTAGAGAGAACACGGGGGAAATGCACTCAGACGTTTTTTAAAAATTCTAGATGTTTAGACAAAAGCTGTCCAAGACAAATAGAATGTAAGTCACATATTTAATTATAAATTTTCTAGTGGCTACATTAAAAAGAGAAAAGAAATGGGTAAGATTAATTTTAGTAACATTTCATATAGCCCAATACATAATTTCATTATCATTTCAACATGTAATCAATATTACATGTTGAGATACTTTATACTATCGAGATATCTTACATTCTTTTTTCACAGTGTTTGCAATCTGGTGTTTATTTCACACTTTCAACACATCTCAATTTGGACGTAGCCACATTTCAAGAGCTCAAAAGCCACATGTGGCTGGCGGCTAATGCGCTGGACAGCACAGCCTCCGACTTCCTGGTATTGTCCTGACAGTCTCAATATTCTCTCCCAAAAGTCAGGATCTATCGAAGCTATGGCTATGCAGGCGAATAGAATGCATCTTCTCATCCCTTAGGGGAATTCAAACATCTCTCATTTGCCAGCACTTGGCATAGCAAGGCAGGTCAGACAGGGCCTCTCATCCAGGCTCTCTCTAGAAAGAGGTTCCTGGGTCCAAAAGGTGTTTCACTTCCATGGCATGATGAAGTTCCCCAGGAGACCACCTCCTTTGATTTCACTCCACTTCCCACCAGAGGCTCATCTGGTCTCGGGCAGCTCTCCAGGATGAAAGTCTGGACTAGTCTCCCTCAGAGGACAGCCCAAGTGGCCTTTGTCAGCCCTTGGACCAACTCCAATAAGCTCAACTTTCAGAAGACACAGAAAGGTTCAACCTCCTTCCCCGAGTGGGGACCTTAGGTCTGTCTGAGATCTTGCCTGTGGGTTTTGTGCTGAGCTCATGGTGCTCTGGGGACTGGGGGAGGGGGGACAAAAGAGGCAGATAAAGCCTCATCCGGGAGAAACTTAGGGAGTTACCTGGTACAGGAAATATGACAGACACCAAGAAATGCCCAACTGCTCTTTTGATTTTAAAAAACCTCCACAGCCTGACACGTTGTGCTTTCTGTTTTGCCTCTAGAAGGCTCATATCCAAATTTAGTGCTCAACTGTGGTACATATCTCAGATTCCTGCTATAATGCTCTCTCCCTAATTTTTTTTTTTTGCTTCACTCTCCTGATTTATATGTTACAGTATTGTAAGCAACCTCTCACATATTTTGTATAAATCAGCACGATATAAATTTCACATAAATAGAAAAATTCAGGGTCTAGAAAGGGGTTATAAAAGTAGATAAGAGCAAAGTGGGTGAAAAAAAAAAAGAAGAGAAATGTAGAAGAGAAATTGAGTAGAAAAACAGAGAGAACAACATATTCTTTTTAAAAATACCGCCTCCTCCCTGACAGACAAAATAAATATTCAGGGAACTCATTTAGTAACTACCATCTCTCCCTCCAACAGTATTATCTCCCACAAGTACGAAGCTGCTTGATTAAAAAGGGTTTAAACAGCCTTACATGGTGATATTCCTGTCATTTTTAGAAGTCACAGAGAGAAAGATGTGTGTGTGGGAAGAGCGTGTTTAATATTTGGCCTTTCCGGTGAGATTTTGTGCTTATTGTTAGATCCAGAAGTGAGAAAAACCTAAAAGCACAGTCATAGTTGTGATTTAAAATCCATTTTGAGCTGAAACCCAACAGGAATGCGGTCTGAATACCACCGCTGTCACCCCCACTTCACTTCTGACAGGGCCATTTTTCCAAGCACACCGGCCCCCCGTTAGGTGGGACGGCCTTGCCCCTGCCTGTGGGCAGGGAGGTGCCGGGCGCATACCTTAACCTGCAGGATTCCGGCCTGACGCGAGGCCTGCAGCCAGCCCAGCTGACACGGTGAGCATTAGACACACAAACCCAACGGGGCGGACTCAAGAACTCCAGCAGACCATGAAGTGACACGATTTCCACCAGAAGGCCTTTCAGTCAGTCACATCCCCGCTCTCCCCGCCACGTGCAAGATCCAGCATGTTCTGGCTAATAGTTTGGAAGAAACAGGGGGCCACATAGGAGGCCCCACCTGCTTAGTCACCTCAAGGAGCACAAGGGGAGAGTGAGATTGTGACAGGCTGCTGACAGGAGCGGCAGAGGAGCTCTGCCAACAAAGGGTCCTTTCTTTATGACGAAGAGGTGAGTCCTCTTCATGCCCAGCTGAGGATCTTCATGGGCCTGTCTGCAAAGATGTCTTTCCAGTGTGCCCAAGAAACACGGATTCAACTAGGATTCTCCTGTCATCCTCCCCATTATCTGGATGTCCGTCTCTTCAGATAAATTCATGAGAGGAAATGATTTAAAGGGAACCATTTCTGACTGCTCTGATCCTGGAGAGGTTGGAGAATCTTGAGAATATGTAAAACCCAGTCCTGTTGCCCCTCTCTTAGATGGTTCAAAGTAGTCACTCACTCACCCAGAGGCAGGGGACTGGGCCAATTGACCTGCTATTGGACAGTCCCTGAGGCTCTGCCAAAGCAGAGATGGTAATTCAGAATGGCAATGTGTGACCAGATTTGGAAGGAAATAAAATCACCTTTCTTTAGAAGCATTGGGAAGGCTGAAGAAAGAAGCTAATTATATAAAGGTTTTGCAAGAAGTATTCGTTTTCCCCCTAACTTTGGCTTTTGCAATTGCTTGCAGTGGATTTAAGCTTAATCCAAACAGTACATAGTTTTATCTTTCTTTCGCCTTTCTACAATTCAGTCCCCACATTATAAGAATTACCAATTGTACTTTACTTCTCACTGTTGAATAGAAGTGGATTTGCCTTGCTGGAGCTTTGGTACAATCTGCTGTGGAGGAACAATTTTAGTGGCTCTGAATGTGTGACTCTGAGAAACACGAAGCTGAGAAGCATTAAAGTACAGCAGCCTGCCGTGCTATGGAGGAAATCAGGAATTCTTTCTTCCAGGTGCATCATGATTCCCCCTTTGGACTCAGAATGCCAGTTTCCCAGGCTCTGCCTCAAAGGCAGCCACCTGGTTATTTCTGCCCTCCTCCCCGTGGTCCCCCTCACCTGTCCGTTCACTAGCTAACATTTGTGAGGGCCTGATTTTTGCCAGGTACTCTTCTAAGACTTTTCTCTCATCTTCTCTCACTCAATTCCCAGACAAGCCTGTGATGCGGACGCTATGATCCTAACCTCTCCACACCACCGTTTCCTTAGCTGCTGAGTGGCCAAGAATCTCATCTGGAGTGACAGGCTGGATTCTCTTCATACACTTCAACCAAAACAACACACCACAACACCACGGATAGACTGCAGAAGCAGCTAGGAGAATCCGGCTGTTGTCTAATAACCTAGACATCAGAGAGATTTGCAAAAATGTAAAACAGTGTGCCATGTGGCTGTTTTGTTTTGGAAAATGGTTATTTTTTAATTAAAAATGGCACTTCTGGGAAATACACATGGGCCTATTATTATTATTTTGAAATGAATCCGGCAGTATTTCAACTTTTTGTTTTAATTTCTAATATGATACATATCGACAGGCATAACCCATAATATAAAAGCTCTTTAATGTCATTGATGCTTTTTTTTTCTTGTGAAGAGTATAAAGGGTCCCAAGGCCAAGAACTTGGAGACCTGCTGCACTGAGCCCTTGGCTATGCACCGGCTTCTTGGCTTTAGTAGTTCAAAGGGCGAAAGCCAACAGCAACTCCTCGCCCACCCTCCGTGTGGGGCACGGACCCATTTCTGCTGTAGGCAGAAGTCAACGTGTGCATCTTAGGTATATATAATATTACTTGTGATTGGGGTGTCAAAGCCCAGAGAGAATCAAGGTAAACCCCAACAATAGTGCAAGACAGGCTGGACTCGGGTATTTAGCACAGAGGAAACAGTAACAAGAAGGAAAGACAGGGAGGGAGTCAGAGAAGCAACTGGACAAGAGTATAAATGAGTAAACGCCACCCTGGGAAGCTCAGCCTGAACCTAAGAAGATGCCAAGGACCCAAGGGCCTTGTTGCTGTAGTCAAGCCCGAGAGAGAAAACTCCATTCTGCCTGGGGCGGAGTGAGCAAAGCAATGGAGGGAGAGGGGTGGGGGGATCTAGAGAAGGGTGCAACTCTCTCGGTTCAAAAAAAGAAGAGCCAGCAGCCTAAGTGGACCAAAAGTTTGGACTTCAGCTGAGGGTACTGAATGTGGGGAAATGGCCAGGGGCATTGAGAGTCAAGGAAATCTGAAATTTAAGTGCTATGTTAGAAAATACTGGTTTTCCTATCTCTGCTGTGCACTTGGAATTTCCCTGTTTGGGTGTAGCTTACTGTGACAAGACTTTCTGGAGTAATTTCTGCATTGCAAATATCTGGGCTAGGTGGGGCAGGCTGTATGAAGACTCGAAATGTAGCAGGCACACAGGCAGCACAGGGTCAAGGATTCCAGGCCTTTGGTCACAGCTGATCATTATGGCAGCAAAAGGGACAGTGGTGAAAGCTGGTAGATCTTGGTTAAGTGTCTGTTTTCATCCCCCACTTAAGAAGTTAAAAATATTTATTAACAATTAAAGATATTCATAACAGAGATCCTGAAGTCACAAGACCTGAAGAAGACAGAGCCATCCGTCAGGGATGGTCACTGATGCAGGGAATGTCACACACACGAGAGGTACAGGGGCCACAGCTAGACGCCTGAGCTCCTGTGCAGGCTCTGGGTGGCAACGTTAACCTAGGAGATCCTGCCGCAAACTGCAGAAGTACCTGCCCAGGGTGGCTTTCTTTATGCCTCCAACATGAAATCACAGTGGAAAAACACTGAAATCAGAGCCCTAAATGAGTCCCTTGTGGCTCTACCACTTTGATTTTTTAGATTTTAAAAATATGATGTCTAGGCTTAATATATATGGTTTTGATAAAAGCACAGTCCTCAAACTATCAAAGTCTTCATCTATATCAACATGAGAAGCATCATAGGTCTTTGGTTCACTTCACAAAACTTTCAATTGCCATGAAAATCTCAAGCATGAACACGTGCACATTCTAGATCTTCTTGCTGACTCCATGGACCCAGGCCTCCCCATGCACCTTCCGCACCACGTGTGCTCTGGGCTGCACCTGAGTGGGCGCAACTTTTCACAACTTTAGTCAGTCATCCTCAGGCTAAGAAGGAAAGAGCTGGATTCAATAGGAAAATGCTGTGTCCCAGCCATGGGAAAACAAAATGAGTTGATGACACGCTGTGGTTCTACAATAGTGTTCGCTGTGAAAGAAGTGAAAGAACTGTCATCCCATGACACACCAAGCACGGCCATCCCAAACCACAAGAAGCATCGCACACCGGAGTGGCACGGTACCTCGCTCTTTATTTGCAGTGAAAGACCGCCTTTCATTAAATTATGTTTGTTTGGTGGTTTGGATTTTTAATTTGTGGTTTTATTTTAATCTAATTTCTAAATTTGCTTTCACTTTATAGTTATGTAAGATCTGTAAATAGCGAATGTATACTGTTTTAAATTTCCAAATGTTTAAGAATTATAATAAAATAATTTAAACCAACTCTGGGGAATCTGTTAAAATTTTATTCCTTTAAAAATAGTCTATTTACTACTCAAGTTTGAGACAAAATGGTTTAAAAATAGGGGAAAAAAAAAAAAAAGACCGCTCTGCCTTTAAAGTCTTTCAGGGACCAGCCAAGGTTTCAGCAATGCCCCACTGGCACCATCTGGTGGACACAATTGAACAACCCTCCCCCCCACCACCACCAACTTGGCAAAGCACTGCCAGGACAGGAAGCAGATCTCCAGGACCCTCAGAACCAGGAAGCTGGGCAAATATTTAAATGGGTGTCTGCATTAGATATGGGGCTTCAAGTAAGCACTCAGCACTGCCTATTTCACATCTTGTCTGTTCTCAAGCCTGAGACCCCATCTCCCCTCCCTCCCTCTCTGCTAAGAACGTGGCTTCTGACCTGCCCGAGAAAACAAGCACTAAGATGAGCCCCATCTCACCTCCCTGCACACCCCACCCACCCGCACCTGCACTTCCTACCCTGCCCCTCCCAGCTAGATCGTTACCATCTGCACACAACTAAGCCATAATGTCTCCCACCTTACAAGAGAAAAGCAAACCCATTCTAACCCCACATTCCTCTCTACCCTAATCTGTGAGCCTGACAGCCGAATCCAGCTCTAACCCTGTGCTGCCTCGGGACACTTCTCTGCTGCCCAAGGCCACCTACAATAGTCCCCTAGCTGGGCCCCTGCACTTACTCTGGCCCCACCCTGCCCTTCCTCCAGGGTCCAGCCCAGAGTGGCCTTGTCCAATCATGAACAGGTCCTACCGCTCCCACGCCCACAGCCCCCAGTGGCCCCTCACCCTAGATGACAATCTGAACCATTCAACTCGGCCTCAAAGGCTTCATTTACTTGGGCCCAACGCCGTCCCCGACCACTCTGATGGTAACGGTCTCTCTGGGGCACAGAGCTCCCGCCTTATCTGCTTGCTGTCCTGCCTCAGATGCACCTCATTCATTCCCACTTCTGAGAGCGTATCTGTGTCCCTCTCTCGCACACTGTTGCGTGGCTGGCATTTCTCACCGGTAAGTTCTCAAACCAAATGTCATCCCTCTTCTAAAATAGTGTCCCCATCTCTATTCCATTAACTTGTTCTTATTTCCTTGTGAGCACTTACCACTACCTTCAAGTTACCTTGTTTATTTTCTGTCTGTCTCCCCACAATAAGCACATCACTGCACAAGAACAGAACCTTCCTTATCTCATTCACTGTTAAACCACGTACAGAGCAGGCTGTTGATGCCTGATCCCATTCGGCAGACGAGGACACTGAGGCTGAAAGAAACCAAGCAACTTGCCCATCATCACATAGACGTCAAGCACGAAGGGCAGGCTTGAACCCAGGTCTGGACAATTCCAAATCCCATGTCCTTAGCTCGCTGCACTAAACTGCCCACGTGCAGCTCTGGGGCTTGAAGAAGATCATCCCTCCTCCCCCCGAGAGGGCTAGATTTGACCTAGATGAGATCGAATCCAGCATCATCCTAGGTTCTTTTGATTTTTACATTTTGGCATCTTCAGTGGCTCTGAAACCTTGAAGATAAACCAAAATACTCATTGTGACTGTATTTCTTGAACCCTAAAATAAGGCAGAAGGAAATTTCAAAGATATCCAGATGCCACCCAAGTACCAATATACTGCTGTGACTCCAGCAGGAGGGCCGGGAAGAGTTAGCAATTGAGATCATTCCTACCCAGGGAGGAGATAATTCAGAATGAAAATCCCAAAGGTCAGGAAAGATGATCTCAAAAAGGTTTTGATCTCATCTAAGCAATGAATTCCATATCTCCAATTATTTTTTAAAAATTGATTTAGCATTTTCTTCCAATTCTACTGTACCCCCCACTCCATTGGTTACTACCCTTTTTCCAACTTGCACTGACAGATGCCCAGGCATTTCTTACAATTGGTAAATGTTCTTTCTCATAGCCTATAGATAAGCAAATATTATCTTTAAAAGCTGTTATATTTGCTCATAGAAACAAACAGGAGACCGAGATATGGGCCTTCCCCACTCAGGGGTTATAATTCACTGCTATAGAGACTAAAAACTATTTTGTTACAACTGTATGAATTAAGGAAACTATAAGCCAACATTTATCAACCAACTCCTGTGTGCCAAGTTCTGCCCTGCTCATCCGCATAGCAGCTAGCATGGTTATTAAGTACTTGTTATATGCTTAAGCCTCACATCAATGCCAATGACCCAGGTAAAAGATTCTCCCCATTTCACAGATGAGGAAACTGACTCTGGGGTTAAGTAAACTGAAGAAAGTGGAAGGCGTGACACCTGAACCCAGGTGCATTGTCCAATATCAGTCCCCGAACCACCCTGCCATCCCGCCAACTGTAAGGGCAGCCTGTTTACTTGGGGACATCGTGAGACAAACACTGAGCTACAGGAGCTGTATGGAGAAAAGGTGTCAAGGAGACCCCAGTTTCAGACAAAATCATCAAAACCACTTGTAACACTTTTGAGTAAAGAAAGAAACGAATTTCCGTGATGGCTGAGGGTGGTTCTGTTAGTTGGAATGTCTTGAAATCTCACCTGACTATTGATTTTCAATCCTCAGTATGAGGGGAGGCTATACTGGTGATCAATGGCCAATATTTGGTTGTTTGTCCCTTACAGAAAATGTGGGTCTGGCAGACCTTTATTGATGCCATGTGACTGGCCCCAGCACAGTCTCTGGGCTCCAGAATCCCTGGGCCTATACTTAGTAAGGTCTCATGAAGAGCCAAGCCCACGCATGTCTCTGGTGCTTCCATCAAACGTGTGATGCCTACATCACATCCAGCCCCGTGCTGCTGCAGATTAGCTGCTCAGAGGTACAGAGTGCTAGCTGCCACCCAACATCCACTCACTCTGCGTGACCTCCGTGAAACACCACTACTCTTTTTGCGGCAGTGATGTGCCCAACTAAAAGCCTACCTCTCCCAGCTAGATGTGGCTATGTGCCTCAGTTCCAGCCAGAAGGACAGAGGCACTGGCATTGATGAGACTGCCAGAAAGGTGACTTAAAGGAACCCGCTTCCTCTCTGGATGCTAAACTTAGACTGTGGGCACGATGGCTGAAACTGCAGAAGTCACTTTGGTGACCTTGAGGAAGGCAGGCACGGTGAGTCTCAGGTTAAGAGGCTAGGTTCCTGTTGTCCCTGTGCAGCTTTGTCACCAACTATTGACAGACGACCCTCAAATTTCCTTTACATGACAGAGAAGTAAATTGCCATCTTGTGTAAGCATAGTCACTTTAGTTCTCAAACGTTGGTAGGTAGCAAAACTACATGGCGCACTTGGTAAAAAGACAAAGGTCCAGGCCCTGCCCTGCTCTAAGGAGCCCGGGCCCCTGGGTGCTCGAGGACCCGATACCACCACTGTCGGGCTTTTCTGTTGAAGCTGCCCAACTTGGTCTCACAGTTCCCTTCGGGTATCAGCCTCAACACTGACAACATGCAGTCAAAGCAACTTCATAACATCGAGTTTCATTTTATTTCTGACACAGAGAGCAGGTCTGAATGGGGTGGCCCGCTGCCAAGGCCATTTCCCGTCCACCCGCCTAGGAGACGGCAGCTGCTGGTTGCCTGCCCTCGGGCTGCCTGGGGCTGCCCTCCTGGTGCAGGGCTGCCTCCTGCTCCTGCTGATCCCACAGGCACCCGGCCTGAGTCTTGGCACCGCCTGGGGCAGCACAGGTGAAAGTCTTCTGGGGGCAGCCACTAAAGTGTCCTCCTTGGAAGTTTTAGGCTGAGCCTTGGCAATGCTGGCATCTCACCCTGGGTGAAGGCTGCAGCCCCTGGCACTCCCTGCTTGCCTTGATGCAAAAAGGACGGGGTGAGGAGGAATCGCCGCTCTCCCAAGCTGCCCTGGGTCGTCACAGCTGCACATCATGCACACTCGCCTGCCTCGTAAGCCAGCTTCCCTCCCACCCCATAAGGGCTTGGAGTGCAAGGACAGCGCTCAGAGCCACCTCCTCCCACCCGCACATACAAAGTCAGAGTTTTTCTAAACAAAGTTTTCTGGCCACCTAACCAGTCACCTCATTTCTCCATTTCAGTAACAAAGGACAGGCTTTCAGCACTCTCCTTCTCTTTTCTAAAGCATGCTGCTCTTTCCTTTTGTTTTTGCTGGTAGAGCAATGCCAGGCTGTGGGTTGTGTGTGGGCTGTGGGCAGAGAAGCTTGCAGACCACCACCTCATAGAAAAAAAATGGTCAGGACCCACCTCGATGTAAATTAGCACAATTCTTAAAAACCCACTTGTTGAGTTCAGATAGTAATTTTAAAAATATGACTTTATATTATCTGGCTCTTTCTTTATATTCAGTTCCCGAGACTTACAACAACCCCCCCTTCTGCCTGTTCTTGGTAAAAGCAGTTAACAAACAAGTAATGCCCTTTTGGATGCCAGCTACAGAGGAGAGGCCCACAGACAAAAGGAAGCTCCGGTGAATCAGTCATAGCACCTCACCTGCCCCTGGAGCCTGGCCCAGGATCCCACCTGGCCCTAGGTGGCCTCAGCTAGGCGACCCCAGGGCTCTAGATTGAGGTGAGGGTAGGCCGAGGTGTCTGTTTACCTGGAACCCCGAGGCCTGTCCTGGGGTAGACTGAGGGTCCACTTCCTGTGGCTGAGACAGCCAGGCACGGGCTCTGGGATGGCAAGAAGACTTTGCCTCCAGATACGCCCCGGAGCTGCAGCACAGAGAAAGCACCCTTGACACCAGGGACTCACTTTGTATTTATTTCTGGTAGTGAGCGGAGTTTGAAGAGCCACCTCCTCCCCCTCTGATGGCATGGACAGCCGTTGGAGATGATGCCGGGTAGTGTCCAGGGCGGATGGGCTTGGCTATATTCAACCGACAGGAAGGAGAGAGAACAGACATTTAGAAACAGCAACCCAGACACCTACAGGTCCTATGTGATGACTAAGAGTCACAATTCTTATTAACATCATAATTTCTGAAAATGGAAGGTTTGCCCTCCCATCAGTACAGTTAGCAAATTCAGGACACCCAAATATTTAGGGGACAGAGAGAACTTACCCATCAATTGCCTTATTTTTAATTCAGGCTCAGAAAAATTAGAAACAAAAGACTCAGTTTTATCTAAAATAGATTATAGGTCCCCCACGAATTCCAAGGGAATCTCTGCAGCCCCTGAAACCAAATACAGTGCTCTGCCTGTGATACATTTTTCTGGCGAGAGGGTCCATAGTTTCCAGCAGATTTTCAAAGGATAATGAAATCCAATAAATGCAATAAACCACTATGCTAAGGTGTGATATTAAAACTAGAAACATGAAGTTGCTGTTTATAATGTATCTGCATATCAATATCTGATGGGAAATAATATTACATGTTATTGGAGATATTTCAGTTAAAACAAAAAGACTCTAGAAAACCTAAATCCCTTTTATTCCTATGGCTCTGTCGTGGGAACTGTGACTCAGCTACACCCTCATTTCCTACATGTGCAAAGTGCCCAAATCCAAACAGGTCTTGAAGGGGCTATAACTCCAGGCCTCTCCCATGTGTCCTGCCAGCCCGGAACCACACCCTGTCGCCAGTGCCAGCCTGGCTCTTCCCAGGGTATTTCCAAACTTGCACTTGCAAGAGGCTTTCCCCGAGGCTTCTGGCTGCACCCAGGCTCCTCCGCAGTCCCACCTGGTGCGGAACACAGGGGGCCCTCGGGCCTTGCAGAGAAACAGCCTCATATTCCAGCATTTCTAAGAGTGCACCTCGTTCATAGCCAACACCTTTGCCCACAGCCCAGACTGGCTTCTCTGCTTAGCTTGGAAGCTTTGAGACCACAATGTCCGCTGGAACATCTCAAGGTAGGGGAGCAGGCGCCTGACATCGGGTTCTCCCAGAACGAGCGCAGGGGCTCTGAGGGCTAGGTCCTGCCGGCTCATCCCAGCCTTGCAGATGCTACCGGGCAGTGCAAGGTCCCAGGTGGGCGGCCAACCCAGCCCCCCAGCCCCGGTGCCACGCACGCGCATACCGATCTGGGCCGAATGGGCCCTCCTGGCCATGTTCTTGGCTCGCACGGCTTCCTTGATGCGGTCCACCTCCTGCTGGTAGCGCTTGCGGTCGCGCATGGCGTTCTCCTTGGCCTCCTTCAGCGCACTCTCCAGCGCCTTCACGCGCTCGGCCGTGGCGCGCAGCCGCTTCTCCAGCTTGGGCAGCTCGCAGCGCAGGTCCGCGTTGTCCCGGACCAGCTGGGGCGGGAGGGGAAACGGGGTGAGTTACAGGGAGGCAAACGCGAGCAGCTAGAAGCAAGTCGTCTTTTACACTCCATGTGACCTAAGCCCAAGGAGCAGTATAGAAAAAGAAAAAAACCCACACCCTGGGACTCCAGTTTGCTAAACACATGATTTGAGGGGTGCAAGGGGGGGCAGGGGGAAAAAATGAAAAGCCATTTAAGCCACAGGAAACTTTCCATTTGGGGCAGGACTTCCTCTTTTGGTTTAGGGAAGCGGGGAATAGTGTGAGAAAATTTACCACTAGCACTAACATTAGCATAAGAAAATTGAGAAGTTTAAAGCCAGTTCAAAAGCACTCGGTGAAAAACGTGCATGTTCTAGAGCTCTCCGGGGCCTCCTTCCACGTCCGTCCCATGGTCCACACTGGCATGTGGTTTGGATACAGCTTTGCAACATAACCAGAAGCTACCAGGTAACATGAGGGTATTGCTCCTTGTTCCTCACCACAATTAAGAAGCAACAGGCCAGCCCTGGGTTAAGCTCAAGGGTCCACTCTATTATTTCTGGGCCACCTGACTGGGTGTAGTCATTTGACCAGGAGTCTTGGGTTTCTCATCTATAAAACAAGGAAACTACATAATAGTCCATGGTGGATCAAGAGAAGTTTTGAAAATGAGAAAATGTATACAAAGTGAGCTACTGCTGGGTAGCACCAGCTCCAGTGCCTGGCAGAGAGTAGGTTTTTAATCAATATTAGTTGAATTCATGAGTAAAATAACAGATTTTGGAGCCCTAGTTAAAGTTCCCTGGTAGTGTCTACTTTTGTGTTTCTTATCAACAATTTGCTTGATTGACTTCAACCATGTTGAATCTGTCATCCTTCCCCTGGGGGAATAAATGCCATCATCAGTAATGCTGAAGAAGACTTAGGTCAAAGAGAAATGCCATCCCCTTGGCCATGTGGTCCAAAAAGCTGGGCCATTTCCATCACATCCCAATTCCTAAAGAAGGAAAACCGCCATGGACATGCCTGCATTTAAACAGAGAGGATCCAAGACAAATGACCTGCCCAAACCACTGCTGGGTTTGGACAGAGTTATCACTCTCTGCCACTCTAGACAAATACCGGGGTATTGCAGGGATCTGAGAAAGTCCCAAGATCACCAGGAATAGGGCGGCAGAGCAGAGAGGGTGCTGGTTCCAGTCCCAGTCTTCCCACCTGTGCATTGAAGCTGTCACTTCCTCTCCCGGTCTGTGAAAATAAGGAACCTGAACCACTTTGGTGGCATCCACTTTGCATTCTGTGGAGCCTTCGGGTCCATGGAGGTGCCTTAGGGGTGTCAGGGGAGATGCCAAGGCCAGATGGGGTCTGAAATCAGGGGTGGAGGCAGGAGGAAAACACAGGGCTCTGAACCCCCGACTCTCCAGCCCCAGAGAGCTCAAACTCAATGCCTTACATTTGGTTTTGACAAAAGAAAATATTTTATATATAAGGGAAGCCACCGAGGACTGAAGGATTTTTAAGGACCTCTCCAGCACTCACGTCCCCTGACGGCATACAGTCCTTCCCCATCGGCCTCACACACTGCGGCCACACCTGGCTTCTTCCCAGAAGAGAGAGGGAGGCACGGGGCCGGCGGAACTCTCCTACCTGCTTGTGGACCTTAGTGAGCTGCTCCAGGTTATTCTCCAGGAAGGAAATTTTCTGCTTCTGGGCGGCACTGCCCCCTCCATCGTCACTGTCCAACTCTACACTCTGCGTCAACACCAAGGGGACAGCGGGACAGGCCGTCACAACACCCCCCACTGCTCCCCTCCCCCGCCCCAGGATAATGAAGATGATATATTTTAAATCTTCTTTTAGGAAAAAAAAAAAAAAAACTCCATTCCCATCAAAGGGTATTCTGAAAGTGAAAATAAAGAGAGGTTCTAAAAGTTTAGACTCAACGCACTTCCCAATTAATCTCCTTGGTATCAAAAGTGTTAAAACGCTTTTAAGAAGGAGCTATTTTAGAGGGCTGGGAAATAAAAAAAAACTCTTCAAATCTGCTTTTGAAAGTTACAGATGATTTCTCTTTAGTGAAATATATATAGCTCTCCCTTGTAGGTAGGTAAATAGGGACTATCTTTTCAAAGGAAAGCATTTCAAAACTCATTAAGTAAGAAGAACCAATGTGAAAACATAAATCCAAGACCTAAATTTGATTTCAGCCATCATGATGCGATAACAAGTCATCAAGCTTTTAAGCAAGTGTCTATAGTCCCCTGGGAAATCTCAGTGGCCTCTGCTTGTCCCTTCAGCTTCCGATTCTATAAAATTCCTTAATGAATCAGTCTCAAATGAGCCACAGTCTCCGGGTGCTGGGTAAACTCTTGAAATTTATCAGATCTTAAAACTGGCACAAACACTGCACTCCTGGCAAGCTGAGTGGCATGGACAAGTTGGGGGACACAGGTGCAAACACATCCTGGAGTTCCAAGATGACAACGTGTTTGCTTTGTCTGATTACAAAAGAGATCATCATCCTTCTTCGAGAGTAATGGCTATATGAGCATCTCAAACCTGTGCTCTTCAATCTCAAACAGCCTCTCAAACTCGAGTCTGCACCAGACTCCCCTGGAGGAGGAGGGGTGCGTTTGGATTCAGACTCTGATTCAGTGGCTCTGGGGAGGGGTCTGAGAATGTGCCTATCTAAACAGGTTCCCAGGTGATGGCGCTGCCCCTGGTCACAGGACCACTCATAGGAAACCACTGGTCTCAAAGGAGGGCTTTCCCAGAGCGTTTTATATAATGAAATCAGGGAAGTCTGATCCCAAGCTCTTAACCCTCCCTCAGACCAGAGCCCCCTGTGGTCACAGCTTCCAAGACTTCCCCCTCAGGTGGAACCTTTTCAGGCCTTGTCATAACCCCTGGCCAGGTGTCCTCCCCATCTCCCATCTCCCTGCCCAACGCCTCTGCTCTGGCTTCACCCTGCTACCTCGTCCAGGTCCAATGGTCACTTGTATTTTGATGATTATGGTCACTACCCAACTGCAGGGCCACTGCCATTCAGGCCTTTAAATCTCCCATCGTCCTCTGCCTGCTTCCTGTATTTTCATTTCCAGCATTCTCAGCTCTCTAGAACCATGCCGTCGGGGCCACGCCAAACCCCTGATCCTGACCCTCAGCTAGACGTCTGCACCACGGCTCAACAGTCCTCTCGCTCACACCTAGCAGATCCCTCCATGGCTGCCTGAACCTCCACCAGTCTCCCTGGGCTTCCCGTTCTCTTCCCTCCTTCCCCACCCATGACTGAGGCCCCACGTAACTGAGAAGATCCCAGTCAGCCAATGCAGCTTCTTTCCAATGCCACATATTTCCCCACCAATGTTCCAGTTTGACTTCTCCACTCCCCACCTCTAGGAAAATGTGTCGCTTCTCCTTACCAAGCGAAATGTGTCCATCCATGCTGTTAACTCTATCCCTCTCAGACCTGACTCCATCCATGACCTCCTCTGTTTAAGGTATTTGACCTCATCCCCTTGGCTCCTTCAAACGGACACACACTCACACACCTACACACACTCAAATGTGCACACACATTTTTACACACATACGCACACACTTTTCTTAAATACACCTCCCTTCAATCCTGTCCTACCTCTCTACATATGGCCCATCGCATCTCAGCCATCACTTTTCAACATTTTGAAAGAGGAGCCCCCTTGCTGCCTTAACCTCCTACTCCTTCCTTAAACCTCTCCAAGCTGCTCAGGAGGTCACCATGATGGAGTCTCCTGAGACCACAGCAGCCTGAAAACCAAAGCAGCTCAGAGCCAGAGCTCCCACAGACCTGGACTGCAAACCCATCTCTGGCTCTTCCCAGCAGTGCAATCTTGGGTAAGGTATTTAACATCTGAGCCTACCTCCACATCTGCAAAAACACGAATACTAAGTACCACTTATA
The DNA here is from genome assembly GCF_020740605.2 of Lemur catta. Lineage (NCBI taxonomy): Eukaryota > Metazoa > Chordata > Mammalia > Primates > Lemuridae > Lemur > Lemur catta. The sequence continues at coordinate 72,900,372 of NC_059135.1, forward strand.
TGGTTGTTGGGAAAGGCAATTAAGATACTGGATGTTGAAGCTCTCCATAAACTCTGCCCTAGCCCCCAACGGCCCCTGATCAGACAAACAGGGGGTTCTCATGGTCTGACTTCTCCAGGCTTCAGGGCAATGCTGTCTGATAAGACTGCTCTGGGTCCTCTTTAGTACAGTGGTGAGTAAAATTTTTAAATAAATAAATACATACATAAATACTACCCTGGGTGTTCCTGCATCAAGCAAAGCAGTGGTTTTCACACAGTAGGGGCCAAATATGTGTTCATTTGAAATGAATGCCAGAGAAAGCATTATAACTGTCTTTTACTAAGAAGGAAAAATCAGGTGGAAAAATGTTCCCAAGTATTTTTTGCCTCTAGCACATTCTTTTAATAACATTCTCTGGTTTGAAGTAATTAATTTTTAAGCATAACCAGCCCCAATTTAAGCAAGCGATATTTCAACCGAGAATGACTCTTCCTGGCCATCTTTTATTTTCTTCTCAGTCCCATGCAGACAAAAATAGAACTTACTTTTTTAACTCGGGTGGTCAGATCCTGGACGAAGAGTTTACGGAGGTTGTGAAGCGTCTGCAGTTCTCGAGACTGGAAGAGATTTTTAAGAGGCCACTTGAGTGAGGAAACACACTGAATTTATGACGCATTTGTCATCAGATTGTTAACCCAAGACTCCCCCACACATGCTTTCCGTGCCCGCCACAGACGAGCTGTTGCCGCTGCGCTGTGACCCGCCCCGTGCCACGCCCGCCCCGGACCCCATGTCACTGTCAGGAGCACCTCCAGGTTCGGAGCCCGAGAACCTAGACAACGACCTGTGAACCAGAACAAAGTTCCTTCTGTGCTGCACTCTCGATGGAAACAATTTTTTCCTGAACCCCTCAAATTTAAAAGTTTTCTCAAAAATTCCCAGTGAGCTATATTGTATCAGAATGGATTCTTTTTTCTCTTTTTATTATATAAACATTATATAGAATACCAACACATTTAAATTAAAAGGGAGCCATGATTCCTCTCACCCTAACCAACTGACATTTTTCGCGTTTCCACACCCCCTTCAGGCCAAGTCCACAAGTCCGTCGGCCTCACATCACTGAGATTGTGGATGGGGTGTTTTGTGGACCTGCCACCCTGGCGACCCTGCAAGTTATTGAACCTTTCTGTGCTTCTGTCTTCTTATTTGTAACATGAGGATAAAAATAGTGGTGGCCTCATTGTTGTTGTCAAGATTAAATGAGGCAACCCTTATGAAACTCTTAGAATAGTTTCTGGCATGTACTAAGTGTTCAATAAACTTTACTAGAATGAGTTTTTGATGCATTATATTTTATATCACAAAAGCCATTTCTTCATTAGGCTTTTATTGTTTCCCTTTGTTCTTTCTGTTATACCTTTCACTGTAATTAACTTCTTGGGGGCATTTTTTCCTTCATTTTGGATTATTTTCTCCAAACGAACCCCTGGGAATTAGATTGCTGATACAAGGCCATGAGCCAAACCTGGTAATCTTTATTAACAAGATCAGGAGATCAAGATATTCCATTCTGTTCAAGTCTCCATGTTTTTACTACAAGAGATACCAGTAGTCCCTTGCAAAATATGCTCCTATATGGGAGGAGGAGAGAAATCAGCTCTGCATTTAAACTTTTCAATTTGTCTAAACTGACCTGTTCTAACACATAATGTTAAGGGATGCATCTCACACATGCCGACATCAAAAAGGAAGAGACAGGCTGTAACACTATGGAAACACTTGAGTTTCTTGCAATCAAGGTTCTCTGTTAATTTATGGTCTTATTACTGGGTCCAATTCTGTGTTGAAATAAGAAGCACCTGAAGCCAATTGTGCCCCCAGATGAGGTAGATTGCTGTCTGCAGGAAGCCAAATGGACCTGTGATTGTGAGTAATGTGTGCACAGTACCTGTCAGAGGCTGCGCCACCTTGCAGTGCAGGTGCTGGTGCAGACACAGTGTCCCGGGCCCTGCCAGCGGGAGCCCAGTCCCCAGAGCTCTGCTCCTCGATGCCAGCACCCACCTGCACGCTCGCTCTCTCTCCTGCATCAGTGAATTTTCACTGATTGAACTGTAATCGCAGTTCACGTTTCTCATGAAAAACACCACCACACCAGAGGGGAGTGAGAGGAGAAGACCTGGCGCCCCGTCCAAGCACCAGGCATTTCCTCTAGGTGTAAGTACCAAATAGAGTCCTGAGTTTGGCAAGTGTCTTTTGTTTCTGTTTGTTTTTAGGTGGATTCAAAGTAAACCGTTTGGGAGGGGCAGTTAAGGACATTTACAATCGTTTGTCTGTATTTATGCACATGTACGCATAGGCAACTTCGCTGGGCTGCCTGTGGCCATGGTTTTTTGCCTCTGCCTCGACCATATTCATTGTCGTTCCCCTACTCCTAACTTGCTTCCCTCAAACCTGCTCCTGTCACAAGCCACCACCCTCCGTGCAGACGCTCCAGGCTCAGCTTCCTGTCACAGTGGACGGTGAGGGTGGGACCAGAGGAGCCCATCAAGGCAGCAGGAGCAGGGCTCCCCGGAGCCCAGGCAGAGCCTCATTCCAGTGAGACAGCTGCTGGGGCCGGAGCGGCGTGGACCCCGCCGGCCTGTCCAACCTCCCATGGTGGCTGCCAGGAGGAGGCCATGACAACCGCCAGGCGGGGACAGTGGGCCTGTTTACTGTGTGGGGAGGATTCCAAGGCTGAGTGAAAACATCCGAGCCTAAAACGGCGTATGCTGTTGGGTTCCAATCTCGGATTTGAAGGTGTGTGTGTGACACCTGTGGGTGGTGAGAGCAGGGAGAGCTCGTGGGCGTCGGCGTCAGTGGGTCCCTCGTGTGCGCGGGACAGGTGAGCGGGACAGGTGAGCGTGGAGCGGGGGCACGGAGTCGAGAGGGAGGGAGAGCGGGTCGATGGGGGGATGCCATTGGGGAAAATGCCTCATTCAAAAGATGTATCGTATTCAAACACCCAAAAAAGGCCAAAGAACTGATGCAATGTCCCTTCACGCAGGAGTGTGACAGAGGAGGAAGGCACGCGCGTCTGTGTGGGTGAGAGTGAAGGTGAGTGGGAGTGAGCGAGCGCAGCCGGTCACCGGTGCGTGTGCGACTGCACGACACGCTGCCCGAGTGCCCGTCGTGAGCGCCCGCATGTGGAGCGGAGGGCAAGAGGGCCAGTGTGGCTGACGCGGCTCGGGGACCTGTGGGTGTGAGCAGGGGACCCGTGAGCACCTACGTGAGTGTGCAAGTGCGTGTGAGGGGTGGCGGGTGCGAGAGCGGGCGGGGACGGCGGGGTGAGAGGCTGCCCCTGAGCTCACGGCGCGAAGGAGGAAAACATCCTGAAATAGCATTGATCTCTCTGGCTGGTGGGAATATACTGAAATTTTAATGTTCAATATTTTTCTGAATTTCTATAATTATCTATAATTATGGGTATCACTTCTCTGGTGAAACAGATGCAGATGAAGCAATTTCGTGGCTTCGTTTCAGTTTCCCCTCCAGCCGCCCTCTCCAGACTTCCCGGTGCGTGAAGGGCCCAACTCCCCCTGAACACAGGCATCTTATTAACACTTCCGTCCTGAGTGGCGTGTGTCACTTCCCCTCCCTGGCTGTGAGGAGCAACCAACACCACTGGCCCAGGGGCCAGAGCAGCCTCAGCCTCAGGTCCAGACGTGAGCCACCGCCTGCCTGCAGCCAGGTCGCCGGGTTTTCGGGGACGGGCTCAGCCCCACGCAGATTCACAGGGCCCAGGAATGGGATCCAATGGATGACTGTATCTGAACAACAGTTCTCCCTGTTGCTGCACCCTGTGAGCTGTCCAAAGGTGCTTTCACCAAATGGAGAGGCTATATTGGAATGGGCTATCTTAAAACAGGCTGTGTGGCATGACCAGTGCTCCCTTTGGAGGTCTCTCATGGACCCGGGAGCCAGGCAGCCACCCCAGGAGGAGAGGAAGCCAAGACTCCAGATGCAGGACTGAGGTAAGCTGGCTCTGTCACTCCTCTGCCCAAAGCCCTGCAGGTCTCAAGGCCCTAGCTGACCGGCGCCACCCCCACCTTCCCCTCTCTGTGTCCACCTTCTGCCCCTCCCTCAGCCCAGCCACACTGACCCTGCTGCTGGCCCTCACCATGCCAGGCACGGGCTCACCTCAGGGCCTTGGCACCAGCTGTTGCCTCTGCCTGGAATGCTCCCCCCACACATCCCAATGGCTCACTTCTCCTGTTTCAAGTCCCTGCTTAAATGTCACCTCCTCATGGGGCCTCCCCCAGCCACCACCCTCTGCACCTTCCGTACCCATCTAATGCAGCACATGATTTCCTTCCTTGCTGTTTATCATGTCTCCCTGGCTACACGGGAGCCTCATGAGGGCAGGGATCTTATCTCTGGTGTTTATCGATCTATCCAGGCACCCAGAAGAATGCCAGCCCTTAGGAGATGCTCAGTAAGTATCTGTGGAATGCGGAGTGGAAGTCAGTCACAGAGTGCAGAGGCTGTAAAACCGCAGGCACCGATTTGCAATTCAGTTCAATTCCTGCTCAGGGGCTCTCGGGTGACAGCTCTAAGCTCTAGGATGGATGGATGGATGGATTCTGCCAAGAGCTGGGGAATAAATCCTACAAACCCCACTTTTCCATAGGATGTTTTATGTCTCAAATGATACACAGAAGTGTGCGCAGATAAAATTTTAGAATGAACAATTCAACAAATCACAAACTAATCTGGTCTTTGAGACTAAAATGAATTGGGAAACATCTTGACATACCACTGTCTCCTCCAGCCCTTTGAGGTCCTCCCGGGCCTGTTCCCTTTTGTCATTGAGCAATCTGCAAAACAGAAAGGAACCCTAAGCCACCGAAGGGAAATCAGAAATTAAGCAGATACTAAATCAACAAAACCAACCAAACAAGAACACAAACAGCCATTGTCTGTCTTTAAATTAGCCCCATCGAACCAGAATATTGTAGTGATGAGAGAAACAGGAAATTATGCAGAGTGCACTCACAGGAGCTTTTCCAGTTTCATTTCTCTCTCTTGGTCCTCTATTTTCAGCTTGTTATAATCAGAACTGAGCTTCTCCTGTTCCAGTTGCAGTTTCTGATTCAAACTGAAATTGAGAGGAAAAAGCAATAGATTCCACATCAATCTGAAATTCTGAGTCATCCGACTAAAACCGTGGTTCTGTTCCAACCCCATTAGTGCTGTACGCTACAGGCGGCAATTCTGGAGGATTCGGAGGGATCAGACAGCAACCTCACAGCTTCCTCCTGCCCAAGTGAAGACTAATTTCTGGGGAGCATCTAAAAGGCATGAAACATAAGGCTTTGAGGATATATTTATAGTTTGCTTGTGCAAGAGCTTCAGGGGAAAAATAATGAGATGGGAAAAGGGCTGGTATTTTAAAACAGAGAAAGCGAGCACCCCACCCCCAGCCCTGTCCAAAGAACTCTGCTTCCTCGGCCCCTCAGTGGCATGCGCTCACCCGGGCAACCTCACGTGGCCATTGCCACCTTCCCCGCTCTCTGATCAGATGCTCTGAAAGCATCTCCCGAGTCCAAATGCCTCGCTGACACAGGGACAGCCCCTGCTCTGTGCAGCCCTCGAGGAGCGGGTAGAGAGAGAAGAATTGTGAAGAGAAGAGTCTGGGTTCTGCTGCAAACAGAAACTTGCCATCTGCTTGAGCATGTCTGGTCAACACTGTCATCAGCCCACTACTCATAAAACCATAAACCCTTCCCTACAGCCACACCCCAGCGACTATAAAGGAAGAGATTACATCCTGTGTGAAGAAAAGCCCAGAATCCACCTGAAAGGCACAGGCCAGGGCAGCCTCCCCACCTCCTCACTCGCTCCCGGACGCTCTGTCTCCCCCTCCCTTCCGGCTGAATACTTTGAGGGTGATTAATCAGAATAATGAACATGAGACGTGCTGAACACGAAGCACAGCTCGAGCGATGGCATGGGGGTGGCCGGGGGGAGAAGGGGAGAGAGGATGCCAAGTGCCTTCCTTAGGGGGATGCAGCACAGAGCCGGAGTCACACCACTGAGGCTTTTGCTGGGGTCACCAGTCTCCTCCTTTAAAATGCAAATGCAGTGTGCCAGCAGCTTCCATACATTGAAGAGAGATTTTGATCAGTAGTCTAGAGAATTAAACTCTAACTCCAGTCTGATTTCCACTTAGCAGTGTGACCTTAAGTAAATCACTTCACCTTGCTTCCCCTACAGAAATCAGTTTCTTTCGTCTACAGAAAGCGGGAAGGGAGGGAACCTTCGGTCTAGTCCCTGGGGTGGGGGGGAGCGTCAGTGGATGGAACTGTATTTCAGTATAATTGGTTTTCTTTGTAATCCTCTGTCTTTTATTTGAAACATTTAAAAACATTATTCTGCAGTCAGATTTAGAGATTGACAAGAGGATACACTGGGCAAAAACATCAGGAAGCCCCAGGAGGGGTCCCAAAGGCACCTGCCAGCTAAGTGACTTCTGTGTTGCCAAAGGTGGGGGGGGGGTGGGGGAGGGCCTTACGGAGCAGGGCTCCTCAGCAGCTGCCCCAAGGCAGGAGTACGGTGTGACGGGGTGTCACCAGAGACAAACTGCTAGGATGCCATCCTGGTGGCAGGGCCACAAGCCACTGGAACCTCCGAGCACGCAGACACGTGAGGGTGTGGTCCCTAAGCAGTGTGCACATGTGAGCAGGGGGCGGGAGTGGGTGTGAGCATGTGTGTGTTGGGGTGAGCGGGCAGCGGCACTGCCTGCCTTCTCTGCCGCGTTTGGTTTCTCTTGGTACTTTCAGACAGTCTCCCCACCTACTGGGGCAGCGTCTGCCAGCCCAGTTGCCCACGTGACCCTCCCCTCGGGGGCTGGGAAGGGCAGCTGGGCCCGCCTGCCACCTGCCTGGCCGGAGCTCCGGGAGGCTCAGCTCCAGATGGGAGCACAGACCTCGGAAGCAGCACGCCCAGCCGCTGCATCCCCAGGGCAGAGCGCAGAGCCCCGCGGGGCAAGGAGGGCAGGGCCTCTGGCCAATAGCCGTGTCCTCCTGGGCTGGCCCCTAGAGGACAGAGTCGTGCCCACCCCCACAGCCCGAGAGCTCCCGGGCCAACTCACTCCCGAATCTCATCAATGATTTTCTGCTTCTCCTCAATTTCATCTCGAAGTCTGGACAGCTGCTTCTGGTGAGCTTCCCGGTGGCTCTCCATCTGCTGCTCCAGCGCCTTCTGCAACCCAGGCCAAGAGAAATGTGTCATGCACTCGTTGGCACTTAGCCCACTCTGTGACAAGCCCTGCATCCGCACCTGCCTCCTACCTCAGGTCTCTCAGATGTCAGCTCCCCAAGCCGGGGGCATTTCTGGCTCTTATGTCCCCAGAACCTGGCCTTGCTTTATTGGGACAACAAAACCCGGGATCTGTTATAAAACTGAATGGCCCTAAGAGCAAATTAGTCCCCTAATTAAATAAAAAGTTTCCCCTTGACCTTCTCCAGCTCACCCAAGCCACACGGCTTCTCCAGCCAGGCCAAGCACAGAGCACCGACCTCTCACCACCTGCGTGAGCTCAGACAGGCCTGTGGCCCGTGTGCACTGCGCTCCCTGCCTGCAAAGCTGGGTGACAGCCCCGCCCTGCCTGCTGCACCGATTTACGGTGATGTTCAAGGGAGACCTTTCGACCACAGCACTCTGAAGACAGGAGAGGGGCTCCTCGAGGCGAGGAACGATTTTGTCCTGTTGGCTGGAGCAGGGTCGTGCCGTGGGCATCGCTTGAACTATGGGCTTTCACTCAACGAGCCCTGTAGTTTGCCTAAAACTAATCAAAATCCCACATTTTCTCATATCTTATTTTATTCACTTAAAAGTCTTATTTCCCTATCAATTTTCCGTTACTGTTTAAAAAGAGACCAGAATAAAAATCTCTGTGTTTAAGATGGAAACTCAGATTTGGAGTGTTTCTTTGCAAAGGTTGACGGGAGAGGTTTTCTTCCCTATGAAGGAGGGGTGAATGCTGCTACAGAGGTGAACCCCAAGAATGTGGCCCACGCAGTGACTGGGGTGTGCTGCCCTCTCTGTCCCTACCAGGAGGGGGAGGACGAAGGTATTAATGCCACACAGACTATCGTCTGCGGACGTCTCGGGGTTTCTGGATGTTCCCGTCCATTCCTAAGCCAGGCCACACTGAGATCAGCTCTGAACGCCCAGCAGTGGTCCCTCCCTCTTCCTCCCATGCTGCCATACACAGATCTGAAGGCGACAGATTTTCCTAGAACAAGGAAATCCAGTCCAAAAGCATCACATGCAGCCTGGGCTTGATGGAAGGGGCGGCCGCACACACCTTCATTTCCTCAGCGTCCTGCAGCCGCGTCAGATGTTCCTTCTCCTTGTCCTGGAAGCTGACTTCATGCATTTTTTCTGTTTTGAATTTTAAATGATGATTTAAGATTTACTCGGCAGAACTAACACCCAACAGCAAAAATTAAAAAACAAGAAAAATGGCAACAGCGTGAAACATCAGCTTGTATCACCAATTACAACCCAGAAAAGGACTCCTGGCTAAAGCCACAGCTGACCTCTCCTGCCGAGTTACTTAAGTCACCCTGTGGGATTGGAATCCTTGGCGGGAAGAGGTGATTGCAGGGGAAATGTGCCACCCGGGAGGCGGCACCCTAGAACTGCACCCTGGCTCTGTGTCACCTCACACCTTGGAGGACTCGCTTCCTCACACCCTGGCCGCTGTGAGCGACCCCTGAGGTCAAAGGGGCTTCTCAGATTACAGAGCCCTCCGTGAAGGTCAAGAAGAGCTAATTTCCCTCCCGTGGGTAAGCTGTTCATGCTCTACGCATCTGGGGCAGGCAAACACACTGTAAGGATGAGAACAGAAATATAACATAACACTTTGGAGCTTAGACAGGAGGGCCCGCATCTGGGGCAGGGCTGCTGGTGGCACTCCTGTGCCCCATCAGTTGTGGTCCCGGGGCGACAGGTGCATGGGGCAGCCCCAACTGGGGAGGTGGGGACAGTAACATTCAATTCATCATTTCTCTCTAGTCTGTTCCACTTTATTTCAGGTCTTCTCACCTTTACTTTATTTCTACTCAGTGCCCCACTGCAGAAACCACGTCCAAGAGGGAAAAGTTATTTTCCATGTCCAGTTTTTGGTGGCTCACTCTAGTTCTAACATTCCTTTGCTACTACATAAAGAAATTGTTGCAAGGTCATAGTGTGGTGGGTATGTTCTCTTTCTTTTTTAATTTGCCTCGGCATTTAAAACAAAATGTTGTTTACTGAGAAAATAACTGTACACGACAATAAAGGAAATAAAAACAGATAACGTCATCACCAATCCTACTACCCTAATCATGACCATTTTTATTTTAAATATTAATTCCCAGGAACACAAGGATCCATTCATTTCTAGTAGTTATAACCACAGTAAAGATAAAATTATATATTATGATTTTTAACCTAACAGTTGCATCATGAACACTGCTGCACACCTTCATACATTTCATCTCCAGTATAAAAACATGTTCTATGAAACAACATACCACAGTTTATTTAACTAGTAGACATTTAGGTAGCTTTCTTTTTTTTTTTTTTTCTAATCTAAAATTCTGCAATGAGTATTTGAGATTTGATGATCAAAAGGTATGAAGAAATGTTACGATTATTAATACATATTTTTAAATTGCTTTCCAAAAAAAAGGACACTAATAATTTCCATTGCAGTCCACAGTATGTGTGTTCTGGTTTCATGTTGCACAACACATACATTCTTCTTGAGACAGAGTCTCGCTCTGTTGCCCAGGCTAGAGTGCCGTGGCATCTAGCTCACAGCAACCTCAAACTCCTGGGCTTAAGCAATCCTTCTGCCTCAGCCTCCCAAGTAGCTGGGACTACAGGCATGTGCCACCATGCCCGGCTAATTTTTCTATATATATTTTTAGCTGTCCAGATAATTTCTTTCTATTTTTAGTAGAGACGGGGTCTCGCTCTTGCTCAGGCTGGTCTCAAACTCCTGAGCTCAAACAATCTGCCCACCTCGGCCTCCCAGAGTGCTAGGTTTATAGGCATGAGCCACCACACCTGGCCTAACACATACATTCTTAATCCTGTTATAGTTTGTGCATTTCTCATCACCTCTCTTGAACTACTGCCTCTATTTATTGATATTTATTAAGTGCCTCCTACGTGTTGGGCACATCCCTAAGCAAAGGGGGTCGGGAGGCTGCCTGGCAAAGGGAAGAGCTTGCTCAAGGGCAGAGGGTACCAGGTAAGCCATGGCAGAAGTTCAGACTTTACATTAAGAGCAACAGGATGCCACGGCAGGGTAAGAGGCATGAGGCTGGACATCAATAGGATCTGAATTTTATAATCGCCCCTTAGGATGCAGCACAGTGGCTGGCCCAGAGCAGACGGGGGTGGGGGGGGACCACCCAAGTAGATGGACATAGCCACAATCCTCAATTAACCTGGACAGTGACAATGAGGACAGAAATGAGCAGGTGGAAGGGACAGGCCTTGGCAACTGCATGGAGGCAGGAGGTGGGGCAGAGGAGGATTCTGACTTGGACAGTTGGGTGGCCTGCGGGAAAATCGAAAGAACAGCAGATTCAGGGTGGGGACAGTCTTCTAGAAAAAAAGAATTTCTCGTTATGGCTATTATTTTCTGCAGACCTAGAAATGCTTTAACTGGGCAAAACTGAACATCATGACTCCAGCCAACCAGAGACCGTCTGATTTAGGCCAGGCGTTTGACACCTGCAGAGTGGTCTAATATTTACCTTGGGCCCGGAGCTTGGCCAGCTCTTCACTGAGCGAGTCCTGGGACTCTTCCAGCTGCCTCCTCTTCTGCTCCATGTTCTGCATGTAGTCCGTCAGAGACTTGATCTTGGCTTCGTGCTTCAAACAAGCAAAGAGGGCAAAGGGAAGAGTGAACAACTAGCAAGTTGATCCAGGCTCACCTGGGAAGGTCTAGTAGGAAAACACAATAGAGCAGGAGTTCTTGAGTCCCTTTTCTGAGAACCAACACTGAGCGGCGCATATTTACTTGGGACTCAGAATCGTGAACCAAGGCAGACCTCTGTTTCTTCCGCCTGCTTCTCTGCCTCATTCCCCGCAGACACCGCCCGCGGCCGGGCCCCTCCTCACCAGCCACTTAACGTGAGGTAACAAAGCCTCAGCGTGCTGGAGAGAAAGGGGCGAGGACAGTGGGCTCCATGTTTGCAACTCAAATATTAGGTCTTTTCTTTTTCTGTCCCTCAGACACCCCAGTTCCTCTCTCAGGGGGTTTGCATTTTCCATTTTCTTCTCCCTGGGAACGTTCCACCCCCCCCCTCAACCTCTCTCTCTCTCTCTCTCTCTCTCTCTCTGTCTCTCTCTCTCTCTCTCACACACACACACACACACACACACACACACACAGTCACAGTCACACAGTGCAGGTCCCAGCATTTTCTTACAGCACCTAACTTCTACATGATTTACGCTATCCATTGTTTTCCTTGTTCACTCTGTGAGGGCAGGTGCTTAATAAATACTAGCGGAACGGCTCTCCCTGAGAATACATGCTTAATAACCATCAGTGGAATGAACGAACAGAATGGAAGTCTGTGGCTGAACAGGGACAGTGGTGACTTCCAGCAGATGGAAAATGTATGCAGAACACTGCCCCCTCCAGACCCGGAGAGCTCGCATTTAGGCAGAAAGACCCTGGAGACTGAGCTCTAATCTAACGAAATAACTTCTGCAGAAAATATGACTCAGCTGGAGCAGTCATTTTATAAGCATAGCTGTTGGTGAAGAGGATGAGGGTAAACAAAGATGACAGCATTTTTGCTGGAAATATTTTTGTCAGATTCCTTAATCACATGAGAAAATAAAAGGCCGAGGTTTCTGTTACTTCTGAATCCCAGGAAATAATGATCAAATCTTTGGCTTTCTGCAAATTATAGCAGAGTGCAAAATAACACGTAATGGGAAAGGGTGCCTGTGGCTAATGTAGAAAGAATTTTCTAACGCAGGGATTCTTTAACCGTAAAACATCCTAGTATCCTTGACTCTGATCTCAAACACCAAAGTCAGTGTTAATGTCAGACCTGGGCAATGGGGGTCCCAGTCCTGGGCCCACATCCCCTTCTAGAGCACACTGAGTACTGGAGACCTAGGAACTCCCTGCTCCAATGGCCCAAAGGCCATACCCAGGGCCAGCACTGCCTCCTCCTCATCCATGTACACAGATTGTAGTCATCACAGTTCTATCAGTTCCATAAAGCTGCAGTGGGTGCAGAAGGAACTTGGACGTGGAGCTGGAATGTCCAGCTGGAAAAAGAAGAGGCTGGGCTGCAGGCCACAGCACCTCCATTTGTACCCTAGCCACAGCCCCCAAACGTTAGCGCAGGACTGCTCAAAGCACAGGCTGTCAGTATCATGGGCGATCCAGAAATCACATTTGAGATGCACTGTTCCTAATGTTTAGCATTTTTCTTCTCAATTTTTATACATTATAAAAATGTCTTTTTATAAATGATAATAATATATGTAAAAAATAAAGATGTGAAGCAAATCCAGAAAAAGTGGTGTAAATTTCCTCCATAAGCCACTCAAACTTATCAACTATTTCCCCTTTAGGTTCCTGGTCTTATCTGCAGGAATGCACATTTCATGAAGTTGCAAAGCATAGCATAGATATAACTCAGCACTTTCGGTTTATATAATTATACTTTCCAAATGGCTAGGTTTTATAAATTTTTTATAGGAGCTGTGTAATATTCTTCCATGTACCTTTATTTTATTAGTGTGTCAATGGGTATTTGGGTAATTTATTTTATTATAACATAAAATAACACTGTGCCCAACACCTGCATATAAGCTTTTAATATTTTTAACCAGGAAATGATAATACCATATAAAATAAAAATTTTTCATTTTCATTACAAATGAAAAATACTGTAAGGGAAATTACTAGATCAAAGTATTAATATACTTACATTTTTATGGTTTTTGATTTCCAAGGTACTTTCCAAAAGGACTGATCAAATTATACTTTTATCAACAATGTATGAATATATCAATTTCACTGTCACACACCAGCACTGAATAATCTTTTTTGCTTATTATGTTGCTTGTAAAATGGAACCTTGTGGATCCATTTTAGATAGGAGGTTGGGGAAGTTTCTGTGATTACATATTATGATGGTTAAAAGCACATCAGAATGAAGTGTGCTTTTGTCTGCCTCTCAGTATTACTGGACACACCAATCCATGTTGGTATCTGTTTCCCACAAACGACTTTGGCTGTTTCCATGCCTGACATAAGACAGTGAGCAGCACACCACTGACCACTCACAGAAACATGAGACCCACTCACCACGCTCAGGTATCAATCGCAGGCCAGAACTGGGTTGCTGTTTTCTGAAACTACCTTATTAAAATGAAAATGCCATTCCAATGGGAAGAAAAGAGCCTTACTCATTGAGCAAATGAGATGTGCTCTTGGGGGTGAAAAGCCCTTGAAGACATGGGCTTTGGCTGGAGTCCCAGCCCTGCCATTCACTGGCTGTGTGTGTTTGGACAATGTATTTAATCGGAGTCTCAGTTTCCTATCCAAAAAAAGAAGAGCAATAATAAAACCTGCCTACCATGATTTTTTTTAAGATCAAGTAAGAAAGAGCAGTGCTTAGCAGTGCACGGCACGTAATGAAGACTCAGTAAAGTGCTACCTGCCATTACTATTAGTAATAGTATAGTAGCAGTGGCTTCTGTTTCCCCATATTCAACTGGACCTACAGTAGAGAGTAAAAGATGAAGGAATGCTAGGGGAAGAGTATTAGAGATTCTATCCAATCTTGTCCATTCATTATCTATCTATTTATCTGTCCATCTATGGGTGGATAGATAGTAGGCTATATCCTTTAAAAAGGGAAGGGACTCATGAGAATGCAAGCATTTCATACAACAAAACCTATCCTTTGGAGTAACCCTGTGCTGTCCTTGCCTGGGGAGGCCATGCTCATGTGAAGCAAAGTCCTTCGACCACCCCTATTATGCTCCAGTAAGGGTGTGGAAGAAGCAGGGGTCAAGGGGACAGGGTGTGCAGCGAGGAGGAGAGGAGTGGCCCACCTGGGAGATGAGCAGCTGGCAGGCGGCCAGCTCCCGCTCGCTGGCGTTCATCTTCCTGTTGGAGTCCATCTGGGCGCTCTCCAGCTGCTTGCTGCGGTTCACCAGGGATTTGACCTCTGACTTCATCTTGCTGATGTACAGGCGGGCCATGGTGAACTCCTCCTCGATGACCCCATTCACATCTGCCAACTGAGCACAGGAGGGAACACACTCAAATACTGCTTCCAACGTCTAGAAAGTTGTGGATTCCCCTTGAAACTCGTCCCTCAGATCCTCAAGATGTCTGTGGATTTCTGGTTAAGAGTCCTAATCATCGGGCAAGCTGAACGTGATCTCTGAAACCTCAGGTGAAACTTTCAATTGAAAATTCCTAATAAACATAATCCTCAGCTAACCAGATTTTTCATTATGATTGATTTTTAGGATAAAAGAGATGACATCGGAAGGAAAAAACATTGAAGATTTTTAAAAGGAGATAACCTTAAAGAGATATTCCATTTATTCTCTTACACCTTACATCTCTGTAACACCAGCAATGTCCAGTACTTTTAAAGGTGACCCTGAATCCCTATAAAAACTCATATCAAAATTTCAATTATGTGCTTGAGGTCAGGAGTTTGAGACCAGCCTGGACAACATAGCAAGACCCTGTCTCTACAAAAAATAATTTTAAAAAATTAGTTAGGCATGATGGTGCATACCTGTAGTTCCACCTATTCAAGAGGCTGAGGAAGGAGGTCTGCTTAAACCCAGGAGTTCAAGGCTGCAGCGAGCTATGATCATGCCACTGCACTCCAACTGGGTTGAGAGAGTGACACCTTTCTCAAAAAAAAAATTATGTTGTCTATAGTCTGCTTATTCAGGTAGAGAAGTAGTCTAATGCCTTAAATATGTTTCTATAAGCAAGAATTGAAATAAAAAGGACTTTCTAATAGTCCCTAATTAAACAGAAAATCCAATGAATACAAGTGCACCATTCATTACCACAGGCCCTCTTAATGAAAGTTTCCCTGCATGACTTTTCATTGCTACCAATCTATTTTTTCTTGCCTTTTCACACCTGTCTTTCCAAGCAGACAGTAATCTAGCTCATTATTTAAGATCATCTGAGAAAAGTCTAATTCACCTTTAGAAGAGAAGATTGTGACAGCCAGCATTCCTGTATGATCTATATTTGGTTTCTACATTTCAGAGCTCTACTGGAAACGAAAGTTGAAGCAAGATACTTGGGATAGAAACCCATCTGCTGAAATACAAACATGATCTTGAAGGGCAATTGACCAAATGTGTATTCTGTTCGACCACCAGAGGGCAGCCGAGCACCTCAGGAGGAAACAAAGAGCCCAGTCCTGAATCCACGCCAGGAACACAGGCTTCAATTGGGTCTAAGACAATGACTCCAACAGTGTTTTTTTGACGTTCCACAGCACACTCTACCTGCCTACTTTTGTCATTATTGCTGTCATTAACTCATCATATAACTATTTTTTCAGTTAACATTTAAAAGCTGAGAAAATGTAATTGAGTATCATCCCTGACATTTAGTAGCAAATATGAAGTAGGCTGGACAGTGCCGAGTACCTGTGACTTGGCGTCAGTGTTCCCGTGAGAATTCAACAACAGTATTTGTCAAGCGACTCCAGTGTCAATCAACACAATGCAGAATCTAAGTTAACGGCACAAAAATCTACAACTATCAATTTCTGCCTCTACCTTCATGGAGGTTCTTGCTGAGCCAGTTATATTAATACTTCTGACTGCCAAAGATTTGCCTCTCAACACCACTGCTCATGACACTCCTTTTATGATCCAACAGCATGGAGACAGTGGATGAGAAAAGCCTGTAATCCTTAAATTCAGTTGTGCTCTTCTGCCTCTGGCACTGGTCCAGTGTGGAAGAGGGATGCGAAACACCTTCCTAAGCCTGACCAGGTATACCCCCTTCTAGCTTCAGTAGAAAAATAAAGGAACATCCATCTCTCCCACATGGAATCCACAGCCTATACCAGCTCCCGGTGGGAAAACACTGCTGAACAACAGCTCGGGCACCTTGGGAAGAGAACAAACCTATCTTCTTTTCCAGGTCTGTCAAAGTAGGACACTGTTTTTTTATGCCCAGATCCCATGTAAGGTGGAGAAGAGTTTTAAAAAATCTACCTATCTATACACACACACACACACACACACACACACACACACACATACATACATATAAAATGATGGGCTTCCTCCAAAGTGAGAGCTCGACATTCCTCCTCCAAAACCAGAACAGTAACTTCTGAAGCCTACTCTTGTCCTAGGAGTTCTAAAAGGAGACGAGGAGTTGGTGTCTGATGGGAAAAACCCAAACAAATGGTTTTTAACTGTGAGGTTTCTTACAACTGCAGAGTTTGTATATTTAGTGGTTTCGTGTTCAAGTTTCCGATAATTCCAGCACACTGTTATTTCCAAAAGAATAACCAGAGTTTGCTGCAGAAATGTTTTTATAATTATCCTAGGAGCTGACAATGCCTTCAGAAGTACACAGTAGGCCAAGAGATCCGCAGGATCCAGTACCAATGACCAACCTGGCAGAAAAGCCGGCACTGCCCTGAAATCATACCGAAGGAGGCTGTGGTCTGCCACTTCTCCCTGCCTACAGACGAGGACAAGTCCCCCCCCACCCCCACCCCAAGGCCTCCCAAAGATGGAGTGGCTGTGCAAGGTGAGGAACTATTGCCACTTCTAGGCCATGTCGAAAGTAAGTGAGTGTTCATATTCGAAGGCCTACAAGTCAGAATGGGTTGAAAGTCAGTGCGGGTTGAAAGAAAATTAGGCAGCCAGACCAATTCATTTCACTGTACCTCAATTTTCTACTCAGTTTGTGACCAGATTCCTGCAAATCTTTGTTTTGAGGTAAGCACAAGGCCATAAGTACGTGCAAGGAAGAGGAGGCTCATGAACAAACTTGGGTAAAGTTAACACTGAATTCATCCCATCCTTTGCTGGGCTCATCTTGTACTGTTGACTAAACAAAGTGCCTGGACTCTGGAAGTGTTTCAAGACATGACCGAGCTGGGAAAATACGGGTTTTTCCATTTCCTGGCTGATCGGGTCTGTCGTGTCCTGGAACTGAGGACTGGGGGAGACGCTAACAGCCACCTCTTCCTCTCACCCCCAAAACCTATCAGGAGGGACCTTGTATTAATAGGAATTGAACAGGATTTTAGGAACAAAAATACAAGATCACTGAAACATTTCCTTGATCTCATGTTCCTATATCAAAAGAATTACCATATCAATTAAAAGTTACAGCCAATAAGAGAAATATCTGGACTAACAAACAGACGTAGAAGTCATACAGCCTTTGAGACAGCCTTTGAGATTATTTCAACTCATCTTGTCATTTTACAGATTAGGAAAATGAAGCCCAAAGAAGTACAGTGACTTGCCCAACGTCATACAACTGCTAATGTCAGCTCTCATTGCCCTAATGATTAAATCATAATTATTTATATAAGGAAAAAGGCAGAATGATTAAGAATATAATGACCTATACGTGAGAATTATCAATAAAATTAACTATGGCATCCAATGTTTGGAATCCAAAAATAATCTCAAAAACATCCAATTAAGTATTTAAAAATAATCTCAATCATACTTCAGATTCCCAAAGGTAAGGAAGGTAAGGACTCTTTTTAAAATGCTGAAACACCCAGACACTCCTTGATTTCATTAGCATTTTCATCAGCTCTATTTTAGAACTTCGCATAAAAATACCTTCTTCCTCTGTCGTTAGCAGCGGCAGGCACCAACGTCCCATAAATCAACTCTCCCTTCATCTTGTGAGGGCCATGTAATCACCCAACACCAAAACTTTACTGCTCAACACCAATGTTATGGTTCAAAAAAGTAAATCCTCAAATACAAAAATCACCAAACTGAAGTATAAAAAGATCAGCTCTACCATATCTGAGAATTCTGTGTTAAAATTAGATTCATTCACAAGGATTCATGAAATATTCAGTTACAATAGAAGTTCCATGAAGAATGGTTAAGTTTATAAGCAGCCGTATACTCTAAGCCTAGGCCTGTTACACCATCCAAAATGAGCTTTCAGTGTTTCCCAGAAATAGTCTGTAAACCAAAACCCAGTCTTGGGAGTGTTTTCCAGTATGGAACAATCCCAACTCACAACCTGAGTGTCCCCACTAAGCGGGTTGATGTCGAATTCCGACTTTTAAAGATAAAGTGGCTAACCTCCAAGAATTTGGTTTTAGGGATTTGTGAGGTGGAAGGTGAGCAATGACACCATTCTCCAGCTTGATGAAATCAACACACGTTTATCAATGACTATTCTGTACAAGATGCTGCATTATTATAAAGCTACAGTAATCAAAACATTGTGGTATTGGCATAAAGATTAGATTGATGAAACAAACTAGAGAGACTGAAAACAGCCCCGCACACTGTTGGGGGTGACGGATACGTTCATTGCCTTAATGGTGGTGATGGTTTCACGAGTGCACACGCACGTCAAAACATCTCAACTGTGTATACTTCAAATGCATGCACTTACTTCTTGTAAATTATACCTCAATAAAGCTGATTTTTAAAAATGTCTCTATCCTGTTTGTCAGGTTAATGACAACAATGCCCTCTCTCAATTCTAGCAAATTGTTCTTAGCTGATAACATTTTTATTCTCTCTTCTCCCTCTATTCTGAGCTTCTGGATTTTACACCACCCCATTCTCCTCACCTCTCTTACTTCCTTGCTATCCAAACCACCTATGTGTACAACCTCAGGGGATTAATCAAGATTGGTTCAAGCTAATTATAGCAATCCTAGTCCCCTTTGCTTTCCCAGCAGTTTGGGGTGATCATGTAATCCCAGTTCTGGCCAATGAAGTATAAAGGTATGTCCGCTGTGGACTTTTGGGATCTATTTCCTTCCTGGATGAAAGCAGTTAGCCTTTTCAGCCCATCAGAATGTGGCTGAGTGAGGATGTGATGATTAGTGCTATAGCAGCTATCTTGCTACCATGAGGCAAATCCTAAGGATATGGAAAGGAAACAGGCTGAGGAAAGCAGAGCGGAAATAGAGAAAAAGCCTGGGTCCTTGACATTGTTGAGCCACTGCACTGAACCAAAATTTGCTTCTCAAACTTTAGTAAGCATAAAAAAATCACCTGGAGAATCTTGTCAAAATGCAGGTTCTGATTCAGTAGGTCTGAGGAGAGGCCTAAAAGGCTATAGCTCCAATAAGCTCCCAGGTGAGGCAGATCACACCCTGAATAGCAAGATTCCAGACTCCTCATATTGTGAATAAATGTGGTTTTATTTCTTAAGTCACTGTTAGAATCCTGTTACTCTCAGCTGAAAGCTTTCCTAATTCATACTGACTGGTTAGAGAATTTTCACTCCACCGGGTTCTTACAGAAAAGGAGAAACACAATTCTGAGACTAGAATAGTTGCTTAAGATATCCAGTTCCCAACTTCTGTGACGTTGGCAAATAAGTTTGAGGAATAAACCAATTTACATATAAAGCCAACCAAAGCTTGAATATATTCCCTAGATTTGAAATTAAATTTTTTTCTCCTCCTCCTAACCCCAACAATCGTTTATTCACTTAGTCATTCAATCAGTCCTTTTTTATCCATTCAAATACGACTCAGCACATGGCAGATGCAAAGCATGGTGCTAAGCATTGAATACTTAAAGACAATAAAACGCAGAGCCTGCTAACTTAGAATTACACCATGAAAAGGGCAGGTAGCAAGGATAAAAGAAGGCTGGCTCACCGTCTTCACATCATTGGTGCCGATAATCCCACCTATCTCCCCCAGATCCTTCAACAGCAAATTCAGAATCTCAGTAGCCCTCTTTTTCTGGTGGTTGCTAAGCTCTTGTAGCTGGCTCAGCTCTCTCTGTGTGGTTGTCAATGTGGTCTGAAAAACAAGTTTCAACAACAAATTAAAAGGACTGCCCATCAATTTCATTCATGCAGCACTACAAAGAATAACAGCACCGTGTAGGATGGAGTTCTTTTATCGTTTCTCGTGACTTCAACATAAGAGTCCTTTTAAGGCAAACTGTAGGATAGCACTGCATTCTTTGATAAGAAGAGAACTTCACATCAACGAGTTTTATCATATGGCCTGATACATTATATGTCTACATAGCAGATGACAATTTCCAGGTCAGTGAAATAAGTTATTAAACATAAATAAAACCAAAAAAGGAGCCCTTAGGTTTGTAACATTTAATCACATCTTCCTACTCAACCAGATGTTCTGTTTCAGTCCACCCTGTTTTATTCCAGAGTCCAAACATACCTGCAGGTGCCCTCACCTCCACTTCTAAACAAACCCGCTCGCTGGGCTCCATATTCTCACCTAACTTCATAAAAATACATAGGCCTGGAATACACAGCCCAGAGGAACACTGATAACCTTAGAGAACAACTTCAAAAAAGTCTTCTAATTTTCACAGTGAAGCTGAATTAAACACTATTCATCTTTTTTCAAAATTAGTTAAGTTCAAAAGATGATATATTCTTAATAGATAACAGAGTTCTATTTTCCTGCCAAACTTTAACAAATTCATCTCTTTTTCATCCTTCATGTATCTTGCCAAGACATACATATCTTAACTAACTCTCAATATAACTAGAATAGCCATCTTTTGGTGCTTTGGTATTAACTCAGCCAACAGACAAATAATTCCCCTACTCCTAAAGCTGTGGAGGTTAATGCAGAGACATCTATACAATTCTTCCACATGCAGCTATTTTACTAGAGCATTTTTTTTAATGATCTAACTAAAAATAGTACTCTAAACCAGTCTAATAGAACTTTGGTTTGATGGAAAATAAGAACTGTATTATGAAAAATGTGTCACTGTTTTGAGAAGCAAATACTACCTAGGACTAGTTAAAAGAATTCTATAGAAAACACCACACAGAGAAAAGCTAAGTCTGTTCCTTTCCTAAATGACTTCTGAATGAGTTTGTTTTGTTTCATTTGGCATTGTCAACTGTTTATTTCATTTTATTTTTTAAAATCCAGAGAAGCAGTAGTCCCCATCTTGGGAAGCCATTAGAAAAGTTTTCCTCCATGCAGCTGAACGTATAGAGTGAGCAGCATTTCCTATCAGCTCCATGGTCGGCAGATTAGTGCCTTCCTGCACCATCTGCTGCTTCTCCTTGCCCAGGAGGACTGGATGTTTTCCACAAAGCAGGCTGGGCACAATCCCATGACACCAGCCCATTGGGCAGAGGTGCCAAGGGCAGCAGGTTACAGCCACTTGGTTTTTCCACCACCCATTTTCCAAATAAAAAAGGACACATCCCACCATGCCAAATGCTCACTGGCCCTGCTGCCGCTAGCTCACTGTGCAGAAACTGCAGCATCTTTCACTCAGAGAAGCTGGCAGTAAGAAAATGTGCAGACTGAAGCACTGGCTTACAGCAGGACAGCAAACAAACAAGGACAGCTTATCCCAGGCTCCTGAAGGTAACAGTTAGGACAGGAAGCTGAGGGGAGGGACTGGATTTCATTCAGGAGGCTATAAAAAAGAAGATTAAAGTCCACACCTTCCGTGGGTCCCACACTCTTGCCTATTAATAGCAACACGTCGGGATTTGTTTCTTGATATTGTAGCATATGCACAGATCTATGCTAAGTGCTTTACATAAACTGTCACTAATCTTTGTGCTATGTAAGGAGCATATTATTGTCACCAATTTTATAGATAAGGGAATGAATACTCAAGAAGTTTAAATGTCTTGATTAAGACCTAAGAGTTGTGAAGTCAAATTTGTAACTAGACAACGAATACTATCTGGATGATGGGCACACTTATAGCCCTTACAGAAGCAAACCATGTAAACAAAACATTTGTACTCCGTAATATTTTGAAATGTCAAAAAACAAATTTGTAACTAAGATTTTTCTGGCTCTAAAGTCTGAGCTCTTTGGACTATTCCCACAAGGCATCCCTGCTAATGTTATAAATTCTCTTGATATAAAGCAGTTGTGATATGCAGTTCCAGGATGAGTGGACAAAAGTCACTCCCACAAAGTATTTCAATTGTAGGAGGGACCTCAGAGAATGCATTTAAGTCTAACACTAAATAACCATTCAGCCACTGTCTTCCCACAGTGTCAACAAACATCAATATAAGTATAGGAACAGCAGCCAAGGAAGTCCTGCCCCTTAGACAAAAGTGATCCAACCGTTTTCTGGGCCAGCTCATCTGTCAGCTGCTCATTGGCTCTGGTCTTGTCCTCCACTTCCTGTGACTTCTGGTCATAATTGACAGCCAGCTCCTCCAGGGCCTGGAGAACTTCCTTCACCTCATCTTTGGCTGCCTCATTTTCAATCTGGAGACGTGTCAGCTCCTCCTGTATCTTCTCATAGTCTCTTCTCGTGGAAGCTAAAAGCTGGGGAAATGAGATGGCATGGAACTTGTGAATGTAATGTTCAAATATTTATGTTCTATGCTCTATCCAAAATAAAATAATTTCAAAACCAGATACAAGAAAACAAGCTGGAAAAGATTCAGGTGACAGAAAACCCCACTATATGGTCCAGATACTAAATAAAAAGACAAAACATGTTCTTATTTCAAAAATCTGGGATTTTTTTGTTTGTTCATTTGTTTACTTTAAAGCTGTATAAGCTTAACATGAAGCATGAATTACACATCAAAAAGCACTGGAATTTGTAGCTGGTTTGCTATTCTATATATTAAACAAAAGATGAGGGAATCATTTGCAAGGGCTATAATAATACTTGAACAGTTTTTTTTAATATTATCAAGATTTTACATTGTAAACAGGTTGATTTCAGATATACCCCAAACATGGTCACTACATAAAACTGAATCCCTGGGCTTGTGGGTGCTTTCATTATCTTTGTTTCTACTGTATTTTCTGATTTTCCTACAATAAATAGATATTGTCTTGATAGTATGGAAACAGAAAAATATTAAAGAGTTTAACAATATGAAAAAGGAAAGTTTATCCCACACAGCAGTACCCATGTTGAGGAAGGGATGGAGTAGAATGGGAGGTACAGCGCAGAAAACACTAAGCAAATACAAGGTCTCAACTGTAGCTAAGTAGAAATCAATTAAATATGGTTCATCTGATTACAAAGGCATAGATTATCTCCCTACCAAGAGAAGTGTTTGAGCAGAGGAGGTAATCATTGCCTTGAAGAGTTAAAGAGGAAGAGGAAGGAAATGGTTACAGAGACAGTTATGTCTAAGGAGGGCTGGGATAGGACACGACTCCAAGCCACCTGCTGTCACTGCATCGTGCAATCCATTCGATAGCATTTTATTAATAGCAATGAAGCAGAAAGCAACTTAAAGCACAAAAGGGAACGATACTTAGATGGTTCTCAGCAAGGGAATTACTAATTATCTATGTTTGATAAATTGGTTGTCCGTCCTTTCCTTAGGTTCTTGTTTGTAAAATACTTGGGAAAACACAATGTAATGAAAACATTTACTGGCGAACTTTCCTTTGGGGAAAGACTGAAAACAATCTGTCTCCTTTTTAGTATATCAAATATATGCTAACATAGCACTTGGGCCCCTTTTCTTTTCACTTTCCCCTCCTCTACCTTCTACTTTTGATTTTGTTTCCCTGCAGGACAGCAGGAGAACACAGTCTATTTCAAAGACCTGGGTCCACTGATTTGCAAAACTGAAATGGGCCAAAACAACAGGACACAGGAGTGCTGGGTATGAGGACTATGAATCCTCCTTCCCAACTACTAAGCTCTTCCACGACTAAGTGTAGCAAACCGGCTACTCCCTCTCAAAAACCCAGAGCTCTATGAAGTCAGACATTTAATTTTCTAAATTTAGTGAAAATCAGCTTTTAACAGGCATTGAAGGGAAATCTACCAAGAAATTTCCACATGATTCAGTGATTTTGAAAAAATTCTTTGCAAATTAAATTTCTGGAACAAACATCGACAACAAAGAGTAATAAAAAAAACTTTATAAAAAAATTTATTGCACTCTTTACCTCATCCTGATCCAACATCTGTTGCTTTAGCTTTTCAGCCAGCTGGCTCTGCTGGTTAATTTCATCATCCTGAAACAAAACATCATGTTTAATATTTTTTGGTTAGTTATGTCATTTTTGATATCCTGGTTTCCCGAAGGCAGGCGGATACCCTAAGCTTGCTAGAAAGATGGAGGGAGCGGTGTGGTGGGCCTCCACGGAAGAGAGACTGGTTCTGGGGTCTCATTTGGTTAAAAAGCCTCTTCATCCACCCTTCCCAGCAGATGAAACATCTGGATATTCTGGGAACTATAATATCCTACATATTCAACCCAATTCCTGCTCATCCAGAAATCAGAGATCCAGGGTTTGGGAACTGAAAGGGACTTTGGAGAGATCCTGCCCAATTCAAAGATGTTAACAGTGAATTCCTAATACAAAAAGTAAGGGAGAGAGTTTCTAACCATCTGCACTGTAATATATTAATGTCCCCAAATCTTATCAAACGCGTCAGTGACCAGGAATGCTGCCACCTGAGAGGTAGGAAAGACCACTGTTTCCACTTCAAATCTTTCAGTTAGGGAGACTGGTAAAATATTGACTAGAGAATTAATCGTTGGCATTGGCAGATCTCCCTCTTGACTGGAAATTAATTTTCTTACAAGTTTTTTAAAAAAATCTCACAGCAGCCAGGGGCAGAAGTATTAATGCTTACTCTGGGCTGTCGCTGAAGAAGGAAAGGCAAATTCACCCTCCTCACTCTCATTTTCTGTCACTAGGTGTTGCTGCCACAAAAGCCGGGGCACTCACTGACCCCCTCTCCTGCCTCTCACTGTCCACTCCCAGGGCAGCGGAGGCAGCAGCCGACCACGCCAACTACATAGGAAACTCAGTCTTCGCTGCAATATTTTCCTGATTGCAAATGAAATTTAAAGCATATCCTGTGAAGAAGAACAACCTGGCTTCCAATTTGCCTCCCCCTTAGAAACAGGAGAAAATCCTCTTTGATGACACTTCTAGGGTCTAAGCCCCAAACAGAGTCAGATTCAGTTTAGTATTACTGGCGCTGCCTTTGTAGCAGGTCCTGCCCAGGTGTTTCCATCAGCAGCTCATTAAAAAACAAAACAAAACAAAACAAAACACCAACCACCACAACCCTGCACTGTGCTTTCTGCCTTTTCCAGAGGTGAGGTTAAAAGGGTAAACCTAAGGGCCTGGTAACAAACTTCAATTTTCTGTGAGCTATTCCCCAGCCTGTTGGGTGGTGTCTACATATGCATTTGAATCAGTTAATGTAGTGTCACAAACTAATGCTTTCCCTGGAACAAGAAAACTCTAAAATCAATAGTACAGAATCTATAGCTCCTTTTCCTTTATATAGAACATCTTTTGGCCTCACTTCACTGCTCAAAAGGAGCCTGTTTCTACTGAACTTTTTACACCAATGTTTCTTTAATGGTTCTACTTTTCTCCCATATCACATTTCTGGCAGGAGAATTAGGGAAATTACACCAGAGGGAACCCTCCAAAAAACGGTATTTCCACAACTAGAAGACTATCTTATAGACATATTTTCTCTTCTACTTTATAGACTTAGCATGTCAGTGGCCAGGAATAATTTTGTCTTTATGCTCCTCAATGCTTAAATATTAAACAAGTTAACATAAATTACCCAAAGAGTTTCACTTTACGGAGCCCCCATCTTTTCCCCGGGACAAATGAACAACCACTACAAGTGACATATTATAAATCACGAGAGAGGAGAAATGGTGGCGTGAACTCCTTGCTCTTATCCTGTGCTCATTTCAAAGCCTGAGGACGCCAGCTTCCTCCCTGACCAGTGATGAGCTAGGATGCAATGACTTTTAAGGTACAGTGAAAAACCAAGGGCCCCTGGCCCCACCTAGGAAGGATGAAGAAAAAAAGATATAAAGGACATGGATCACCTGTACCAGAGACATTTCCCAAACTACATTAACCCTTTATTAAGGCAACTTCTCTAAAGAATTAGTGTAGTCTATTGTGATTTTTAAAAAATCTTTCAAAACTTCCAGAATAAGGGTTCTATGTGATCTCTGTCTCTATATCCACGGGCATCTCTTAGAACCTGCTGAAGCATGCTCACTCCGAGGCCGGCTCTAAAGATGGAAAACAGATCTCAAAGCATTTTTCAGAAAATATTTTTGTACTTGAATTTTCTTATACATGAAATAACACGCACAGCCCTACAAATGAGGAACTGGTCAACCCCCGTTGTAACAGGTCACTGGTCGCCTCTAATCATAAAGATGATTTTGTTGCAGTGGTAATCAGTGTAACAAGCAATCGACTTACATCTCTACTTAAACCTGATTCCTCTCGCAGATCTCCGGCAGTGGAGCAGCACCGCAGAGGGGACGCGGGGTGAGCGAGCGGCGTGCGCGTGCTGTGACTCCGCTGTCAGCCCACCTGCGCAGCCCTGGCCCCTCACGCCACACGGGATGTGGCTTCTCCCGTGAGCAAACCGAGCCCAGACGGAGAAGACCAAAAAGAACAAAAGGAACTCATATTTACGGAGCACCTGCTGCATATCAGGTACTTTTAATCCCTGTTGCAACCTTTTGAAATAACAGATACGAGCCTCACGGTACAGACGAGAAACGCATCTTCCGCGGTGCAGGGCAGCAGCCCAGGTCTGGGCGTCAAGGCGCGGGTCTGACTACACTGCGCATGCGCTTCCATCACAGAGCGCTGCCTTGGGAGGGCACCTGTGCTTGGACCCCTGGAGGAGCAACTGGGAGTAAACAGTGCGGACTTTCCCCTCTGTACCCTAAATAGATCCATCCGGGTTGACCCGTTAGTTCCTCATTTAAAGGGCTGAGGACAAAATGGGGTGAGCACCGGAGAAGGAGTCAGAAGATATGTAATCTCATTCCAGCTCTGCCACCTTTGGGTGATGTAAACTTGGACAAGTGATGTAACCACCCTGGGCTAGTGTCTCACCTAGACCTAGATACTTCCAGTTCTGCCATTCAATAATCTGTGAAGACGCCGTGTCCCACCTCATGTATTCTCCAGTATCAAACCATCTACATCAGAAGCATGAACATGCTGTCCAGCACCTTTGAGAGGAAGACGCATAACAGGGACGGCCGGTAAGAAATAATCGGGCAGTCGGTGGGCAGAGTTACTAAGGGCAAACCATTAGCTTTGGTGCCCTGTAAGGCTGAGGCTTCTAGGCACCGTCCTCCCCGATGTCTCTCGGCATCACCCTGTGCCAGGCCACAAATGCTAACCTTGAACCGTGTGCTTACAGGGTTTTCAAGGCACATGCTACAGGAAAATGGTGAAGTGGAAAATGCCCTAGGCTGGCCCTCAGGAGACAGAGACTCTGAAGCCAGCTCCCCAGCCACCAATGAATGCCTGAGGCATGACACTTTCATCTCGCTGAGCTCAGTCCACATGGCGACATTTCAGAAGCTGGATTCGAGACCTAAAGTCTCTCCCTCAGATCAGGGAAAGCTCCTTGTGCTGCCGGGGCAAATGGTCCCGATCCCACCATGGTCAGAGTCTCCACGTAGAGAACAGAGTACACAACCAGGTTCTTCCCTCTCACCCTCTCATCCAGGATTCCCTGTGATTGCTAAAACTGAGCCCATCATTCTAAAATGAGGAAAAAAGTTGCATACAGTCTAACCTTCTTTACTGTTTAAACAACAGCAATTCCTTGGAGAAATCAAGAAATTGCACATACTGTTAACTTACTATTGATCTCCTTTTCCTTTTACTTCATTTGAGGTTCTATGTAAAATACTCGGCTAGAAATGGAAGATAACGGTATGCCTAGACCCTAAAGGGCAAGTAACTCAATGCTTATGGGTGTGAATATTTTATTAAATATGTTTTCAGAAAGGTAGGGTAACCCCAGTTCAATGCTGTAGTTATAATGCAAACTCCCAGAATCAAAACCAAGCACAGTTAGCTTCCTTAGGGCCACCAGTCACATTCAGCTTGTAAAGGTGACACCAGACTCTGAGCTTCACCCCAAAGAGAGAGGCCTGTAAGATTAATGGCAACGTTAACATAACAAAGCTATTTCATCCAAGCCAGAGGTGTCCCGAGCACTCTGAGCTGAACAACAGCCGAAAAGATAAAATCAGACTAAAAATATCAGCAACCTTGATGAAATGAACTGAAAGGATTTAGAATATTCCAAGGGCAATATGCCAAGATCACGTGGAACATCAATTTAATTTCTTATGCCTCTGGGATTGCTAACCCAACCTTCATTGGGGATGATGAATGATGCAGTGTTCTCCAAGGTCTCTTTTCCTGTATTCCAACTTGTGCATTTACATGACTATTTGAATCTCAAAAGTTGTCACAAAATTGGACATCTCCAATTAGCATGTTTAAACTACTTCATTCAAGAGTATGTCCCTGAAAAGAGCTTCACCGATAAAGTGAAGCCATCGGAACACACTACTGTTGGTTCCTCAATCCCAGGAACTCGGGGCTACATGATTAAAGAACACGCCTGAGTTTTGGAAGTCACCATCCTTGCCTCAGGCTGGGGCTACTGTTAGAGTTTCCAAGAAGTGAGGGGTGGGCCCAGAGAGGAAAGGGACACTTAAACAAGGATCAGAGACACTCACATCCTCCCCACTCTCACGCAGTAATCAGCGCAGTCCAATTTCTACACGTGAAGACTCTAAGTAGCCCCTGCCAGTTTATCTAGGCCAACACGCTACTCTTCCAACAAATTTCCACAAAACTTTCCACTGCACATGAATCAAGCTCCTGAGTCTGCATGATCAAGAGCTAGGGCGGGTATCAGGAAGACAGACATAAACACCAGTCTGCACCCCTACATCAGCTCCACGGGGCTTGACTCTGTCAGGGACCCGTCGTCCTTAGTCTTTGTACCGGAGTGAAGACTGTAAGTCTCTGGCCACAGACCTTATCATCCAGTTGTCTGTAGAGACTGGAGATCTCCTCGTCGTACTTCTCCTTCTCCTCCGTGGAGATACCGGCAACCACAGGAGCGATGTTGTCTATGATGGGGGTGTTGTCGCAGGGCTCCAGGTTCTTCTGGTCCTTAGCACTGATCTGTTCATCCTCGGGGACAGCTTCTCCTGCAAAACACAGCCGAGAGGAGCTGGGGGTTAAAGCAAGTGAGCATGCCACCCTCCAGGAAGAGTTCTAAAAAATAGTCACTCCCAGTGAAAAATACACAGAGGACACAATGAAGAGCTGTTGTGTAGTTATAGTTTGTATTTGTGCCCTTTCTCTTGGACAAGAAAGGTCCTGGTTAATTGCCCAAAACTAGTCTAATGAAGAAGAGGACTATATATAGTAATACCCCCTCTCTCACGATGTATCACTCAAGAAAACTGGTTCCACCAACAACTGGAGCTAATCCAACTTGCAGGGATGCCCCAAATTCTTCACATACACTTTGTTTTTGTTGAGGAATATACTGGGGGCTTCTCTAGGGTCACATTCTCTCTAGTGGCTGATTCAAAGGGAAACAGAGCTCTAAGGCATCCTAATTACCAATTAATTATGTTACTGTTTCATTCATGGAAATAGCCAAATAAAGAAACACATTGGCATTGCTTAATAGAACACCGTAGGGCCCCACTCCTCTAAATCTGGGACTCTCTGAATCTGAGGTAGGAAGACAGGGTGGCCGGGGCCTCAAGACTAGTGCTGCACAAACACTACTCTACTACTCTCTCCCCGTAGGAAGCCGGAATTAATTGGCTCTGCTGAGAGTTCAAATAGAATAATCTCCTGTGATGTCAGGTAGTCCCAGAAAAGCAAAAGCAGTCAATCTGGAATATCACGCAGATCCTCAGACCGCAGGCGGTGTTTGTTAGGGCCTTCAAAGGGAGAATTGCCAAATTTGACAATGCAAATTGTGGAAAAAGGTGTAATTTCCAAGCTGGCCAATGGCTATCCCCAACAAGAAAGTCACCTTGCAAAGACAGAGTACACAAGAAAGATCCTATGAAAACCACGTGGCTCCATTGAGTCTCTCAAATATCCTTCTTGGAAAGGAAAACAAAACCCAGCAGACGTTCACCATCAACTTCACACTCGTTTCACTACAGTCAGTAGCGAGGATGTCTGCAACGTTCCAAGCCTCCCCCTGGTTCTCAGCCCACAAAATCCATTTTGTGGAAATTCCCCAGGAAAGCTGCCCTGAGCCAGAGGGAATTTTTCAAAAAAAGATAGAAGAACTGAGATCCTAATCCGTGGCTTCATTAGCAATATATATCATGCCTCAAGGAACCCACTTGAACACTGCACACATTTATCTCAATATAAACAAAACACTTGTGATGGTTTAGCTCTGCTGCTTCCAGCTCCATTATTTCACTTGATAATCACAAAATGGCACCGTGGGCCTCCATGTCAAGGAAAATTAACACCTGATGATTTCGAGTTTGCATCACAGCTCCAACTGAAGCAGCAACTTGAAGCAAAACCTGGAATAAACTTCATCTTGCTGAATACAGAGAGTCAACCCTTTTTCCTTTTTCAACTAGACTGCACTATACCTCAGCCTTTTTCTAAAATTATTGACCTGAAACAAAACCAGAATATCAGAGTAGCCTTTGAACTGAACCTGAACCAAATCAATATTTCATTCAGTTCCAATTCCTGGCTTAAAAAAATCCATCAGCAACCTCAGTGTGCAGACTGGATTTCATCCAATTAAAGAATCTATATTCTCTACAGTCTGCCAAATCCATGGGCTATGAAAAGAGTGTACCATGTTCTTTTTCTTTTTTCTTAAAAAAAATTAGCTATTTTCTAACCACAGAAATAATTCAGGATACATTCTCAATATAAACAACTCAAGCAATATAGGATGTACACTAAAACTTGAAAGTCCTCTTTCATGCCTCCCTTCTAATTCTGTTCCTTCCCCAGAGAAATTCACCACCAACACTTTAGTAAATGTCCTTCTACTTGGATCATGACTGTATCCCTAATTTTTCAGTTCTAGCTTCTGAAATTTGGGGACAGGGCAACCCAATGCAGTATGAATTTGAGCTTCCAGCTTAAGCATAAAGAAGGTGAAATACTTAACTGCAATAGACCAGAAACCAGCCAGAATATGGTCATATTATCCACAGGACAACTCGCCCCAAGTAAAGAGGTAAGATACAAAAACACTGGGAAGAGACATATTCCCTGTGTTTTGGGTTCCAAATGGCCGGAGAGGCAATGATATCATGAGGCTGGGGTGAGCTAAGGAGCTGCCCAGTGGATGTTTTGATTCATCGGGGCAGGCAGGGACTGGGGGTGAACCCCTACAACCTTAGCTGCATGTTCCCTGCGCTAACCAAAGTCACAGGCTTGACTCCCCCTAAAGCTGCCCTCTTCTCCCATTGAGGAATTACAGCATCAACGAGTAGTAGGGTTGTCAAAGATTACAGAGGCCCAGCGCTGCTACGAGGCACTGTGAAAGCCACACTGCACCTCTATTAATCACAAGCCCATCTCCTGCTTAACTCCTTGGTTTGTTTTCTATAAAGGAGAGAAAATAGTAACGCCTTTGTGTTAAAGATAAATGAAGATGGTATATGTAAAAAGCACAAAAGGAGTTATTGTTTAAAGTCCATCTCTCATCTCCTCCACTCCCTGACAAATTCACACCTTTTTAAGCTTAGCAGATAAATGATTATTTTTACTTATTCTGAGATTAGTGTTTCTGGTCTTCACAACACTTTTGTGGTTGGAGCTCAGTTCCAAAAATAAAACACAGTATAGCTCTGCAGGTCCCTTTCAGATTTATGTTCATTATTATCAAAACAGTATTTGAAACCCATAGCAGACTTTCTCCTGAGCAATTCTCTGCATCAAAGCACTAACATGTCCCCCACGAAGCTACATCTGAACATCGAGCTCTTCCCGGTTTACATTCTAAAGGTCAGGCAGTCAGGATTATTTTCTGCAGCAGCCATTCAGACAGAGAAGAACAAAGCAGCAACACGCAGGAACCAAAGCAGCACAGCTCCTTCCCAGAGAGGAACCCAGAGCTTGGTTTTCCCAAACACCGTTGCCCTTCAAAGGACGGAGAAAATGACTTCCAGAAGCGTCCCTGGTAACTACACTGTCCAGCTCACAAACACGTCTGGGGATTGTAAATTCCCAACACCAGGCAAGACCTGACACCAGGCAATCTGTCTCCATGGCAATCTCACCACGTTAATCGAGAATATTCCCTGCACTGCAGCGCACCGAGTCTCCGGAGAAGCCCCCACGCAGGTGATTACGGAATAACTGATTGTAACAAGGAAGACAGCTGCAAACAAACCCTAGAGAAATAACATCCTGAACTATGGTGGTGGGAGAAGGAGAAAAAGGACCGAAAAAGGAAGATTAGCATCTATTTTTATTCTCCCTCTTTACATTAAAGTAGATTTCTCTAAGTTTATCCCCTGAGGCTTATGCCTGCTGCCTACAGGGAAAAAAAAGCTCCTAATACTGTAAAGCATCTGATTTTCTAGACTGAAAGGCTCCCCTTCCCCCACCCCCACACTAGAAACCTTTCCTTTCTTTAAATAAGCATCCTGGCATTTACTATTGTCAGATGTAATTACCTTTAAGGACTAAAAAGATTTGTGTTTACCTAGGAGCATTCACTGGAGGATACCTATAAGGCTTGCAGAACATTCTAATTATAAAATGAAAACTCCCAAAGGGCATAAATAACGTTTCTACAAAAAATAGAAATCCATCAATTGCAATAGACAAGAATGACAGACTAATCAAAAATTCTCATTAGTGCTATTAAAAATTCTAAAATAGGTTTTTTTGTGTTTTTTTTTTTTAAAGAAAACCATTAGACTGCCAGTAATTCATTAAAATTTCACACATGAAATAGCAACAAGCTAGTTATCCTTTTCATAAGTTGAGTCCCCAGAGCCTCGGGAGAACATAGAAAGGTAATTGCATTCTCTCAGCAACTCCAGAGCAGAGATTTGCTGGTCACTCACAGCTTCCGCCAGAAACCACAGCAGATCTGGCAAACGAGGTGCTTTCTTTTAATACCAATTAAATAGGCCCAGTGGCAGACCTAATGGTAGGTAATTTCTATATCAAAGAAACTAAAAGGAAATCTTTTAAATTGCCAGATGGGTGAGAGCAGCTGGCTACAAGATGTCATTATATAAATGTGATGTTAAAAAAAAAAAATCATTCCCTTATGAGATTATTTTGCATGCAAATGGCATCTTTCACCCTAGTTCCTAAAAATACTGTAAGCAGCTTAAAACGTTCTGTAATCCCTTCTAGAGTAATTTTCTAATAAACTGGTCACCTGGGACTCTGCACCCTCTGTGCATTCATGACCTCTTGAACAGGCCACAACCTCCTCCTAGTGGTCACTACTTCTATGACAGTGTCCAGCTGTGCACTCAAAGGGAAGCAGAGGCCCTAGCAAATTCGATATCTCAAATGAAATGCTCATTTCTGAGAGTCCATTAAAATCATAAATCCAAGAAGGAGGCCAGCATCTTCTACAGATTTAATGCTAAAATTTAATCACATTCCAACTACGGAGGTCCCAAAGTCCCACAAAGCCCCAGATCGGACTAGAGGTCACAGATTTAGCTAGTTACTGAACCACACCTGGTGGTCTTGCCAGTTTTGAACTTGGAGGACTAATCTACTTTAGAGATTGCCGATTGTCCACATCTTCTCAGCCTGTGATTAAATCATTTCTTTGCTTGACTTCAGCAGACAGGGTAAAGCTGCATCCACTCTGTTATTTAAGCTTATATGTAATTATTCAAGAGATGAGACTGTGGATATACCAGATTGTCGGGTCATTTCCCTGCTCTCCTGATACCTGGATTTTCAGGTCCTCCTTTTTCTGACTTAAACTCCTGTAAAAAGTTGTTTTTTTAAGTGCAAAATTCAAAGTATCAGAAGAGAACATGTGTAAAGGCTGACCTGCCAGCATTAGTGAACTATGCACCCGGCCTTCACCCCTCCCTCCCGATCCTCCTGTCAAGAGTTTTCTTGATGGATTGGGGGGAAGGTCAGGGTGAACTGCAGCTGTAATTCACTCCGAATCCAGCTATCTAAATCTATCTCCAGATACAGGATTGCTCGAGTCTTTTCCACACATACGAGCAACAAAGCAATAGGGCTTTAAAAAAGAATTCCATTTTCTGGCAACTGCCCCACCCCATCTATCCGTTCTTAAGCAAGCAGGCGCCGAACAAATCTCCATGAGGCTAAAGTGCCAACAGAGCCCCTAGATTTGAAGAAAGACCGGCAATCGATTACAGTCCACAAGATGTCACTAGTAGATTGTGGTGGACATTTGTTGCTTTTCAGCCACTCAACACCCCTTTGTCATAATAGCACCTCAACTTCCTTTTGAGGAATTACCCCCCTAAATTGTATGCAGTCTTTATCGGACAATTTATCCACGTGCCCTGCCTTTCCCGGCCAAGGCACACCACCAAGCCCAGTATTCCCACTTCTATCCTGGGCCTCTGAATCTCCAACATAATCATGCAAGGAAGGGAAAAACATCTGGAGAGGATTCATTCCAGGTGTGGCTGCAGATGAGATCTGCTGATTTGTTCCTGTGGCCTGTATCCCTGGAGCAGCCCTGGCTTCTGCCTGTCTGAGCCCGGTTCCTTAGCTGTCATTTGGATTCTGGGAATCACTCATATCCTTCTAGTGTGTTTTCTTTTTGTTTAAGCCAGGGAAGGTCAATTCCTGTAGCTTGCACTCTAACTAAGGACCCCAACTAGCACACTGGAGAACTGAACCAGGCCAGTGGGTGGCTCTCCTTATTCCTTCCTTTATAAAAACAAAGTGTGGCCTCTCCTTGAACCACCATGCACATACTCAGAGCTATCCTGCCTGAATGGCAATGTCAGAAATGAATCAAAGCTGGGTGTAGTAAACATGCTACGAGTCACAGGCCTTATTTTGAGAATCGAGGTTCAACTAACTGTGCCCAGAGAAGAAAACTGCCACGCCTGCATTCCGCTGGAGCTGCTATAACAAAATACCATAGATGGGGTGGCCCATAAACAAGAGAAATTTATTTCTTACAGTTCTGGAGGCTGGAAGTCCAAGATCGGAGTGCCAGCATGGTAGGGTTCTGGTGAGGGCCCTCTTCTGGGTTTGCAGATGGCCTCTTCTCATTGTACCCTCCCAGAGTACGCTCTCTGGGAACTCTTATAAGGGCACTAATTCCATTCATCGTCAGGATCTAACCACTAGGCACCCCCTCCAAATACCATCACCTCGGGGGTTAGGATTTCAACATGTTAATTTGCGGTGGGGGGACACAAACATTCAATCTATAGCACCCATCAGACTACAGGGGGTTGAAAATTAGTACAGGTGGAAGTGCAGGGAGGAGGGGTGAGACCAACCTCTAGGCATGTAATAGGATGGTATTTCACAACTTTTGGATGACTTGAGGCAGGGCATGCCCTCTCCTGTGGCACAGTCCTGTTGCTGCCAATTTGACCAGACGTGCCTCCTTTCACTTATTTCCTGCCTACACCTGATTTGCAGTTGATGTCCTACTCTCTTGCACTGTTACCTTATTCTATGTAACAGCAAGTAAGGAGAAGCACAAGCAATGCGTGCGTGCACACACACGCACACACACACACACTTTTCTGCTATATTCTTTCCTTGTTCTCCCGCAGCAGGAGTATAGCAGCCAAACTTTTACATTACAAACACACCATGCAAGGAAATAAATCTCTTTCCCAGATAAGGTGCACACAACTGACAAGGCCCCTTGAACTCATTCAGATTGCAATGTGGAGATTCCAATATCCAGGAAATGTTGAAGTGAACTAAGTAGCTGCCTCCTCCTGTACATTTACAACAAATGTGTATGTCAAATTTCAAAAGAAAGTTGGCACTATCCTCTACTCTGATTTTAGTGGAAGGCACTGCCTCTTCTCTTCTCTACCTCTCGAAACGCCAGCTCTCAGTTTACACACACCAGCCATGCCCTCCTAACTTCTGCTCCCAAGAATTAGGACTGACCCACAGGGACAGCACCAAAGGGTTTCCAGTCCCTTCCTTTTCTGGTGTGGTACTTTTCACACTCCTCTAACTGGCCTGCACACAAATCCCTCATGCTAGCTCTATTAGCAGGATGCACAGACAACAGAAAGAGCATGAACTTAGGAGTCAGGCCCCCTCGGTTAGGATGCTGCTCTGTACCAGAGACTGACCCGCTAGGGGGAGTCTTCTAGCCTGTTGAAACCTCAAGGGCCACTTGAGGATTAAATGCACAGCCTCAGAACATAACAAAAAGCAGGGGTTGGTTTGTTGTCCATGGGAGGTACGTTGGCATATCGTGTGAGATGTACACTTAATCCTAGAAATAGCTCTGCACTCCCAACTGGCCAAAGGACCACTCCACGTCTCTGCACGGCCCCTTCCCTACCCTTCCTCCTGCCTGAAATTTTTATCACTAGAGTCGGTTCTCCACATTTAAGAACTTAGCCTCCTGAAAAATCACCTTTAAAATACAAACATTAGCTTGGGGAAGGAGGGCCCTGCAGGGTCCCTCCCGCCCCCTGCCGTCATGGTCAGCAAAGACAGCAAAGACGTGGTGATGGGTGTGAAGGGAGGTTCTCAAGACGCTCTCCCTCTTCTCTTCCTCCCTCCCCTCTCTCCGGAGTCAGCAGGGGACCCCGCCCCACCACACCTTCAATTACTACCTAAAGGTGGAGGACGCCAGCTCAGGCAGCTCCTCTGAGCTCCAGACCCTCAGAACCTAACTTCTTATCTGAAACTTCTCCCTGGATGTTCCACAGGCACCCTAATCTCCCAAACTCATCTCCCTCGCCCCCAGTCGGGGTCTTCTCCAGCACGCCCAGTCTCCAGGATTCACTCGGCAAGCCAGAGAAACAGGAGCCGTCCTCGACACCTCCCTGCCCCCACGGCCAACTCCTCACCAAACCCTGATTTCTCCTCCTAAATACCTCTAGGTCCATCCATTCCTCTCCCTTTCCACTGCCCTGTCTCAATTCAACTACCATAATCTCTGGTCTGGAAGACCCTCTTTCCCGGTCCCCCGCCCCCACCTCCCGTCCATTCTCCAACACAGCCAAGGGGTCTTCAAACACGCAAATCCCATCATATGATCTGCGGCTTAACACCCTTGAATGCTCCTCTCTGCTTCCAAGATAATGATCAAAATCCTGAACAAGGACTGTGTGACCCTGCACCGGAGAGCTCCGGGCCACCCCAGCATGTCTCAGGCCAGTGCTCCCACCCCGACCACTCACGCTGGCCTTCCTGCTCCCCACTCGGGGCCATTGTAAAAGGGACCTGCACCGCCCCTCCCCCCACCTCACACCTCCTATTTCACTCCCTAACTGCTGTTTTTCTCAGATCTTGTTCTTGGTGCTGCTTATTCTAGGAAGCCCTCCCGGCTTCTCAGCCCCCTGCTATAGTAACCAGGCACCTTGGACCTTCCCTCCTCGGATGCAGCACAGACGACCATCACGCGTTTACTGGTGGTGACTGGCATCTACCTCCCCCCTCAAACCATGCTGAGGGCAGAGACTACTCTGACTGCTCACCCTTTAACTGCCAGCACCTGCATTCAACACGTTTACTAAACACATTTATTAAAAGCCACTGATGTGCCAGAAACCATAAGGGCTTATGTAGGATCTCGCCCAAGAGGACGTAGAAAACAGTAAATGTCCGAGTAGATTTGCAAGGTGTATGAAATGGGACACACAGTTAAAATGATGCCAAGTGAACAGGCCCAGAGCAGGGCAGGGTGCCCACAAGACCCTCGGCAGGAGGCTGAGCCAGGCAAACAAGGCAGTGGGCAGACCCCAGAGCACAGCATTTGATGAGGGAAGGAGAGCTGGAAGATTAGAGCTCAGCAAGAGATGGAAAAGGATAGAAAAAAACAAGGCTAATTGCCCACTCCACAATGTTTCCAAGGCCAGTCCCCTGGCCTTTTACCAAAAGGCTTTACTGAATGTCCCCTGTCCCGATCACCCAGGAGAGAACTGAACTGAGGACTCCAAAAATAAAACAAAACTTCATATGGCTGCTCCCCACCTTGCAACCACTCCTCCCTACCCTCCTACTTCTGCCAAATTGCAAGGAACCGTCCACCAGCCCCAGGTGCTGAATTATTCAATTATTCTAGCAGCTTTCAAAACACGTGTGCAGCTAGAAAACCTTCTGAAAAGAAAGGAATCATGTTATTTAGGCTACTAGGTCATTTCTAGAACCTCTCTTGAATTCTCGTTTGCCACGTAATTGTTTTTCTATTAAACAGTAGCTCATTGACACCTCACCCTTACTAGCAAGAAGCAGTGGCGAACACATAATCACAAGACGACCTGCTGCTCACTCTGCAGTTACGAACCGGCAGCGTTACCTGCAGATGCTGCACAGCAGCCCCAGGCTCCTACCCTTAGCCAAAGCCGAGGTCTGCTGCAGCACCTGATATACCATAAACACGGCATGCGGCAGCAGAGGATCCGAAGAACAACTTCTAACTATCCGCCATCTCCCTACACACACACCAACTTGCCTTATTTTAGTAAAAAAAAAAAGAAAAATAGACTTCTACCTTCCAACCTCCATCACAATGCTGCTAAAACCACTAAAATAATCTGTCTGCGCTTGGATCTGGAAACCCCTCTTAACACCTCACCCACAACCCACCCACCCACTGCACGTCAGTTCTCTGAGATATTTTCTCCTAGTAGAACAAACCAAAGAGAACTGTTTCAGGGGAAAAGGAAAAGCAGTCA
Source organism: Lemur catta (assembly GCF_020740605.2). Taxonomy (NCBI): domain Eukaryota; kingdom Metazoa; phylum Chordata; class Mammalia; order Primates; family Lemuridae; genus Lemur; species Lemur catta. The sequence goes on from NC_059135.1 coordinate 72,939,274, forward strand.
CGAACCAAGCCTTTAAGTCTCCATTTTAGCACAGAGCTCCTTCGGGAGCCCTCTATTTCTGGCTCTGAAGAAGCAGAGCATGAAGATGAGTTAGGCAAAAAAAAAAAAAAAAAGCAAGTATTTGCCAGAGGTGACTTTTAACCCCAAATCAATGATAAAACTCACATAGGAGACAATGACATTTTTCATTTAATCAGAAGCAATGTGAGCCACAAAATCTCAGCCCCTGTCCTCTAAACCTCAAACAGGGCTACAGAGCGAATGGCAGGAATGGACGGAGGGCACCTCACTGGAAACGGATTAAGGCCACCTTGCAAACTGTCACTTGCCCACCCTCACACTGTGTATGGCCACGTGCTGGGGGCAGGGCCTGTGCTGGGGAATAAGAAGCCATCCGACTGTTCACACAGGTGGCTGCTTGGCAGGACCAAGCTCCGCCATCGTCCTCACGGGCCCAAGCGTCTCCCAGGGTGTGAGGTCACAGGAAAAAGAAAGCACACACTCATGCCCTGTTCCTCCTCTCCATTCTTCCTTACCGTTCCTCCACCTGTTCAGCTCCATCTCCAGATGCTGGATAACATTCTTCAATGTTTTATTTTTCTCTTTCTCTTTTTCATATTTCTTTTTCCATTCTTCTGCCGTCAGTTCCAGGTTCACAGAGACTGTATTCTTGATGGTCTTAGCTCTGGGATTAAAAATAGAAGGGTAAAGTTCTGAGTGTAGCTATTAGCATTACTGAACCAATACACGTTGGCCTCAGATTCCTCACATATCAAAAAGTTGGGGCTGGGGAAGTAGAAGGGATCCAGCGACTTTCACCCACCACCCTCCTAGCTGGCCGGATGGCAATGTTACTTCTTGAGGTTACAAACTTTTCCTCTTCTTTCCCCCTCGTATCCCATCAGTCCCTAAATCCAATGATTCAGATTGTCTCTCAGGGTCACCTCTTTCTCTGTCCCCTTTGCCACCATATTAGTGTATATTCTCAGCTCCCCTTATGGTTATAACCCTTTTCAGACATTCAGCATCCTCCTCTATGCATCCTGCATACCCCACCAGATTTCTCTTCCAAAGGAGAGATTCCTTTCAGTTCAGTACACATTTATGAAACACTGGGGACATGCCAAGACAAATGGACAAGGTCTCTGGACTCTTGGAGCTTGGGGTTTCTTATACCAATGATACATAAACAGATTGTAATGTAATCAATTATTTCTCCTCCTCACATTTGGTACCTAGAACCATCCCTGATGTGTTGAACACACATCAACACATGCCTCGTAGGCCAGGTGTGGCACATAACCGAGTGAGGCTGGCCAGGTGACATCATGGTTCTCTGCTGAGCACATGCCCCCTTCCCAGCCCATTGTCACCATGCAGGAGTGGAGGGCCCACTGTTCTCAGGTCATCCCATTTTTCAAGAAAAGTCAGAGATGGAGATTTTAAAAATTTATATCTCCAAGTTTTAAAAAATGTTTTAAAATAATGTGTGGGATAAACAAACATGTATAATGGCCACCACTTTGCCACTTCTAGAATAAGAGATGGTGTGATCTTAGCTGGGGGGGGTTGTGATGCCACATGGATGGTAGTTGGGCAATAACTCAAAGGAGCAACTGGCGAGAGCAAATCAGCAGCTGCACTAGATGATACTGAAAACAAAAGACACGATTCACCTCAACATGCACAGAAATAACACATAAGCAACCTTGTCCAATTAAAAAGTAAACTGATCATGGCAGAATTCCACTTATTCCTTACTTTTTAAGAGGTAAAACCTCACTTCAGAATATGTGATATCCTGTTTTATTTGCCATTGACTTTCTCATTTTTTTAGCAAGCACTTTCAGAAGAATGACTTTCTCATTTTAAACTTCAGACAGTTCTTATACTGTCAGCACAATCTGATTTGTGATTCAGGTTAATTACTGTTGTCATCAAATGACATTCTGGACATGATTTCTATTTCAGTGCAAGAAATTCAGCAGTCCTCACCAGTGTTACAGATGTCATTCCAAAAATTAATTCCTAATGCAGACAACTAAATAACCCAACTGTCAAAAGATGAGTTTAACAACTTCAATGCAAGTCTCCACTTAAAAATTAGTATAATTCTCTTGAGTTCACTGTAGCTTGGGGCTGCTGTCCCCAGAAGTGCATTAACTCTAATATTTCAAATAGCAGCAATTTTATTACCACTTTAAAGTCTATTCCAGTTTGACACTCTCACCTTTCCTTCTAACATCCTCAGGTGGTGCTGTGGACGTTTCTCAAGATACCAGAACAAACACGCAGCATCCTTTATCAACTTAATAGTCAGAAAGTAGAAAATAACTCATGGCTAAAATGCTTGTGGACATTTAAGGATATACTTTGAGGCTATCATCTTACTTTTTAAACCATAAAGAGTCCCTTGATAATTTCAAATGACACCAGAAAGAGCAAGACAAAGCCTCTATGCTATACTCAGTTCGGTTTAGCCAGAGGCATATTTTGTGAGCAGACTCCACAAGGTTATCACCACTGCTGAAACGGGTCCTCATTCTCAAAGTTCTTTTAAAAGCTGCCCAGAAAATTCTTTTTCTTCCACTTCTGTAGTAATCAGGCTGGGCAGGAAACAGATGACCTGCTCAAATTCTATAATTTCAGTAGAGTTTAACAAAAGTATGAAAAGGTGATGGGGAATACTAAGGGATAATGTGGTACCCACATTAGTGATGGGGGAAGCTATTACCCCCATAGCCAAAGGGGCCCCCGAGGGAGAGGGCTAGAAGGAAGAGATTGCCTGGCAGGAACTGTAACAGCCTTTGGTCCAGGGACACAGTCAACCCAAATGACCCTACAGGGAGAGAGCCAGAAAATAAATACCTGGACCTCACTCTCTTCTCTCCTGATCGCCTGCCCATGTTCCTTCCCCACTGGTTGAACGTAACTGGAAGGCAGACGCAAGGGAGCCCACTGTAGTAGTCTAAACCAGTTACTCTCCCAGAGCACAGAGCAGGACAGAGATGCTCAGAGAAGATCCAGGGGGTAGTATACAAAGACATGCAACCCAACTCCCATCTGGAACTCAAACAACAGTGAGAAACCATGTCTCATGCTGGGCCCCTAGACTTCACCCCCAAATGTAGCAGAGAGGCATTTACATCCATTAAACATAGAATATGAAGAAATCAGCCAACATTGAAAGGGAAAGATGTTAATTCTCTTAAAATTTTTCTATAGATTTAAAATAATCCCCCCCCATAAAAAAAAACAAATCCTAAAAGGTTTATGTGTATATACAGAAATTGGGAAGCTGATTCTAAAATTTATAATAGAAATGAAAAAGGACAATTTTGAAGGCCAAAGTTAAAGAATTAACTATCAATACTTATAAAGCCACAGTAATTAAAACTGATTAAGCAGTCAGAAACTTTAGAATAGAAACAGAATGGATTGTCCAGAAACAGATACTCAAATATACAGTTATCTAGTTTATGACAAAGGTGCCCATAACCGAACAATGGGAAGGACGACCCTTTCAATATTACAGTGCTAGGGGAGAGGGGCAATTTATCCCCTCCCCATCAATACCATATAAAAAAGTCTGTTCCAGACAGAGCATAGGCATAAATGTGAAAGGTAAAACAATAAAGCTTCTAGAAAAAATACAGGAGAGTATCTTCAAGACCTTGGGGGTAGGCAAAGATTTCTTCAATAGAACATAAAAGAAAAACTAAATTTGACTTCATTAACACTAAAAACCTCTCTTGATTAAAAGCCACAATTAAGAGAGTTAAAGGGCAAGTCATAAAGTGGAAGAAGATATATGAAATACATGTACCTGACAAAAGACTTACTCAGAATACCTCCTATAAAGCAATGAAACAAGAACAAAACTGGGGAGACTTGAACAGGCACTTCATAAAAAAAGTGCCAATATAAACCACCCCCCCAAATGGTGTTTAACATCACTAGCTATCAGGGAAATGCAAATTAAAACTACAATGAGATACACTTACATATCCAACAGAATGGCTAAAGATTTTAAAACTGATAATGCCAACTGTTTTTTAGGATAAGCAGTGACCATGATACTCAACTGCTACCAGAAAGAGTGAATTATTACTATCATTTTGGGAAAATGTTTGGTAGTAGCTACTAAAGACGAATATCTCATGCCCTATGACCTAGCAATTTCACTTCTACTCAACAGAAATGAGAACATATGTTCACCTAAAGTCAAAGTGATAACCAAGTCATAGTAACTTTATCTGTAACAGCCTCAAAATGAAAACAATCCAAATATCCATCAACAGCAGAATGGATACATATACAAGCTACATTCACATAATAGAATATTATGTAACTATGAAAAATAAACCACAACTACATCTAACAATGTAGAAGACTTCCACTGACACAGTGTTGCCTAAAAGAAGCCAGATACAAAATAGGACTGTGTGATTTCATTTACGTAAAATTCAAATACAGGAAATATTAATCTATATTGATGGAAATCAGGATGACAGTTACTCTTGAGATCTGGGTACTAACTGAGGGGGTGAAGAGAGAGGCTTCTAACATGCTGGGTGGTGGTGACATGTGTATATTCCTTTGTAAAAATTTATGAGTTGTACACTTAAGCTTATGCATTTGACTATATGTATGTTGTGTTCAATAAAAATGGGTGAAGAAAAATAAACTGATTTAGAAAGAAATCAAATCAGATATATTAATAAGAACTTCCAGATCATGCAAAAAACTAGAGTTACTAATATTAAATTTCTGTGCCCAGAGGTTTGTTGTTATTGTTGTTTTTAATAGAACAAATATTCTCCTACCTAGGATGTTGAAAACAGTCTTGCAAAGTGGAATAAAGAGGGTTTCAGTATGTAACTCCTCTAGGAGACCAAGAGGAAAAAGATGTAGAATATCTATAATCTATTTTTCTTTTTACCATGAACTTTGGCAAATGTAGAGAATAAAGAAGTCTAATGGTCACTAGCTTCTATTTAATTTTGACATTAAAAAGTTTCCTTAATTTTACCTAAGTGATTTCAGGCAAAAAAAAAAAAAGGGGGAAAAAATTCACTTTCCTCCTTTGTTAATATTTAGCTGCCATCAGAGCAGTCCTCTTTTGTTTTGGTTTTTGTCTTGTCCACTTTAGAGCACGTCAAAAGGCCTTCACATTCTTGGCTCTTTTATTTTTGGTACTTGCCACATACTTCCTGGCTGTGATCACACTAAGCAGCGTCATCCCCAGACTCTCAGACACAGTGAATCAACACAGATCCCAGGCACGAGGCTGCCTATGGACATGATCTGGGGGGCTTGTGCACATGCCCACACATGTGCCTTTACTGTTCAGCCTTGTTTCCAAAAGAATTTCAGGCAGCTTTCAGGGAGACATAAAATCAACAAGATAGCAGAAATTATGAAGTGCTCTTTCTATAGCAAAGAGATGATGTCTCAGAACTATAGGGTTGGAGCTGTAGAACAATTATGATGCCATCCAGCCTTATAGTTCTGGGGCATTACCTCTTTGATATAGAAAAACAAGCCAATGACCCACAGGAGCCTATTCTAGCCACTGACTTACAGCTCACTCGTCACCTTTAAAGGTCAAACTAACTGTGATATCATTTGATTAATCCAAAGTAGCCTGACCATTCACAAAGGAGCACAAAAGTGTCTTGGGTCTTCACTTCTAAAAACCCTTAGGTTTTGCAACCACAGCACCCAAGATGTATAAAGATATAAATGCTTATTCCACAAGTTATAACCATAGCAGGCACTGAGCAAAATTCTAACCAAAGGCAACCTTAATTCAATCTTAAATTTATAACCTAGGAACAAGGCCGGCTTAGCAAAAATGAGCCAAATTGTGACAGTGCCGTTATCAGAGTATCTCTTCTGCAGTTTTTCTTTGCTTTGGCTTTTTTCAGGGAGTTGAGTACCATTTAAATAATATATGACCTAGGCTTTCCCCAGACATAAAATCTCTTCTCCCTACAGGGAGGAAACTAGGACCAAGGTTTTAAAAGACCTCAAAGTTAATGCATGTTAACCCTCCTTGGAAAAGGCAGATCAAGCACAGTGGACAAAGAGCAGAGGCCACAGTGTACCTTTCACATAGATAGCAATACAGAGACAGTTAAGTCGGAAAAGATTCTCGCAGGCATCTGCTGAAGAGTGGAAGGAGGGCAACTACCTCCCCATTCTCAAGCATTCTGCTATTTCCTTTCCTGCACCGCTCAGTCCTCCTGTCACTGACTTTGCAGTTTACATGTTCAGAATCACATGCCCAGGCTTCTAGGACTGCTAAGGGTGTCTATTTCCACCACCGAGATAAACACGCATACCTGGTGACGCTCTGAAGGCATCTTCGTAATCTGGCACTTGAACAAAGCCCTCCCTGAATGCGGAGAAGCCCTAGAAACCCTGGTTCAGGTCACTCTGCATTCTGACGGATCCCTCCCCACGGATTTCAGTGGTCTCCCGCACTCAGACTTCCCCGCCATGGTCAGCTCTAAATGATACGAGCATCACGTATAGGTACGGTTTCTTCTAATGACTGTAGCCTCCCTGGAAGAACCAGAAAGATATTCCTGGTAACTTCCTACCTCTTGTTTCAGCACCTTCCTTCTCTCACAGGTGTTCAGGATAGTGCTGGCATTTGAATAAAGAGCTCTAGACAACCTCACACCTTCAGTGCATAGAATAAATCTGTAATGTGTGATTCTGCACTGCGAGTCGTGTGTGTGTGTGTGTGTGTGTGTGTGTGTGTGTGTGTGTGTGTGTGTGTGTGACAGAGAGAGAGAGAGAGAGAGAGAGACTGAGACTCTCCTCTCCCCCTGAGAGGCAGGACGGGCAGGTCATCCACCACCCTTCTCTGTCAGTCAGGGTTCTCCAGAGAAACAAAACCAATACGAGAAAGGTAAAGAGAGAGAGATACATGGATAGATAGAGACAGAGATAATATATTATATATCCCGTTGTATAAATAAGATCCTATTACATATATAAGACATATCTTAGTCTTATTTATTTATTTAAAGAAATTGGCTCATGTGACTGTGGGGGTGGCAAGTCTAAAAGCCACAGGGCAGGCCTGGCTGGAAGCTCGGGCAGGAGTTGATGTTACAGTCTTGAGGCAGAATTTCTTCTTTGGGAAGCCTCTGCTTTTGCTATTGAGGCCTTCAAGTGAGTGGATGAAGCCCACCCTCATTATTGAGGTAATCTGCTTTACTTAAAGTCAACTGATTATAGATGCTAAACACATCTACAAAATACCTTCACAGCAACACCTAGATTAGTGTTTGAGTAAATAACTGGGCAGTATGGCCCAGCCAAGTTGACACATAAAACCAACCATCATATCTGCTGATCTGCTCTGAGTCCTAGTTCCCATATAAAACACCTAAACCTCCTTCTGGAAACACCACTGCTCCAAAGCGCCTTCCCAGGTGCTGGTGAGGCCATTTCCCTGCTTACGAGTGAGGGAGGTAGGGAAGGAGAAATTAAAATTTTCTGTCTTTTAAAAGCTCTAGTCTCCTGTGAAACATTCAGAAGTGACATGAATGAAGAGTTGGCATCTGGTTAAACTTATGTCAGCCATAGCATCTTTCCCTCCAAGAGACAAAATTAAGGCCCTCCAACAGGAATGATTTAAGTCCTTTTTGGTTTTATGTCAAAAGTGAAGCCAAGTGTCTGCCTTGGCCAAAGTGTTCACTCTTCCACTGCAGGTGGCCTGTGCTCGTGGCCTGGTGATGTGAATTTTGCACACACACACTATTCTGTCTCTGCTGAGTCCAGCTGCCACTAAACAGGCAAATGGCACAATTAAAATGATGGCTTGATTTTCTTTTTTAAAAAGTGCACATTAGGAAAAGAAAAAAGAATATTACTTTCCCTAAGATATCAATTCGCCTTCCATATTCAACATAAAAATACAGCCTTTGAATTATTCATGCTGGATCAATCAAAACTCTTGGCGCCAAAGAAGTGCTGAGTCAGGCCTTCCTAACCGCACTGGTCTGCCCCCTCGGGGCTCCTTTTCCCTTCCTTACCACCCCAAATCAAGGTACACTAAATAGGCTTCCAAGATAATTGGGTGATTTGAGTTCACACTTCTAAAACTTGTAAATATCTTTTTCAAATAGTGCTGTACAAGTACTTTGGATGAGTAATTAAAGACAAAAAGATAGACTGCTGGAAACCAGAAGGAAAAAAAAAACTCAAAGAAAGTCCTCTAGTTTGAGCCCAGCTTTTTGACTCTACTGTCTAAGAATTCAAGTGCTGCCTCCTCAACTAGATTAAAAGCTTATTGAGAGCACAGAAGATGGCTTTTACTTCTCTGTTAGCACAATATTGGGCACTCAGGGGACTAAAAGGGACAAGCCTGAATGAAGAAAAGAGCCAGAATTTATCAGGGAAACTGAGAAACAGACATGGTGAATTTTTCCCTTTAAATTGCAATACCTAATCTAGAATCCTGAAGAGCACTAACAGGACTCTTGGTAGGGCACCCTCAGGCAGCCGCAGACTTGCTGCTTCAAAGTCCACACTTTGTTTTATTCAGAGCATCAATACAGTCTAGCCTAGCAACAAACATGTACTTTCTTCATGTCCTTGAGAGAACCTCATAGGAATAACTGAGGAATCTTTTGCTGCCCTAAGGTTTGGCCACTCCTGCAATAAAGAATATAATGAACACTCGTTACACTGAATTTGGGATGTGCCCGGCAGTCTTCTCTGAGTTCAAAGTGCTTAATCTCATTAGCTATCACATACCATGTCTAATCCGGTGTTCAGAAGCGTGTCTGCTGTGTAATTGGGTTCAATGAGTATATTTAACAATACAGCAGGTAATGGCCCCATAGAGTAGCTCAGTGTCCTTGAAGAATCCATTAACTAACTCCAGGACAGAGGGAAAGGGACAAAACCTCACACATTTCCAGTTATAGACTGGAAAGCAAACCAGATCCAAACTCAACCAAACTTGTAGGCATCATGGTGTCGCAGTTCAGCAACTGCACTAATGCTTCAAGAATCCTACACAATAAGCTTTAGGTTCATCTGTTCATTCATTTGATAAGCACTCACCAACTGACCACCTATTGTGAACCAGTTGTGCTGAGTACTTGGTGGGAAACTGAAGCCAATGACAAACTCGCTCCCTGCCGTTCTGAAGCTCAGAATCTAGATGACTGATAACAGAATGCAGACCAACCTATTTCCTCTGAATACATAACCGACATTACTTTCTATTTCCTGGAAGCCCAAATTATCAGCAATATTTCTTTATTTGTTCATTCAAAAAATGTAACTCTAATTCTACTTCATTCAGTCCTGTCCCTTAACTGCAGTGCTGTCTCCTACAGTGCATTATAGTCCGTCAAGTCTCATCCACTGCTGTGACCTCCCCAGGCCTCAATGCTGCCAGGCTGTTTAAGAGAGAGCAAAAGTGGAACTTACAATCACAGATAGCCCGCTACAATGCCAGCCCTGTGCTTAGTAAAAACTGAAGCAACTCATATAATCCTCCCAACAATTCTTGAAAGTAGGCATTATTATCTCCCTTTCTATAGGCAAGAAGACTGAGGCCCAGAGAGAAATAAAGGAGAGAATGGGTCAGGAGCAGAACTTGGTTCCGATTTTGGGTTTACTGACCCAGAGGCTGTGCTCAGCCACTGCAGGTTACTCACGAAGGTTCCTGAGGCTGTGGGTCAAACAACACGG